>NC_088378.1:78231785-78836071 GCF_037993035.2 Macaca fascicularis | reverse complement strand
TTGCTTCTCTAGTTCTTTTTATTGTAATGTTAGGGTGTCGATTTTAGATCCTTCCTCCTTTCTCTTGTGGGCATTTAGTGCTATAAGTTTCCCTCTACACACTGCTTTAAATGGGTCCCAGAAATTCTGGTACGTTTTGTCTTTTTTCTCATTGGTTTCAAAGAACATCTTTGTTCCTGCCTTCATTTTGTTATTTACCCACTAGTCTTTCAGGGGCAAGTTGTTCAGTTTCCATGTAGTTGTGCGGTTTTGAATGAGTTTCTTAATCCTGAATTCTAATTTGATTGCATTGTGGTCTCAGAGAGTTTGTTGTGGTTTCTGTTCTTTTACATTTGCTGAGGAGTGCTTTACTTCCAATTACGTGGTCAATTTTAGAATAAGTGCGATGTGGTGCTGAGAAGAATGCATATTCTGTTGATTTCAGGTGGAGAGTTTTGTAGATGTCTATTAGGTCCACTTGGTGCAGAGTTGAGTTCAAGTCCTGCATATCCTTGATAATCTTCTGTCTCGTTGATCTTTCTAATATTCACAGTAGGGTGTTAAAGTCTCCCATTATTATTGTGTGGGAGTCTAAGTCTCTTTGTAGGTCTCTAAGGACTTGCTTTATGAATCTGGATGTCCTGCATTGGGTGCATATGTATTTAGGATAGTTCAACATATACAAATCAATAAACGTAATTCATCACATAAACAGAACCAATGAAAAAAACTACATGATTATCTCAATAGATGCAGAAAAGGCCTTTGACAACTTCTTGTTGAATTGATCCCTTTACCATTACGTGATGGCCTTCTTTGTCTCTCTTGATCTTTGTTAGTTTAAAGTCTGGCTTATCAGAGACTAGGTTTGCAACTTCTGATTTTTTTTGCTTTCCATTTGCTTGGTAGATCTTCCTCCATCCCTTTATTTTGAGCCTATGTGTATCTCTGCATGTGAGATGAGTCTCCTGAATACAACATACTGATGGGTCTTGACTCTTTATCCAATTTGCCAGTCTGTGTCTTCTAATTGGGGCATTTAGCCCATTTACATTTAAGGTTAATATGTTATGTATGAATTTGATCCTGTCATTATAATGTTAGCTGATTATTTTGCCCATTAATTGATGCAGTTTCTTCATTGCATTGATAGTCTCTACAATTTGGCATGTTTTTGCAGTGGCTAGTACCAGCTGTTCATTTCCATTTTAGTGCTTCCTTCAGGAGCTCTTGTAAGGCAGTCCTAGTGGTGACAAAATCTGTCAGCATTCGCTTGTCTGTAAAGGATTTCACTTTGAAGCTTAGTTTGGCTGGATATAAAATTCTAGGTTGAAAATTATTTTCCTTAAGAATGTTGAATATTGGCCTCCATTCTCTTCTGGCTTGTAATGTTTCTGCTGAGAGTTCCACTGTTAGTCTGATGGGCTTCCAGTTGTGGGTAACCCAACCTTTCTCTCTGGCTGCCCTTAACATTTTTTCCTTCATTTCAACCTTGGTGAATCTGACAATTACGTGTCTTGGGGTTGCTCTTCTCACAGAGTATCTTTGTGGTGTTATCTGTATTTCCTGAATTTGAATGTTGTTCTGCCTTGCTAGTTGGGGAAGTTCTCCTGGATAATATCCTGAAGAGTGTTTTCCAACTTGGTTCCTTTCTCCCTGTCACTTTCAGGTACAACAATCAAACATAGATTTGGTCTTTTCGCATAGTCCCATATTTCTTGGAGGCTTTCGTTGTTTTTTTTTTACTTTTTTTTCTCTAACCTTGTCTTCTCACTTTATGTCATTAATTTGATCTTCAATCACGGATATCCTTTCTTCCACTTGATCTAATAGGCTATTGAAGCTTGTGCCTGTGTCACAAAGTTCTCGTGCCATGGTTTTCTGCTCCATCAGGTCATTTAAGGTCTTCTCTACACTGTTTATTTTAGTTAGTCATTCGGTCTAACCTTTTTTCAAGGTTTTTAGCTTCCTTGCAATGGGTTATAACATGCTCCTTTATCTTGGAGAAGTTTGTTATTACCGACCTTCTGAAGTCTACTTCTGTCAACTCATCAAAGTCATTCTCTGTCTAGCTTTGTTCCATTGCTGGTGAGGAGCTGTGATCCTTTGGAGGAAAAGATGTGCTCTTGTTTTTGGAATTTTCAGCTTTTCTGCTCTGGTTTCTCCCCAGCTTTGTGGTTTTATCTACCTTTGGTCTTTGATGTTGGTGACCTACAGATGGGGTTTTGGTGTGGATCTCGTTTTTGTTGATGTTGGTGCTATCCCTTTCTGTTCGTTAGTTTTCCTTCTAACAGTCAGGTCCCTAAGCTGCAGGGACCTGCTAGTCCCCGCTGGAGTTTGCTGGAGGTCCACTCCAGACCCTGTTTGCCTAGATATCACCAGCGGAGGGTACAGAACAGCAATATTGCTGCCTGATCCTTCCTCTGGAAGCTTCTTCCCAGAGGGGCACCCATGTGTATGAGCTGTCTGTCGGCCCCTACTGGGAGGTGTCTCCTAGTTAGGCTACACGGGGGTCAGGGACCCACTTGAGGAGGCACTCTGTCCATTCTCAGAGTTCAAATGCCTTGCTGGGAGAACGACTGCTCTCTTCAGAGCTGTCAGTCAGGGACGTTTAAGTCTGCAGAAGATTCTGCTGCCTTTTGTTCAGCTATGCCCTGCCCACAGAGGTGGAGTCTATAGAGGCAGTAGGCCTTGCTGAGCTGTGGTGGGCTCCACTCTGTTCGAACTTTCTGGCTGCTTTGTTTACCTACTCAAGTCTCAGCAATGGCGGACACCCCTCCTGCCAGCAGGCTGTTGCCTTGCAGGTCGATCTCGGACTGCTGCGCTGGCAGTAAGCAAAGCTCCATGGGTGCGGTACCTGCCAAGCCAGGCATGGGAGGGAATCTCCTGGTCTGGCAGTTGCTAAGACCATGGGAAAAGAGCACTATTTGAGCTGAAGTGTCCCATTTTTCCAGGTACAGTCTGACACCGCATCCCTTGGCTAGGAAAGGGAAATTCCTCAACCCCTCGTGCTTCCCAGGTGAGGTGATGCCCCACCCTGCTTTGGCTAACCCTCCATGGGCTGCATCCACTGTCCAACCAGTCCCAGTGAGATGAACCAGGTGTTCAGTTGGAAATGCAGAAATCACCTGTCTTCTGCATCGATCACACTGGGAGCTGCAGACCAGAGCTGTTCCTACTCAGCCATCTTGGAACAGAGATCGTTCCTGACCATTTTTAATTTAACATTTCAACATCAGCTTCCCTTCCTCAGGGGATGCATGGGTTGTCTCCCTCCAGTCTCTACTCCTGATCCTCTCTCTTCTGGTCTACTCCAAGATTCCCATCAATTATTCCCCAGGCTCTTCCTTAACAAATCTGTGTTCCTCTTGACCTATAATCATGCTTCAGTCTATTTTGTCTTTAAAAAACAACACAAAGTAAAGCAAACAATAACGCCATGCAGCATTTCTAATTCTATTTTTGGTTTTTCATGCTACTTCTCACTCATGATATCTTGTTTCATCAGTTTTATAGTTTGGAATTTAGAGTTAATCTAAATCTATGGAAATATTGAGGGAGTCTGAGTTAAATGTAGATATTTCTGGAGAGTAATTGTATTCTCTTCTGCCAAATACTCATTATCACATTAAATTAATTTTTAGATTTATGAGTATAAAAATCCAAATACCAATTCCATACAAGGCCAGGGCTATATGTATAAACTCAAGAAATACATTATATTTGTCCTACCTAGAGTCAGGGCCTAGAACAAACAAATAACCTTGTCATGTGTCTTTGCTGTTGGGTAGACTTATTTTTTTCCTGGTTTGTCTTTTCACTGTGGAAATATCCCTTTGGGCTGGGTGCGTTGAGACACACCTGTAAGCCCAGCACTTTGGGAAGCTGAGGCAGACAGATTACAAGATCAGGAGATTGAGACCATCGTGGCCAACATGGTGAAACCCTGTCCCTACTAAAAATACAAAAAATAGCTGGGCATGGTAGCATATGCCTGTAATCCCAGCTACTCGGGAGGCTGAGGCAGGAGAATCACTTGAACCAGGGAGTCAGAGGTTGCAGTGAGCCAAGATCATGCCACTGCACTCCAGCCTGGTGACGGAGCAAGACTCCATCAAAAAAAAAAAAAAATCTCTTTGAAGGAACTGACTATATAAACCACCTTGGTTAGGCATAAGGTTATTAATGAATCATGAAAACACAAGTCTCTTGGCATCATAAAATACTGTCATGCAGTCACAAGTCTGGTATTGGCTTACCATACCAAATTCCTACTTTTTAAAATTTTTCAGACAATAGGGAATTCCCTTGTGAATTTAAATAATTTGTTGAATTATATATAGCACATCTCATAGTAGGTGATCTAGTTTTTTATATTGCTGGAAGCAGACATTCCCATGTTTCTCTATCATTAGAGATGGGAGTACTGTCTGTCAAGATAATGTTGTAATGAATAACTGTGATCACAGAGAGCTCCAAAATACCAAGTTTCATATCCTATAAGACATTTATATTTTAATTCATTTTTTGGTAGAAAAAAAATTAATCCAGGATTCTTTACCATTTATATCAAAACAACAGGTTAATAAAACTATGTCGCACAGTTAACTATGAAAATTATATTTAACACAATTTCCGTTTCAGAGAGATGGGGAAAACTAAACCTTAAAAAAAATAAGCAAATTGATTAAGGCCATAAAAATTAAGGGATAGAACTAATATGTGCACTTCGAGCTCCTTTTTAAAAAATCCAAAATAAACAATAGGGTTATATCCTCTAACCTCCAATAACATAAATGTTGACCAGACGGTATAAAATAGCTATTGTTAGAATAAAAATAGAAGAACTATGAAAGAAATCAAGACATAAAAATAGAAGAAGAATCTATTTTAAAAGAAGAAAATTTTTAAAAGAATAGAATAGAACTTGTAGCTGTGAATATCTTGCAATTGCTCCTGACTTCCAGTAATTGCAAACAAAGTAAATCAGATCAAGCTTCAGGCTCAGAGCAACTATTAATGCTTGCAAAATAATTTTTTATAATCTGTTCTACGTCATTTGAACATTAAAGACAGGGGTGAATTAAAAGATCAAGATATTTAGGGGAGAAAATGAAAAAGACAGAAGAGTTCTGCAACTGGTGCCATTTTTTTTTTTTTTAATGTCCATACTCATTAAAGATGTCCATGCTCATGCCAGAAGAGGCACCTGAGAGAATCAGGAGCTTTGCAAAACTTTGAGCAGATTCATGGTGCCAAGGAAACAAAAATTGGAGTTCATTGCCTGCCTAGGACAGGCAAGTGGCAAACATCTGGGGCTTTATTTGATTACCTCTAGATAGAAGGAAAGTCATAATGATTGGAAGATGGCATGAGGGAACTTCTTGGCAATGACAGAATTTTATTTATTGACCTAGTTACAGCATGTGTTTACTTTGTAATAGTTTGTTGAGATTCACCCTTGTGACTTGTGCACTTTGAGTGGATGAGTTAAACAAAACTGTAAATGAACTGGATGTGATCTGAACAAAATATCCAGAGAGCAACACGAGGAAACAAAGAGATGGATAAAATGAAAGACAGATTTAAAGACACTATGGCTAGAAAGTCCAGTAACAGTTACAAAAGGAAAGAATTGAGAAAATGAAGGAGGCACAATATTCAAAGAGATAATGGCTGGGAAAATAATAAAAGAAAAGCCAGAAACCTCTCTAAAGTGCTGAAAAAAATAGTCATCAAACTAGAATTCTATACTATGCCAATTTACTCATCAAAATAAGAGTGAAATAAAGACATTTGCACTAATTCATTCATTCACACAGTTTGTCATTGTTCAACAATTCTTATTGAGCACTTACACTGTCTAGGCATAGGTACCTCCTATTAATGAAAGTAAATAAAGTTGCCACTCTCACAATTCTAGAGGTCAGAGCCTGAAATGGAGCTCATGGGATTCAAATAAGGGTGTCAGCAGGGCTGATTTCTTTTGGAGTCTCCAGGAGGAGTCTGTTCCTTGACCCTTCCAGCTTTTAGACTTAGTATTCATTGACCTGTGTGGCCACATCACTACATGCTCTGCTTGCTTCAGTCATCAATTGCTTTCTCTCCAACTCTGACTTCCCCTGTATCCCTTTTATAAGGATCCCTGTGATTACATTGACACCACTCAGATAATAGGATAATCGAGAATAATCTCCCCATCTCAATATCTTTAACTTAATCACACTTGCAAATTTTATTTTGTCATATAAGGTAACATTCACAGGTTATGAGTATTAAGATATAGACATCTCTGGGGGATGATTATTCAACCTGCCTCAATATGTATGCATTTCTGTTGGATTTTACCTTGGGGTATAAGATGTTTGTTATGTTCAGCATTAGTTAATAATACCAAATAATGTTTCCAAATTGTTGTATTTACTTATATTTCCACCAGCAGTGTTTCACATACTCATCAATACTTGTTTCTGACAGTCTTTTTAATTTTAGCCATTCTGATAGACTTGATGCTGGACAAATATAGACTATAATAGTTTTACTACTACTAACCTTTTGCAGAAAAAACTACTATCAAATCCACCTTATTTTTTTACAATGAAAAAATGGAACCAAGAAAGAAAGAAATAGTAGATGAAAGGTAAAACTCAGGGGAAAATAGATGTTAAACTTTGGATAAATTTATCGTGAATTTGGGGAGTAAAAAATAATGGAATAAAGTTTAAAAATTATTTAAGTGGAAAGGTTAAAGTTTTCCATATTCTTACACTGTTTAAGAGGAGAGTAGATAAAACCTAATGAAAAAATAAGAGGAAGAAACTAACTTTGCCAGGACTGAAGAAGAAGGAAAGGGTATTTCAGAAAGGTAAAACATTCTTTGCAAATATTCAGAGCTCCGAAAGAATCTGGCACATTTCCAGAAAGGCAATAATGTGGCATGTGGCTGAACGCCAGCCTTCATGAAGGGTGCTGAGAAGATTAGGCTGCAATCGGGAGACTAATTTGGGGATAGATTGGGTTGGGCTATTTCAGGATATTTTTCGGAGTCCTACACTTCATTTATTTGACCACTAAAGAGTCATTAACATTTTAAAAACACACAAAACATTTAAATGATTTTAAAAGCACAACTGGCATCACTTGAATTACATTCAATATAATTATGGTTTTAATTTAAATATATTATAAAATGTAAACTGGAATCCACAAAACAGTTAAATAGCAATTGTAATAATCCATGTATAAAGTGGCAATTTAATATTTCACTTCAAGGTACTGGGCTATGTATATCTGTCGATATAAAAATTAATGACATTGGCCGAGCACGATGGCTCACGTCTGTAATCCCAGCACTTTGGGAGGCTGAGGTGGGCAGCTCACCTGAGGTCGGGAGTTCGAGAGCAGCCTGACCAACATGGAGAAATCCCGTCTCTACTAAAAATACAAAATTAGCCAGGCGTGGTGGCACATGCCTGTAATCCCAGCTACTCAGGAGGCAGAGGCAGGAGAATCACTTGAATCTGGGAGGTGGAGGTTGCAGTGAGCTGAGATCTCGCCATTGCACCCCAGCCTGGGCAACAAGAGAGAACGCCATGGAAAAACAAAACAAACAAAAAAACTAATGACATTGTATCTAAACCCAAGTAACATGTAAGTCAAGTTGCTGGTGGTTGCAAAGAGAAGGGAAAGGAAGTGAAAGATGTCAGATACTAGAGGAAAAGAACCTTTGGGATTCAGGAAGTGCTAGGAGATTCCCCTGGTGGTTGGTTCTCCTGCATACCTAGCCCCTACCCAACACACACACACACACACACACACACACACACACACACACGATGTCAGTTTCCATTATTTGGCTCATATGTTATTGAACAAATATCTTCAGGAAAAAAAAAGTATGGATTTAGAACATGATTTCATGTTGCCTGTTGAGAGTATTTCCCTCTCTCTCTCATTTTGTCTGTCTCTCTCTCTCCCTCTCTCTCTCTTTAAAGACAAGATCTCACTCTGTCACCCAGGCTGAAGTGCAGTGGGCTGATCATGGCTTACTATAGCCTTGAACCCTTGGGCTCCAGCAATCCTCCCACCTCAGTCTCCTGTAGCTACGACTACAGGCACATGTTACCATATCCATATCCAGCTAGGTTTTTGGTTTTTTGTTTTGTTTTGTTTTGTTTTTTGTAAAGATGGGGGTCTCACTATGTTGCCCAGGCTTGTCTTGAACTCCTGGCCTTAAGCAATCTGCACTCCTTGCTCTCTCAAAGTGCTGGGATTACAGGTCTGAGCCACTGTACCTGGCTTTCCTTTTTTGTTTAAGATGTTAAAGTATCAGATTTCTGAAATCAATCCCACAAATAATCAGTAATACGTCTAAGACTTCTAAAGATGTTTTTATTTCATGTTGGTTTTTTCTACCAAATTATCCAAAGAAAGCTGTTATAGACAGAAGTTAAATGTGTCAACCCCTATACCCTTATTATGACTTTTCCTAGTACAGTTACAGACTTGAATCTCAATCCTGCCTCTAGTATTGGAATCATGGGTTCAAATAGAACCACTGAATCTTTTTCCCACCATATTCCTATCTATTGTTGCATGTATCATTTGTTTGAAAGATGATTGTCTCATATTGCAAAACAGCACAGATGTGCCTCCTCTTTCTCAGTTATAATGATGAAAATCCCCAGCAAGCAATTATTTTGTGAATGAATTTTATGGAATGCCAATTCATGCTGCAAAACTAATTTATCCTTCTGTTAACAACAAGCATCACCCAAATGTCCCCCCACCTGCCAGAATAAGTACTATGACAAATACAAGATTTTTAAAAAGCAACATGTTTACCAAGTTCTGAAGAAGTATTCAATCATAGCAGTATTACAGATTTTTATGAGGAAAATCCATTAGGGTTTAATATGTTGCAGTATATCACAATCTAGAACATTATACTCTTACAATATTTCAAAGAAGCAGTCTTGTTATAAAGTTGTTTCCATTTCAGAAAAAGCAATTGGAAATTTCTAACTTAACTTATGAAACATTATGCGTACCTTGAGGAGTTCATTATGTCATTATTGGCCCTTTGTTCCCTGATTCATTATTTACAGCTAAATGCTTAAAGATGTAAAAGAAGCTTTACAGTTGGTTGGTATAAATGGTCAAAAGTTTTTTTAAAAAACTCAATGTTTTCTATTATATTCGGGGTTTGGTCTAAACTCTGAGTTTTCTAACAAATACAAAATCAGAAAAGTTCTTGATGCATTATTATGTACAAAATGAATAGTCTGTAATTACTTTACCTACAATATCACCACTACCACCTCCACCAAGATAATCAGTGTGTAAACATCCTTACTTTTCTACCCCATGTCTGAAAGGAAGAAATTTATTTTCTGATATCCAAGCTCAGTCCATCTGTATTAGTTCTCTGTGTCTGCTGTAACAAATGACCACAAACTTGGTGGCTTAAAACAACAGAAATTTCTTCTCTCCTTGCCTCTTTCAGCTTTCGGGGGTGCCAAGTGTTCTCTGGCTTGAGGCAACATCATATCACCTTCTCCTCTTCTGTGTGTCTGTCCTCTGTGTGTCTGTCTTACAACTGTCCCTCCTTTCTTATAAAGATACACATGATTGTGTTTAGGACTGACTCAGATAATCCAGGATAAACATTTCCTCTCAGAGCCTTGACTTTATCCCATCCTTTATCATATAAGGTAAAAATCACAAGTTTCGGGAATTTGACATGGATGTCTTTTGGTGCTTTTGCTTTATTTATTTATTTATTTATTTATTTATTGAGACAGGATCTGGCTCTGTCATCCAGGCTGGAGTGCAGTGGGACAATCTTGGCTCACTGCAACCTCTGCTACCTGGGCTCAAGCCATCCTCCCACCTCAGCCTCCCAAGTAGCTGGGGCTACAGGCATACAACCCCACACTCAGCTAATATTTGTATTTTTTGTAGAGACAGGATTTGCCATGTTGCTGAGGCTAGTCTCAAAATCCTGAGCTCAAGCAATCCACCCACCCTGGCCACTGAAAGTACTGCAATTACAGGCGTGAGCCACCATGCCCAGCCTGGTGCTATTTTTTAGCCCACCACACTGATATGGTTTGGATTCATATCCCCACCCAAATCTCATGTGGAATTGCAATCCCCAGTGTTGGAGGTGGGGCCTGGTGGGAGGTGATTGGATCATGGGGCTAGATTTTCCCCTTGCTATTCTCAGGATAGTGAGTGAGTTCTCATAAGATCTGATTGTTTAAAAGTCTGTAGCACTTCACACTTCCCTCTCTCTTCCCCTTGCTTCAGCCATGTAAGACATGCCTCCTTCCTCTTCACCTTCTGCCATGCTTGTAAGTTTCCTGAGGCCTCCCAAGCCATGCTTCCTCTACAGCCTACAGAACTCTGAGCCAATTAAATCTCTTTTCTTTATAAATTACTCAGTCTCAGGCAGTTCTTTATAGCAATGCAAGAATGGACTAATACAGAATATTGGTACCAGAGAGGTGGGGCATTGCTATAAAGATACCTGAAAATGTGGAAGCAATTTTGGAACTGGGTAATGGGCAGATGTTACAACAGTTTGAAGAGCTCAGAAGAAGACAGGAATGTGAGGAAAAGTTTGGAACTTCCTAGAGACTTGTTAAATTGTTGTGACAGTGAAGTCCAGGCTGAGGTGGTCTCAGATGGAGATAAGAAACTTATTGGGAACTGGAGTAAAGGTTACTCTTGCTATGCTGTAGCAAAGACTGGTGGCATTGTGCCCCCACTGTAGGGATCTGTGGAACTTTGAACTTGAGAGAGATGATTTAGAGTATCTGGTAGAAGAATTTCTAAGCAGTAAAGTGTTCAAGAAGTATCCTGGCTGCTTCTAACGCATATGCTCATATTCATGAGCAAAGAGATGGTCTGAAGTTGGAACATATACTTAAAAGGGAAACAGAGCATAAACATTTTAAAAATTTGTAATGTGGCCAAGTGATAGAAAACAAAAACCCATTTTCAGGGGAGTAATTCAAGCTGGCTGCAGAAATTTGCAAAAGTAAAGAGGAGCTTAATGTTAGTAGCCAAGACAATGGGGAAAATGCCTGAAAGGCATTTCAGAGAACTTCATGGCAGCCCCTCCCATCACAGGCCCAGAGGCCTAGGAATAAATAATGGTTTTGTGTACCAGACCCAGGGCCTTGATACCCTGAACAACCTTGGGACACTGCTCCCTGTGTTCCAGTCACTCCAGCTCCAATCATGGCTAAAAGGGCCCCAGATATAGATAAGGCCACTGCTTCAGAGGGGGCAAGCTGCAAGCCTTGGTGGCTTCCATGTGGTGCTAAGCCTGTGGGTGCACAGAGGGCAAGAGTTGAGGCTTTGGAGCCTCTGCCTAGATTTCATAGGATGTATGAAAACACCTGGATATCCAGGCAGAAGTCTGCTGCAGGGGTGGAACCCTCAGGAGAATCTCTACTATAGCAGTGTAGAGGAGAATTGTAGAGTTGGAGGCCCCACACAAGAGTCCCCACTGGGCACTGCCTAGTGGAGCTGTGAGAAGAGGGCCACTGCCGTGCCGTCCAGACCCCAGAATGGTATATACACCAACAGCTTGTACTATGTGCCTGGAAAAACCACAGGCACTCAACACCAGCCTGTAAAAGCAGCTGAGGGGACTGTACCCCGCAAAGAGATAGAGTCAGAGATGTCCAAGACCTTGGGAGACCACCCCTTGCATCAATGTGGCCTGGGTGTGAGACATGGAGCCAAAGGAGATTATTTTGGAGCTTTAAGATTTAATGACTACCCTTCTGGGTATTGGACTTGCATGGGGCCTGCAGTGCCTTTGTTTTGGGCTGGTTTATCACTCTTGGAATGGGTGTATATACCCAATGCCTGCACTCATGTTGTATCCTGGAAGTAAATAACTCACTTTCAGTTTTACAGGATCATAGACAGAAGGGAATGCCTTGTCTCAGATGAGACTTTGGATGGTGGACTTTTGAGTAAATGCTGGAATGAATTAAGACTTGGGGGACTGTTGAGAAGGGAGGATTGTATTTTGCAATGTGAGAAGAACATGGGATTTGGGAGGGGTCAGGGGTGGAATAATATGGTTTGGATTTGTGTCCCCACCCAAATCTCATGTTGAATTGTAATCCCCAGTATTGGAGGCAGGGCCTGGTGGGAGGTGATTGGATCATGGAAGAAGAATTTCCCCCTTTATATTCTTGTGGTAGTAAGTTAGCTCTCAAGAGATCTGGTTGTTTAAAAGTCTGTAGCACCTCCCCCTTCCCTCTTTCTTCCCCCTGCTTCAGCCATGTGAGACATGCCTCCTTCCTCTTCACTTTCTGCCATGTTGTAAGTTTCCTGAGGCCTCCCAAGCCATGCTTCCTGTACAGCCTGCAGAACTTTGAGCCAATTAAATCTCTTTTCTTTATAAATTACTCAAGTCTCAAGTAGTTCCTTATATCAATGCAAGAATGGACTAATATACATACCATCTATCTATGACTTTACCCCATACTTTTCTGCCCCCTCTGATATTTTCTTGCTCTGATCCCTACCTCTCTTCTGCCTCCCTTTCCCTTTTCCTTGTATCTTTGATTGTTCACTCTTCAACAGTTCTTTCCCCTCATCACAGAATCACATGAGTTTGCTAGGGCTACTGTAACCAAGTACCACAGACTGAGTAGCTTAAATAACAGAAATCTATTTTCTTATGATTCCAGAGGCTAGAATCCAAGATCCAGGTGTTGGCAGGCTTTGCTTTCTTCTGAGGTCTTACTCACTCCTTGGCTTATAGATAGCTTTCTTCTCCCTGTGTTTTCACGTGGTTTTCCTTCTGTAGGTATCTGTGTCTTAAGCATATCTCTTTATAAGTACAACAGGCATATTTGATTAGAGTACCCTAATGACTTCATTTTAACCTACTTACTGTTTAAAAACCCTATCTACAAATATAGTCACATTCTGAGGTACAGGGAGTTAGGACTTCAGCATATACATTTGGAAGGACAGAATTCCATCTATAACACATAGCACTCTTCCCCATTCTGGAAAAAAAAATAATCTAAAGAGCTACTACTTCAAACTACCAGCTATATCAGGCATTTACTACTCATCAAATGATCTGTGCTCCCTGACATTTCTCAACTCTGTTGCTATAAGGTGAAGCCCTGGGACTAACTTTGGGTTGGCAGTACTACATTTTTAATGGACCAGGAGGGGCTTATACTATGAAAATACGGATGTAAAAAAGAAAGGTAGTTTCACTTTAGAATCACAGTCTGATAATATTGGCAACAAATTGATTATACTTTTGTTTTCACAAAAATTAATTGATATACTATTCTCAGCAGCACTTTGTCCTCATGCCTCTTTAACTTTCATTAATGAAGACTATAAGAAACAGCTTTATAAAGTCAATCAGGAAATGTACTATAAGAAAATTATTTTGCATATCTCCAAAACTCTTTGCTTCTTCAGAGTACTCCATTTAACATTTTGGTCAAGGATCTTTTAACTCATATATTTGTTTGGTTAGTTTTTGTTTTTGGTCATTTGTTGTGCCTAAAGCCATGAGTGGGGGTGCATATTTTACAACTACAATATAATGTAACCTCAGTGAGATAACAACTGGAGTAACTGTAGTCATCCATGCATTTCCTATGTCTAGAACAGGTTCTCAGTAAACACATTAGCAAACTTTACAGGACTATATGGCCTGAATATCTGCATTGTTACTTTTTCCTAACCTTGATTTTCTTTTCTTTCTCATTTTTTCTATACCTAATTATTTTATGTGTCCTTGATAGAATAATTAGTTCTATTTCAATAAAAATTCTGAAAATATATTTAATAAACATTTAACTAAATGAATTATCTGAATTGATATATATAGTGTTTGAAATTTTGTGAATGAGGCAATGCTAGGGAGAGCCCTAGCAAGAGACTTTCTGCATTCATCTTAAATCAAGTCAGCAGTCATCACAGAATGGGTTAAAGCAGCAATTTTCAAAGTGCCAATCAGGAAACTCTGGTGTCCCCAAAATCTTTCAAGGGATCTGTGAGATTAAATATTATTTAGGTGAATAGGCATTTACTATTTTCATTTTCAATAACTATTCTAACATTTTTTCCATTTTAATTTAAATATGATCAATATTGATAGATATAGCCATATAAACAAAAGCCCTTTGGGGGTCTTCAGAAGGTTTAAGACCACAAGTTTCTCAAAATCAAAGTGTGAGAAACAATGGGTTAAAAGAAGGAGCTCATGCCTCTATGTTGTACAAAAAGAAATAGTTTCCTTTTCATTATTCCATTGGTTCACTAATCATAGGAAAGACCCATGATGTCAATTAGGTACCACTGTGAAACTTTAAAAAAACACTTTATAAAATGAGAGGAATCTGAGTAATGGCTACCCAAATAAACAATTTATAGATCTAAGGACCCAGTCCCAAAGTATGTTTTCTTTTTTACTTCCATCCTACATCTACTTAAGTCCAAACCAGAATTATCCACTCTCAGTTATTGGCTCCTGAGAAATTAGGATCTCTCTCTGTCTTACATTCCTGACATATTCCATCAGTGACCCTTATATTTCTGATGCCACTGCCCAGAAGTCTTTTTATTAGGCTATTTTCGGAGGGAGGGTGGCCTTACTCTGGAATGGCAACTGTATTTCTCAAGTGCCAACTCTGACATATTAATAACAGCTGTCTGAAACATTGTTTGAGAAGGATTCTGAAGCTGTTTCCTGGCTTAGCAAGACAAATGCCATAATTGATTAGAGGTCTACCCTGGTTACAAGAAGGAAGAGTGTTAGCTTATGTGCTGTGTATTTGCTGACCCTGTGAAATCAATTGGAATTGCAATGGTCAAACAGATGTAGAGCAAGACCATAAATGCCTACTCCATGCAAAAATTACATAGAAATATAACTACTCTGATGTATAATAACGGGTATCAGCAATAATCGCTTCTTCATAAACAAACTCTATCTGCTTAAAATATAAGCATAAGTTTTATAATTCAAAAAGCAAATAAATACATAAGAATATAAGAATTGCCTTGAGAGTTTGTAATAACATAGCCTGTATATCTATGTATCTAAGTATCTGAAAACAATTCTAACTTTCACATTAACTAGGATAGATGCCAACTACCCTTGATTTTGCCTCTATTAGGAACTTGACCAGGCTTTCCTGCAGACACAATCTTCTCAGAATGGAATCCAGGCAGGTTAATTTTAGGGATGCCAATTGTGGCTCTTCACAAATTCCAGATGTCACTGCTGTGGCTATAGTGTGGTATCTGCTGAAAGTATTCCATTTCTTTACAACATATCATCTTACTGGCATAATTATTAATGCATACAGAAGAAGATGGGGAGGTGAAAGAGAAGGAGAATAAGAAGGAGGAGGAAATTGTGAAAGCAGGAGGAGGACATGGAGAAAGAAGAAAGAAGATGAAGAAAAGAAAAGGTGCAAGAGATAAAGAAGAGGGATACAAGTCGCTTTTGGAGTAAGAGATAAAGAAGAAGGATACAAGTCACTTCTGGAGATTTGAGCCAGTCTGGGTTTTTCCTTGCTTGACAGGAAGCATAGATATAACTATATATTTCTTTAGAATGTGTTCTTGTGACTATTTGCTCTACAGTGACACACCACTGTTTAGCAGTGATACAAGCTGGCAATATATCCCTTTAAATCACATTCTGTTGATGAAATAGAAGAATTTTCAGCTCCTCTGAGAATGGAACCCAAGCACTGACAAGAACACTCACTTTTTCCTTTGTGAATTTGCCTTTTTGTCATTTTGCCTGAGAGCTATACTGTGAAGAAGTAGACACAAGAAAGCAAGAGATGCCTGGGGCTGATAAATCTGGCTCTAAATACAATATTGTGAAGAGATTGGGAAAAAAAAAAAAAAACAGAGCCAGAGAGGACTCATATAGAATTTGCTTTCTTGGGAACAAAAGAATATACTTAGCGCTTTAAAATAAATAAATATATTTGCAGCACAATGTTCACAAAAACATGGCTCTACAGTGGAATTCTGATAATATAATCACAAGTAACATTAATGAGAAATAAATGGGGCAGAAATATATATAAATGGAGAACTTTATAGTTTACAAAGCATTTATATGCATTTGACTTCATTTGTCAGACTACAAACATGATGTATAAGTGATAAAACAATACAAAGCAGAAATGATGCTAGTTATTGCTTTATTGCTGCAGGGCAAAGGTCACAGTGAGCAGAACCTTGCTCCCTACACCCCGACAAAAACTAAAAATATCAAAAGGGATGTTTAAACCTTGTTTTAAAGTGAGAAGAAAAAGAAATACATAGGAAAGCAGGAAACATTCTAAAACAAATGATTAAATGGATGGCTTTGTGGGATTTAGGTTAAGAAAATGATGATTATTAGGAATCAGTATGAGTTCCTTTAAGTCTTGAAAAATTACTCCCTGTAAAACTGATAGATTTGAATTCTATAATTCCACAAGCAAGGCAGCATTCTGTGATCTTCCCCTGGGACATAAAGAGAAATATGGTATTTAAGACAATCAAACTCTAAGTTATATATTAACTCTCTTCTATAAAATAAATACATCACACTGTTAAATGTTCTTTATATCCAAAAACTTTTAAATCTAGAATCCTAATGATTCAAAATCACCACCTTATCACAATATGTCCTTGATTTTTTATTAATCAATCTTATTAATTGAGTAAAGATATAATCATATTTATGAAATTTATAGATGATAGGTGATGCAGAAATAACAATGTCGAATATTAGATTTACATTTTGAAATGATCTCAAGTTGTTCAACTAATTGGAATAACTTGTACTTTGCAGTAATCTCAGGGCATAACAAAGACGGCCCCACTGCTGACCTCAAAAAGTATTGGTTGAAACAATGAATGAATAAATGAATGAATAGGTCAAAACTAACAAGGTAAAATTTATCAAATAAAATTAATTTTTTCAGCTACAGAATAGACTAAACCTGGTTTGATGGTAATTTAGATAAATACCAGACAGGTGCAGTTCATTACTGGTTCAATTTAGGCCAAGAGTCCAATGAACAAGGGTAAAATATCTAACAAAATTAATCTCACTGTCTCTTATGTGTTCCAGTCAGACTACATGTAAAATACAAAATTCCTTCTGGACATTACTTTTTAAAATTGACACTGGCAAACTAGAGTTCAACAACTTTATTCTGATTGGGCAGCCAGAATATTAAGAGGTCTGATAATCTTGTCAGGACATACAATTGAAGAATCTGGGATGCTTAACTTAAAAAAAGAAAACAGGTAGGAGGGACATGCTTCAGATATTTGGAGGGCTGTCATAGGAAAGATATATTACAGTCAGTCTGTTTATCTCTTAAGGAAACCATATGGGAAACAGATCTTGCTTTAGCAGTACCAGGAAGAAATTTCTAAGAGTTACATCTGTCCAAAAACAGATTCATTTACCTTGCTAAAAACGGAACACTTCATCACCTTAAGGATCCAAGCAAAACTAAATAATCTGCCAGGGGCTTTGCAAAGAAATTATTCCTGTGTTAGGTAGAACACTAGCATAGATAACTTGAAGAGCCTTTCTGGGTTTAGTATTCTATTTTTCTATGGCCTTGGAGGGTCCTGTTGCCTCCATCTTCAACAGTATCATAACATTTCTTTTCATTAATGTATCTTCTTCCAATTTAATACCTGATGAGGTCTATCTTTCTTCTAAGCCCCCATTGTTCTTAGTTGCTAATGAGGTAGTCCTTCTGTGATAGTTAATTTTATGTGTCAGTTTGACTGGGCTAACGGATGCCGAGATACCTGGTAAAACATTATTTCTGGCTATGTCTGTGAAGGTGTTTACAGAAGAGACTAGTATCTGAATTGGTAGACTGAGTAAAAAAGATGCTCTCACACATTTCGATGGGCATCGTACCATCCATTGAGGGCCTGAATGGAATAAAGAGGCAGAGAACAGTGAATTTGCTTTCTGCTTGAGCTGGAACAGCCATCTTCTCCTCCTCTCAGACATCAGCACTCCTGGTTCACAGGCCTTCAAACTCAGACTGAATTACACCACCAGCTTCTATGGTTCTCCAGCTGTCAGATCCTGGGACTTCTCAGCCTCCATAATCACCTGAGCCAATTACTGTAATCTCTCTGTTACTCTGGAGAACCCTGACTGTTCTGTGAAAGGGCCACCCATATATGCAAAGTTCCCCCCAAATGCCAGAGGAGCTGAGAAATCAAAGAATGAGGTAGAAAAATCCAGTTTGTCAGTAACGGAGGTAACTTACAGATGGAAGTGTGGTCTTGGGCAGCGGCAAGACAGATAGATCTTTAAACCTGTTACCTCCCAACCCAGAGCTTATATACTACAGTGAAAGGGTATAAGTGCTCTCTATGCAAGACAATTAAAGGCAATCCTCCAGAACAGGCAACAAAGATATATATTTGTCACAGCCTGTAAAATGTGGGATAACATCAAGATTGACATGTTTTTTCTCCAGGGACAGTAAATAAAGTAGGAATCAGGAGGCATTCATGGGACTGAGGATACTCAAAAATCATTATAGCAGATTAGCATTTCAGGTGGAGTCACTTTTGTCTCCACACTAATACGGCTTCTTTATGATCCTACAATCTGACTTCTATTGCAACCATGGCAGGAAAAAAAGAAACAATCCCCTGTCAAAAGTCACACCCTGGCTGGGCACGATGGCTCACACCTGTAATCCCAGAACTTAAAGAGGCCAAGGTGGGAGGATCACTTGAGGCCAGGAGTTTGAAACCCACCTGGGCAACAGAGCAAGATCTCATCTCTATTTTTAAAAATAAATAAATAAATAAAGTAAAAGGCATAACCTTTTTGCTGTAATAGCCAGTGGTCCCGAATTATTTTCCTTTTCCTTGACTCTGTAGTTATTGTTAACTATCCTTCCTCTATAATTTTTTGCTTCTCTAATTACTTTCCTCTTTTTCAGTGGCCTTTTTCCTCTCCTTCCACTCATGAATCATAGTGTTTTCCTAAGGCACTAATACTTGCTATGTTTAGATTTTCACTACCATTTTTGATTATGGGATTAGAATAATTTTTAAATCTTTATTACAATAGGATAATGTCAGTGATACAATTAACACTATGTCTTCGTAATTTCCCTATGTGACAAACAGTGAATACTGATTTGTTTGACAATACCCAATTGTAGTTACTTAGTTTTATTTTCCTAGTTGACCTGGGGAAAGTATTTCAAAGTTTATAGTTGTATTTTCCTGACAGACAAGGAGAAAATGCTTCAAATTTTATTTTTTTAAGTTTATCGTGGAGGAACTTTACCAGATCACACTTGATAAACTATCAGGGTGGCCATCAATTCAAATTATACATGAGGCAATACTTTATTGCCCTTCATATTTTAAAGTGAGTCTAAGGATAGTGTCACAAATCATGTACAGAGCGCAGCTGAAGATACCATCAATCCTCCCCCATCATCTACATATCAAAAATCAACTTAAGTTTGTAGACACAACCACAACTATTAGAATATTTTGTAGAGAATGGAAGTTCTTTTTTTTTTTTTTTTTTTTTTTGAGACGGAGTCTCGCTGTGTCTCCCAGGCTGGAGTGCAGTGGCGTGATCTTGGCTCACTGCAAGCTCCGCCTCCCGGGTTCACGCCATTTTCCGGCCTCAGCCTCCCGAGTAGCTGAGACTACAGGCGCCCGCCACCACGCCCGGCTAGTTTTTTGTATTTTTAGTAGAGACGGGGTTTCACCATGTTAGCCAGGATAGTCTCGATCTCCTGACCTCGTGATCCACCTGCCTCGGCCTCCCAAAGTGCTGGGATTACAGGCTTGAGCCACCGCGCCCGGCCGAGAATGGAAGTTCTATTTCCCAAGTCTACACAAAGCTTGCTCTTCAAAGGAATCTCTCATCTGTTATTAAATAGCCACTTGGGATTCTTACCATTATTCTAGGCATGAACTGTATTTATTAAAGCTCTACTTAATATCAGATATTAGCCAACACTGAAATATCCTCCACTCAAATGCTTATTACCCATTCAAAATAACTGAAAGTGTAGTTAGAGTATATGGTTGCCAGGTGGAGATATTTAAGTTATATGATCTCAGAGTCTGAACAAATTGTGCATCCCATCAATGGTCTAGACCAGAGCTGTACAATAAAACTTTCAGTGAAGATGAAGATGTTTTTCTAAACTATCCCATATGATAGCCATGAGGCACACATGACTACTGAGAATCTGAAATGTGCCTAGTGCAACTGAAGGACCACATTATCAATTTTATTTAATATTAATTAATTTACATTTAAATAGCTTCATACATCTATTGAGTACACATGGGATGAAACAAGCCTAGTCTCTAGAAAATATAACCATCAATTATTCTTATGGTTTCCTTTCTTAGGAATAAATGTACATGTTAGTAGCATTAACATAGTACTATTGTGCCAAAGTATACCGCTGCACCAAAACATTTACACTGACTTACTCATATAAAGGACATTCACAGAATACAACAGGTACTATGTACTAGTTGTCATGCTAAGTGCTGAAGAACTTTCAGGAGTTCCTTTAGGAGCTCAGAATATTGAGAGATGCAGTAAATAAGTTAATAAACTACAATATAAACTACAATTCTTGCTATTAAAGTCATCTAAATAAAGAATTGTGGAAACACAACATATAGAATAAGGTTTCAAGGTTTCATTGAAGACTTTTAAGCTGGGACACCATGAAGAAATATGTTACAAAATAATATGCAGGGACGAGGGTTGGGGGGCATGAGGAAGTGGACAGGCATTCTAGTAAAGACAGGGGGTCCTGAAAGGGCTTCGTGAGGCTAGGATACAGAAGACTCTTCTCCATGTGTTGTGCAGCAGCAGAGATGTTGCCAGAAAGTAGGCTCGTCTGATTGTGAGAGTCTTATATTGGAAGCCAGAAGTTTGGCTGCCAAGTGGTCACATACTGCCCTAAACTTCCCCTACTGTTAGAATTTTTACACTTTTATTCTAAGTACTTATCTTTTTAATCTGCTTCATTAGATTTCTAAATGGTTACGGCCAGACCATATCTTCCTTATCCGCATTGTGCTCCATGGCATCTGATAGAGAATTAATAAATGTGTTTTAGGAATGAACGTTTCTGCTTGTTTTGAAGTTTGATTCTCTCTGGAACCACACTACCCACCATCTTCCAAACTACCTCTTTGACTTCTGGTGTTTTCCCTCTTGGTCCATAATCAGGTAGCCATTGTCATTTTCTAGCAGTACTTAGTGAAATGTTTTATGACTGAGTGACCTGTCTTTTAAATAAAGCTGGGGAATTTAATAGACAAATACGTTTATGGCATTGGATTTGAGTTGCCCACAGTAATGTACTTAGATGGAAAAGAAATTGAAATAGCTCCCCTTTACCAACTCTATCAATATATGATTAAAAGGAATATTTTTATTTTTATTTTAGTTTTTAATTTTTGTGGCTACATAGTAGGTGTATATATTTACGGAGTACATGAAATATTTTGATACAGGCATACAGCATGTAATTATCACATCAAGGTAAATGTAACATCCCTTACCTCAAGCATTTCCTTCGTGTTACAATCCATTTGTACTTTGTTTTTTAAAATGTACAATTGAATTATTACTGACTATGCTTCCAGAAAGGTGTCCCGATCCAGACTCCAAGAGAAGGTTTTTGGATTTTGCACAACAAAAAATTGAAAGCAAATCCATAAAGTGAAGCAAGTTTATTAAGCAAAGAAATGAAAGAATGGCTATTCCATAGGCAGAGCAACGGCCTGAGCTGCTGGCCTAAAGATACCTACAGTTATTTCTTGATTACATGCTAAACAAGGTGTAGATTATTCACAAGTTTTCCAAGGAAAGGTGTGGGCAATTCCCAGCGCTGAGGGTTCCTCCCCTTTTTAGACCCATATAAGGTAACTTCCATATGTTGCCATGGCATCTGTGCACTGTCATGACACTGGTGGGAGTGTCTTTTAAGATGCTAATGAGTTATAATTAGCATATAATGAGCAGTGAAGATGACCAGAGGTCACTCTCTTCACCATCTTGGTTTTTGGTGGATACACCAAAAAATAAATAAATAAATAAATAAATAAAAAGGTGGATACCTGTTTTATCAGCAAGGTCTTTATGACCTGTATTTTCTCCCTGCGGGCCTCCTATCTCACCCTGTGACTAAGAATGCCTAACCTCCTGGGAATGCAGCCCAGTAGGTTTCAGTCTTATTTTACCCAGCCCCTCAAGATGGAGTTGCTCTTGTTCAAACGCCTCTGACAACTACAGTCACGCTGTTGTGCTATCAAATAGTTGAAATTATTCTAACTGGAACAATATTTTTTAAATAGTAAAGACTAAGACATATGAACTCCAAATATCTGAGCCAGGTCCCAATCAACTCAGAAAGTTTATTTACATTTTAGGGAGACATGGGACAGCAATCAATACATGTAAGATAAACATTGGTTTGAGCTGGAAAGGCAGGAGGACTCCAAGTGGGGAGGAGGGTTCCATGTCATAGGTAGGTAAGAGACAGTTGCATTCTCTGATGAGCCTTTCCAAAGGAGGAAATAAGACTTGCATTTATCTTAGTAAGCAGAAGGGTGACTTTGAATAGAATGGGAGGCCCATTTGCCCTAAGCAGTTCCCAGTTTGACTTTTCCCTTTAGCTTAGTGATTTTGGAGTCCCAAGATTTTCCATTCACAGATACAAAAGAGAAAGGTACACCTGAGTAAATAACTACTCAACAAGGAAGCAGGATACATGTTCTCTTTGCTTCCCCTGTTTCCTTGATAGCCATGCGCGCTTATGTTTATATTCCTCATTGTTTGATGAAGCTAATCATCAAAATAAGAACTAGGAAAGACTCTAGAACTCCACAGGAAAGCAATTATACAGCCTTTATGACATGCGAATTTATTCACTCTGCAAAAAAAAAAAAAGTAATTACTTTCTGTAGTGTCTCCCATGTATCTCCCAAAAGGCACACGTCTGGGTGCATGTAAAAATTAACACGAAAGCCTATACAAACAGGAATTCTTAAGAGTTAACAGCTAGAGAAGAGAGGTGCCAGTCTTTGCCCAGGCTTATCCCTCCGCACCCTCCCCCAAAACAAATGGCGGACAGAAGAAAAAAAACATAGTAGTTACTACAACTATTACTCTACGGAAATATTAGGGGTAGTGAAAACAAACTTCTTTTTTTTTTTTTTTTTTTTTTTTTTTTTTTTTGAGACGGAGTCTCATGCTGTTGCCCAGGCTGGAGTGCAGTGGCGCGATCTCGGCTCACTGCAAGCTCCGCCTCCTGGGTTCACGCCATTCTCCTGCCTCAGCCTCCTGAGTAGCTAGGACTACAGGCGCCCGCCACCGCGCCCGGCTAATTTTTTGTATTTTTTTTAGTAGAGACGGGGTTTCACTGTGGTCTCGATCTCCTGACCTTGTGATCCGCCCGCCTCGGCCTCCCAAAGTGCTGGGATTACAGGCTTGAGCCACCGCGCCCGGCTGAACTGAGCCCTGCATCCTGCCCACGACCCCCTCAGCCACCCACCTAGCTGCGCACCACCCACCTAACCGCGGCGGCCCCACCAGCCGGGAAGAATCCCCAGCGCCGCGACAGCACCAAAGCACTTCGGCGCGCCTCCGCACCTCGAGCGGCGCAAACGTTTGGTGTGTCTGCGTCTGGGGCGGAGCCTCTTGTCCCTCTGCGCGGCCCGTTCCGCCTTTCTTTTCCTCCCACCGCCTGTCGGCTGACGTGTCTGCAGTTCCTCCGCGTCTACTGCGAGTCAGGCCGTGATGGCGGACGCCTGGGAAGAGATTAGGCGGTTGGCGGCCGACTTCCAGCGGGCGCAGTTCGCCGAGGCCACGCAGAGGTGCCTGACCCTCCCTCTCTTTTGTGGAGCCCAAATTAGGCCGTGGGCTGACACTCCTGTATCTGGGACTTTAGACCCGCGGCCCTGCATCCCGGATCTTCTCACTGCTTGTCACCATTCCCTCCTCCTCCCTCCGCCCCGAGCCTGGATCGCAGTTCTAAGTCCAACGCTCGGCCGGCAAGTCCGCAGCCTAGGACGCCCTGGAGCCCCCCAGCCTCAGCGAGACGCTGGCGCGCCCCGCCCCACCATGGACGGGGCAGGTGATTTCGAGCTGCCTTTATTGAGAGTTCCTCTGACCCTCCCTTACCCACCAGCCATCAAATCACTGTGACATCTTGGCTGTTACACACTTCCTGATCTAGAATGAGCTCCAAAGAAGAGGCTAATTCCTCCCCTCCCCGCCCCGCCCCCCGACCCCAGTACAGTAGTTGGCAAATAGTATGTTGACCCTTAAAACTTTTTGCCTTTTTATCTCTCGTAACAGACCTAGGGCTAGACCCATGACCCCATCTGTCATTCAGGTCACTGACATTTTCTACCAGCCCACTAACCTTTGGAGGATGTGTCCAGAGCAGCCTAACTCTGCTTTTTTAAAATAACGCTAATAGAAGCCTTTCTATTCTTTGACCACTTCCTACCTGCGATGTTTTATTTTGAGCCGGAAGACAGCAATCGCCTTATGCTGTATTTTCTACCACTGATAGCAAACTCGTAACTGCATGGGTAACTTACCAGTAGCAGTTATGATTTCATTAGGCCACATCCCCTGCCTGCTTGTAGACCATGTGTGTAAGTGAGGCAATTATGCACTTAATTTAAAAGAAAATTCTGATTAAACTGGAAATTAAAGTAGGGCATTCTTTTTGTTTGTTTTTTCTTTTTTCTTTTTTCCTACCTCAGCAAATGTCTTCAATTTTCTATTCAGATTTGAAGATTGGAAGCAGGCCTGTAAGAGACAACAGACTTGAAATTTGTGATAGGAGGATGTGTACCAATTAAATAAATGATTTAAGCATATGTAAACCTACTTACTCTGAAAGTTTTTTTTTTAACATTGAATCAGTTAGTGAAAAACATAGATTTTGTGATGTAGAAATTAGTGACTACACAAACTTTTTAAAAGCCTGTGTTAGTTTTGAGCACCAGTGTATCAAGTGGACTTTTGAAACTTAACTGTTTTTCTTTCCCTCAGGTTGTCCGAGCGAAACTGCATTGAGATTGTTAATAAGTTGATTGCTCAGAAACAGCTAGAAGTAGTTCATACACTCGATGGAAAGGAATATATTACTCCAGCCCAAATTAGTAAGGAAATGAGAGATGAGCTACATCTCCGAGGTGGTAGGTAATTCTTTAGTGGTTTTTTTTTCTTGAATTTTTGGAAGGGGCAAAACAAAAACCTGTAAACATGTCATTGCATACTAAATTATAGATTATAAGATATCCTTTTCAATTGTTGATAATCAGGCTTAATATTTTGGGGGTTCATGTAAACATGGTCATATAATTTAAATGAACTCAAATGTTATCACTTAACAAAATAGTTTATCATTTTGAGTTATGTGTACTATATGTGAATTGTTTCTTTTTACAATTCCTTAATTTATTGCATGACTCAGGGAAGGGTATTCAGCTGCCTGTTATTAGGTGGTAATTGTGAAGGGGGACAGTATCTTACAGGATTATAGGTTTTTGAAAATCAAGGCTGTATTTCTTTTTAAGGCTTACTTATACTTACAAATTAGATAACTCAATCCAGTGTGGTACTACACCAATCATATTGTATGAAATACTATTAAAAGCACACACAAAGTTAGTTTCCTTTGTCTTCTTAAAATTTGAACAGAGTACCAGGCATATTTGAATACTATTTGATTAAAATAGAATTAACTATGAAAGCATCTCTTCATATTATCAGAGGGTAACATTGGTCTTTGTTTTTTGTTTTTTTTTTATCAATTTTCTTTCACAGTCCCTTTAAAATATGAGTTATAATTTGAAATTCTTAACAGATATTCTTATGCTGATATGTAGAAACCTAACGTTTAGTATCAAATAATTGAAAAACGTTCATCTTAATTTAGCTGTCAATATCTCTTTGATCACAGTAGATAAATTCTGAGTTGTGAAGAGAAATGAATATATCCATAGATATAGCCAATTTGTGTGCCAGTTGGTGCTCATAATTGGCCTGATGTTATTTTAAAAAAAAAAAAATTTTTGGAAAGTAAATTATTGCTTGTGGCTTCAGCCATGAAGACTTACTCAGCCATCAGCTAATGGTGTGTGTTTGAAGACATTAATTATTCTGGCTTTCTGTTCTATGCAGAAGGACTTTGACCAAAACTTAAATGTTAGAATTTATAGCTTTGGGTTGGTGTGTACTCATATGTCATTTAAAATAAATGGATGTCTTTTCTTCAAAGGTCGAGTAAACATTGTTGATCTACAACAGGTAAGTTTTAAATTTATAAAATTTTTGCTTTAATTTCTCAATTTTTTGATACTGTGAATTTGTTAAAGTATTCACTAATGCTGGTATCATATTTTGTATAGTGTTTGTAAAGAAATAGTTATGTAAGTCTCACTGATACACTGAATTGATTTAATAAGTTCTGATACATTGAAATGATTTAATAAATTTTGATTTATTGAAATTATTTAATAAGTTGGCCTTATTAAAGAGTTGGCCAACTCTTCCCCAGTTGGCTTTCTTATTATTAATTTTTTACCAAATGAAGTCATAGTTATCATCTTATGTAAGTTTATGTAATTTTGGGAGAAAAATCACCAGTTTCAGGTTTATATGTTTTTAGTATATGAAACTAATAGAGAAATATTTTTAAAAGCAGAAGCTACTTTCAAAAAATACAAATATATATGTCATTACCAAGGTACACTATAAACAAGAAGCCAGAAAATTTTCTGTAAAATGCTGTCTGTTATATAAATATGTAATTTACTGCTTTATATAAACTTACTAGCAAGTGACAGTGTAATTCTTTAGAACTAAAAATAAATAAGCAATGCACCTCTAATTTTTTATTTGGCCAATGCTTTTTGTATTATTTCAGATTGATTCAAAATTTAAGAATAAGCAATTTCTTTCTTTTTCTTTCTTTTTTTTTTTTTTTTTTTTGAGATGGGGGTCTCCCTGTGTTGCCCAGGCTGGTCTCAAACTCTTGAACTGAAGGGATCCTCCCGCCTCATCCTCCCAAAGTGCTGGGATCTAGGCATGAGTCACCATGCCTGGCCAGCAATTTCTTTAAAAATATAGTTCTAAGTGTATATTGTCAAACTTAAGAAACAATGCAAACTTATCACTAATAGAATTTGTGTTTATTTTCCAGGTAATTAATGTGGACCTGATTCATATTGAAAATAGAATTGGTGACATTATTAAATCAGAAAAACATGTTCAGTTAGTGTTGGGACAACTGATAGATGAGTAAGTATAATAAAGTACAAATTTAGGAGCACTTCGTTGATTTTCTTTCTTTTTTTTTTAATAGTGTTTAAATTTAGGCCAATTATGGCCAGTTAGACATTTCATTTAGAACTCTTACAGTGCTAATTTTCATGGTAAGGTTTATTTCACTTTAAGAGTAAGTGCTTAAGCCACATGTGGTGGCATGTACCTGTAATCCCAGCTACTCAGAAGGCGGAGGCTGGAGGATTACTTGACCAGGAATTTGAGACCAGCCTACGTAACAGCAAAGATCCTGTCTCAAATTAAAAAAAAAAAAAAAAAAAATTAGTGTTATTGTATGGAATACTTAGAAATAATATAGACTTCTATGTTTTTCTTAAGAAGAAAATGTAAAACATAACTTTTACATTCTTTCCCATGTAATCTTAACTCTGAAAGCAAATTTGTTCCAAAAATGTTAATGGAAATCGAATACAAATCTCCACTTAAAAAAATCCCAGCATGCCAACCTGGCAACATGGCAAAACCCCATTTCACTAATTAAGTTTACTAATTAAAAAATCAGCCAGATGTGATGACTCGCACCTATAGTCCCAGCTACTCAGGAGGCCGAGGTAGGAAGATTGCTTGAGCCCAGGAGGTCAAGGCCGCTGTAAGCCATAATCATGCCATAGCACTCCAACCTGGGTGACAGAGTGAGACCTTGATGCCAAAAAAAAAAGAAAAAAAATTTATTGTTTGATTAACCTTACATTTAGCTACACTAATGAGAAAAAAATATTTTTTAAAATATGAGTGATGAGTGGTGTTCATGTACACACACATTTCATTACTTTTGGGGCATACTTCATTTCAATGGAAATTAAACATAAAACGAGTCAACAGAAAAAAATTCCTAATTCTTTTTTCTATTCTTTTCTTTTTTTCACTATTAGGAATTACTTGGATCGGTTGGCAGAAGAGGTAAATGATAAATTGCAAGAAAGTGGTCAGGTCACCATATCAGAACTGTGTAAAACCTATGATCTTCCTGGAAACTTTCTGACACAGGTATGTATTTTTTTTCCTAATAATACAATATGTCTTTTTACCAAAGGATTTTAAACAAAGACTTTGAATGGAAGGGGAAAAAAACGAGACTTCCTTACCATCAGTTGATTTATTGCGGGTGTCTGACTTGATATATGTTGTAGCAGTATATTTGTGGGGTGCTTCTTGTACATTAATGGTTCTGAGGAGACACTTTAAAAATGATTGTAATCTTCCTGAACCGAGAGACATCCTAAAACTAATTTATAGACTAAGCTCTAGGGCTGCTTTGATGCAATTAGCAATTGTATAATAAGTGCATGGATTTATTTAATGCTTTTGATACCAGCTATATAGAAACTGTAACCAGACAATTAAATTTCTGATTGCCCAGTTAAATTTCAAGAAATAATTGATAGAGATAATAATTTATAGGGGGTACTACTGGCATCTTGTGAGTAAAGGTCAGGGATGCTGCTAAACATCCTACAATGTACAGGACATCCCCCCAACAAAGAGTTTTTTTGTTCCAAATGTCAGTAGTGCCAACATCTTTTGATTTCACCATTTATCCTCTTCTAAACTGTCAGAATGATGGGAAGAAGAACCAAGGAATGTGACATTCTCTTAACTTTAGGTATTTGTGTCAGTACTCAAATATCTTATGTGTAATAACAATGCTGCCTGAAAACATAGGCTATTTTCTTGTTTACTTTTTTTCTGTTTTTTTTGTTTGTTTTTTTAGAATCATAGAAATTCATTTGGTAGAGCGGAAAGGACATAAGCTTTTGAGATTTTTAAAAGACCTTGATTTGAATACTGTCTGTACCACTTCTTATTTGACATTAGGAAAATCATTTCATCTCTTTTATGCTTCACATTACGTATCTGTAAAACAGGAAATACTGTCTTTTTTATAGGCTTCATTGAAATCTAGTGAAATATCTAACACAATGGAGAAACTAAATAATGCTAGTCCTGTTTTATATTTACTGAAACAAGGGAAAATCCAAATCTCTCTTTAGGTATCTATCACTTTGAGAAATTCTAACTTGCAAAATTTGCCAAACCATAATTGCATGAGATTAATTTATAATACAAGCAGATTTACTTGCTCATATTAAGAAAATGAGCTTCCCTAACTCCATTTAAAATACCATTTATAGTATAGATCTGTTTTATATAGTATTTCAGGAGCTGAAGTTCTATTTTACATGAGCAAACATACGTTAATCACAGGACAAAAAATGTATTTTTAAAATACTTCTTTAAAGTATCCAGCTCAAATCCAAATGATTTCTTATAAAACTGTTTCTGAATACATTTTAGTAACGTATCTAGTTTTTAATATTTTTCAGTTCCATTCTGAATATAGCAGTATTCTAAAAGCTCATTAAGTTGTTTGAAAAACATTTTTCTATATCATAAAAATTTGAACTGAGCTGACTTGAGTAGATTTAACTTAGAATGTGAAATATGTCCAAACTTATTTCTGATGTACCTGATGCCAGTCGTAGTATAGCTGTGGAGAAAATTCTGCTGAACTTGAAAGAAGGTTACCAAGAAATCAGATCATCTGCCATAGATCTTCTGGACAGGCATAAATTTGCATTAGAGAGAATAACTTTTGAGGTCTTACATTTCCCTATGCTGCAGAATCTGGAATAACACTTATACTTCTGTTAGTATTAGAAGCTCCAGAAAGGGTCTTCTCCAAGACCCATTTGTATGTCTTGGCTCTCTGTATATTGGAGGCTGCCCATATCTAGAAACCATCATATCAAATCATCATCATATTGATAGTCATTTTTATTTTATATTAGAAATAGCCCTCATTAACAAGAGCTAATACGACAGCTCAACCTTTTAACATGTAAGCAAGCAATTTGACTCATTTCTTGGCTCTGCTATGAGATAGTGAACTTTTCTAGATACTGAATCTTTACTTTAGTTGATATATCTTATAATTTATGCTTGTTGAAATTTCTCGGTCACATGATTGATACCTCAGCATGCAGCATGACTTGAGTATAACTATGCAAATGCATATGTGTAATTATTTTCTTTTAAATTAATAAAAATTTACATCTTTACCCACAGGCACTAACTCAGCGACTTGGTAGAATTATCAGTGGACATATTGATCTTGATAATAGAGGAGTAATTTTTACAGAAGCTTTTGTAGCTCGACATAAAGCACGTATCCGTGGACTATTCAGTGCCATTACCCGGTAAGTATATTTTAAAGAATATATATTTTCACATTTCTTTGATCATAGTTTGCATTTTTTTCCCAGCAGCTGAATCTTTTTCTTTGTTTTAATAAAGTCTCATTTAGGACCCCAGTTTATTAAACAGATTAAAGGGCAGTTTTTGTAAAATAGAAATTGAGATTCCAGAGTTCTAGAATGCAGCCTTTCTCTCCAGTCCGCATCTCCTTCCTCTCCCTACCTTCACCACCCTTGTGACCCCATATACACTTCGGCAGAATGCAGTTTAAAAACTGCTGCCCAGATCAGTATATAAGTGTCACCCTTGAATCATGGAAAGAACATGCAATTTAAAGTCAGAAGAATTTGGTTCATAGCTTTATCACAGAATAGGCACATGACCTTGAGCAGATAAGTCAGTCACCTAACTTCTTTGGGCATCATATGGGGCTAGAGAATTTTATAACATTTTTTACTTTATAGCATTCTATAATTGTAATGAATAACAATGTTACTTTCAAAGTTACTGACTTTTCTAAAATAAAAATTTCTGAAATATTTGAATCTGTGTAACAGACTCCAGCATAGAATTCAGAAAATCTATATTCTTAATTATCTCCTCTGTCCTGTGTCATCAACTTCATCTCAGTGGCTATATGCCCTACCAGCATTTAAGTATGTCCAAAAGTCTCCCATTTTAAAACAAATCTCTCTGAACCCCTTTATTCTATATCATCTATCATGCTGTTTGTTCCCTCCCTTAAAGTGAACCTTCTGGATAGTTGAAATCTACATTCAGTGTCTCAGTTACCTTCTGTCACTTCTTAACCCACCTATCTAGCTTCTACTACATATATAGCACTCATGTCTCAATATCTGTAAGTCTAATGGATACTTTCTGTTTATTTGGCTTTACAGCAGCATTTAAGTCCAGTTACAACTTCCTTCTTGAAATATTCTCTTTTTTTTAAACATAACACTTTAAATTTCTTCTTATCTCTTTTGGCTGCATCTTCTAAGTTACCTTCTCTAGCTCTTTCTTTCACAATCCTTTAAAGTGTTGTTTCACGCCATCTTTTCTTCCCAGTTCTGTGCTGTCATCTTAGGTGATTTCACATGGCAGCCACAGTGATTTCTCTTTTTGTCATTCAACCAATCAACAAGCATTTGTTGAGCACCTAATGCATGTAAGGCACTAGGGTACAAAAGGGAGAAGGTTAGAAGGAGAGGTTGTATTCTAATGAAATGATTTCCTCCCTCCCTTCCTCTGTGCAGGAGAACTATTTTTTCTGACCAGTTTGAGAGGGAGTTGCTGACATGATGTTCTGTCACCACAGATACTACAATCTGTATTTCCTATGGAAAGGGGCATCATCCTATATAGCTATAATATAGTCATCAAAAACAGCAAACTAACATTGATTGATTACTACCATCTAGTCCTTGGATCCCCTTTATATTTTACTCATTATTGTAATAGTGTTCTTTGTAGAAAAAGGATCCAATTCAGGATCACAGATTGCATTTAATTGATATGAGTCCTTAGTCACTTTCAATCTGGAATACTTACTTGATTTTTCCTTGACATTCATGACCTTGACACTTTTGAAGATCACAGGCCGATTATTTTATAGAATGTTCATTGTTGCTTGTCTGCTATTTATTGGATTATAATCTGCTATCATTATTTACATGTTCATACTGGCCCTGATGTAGCTAGTGGTAGCGCCTGCAGGTTGGCTTTTTACATGCCCCCATCATTCTTGAAACTTTCTTTTCTTTCTGGCTTAAGATGTTCCAGGCTTAGTTCACACTTTCCCTGTCCCAAACCTCCAATCAGCCATTTCTCCAGAGATCTCTGCTTTCTTTTAGTAGAGTATGGGATTTAGAAACCAAGATCCGGATACTACATTACTTACCACTATTGGGTTCTCACTGCTCCCAGGCCCTCTCAGAGTAGACAAGCTAGCACAGGGCCCCCAGTCCCCAGGCTGCCAACCAGTACCAGTCTGTAGCCTATTAGGAACCAGGCTGTGCAACAGGCGAGAGTGGGCAAGCCAGCATTACCGCCTGAGCTGCTCTTCCTGTCAGATCAGTGGCGGCATTAGATTCTCATAGAAGCGTGAACCCTATTGTAAAATGTGCGTGCAAGGGATGTTGGGTGCATGCTCCTTATGAGAACCGAATGCCTGATGATCTGAGGTGGAACAGTTTTATCCTGAAACCATCCCCCACAACCTGGGTCCATGCAAAATTTGTCTTCCATGAAACCAGTCCTTGGTGCCAAAAAGGTTGGGGACCACTGAACTAGAAGTTACACATACACATGTACATACACCTCTCTATACATCTGTATTTCTATATCTTTATCTATGTGTATTGGAAACTGTGAGTTTGTGCTGATACTTCCAATTCTAGTCCAATACTGTAAGTTTCATTTCATTCTAGTTTCCTTATTTTCCATGTTTGTAGCTTTCTTCACTGACTAGGAAAAATCTAACTCCTATTATCCTTAATGTATTTAGTTACTTGATTAATTCCCCTTATGTGACTGGTTTCCCATTGCTACTGCAGCTCCCTTTCTCATGTGGGTGTTCTCTTTACTCCATGTAGGCTCTGACAGCCTGCACCAGATCACCCTCCTAACACAAGAAATGGATGGTTGTTTCTGGGGAGAGAAACTGGGTAGCTGGGTGATAGGAATGGAGAGCGATTCTTCAGTTTTATAACTTTTTTGTACCCTGTTCATTACGTTGTCAAAAACTAAAAACTAGAAATATCTTTGTTCCTATTTATAAAAATTTACCTTTTTTCTTTGACTAATTATTGTGGTGATGGTAATTTTCATCAAAATCAGCTGTTTTTCTCATTCATAGTAGTCCTGAGTTTCACTATATGGAGGTACCATCAAATAATGAGAGGAAAATAAGTTTTGAGCCTCAAAAGATGTTGCTAGGTTGTGTGGCTTCTAGATAGTACCATTTAAGGCACCATATCTTCATATTTGTCTCTTAAAAATAAGGAACCATCCCACTTCTCTAGTCTAACTTCAGAGGAGACACCTGCATCTCAGACTTTTAAAAAGTTTATATTTCTTGTTTTTATGGATATTTCTTGTTATTATGGATAGCCAGAGGGAAGCACAGGAAGCAGTTAGTGAGAAGAACGATATATGTAGGTATACTAAATACGTTGTATTCCAAATTGAAATAAAAACTCAGCTAGAGTTTCATCATACAAAAAAGCTAGAAATTTTGCACAACTCAATTCATTGTTTATTGAACACCCACAATAAGTTAGGTACCTAGACATTTTAAGATGAAGTCCTTCAAGGAGCTTTCTACATTTTTGTAAGGATGTGTTTGGGTTGAAGGGAACAAAAGATAAAAAAACATGAGAGGTTGTAATAATTATAAGGTAAACAGAGGAGAGCAAAATTCACAGAGGACCTAGACTTTGTTGGTTTGGAGGTTTGCTATGGTTTGGATGTGGTTTGTACCCACTAAACCTTATGTTGCAGTTTGATCACCAATGTGGCAGAATTGGGAGGTAGGGCCTAGTAAGTGTTTGGGTCACAGGAGTGGATCTCTCATGAATAGATTAATGCCCTCCCACCAGGTGAGTGAATTCTTGTTCTCAGGGGAATGCATTAGTTCTCTAGAGAGTATATTGTTTAAAGGAGTATGGCTTCCTTGGTTTTTCCCCTTTGTTTTCTCTTTCACTATGTAAATTGGAACAGCTTGAAACCCTCAAAAAATGTAGCTGCTCAATCTTGAACTTTCTAGCCACCAGAATCATGAGCCAAATAAACCTTTTCTCTTTGTAAATTACCCAGCCTCAAGGCTTTTGTTATAGCAATACTAAACTGACTAAAGCCCCTGCCGTGCTTCCAGATACTATAGCTAAAAATTTTGAGTAAAACAATTTAATAAAAAGCAAATTGATCCTAAGAATTGGGTAAAAATAATAATTTACTCAAAAACACAGTTTTAAATAGTTAATTCATTTTCATACAACTGTTTCTGCTTTCACAAGTTTGAAGTAGAAAATATTTACATTATCCTAAATCATCAACAATGGAGGATTGAAATGTTAGAATTACTTAAGTCGTTTTGTTATATGCATTAAAAATGAAAACAGATCAACCTTAACTAGAAAGAACAGGCATACTGGCTTAAAATGAATAGAAAAAAAAATTGTAATCAGAATAAAAAGTCTAGATTATTTTCTTGTATCCTTTACTTTAAAAAAAAAAAACTATAGGTATTATAAATGAGATACAGTCATAGGGGTCCACCCCAAAGAAATGAAAGCATTCATCCATACAAAGTCAAAAACATAAATGTTCATAGGAGCATTATCCACAATAGCCACAAACTGGAAATAGTTCACCCGTCTGTCAACTGATGAGTATATAAACAAAATGTGGTATATTCATACAAGGGAATGCTGTTCATCAATAAGAAGGAATGAACTACTGATGTATGCTTCATCATGGATGAATCTCAAAAACACAGAAAGGAGAGCACATATTAATTCCATTTATGTTAATGGCTAGAAAGGCAAATTTATAGAGGCAGAAAACAGATAATTGTCTAGATTTAGTAGTGGCAGCAGGAATTAACTGCAGATAGCTATCAGATAACTTTTTGGCTGATGAAAACATAAACTGGATTGTAGCGATGGTTGCACAACTCTGTAAATGTGTTAAGATCATTGAATTGTACATTTACTGTGGGGTAGACTTCATGTAATTTAAATTATACCTTATTGCAATAAAACTGGTTAACAAAAGAAATGCATAGTCAGTGCAGAAAATAGAAAATACTCAAAAGCAAAAAAAAAAAAAAAAAAAATTTAAAATGGATCCCTCTCAGTCAGTCACCCTAATCTAGCCTCATATCATTCCAAACATTTTCAGTGCACATGTGATCTCATTTTTCTTCGAAAATAGAACCATATGACATCCACTTGAATATTCCCAAGTAAGGAACGAGCCTCCCAGACAGAAAAAACATTGAAGAAAAACCTAAAGACTAAGGCAAATAGTTACGTATCATGGAAATCTGAGAATTTAGAGGAATGGGAATGTAAACTGATCCTTGATTGCAAGTACAGGTTGATGTCCCTGATATTTCAGTAACAACATTCCAATTAAGGATTTAAAATTTGGTGTAATTTTTGACTTTATTTTTAATTTTAAGTATTTAAGTATTTTTCTTAAATTCTAATTATCCTATTTTTTAAGTTCGTTAATCTATAACACTATAATGAGTAAGAAGTTTTTTTTTTTTTTTTTAACTTTCCATAAAGACCTACAGCTGTGAATTCTTTGATTTCAAAATATGGATTTCAGGAGCAGCTTCTTTACTGTGAGTTTGGTTTAAATTATATTTACTTAATTAGCTGCTGAATAGGCTATTAATGTAAAACTAACTTTAATGCTTTTTCCTCTTTGTTAATATAACTAAAATATTTCCTGGTTTAAAAAAGTTTCTGTATCGAGTTTTATATATGTAACTATCTGTGATACTCACCACACATTTAATATTGGTTAGCCCTAGAGCACTATAATGAAAAAAAGTAAGCATTTATAATGAAAATATATGTCTCACACACTCTATTATACATGTACATATAGATATTTAAAATTGTAAGATTAAGAATAGTTTTTACTTTGTTTCTTATGATTTTGCTACATTATCTAATATGAAGGTAAATCGTGTTTCACTAACAATTGTTACCAAGAGTTGATAGCAATAAAAGTACATTCTTATCATTGAAACAACATATTATCTCGAAAATAATCTTTGTTCATTATCTTTGTTGTTTGTGAAGCTCTTGGGAGGTTTTGAGGGTTTTTAATGCTTTGCTGAAATAATTTTTAAAAGCAATGATTTTGTCTTTCAACTCAGATTATCTGTGCAAATGTAAGAACTAAAATGAAAAATGGAAAAGAAATATCAAGTATTGAACCAAAAATTAATTTTCACTGTCTATTCAGAATATGAACTTAAAAATTTTTGTTTGATGATTTAAAATTAAACTGAATTTTTTGGAATCTATGTAATTAGGGGTTGGTGTAATTTCATTACAATGTAAAGTTCTTCACATAACAGTGACTTCACAACTTTGGTCAGAATTTAGAATGGATTTACATTGTACAGTCATGAAATTGAGGATTGTATGTTGTAGTCTATTGAGAAATCTGGACTTTTTTGATGTATTCTAATTTACTCAGCATTGCAATTTTAAAATTCATGCACAAACTAATTTTTATTTCTGTTACAGACTAATTTTCATTAGCCTTTCTTTTTGCCAATCATCTTTTGAATGTGCTTGCTGATTCACTTAGAAATAGCTCCCTTCCATCTGCTTTTTCCTTTTTAGAGGATTTTAGTTTCTAAAACAAAATGTTAAATGTTATGGTTTAAATAAAAATATAAATTTGGTATTAATGGCAGCACCTTCCACTTCGTGGTGGTGGTGATGGTAGTGATACTTAGTTAATAATTATTATTGAGTCTTTATTACCTGCCAGCTACCGTTCCAAGCAATTTACTTGAATACAACAATTCTGTAAGATGATACTGTTATTATCCCCATTTCACAGATACGAAAATGGAGAAATAAGGACAGTGACTTGTCTAGTGTTTCATAGCTAGTGGGTGGCAGAGTTGAGGTTTAGACTTAGTCTGATTCCAGAATTGATCCTCTTAACCAAGGCATTATACTGTTCTTTTAGGTGGGGCTGAAATGTCTTACTTCAATGTAAACAGTGGAAATGTAATAACTCTTTAAAATGCTCATAGTTTTATTTCACACTGCTGGTGCTAATATAGTCTAGGTGTCTTGATTTTTTTAATATTAAAAAATGGAACTTGTTAACACTAATAATTGTGTATTACCTGTTCTTCAAGTGTTTTATCATCTGTTTTTAGTGAATCATGAAATAGATAATGGCATGCTATGTTTTTCCCAAAATTACTCAAACTAAAAATTTCAGGTTAATATTAACTAGTTTGAGTTACAAGTTCAACACCTTTAGCTAGTTGCCAAAATGCAAAATTTCCCTGAATTTATAATCTGAATATTCTCATAAATGGCAGGAAAATTTTGTCTAAAATATACTACCTTTATTTTTGCTATTTAAACTTCAGGTTGGTTTTTTAAAGGTTAAGAATAAGTAAATTATGACATAATAAAGTATTTTACTTTTTAAGATTTATACCTGCTCTGATTTATTTGTATTCATGTGGTTTTGTTTTAAGCTGTGCTTGAGGAACTTGTTAATAGTGGACGCTTACGAGGCACTGTGGTTGGTGGGAGACAGGATAAAGCTGTGTTTGTCCCTGACATCTACTCCAGGACACAGAGTACTTGGGTGGATTCCTTTTTCAGGCAGAATGGCTATCTAGGTAACTTTCTTATTTCTTTAAAACTAAAATTTCTTTTTAACACTAAACTCATTCTTCAAAAGTATTATACTAACCCTAGAGTTCTCCTTTGATCTGTGGGTCATATTAAAAATAATAATAAATAAAAATTTTAAAATGGGAACCCTAGAGTCTACATATACTGTCCTGTATGATCAGAAGATTATAATGGTTCCCTTCGAGTATAAAGTAATCACACTGTGAGTTTCTATGGGTCTTGGAACTGAGTTTAGTTCTATAGTTACTGAACAATTATAAGGTAAAAAGGCTAAAAGCTGGTACTAATTGCTGCCAATCTTCCAGTTACATTTATTAAGATGGCACTATAAACTTAAAAGTATTTTTTAATTCATATAAGTAATTATATCTTACATTTTGTGAAGTTGCCCAGTTTTTCAGATATATCATCTTAGAAATATTTTGTTGACTATCAGATTTACAATGGGTATTTTTATTGGTTACCTAATACTTTGGAAATATTGAAATTATTCTAAATTCTGTGTCTGAAGTTCTACTGTCATTTGGATAAATTGGACTGAATTTAGTTATTTAAACAATTAGCATATATATAAGATATATATACATATATATATAGCTTAGTTTAATCAATTTTATAATCCAAGTCAAACTGCATAACAGATTCCTTCCTCAGTAATAAACCTGTATGTCCTTAGTATATAAACAATTTAAACGTATGGTATAAAATACTGGGTTTTTCTTATGTTTTCTTGACTTCCTAAAATGTACTTTTCAGTTTCTTCAATTATAATCATGGATTAGAACTTTATTATAACTAGTTTTCTTAACCATGATTATTTGGGGTGGAGTTAGAGGAGTTAAGAAGGTAGATATCTCTAATAACTTTATTGGCTGTAACTTTTAAGTCTTTATTTTTCACTTTTGTCTTACATGTAATTGACAGTTCTAATCCAACTTTGTGATGTATTTGTAGAATTTGATGCTTTATCCAGACTTGGAATCCCAGATGCTGTAAGCTACATAAAGAAAAGATACAAGACTACACAACTCTTGTTTTTGAAAGCAGCTTGTGTTGGTCAGGGACTTGTGGATCAAGTGGAAGCATCAGTAGAAGAAGCCATCAGCTCTGGAACATGGGTTGATATTGCGGTATGTTTTATCTTTTCCTCACTTTTCTTTAACAATGACAACTGATATTTTACTAATATTTGACCATTTAGAAATTAGGATACACAAAGATGGTCTTGGCTTTGGAGGCAAATTCTAATCATTGTTATAACAAAAATAATCTTTAGGCTTAAAGTCTTTCGGGTGACCTACTACGTGTGGACAGTCAACATCCAGAATTCTATAAATCTCAAAACAAACAAGCAAACAGTATAACATTCCTGTTAATCGTGATAAAGAATTGATGAGACTTCTCACATCTTTTCCAAGCATTTACAGCTGTACTGGCATCAGGCATTGTGTAGCATTTGTTTATTCCTTATCCATTAATCTCTTCTAACGTATTAACACAAGCTGCCTTGGCATTGATAGTGTTTACTTCAGTGTTCAATGTTGACTTGCCTTTCAGTATGCCAAAAAGATAAGTGTAGATAAAGATAAATAAATGAGGCCAATCCATTATTTTCTAGTCGGGCCCAGACCCTCTTTATAAAGCAGAAATTCTTTGTTTTGGATATGAAAGTCCCAAAGATTCCAGATTTAAGTGTTCTTTTATTCATCTAACAAAACTACCTTCTGTGTGCCAGGCACCATTCTATTAATACTTGTTGGGGATATGGTAGCCAGACAAGCTTGCTGTCTTTAGGAGGGATACTTTCATTAGGGAGAGATAGTTAAGGAAAACAGTAAGATAATTTCAGATAGGAGGAAGAGTTATGACAAAATACATTTTGAAGGTTATCAGGATATTCTGGTGGACTGCTTGTGACATCGTGAGAAAGACGAACTATGTGTGCCTTGTAGGTTTTGGTGTTGTTTTGAACAATTGGAGATGTCTGTTAGGCATACAAGTGGGGAAGGTAGGCAATAGGATATATGATTTCAGAGCTCAGAGTGGTGATGAAACCAGAAATATAATTTGGAGGTAATCGGCATAAATATGGTTCCAAAAGCCACTGGACTTAATGAGATCACCTAGAGAGAGCATATATGTATATAGCAAATGGTTTCACTGCATTATATTGCATTTATACTTTATTTTTATTTTGTTTGTAATTCTAGCCTCTGCTGCCCACTTCTTTATCAGTTGAAGATGCTGCCATATTGCTTCAGCAGGTGATGAGGGCATTCAGCAAACAGGCCTCAGCTGTAGTCTTTAGCGACACTGTTGTAGTCAGTGAAAAATTTATAAATGACTGTACAGAACTGTTCCGTGAGCTGATGCACCAGAAGGCTGAAAAGGTATGCCAGATTTCCTTTTATCTGCTAATCTTAATGGTATTTTCAATGTAGAATCATCTGATGTCTTTTGAAAAATGGGATAAGCAAAAGTGAACACTTGGTATCATTTATTATTTCCCTTTAATGTATCATTCCTTTTTATTTTCTCTCCCAGATTTGTTTTTTCTCTTATTCCCATCAAAACATATGACTTAAAAGTTGGTGAACTGACTTTATAAATTAAAATAACATAAATGAAATTACACACTTTTCAGTTAAGTTTCCTGAGGTTGGTCCAACTTTAAAACATCAAAATGCACAAAAAACAGTATCTGTAGATATGTACAAATATACAGTGTATTTGTCAATCAATACACAATATATTAATCTAGCAGAGTCTCAATAGTTTTTCCTATTTGGGGTACACAGACAGGGTAAATTACTGAAGAAAGAAATTTTGTTACCATTTATTAGTTCCTCAGAGCAACTACTGTCAAAGTATTTTGAAATAGAAGTCCTGCCAGGTCTGTGTTAATGACTCTTTAGTTCATGTTCATGTTTCTAGTTGGCAGCGTCACCTCCTTAAGCCTGCTCTCAAATAGGTAAAATAGGCCTATTTATTTTAAACTGTTAATAAATTTATGAGGGCTTATTAAATATGTAAATTGTTTAGCTGTTCTCCTTCTAAGCTCTTTAATAGTCTAAAAATGAGATAAATTTCTGCATTTAACCTGATAAGCAGCAGAGAAGATTAAAAAGTATACATGTTTGATGTCAGCAAACCTGAATTTAAAATGTGTATTCTCTGTATGACTTTGGACAAATAGAACTCTAGTTTCCTTATCTTTAAAGAAATGATTATGATGCCTACTATGGAAAGAATAAATATAAATAAGGGATATATGTAAAACATCTGTTCCATGTGAACTACCAGTTATTAAATGACTCTTATTTTTATTTGGGATTTTTTACTCAAGTAAAAATTTAACATGGTCATCACTTTTCTTCTTTCCTTGGGCTCCTCCCTCTAACCACAAAAATAAATTCAGAAAAAGGTGATTATCTCGTGTGAACTGTCAACATTTTAAGCATTTTCCTTTAGAAAAACAAAAAGGAAATAATATTGTTTTTATCATAAATGTATACTTCTGTCACTAGAGATTATAGGACCCTATCCCGTCAGAAAGAATCAGTATCCAAACTTGGAAATACTTCATCGTTGTTATAAACTTTTGGAAAGCAGAGATTATTAAGAATGAGTCCAGAGGGGGGAAAAAAAGATTATATGACTTACTATGCAACTCACATATGGTAATTTGGGTGGAGTAGGGGATGGAGGGTTCATTATCTTTAATAATCTCAAGTATCCAGGTGGCATTGGAATTGGGAGTCTCAAAAAGCAAAGGAGCATGGGGCATCGATTAAGCTGTGGTAAAACCAGCCAGTAACAGTTGGAGAGGATTGCATCTGATTGCCACTGTGTAATCAGTTGTTAAGTGACAGGATAGGATTTCTCATTAGTTAATAATGGGTACAAAAAAAGTCAAGAGCAGCAAGGGAAGAGACCTATTTTGGGCAAGGAGAAACATTTCTCTTAGAGTGACAGCTCTGAAACAAAGCTCTAGAGTTCTTCTAAGCAACAAAACCAAACAAGAATAATCAGTGAGTATATAAACAACTTTTATGCTTTTGGAAATGCTATATGTTTTTCCTACCAAAAAAAAAACATGTTTTATTTTAGGAAATGAAAAATAATCCTGTGCATTTAATCACCGAAGAAGATCTGAAACAAATCTCCACTTTAGAAAGCGTTAGTACAAGTAAAAAGGATAAAAAAGATGAGCGAAGAAGGAAAGCAACAGGTAATAAATTGTTAACAAGGAATATTCAAAGATAAGTTTTATATTTGCTGCAGTGAACTTTGCATTTATCACATTTATTATGCCCTTTGAAAGGCCTTTTATTTTATTGATTTACCTTTAAACAGCTAATACCAACCAAATATTTTGCCAATGTGTTAAATTTTATATATTAAAATGGAAATATTGGTGATTATGTTTTCTGTTTTTTTGTGTGTATGTGTGAAAACTTAATTTTGTCATCATGCTTATCTCTTGTTTTTCCCCATCGTTCCAGCCCAGTAGCCCTTTTATTTTTTTTGATTCTCAAACTTGCCAGGGTCATATTCACCTCAAAGCTTTTACACTGTTCTTTTTACCTAGAATGCCCTCTCCCAAACTTTAGTAGCTGGTTTATTCTTTCATTCAGATCTCGACTTTAAATGCCACTTCCTTAGGGAGGCCTCCTAACCCTTCTGAGTAGTAGCCACAGTCACTCTCTGCTACCTCATTTTGTCAATTTATTTGCATCACTTTATCACCATGTTGTGTTTTATTGTTTGGGAACTGTGTTGATTTCATTTATTGTTGTACTCTTGCTACATACCCAAAGCACCACTTGATATATTTTAGGTGTCCTATAAACATACTTATTAAATGAAAGAATTTCTCAATGAAATATTTTTATATTTCTTTTTCTAAAGTCACTAGAAATTATTCTAGGTATCACTGGTATGCTTGTAATTTGCGTTGGAAAAGTAACATATATTTCCATAGTTTTTATAGTAGGAATAGTGTTATTAGTGCTTTATCGGAACTGAAGAAATTCAGTATTCAGCATTTTTCATTAATAAATACACTCCTAATTCTTTGAGTTAGTTTATTTCCTCATCCAAAATCTTTTTCTGTAAAACCTTTCAATAGCATTATGAAATTTCTCTATTCTTCCAGGAAAATTAATAAATTACTTAAATAAATCACAATAATATTCGTAGCTATGGATATTTAATCATATTATTTGAAGATACAGTTATAAATTTGCCTTACATCAGTATAACTAGTCTATTTAATATTTTATTTCTTATTAAAAGTTAAGGGTCATTTGTTGTTTTATTTTCAGTGATAATGCTATTGTATTATAATTGTTTAATTACAGTGTGTGGAATCATGTCAATCATGAATGTCCCCCGCCATAGGAAACTTATTGCCAAATGTAAAAAGCATGTTCACTTTAGACTTATGCTTTTGAAAATAGAATTTTTTTTATTTTCAAAGCATGGGAAAATAAATTAATAGAAGTTTAATTCTAGGATATGATGAAATCTAAGGCAAATCTATTTAGAATTTAGAAAAAGATCTAGTGATTATTTTATTAAAAAGACTAATCTTTTACTTATTTTATAGTAATATAATATAGTTGTAATATGTTCAATGGTTTAAACCCATTATCAGTATTCCATTTTGTAGAGTAGATATTTTACATGTAAATATCAAAGAGCAGGGAAATGCTGAAGTAGTATTTTTTATTTTTATTTACAGTGTTTGCAATGTTTCATTTTTTTTAAGTCTATAGTCAATAGGTAATGATACTTTTATACTTAACCAATTAATATTCATTGTCAACATTTATGGAGCACGTGTTATGTTTCAAGCATTTCTGTAAAGAATATATACATTAATGACACATGATCCTTACTCTTCAGAAGTTTATAATCTGGTTGAGTGGCAGATGAGTCAGGATGTCTCCTCTAAAAACAGGTAATAATCTTTCAACCAAGAAGGCAAAATAAGAATAATTAAATTTGTGAAGTCTTGTAATAGAAGGTTATTGATGAGGCTGTGGTAACACAGATGAGCAAAGGAGGACACATTTCTTTTGGGGAAGGTAGAAGAGGAAGTGAAGGAATGGATTTTTGTTAAAATATTGAGAGTTACAGGAAAGAGGTGACATTAGAGAAGGAGAAAGAGAATGCATTTAGAGCAGTCAGTCTATCTAAGTGGATTGCTCAAAAGATTTCATATTTTATTATTTTTTATTTATTAGATTTACTAAACTTTTAATAAGGGAACTCCAAATTTAAAAAGAGTCTAAAAGTTTCTTTTACCTTTATTTTTTCTGCTGTAAAGTTAAATACAACAATATAGCATCATTATTTTCTAAAAATGATGATTTAGTTAAGTAATGCTAACTAATGTCATTTTCCCACCAGAGGGCAGTGGAAGCGTGAGAGGAGGAGGTGGGGGCAATGCCAGAGAGTACAAAATTAGAAAAGTCAAGAAGAAAGGAAGAAAAGATGATGACAGTGATGATGAAACTCAATCATCCCACACTGGTAGGTAGCTTTTCTTTACTTTTCCTTGGTGTATGTGTGATATTTTTAACATATTTTCTTAAGAAGTATATAATTAGGTATATATGCTAATACAGGAAGTCCTTGTTTTGCAGTTTCAGTGGCACAAATTTCAGTTACCACACTTTAGTTAAATAATATCAGTCCAGTAACAACACTGTTTATCTTAAATACTAGATACAAAGATACTTTGATACTGAGTATTGTATAAAGTACAGATTTCACTGCTAGCTCTTCAGTCCACAAATCAGTACATAAATAACAGATGCATATCATGATCTGTGACAGTCACACCACTCATTATATAGTTTGTCAATGATTGGTCACTACACATTGGTTATTCTTTATGCACAGACAACAAAGCATGTAGCTGTATTGCCTAATTGTCTCCCAGTTATAAACGCTGTGATATTTTACAGAAATGGATAATCATAAAGAGAATTGGCCAACAGAGATAAAAGTGCAGCAAAGAAATGAAAAGTGGTAACGCTGAAAATAAAATTGGAATCAAACATAAATGGAGTTATAGAGGGACTGTGGGAATGTTGACACTGCCATTGTTCAAGAAAATGAGGAAAGTGGTTATGGCAAAAAGGATGAAAACATCTTAGAAGATGTGAAAATGGGCAAAAACTTTACAATTCTTGGAGATATTCCAAGACATTGAAAAGGCAAGGGATAAAACATTGGAAGCTGATTCAGAGTTAGAAAGTGGTATAACAATTTATAAGGCATAGGAAAACTACTTGCTCCATACTGCAAGTTAATTGATAATAAGAAGAAAGCAAACACTGTTCAAACTATTCCTGATAAGTATTTTACACAGAAATAAAACACTTTCATTCTCCATGTTCTAATGTATTAAAATACAGCGTATTAAATTATAAACATTAGTTTTACTTTTCATTTTCCTATACATTTATAACCAACAGTAAAAGCTTTTAATGTTTACCAGAAATTTTTAAATGCCACGGACCAATTGTAATTTTTCCCATTGATTATTAAGAAAGCTTTGCATGGTTTCACCTTACCTTGATCATTTTTATGGTCTTCCACTGCCATGCAAAACAAGTATTAGGGTATTTTTGAAAAGTAGACTTTTGCAAATTTAAATAGGAAACATTAATTTTATGTACCTTTTACTTTCATAGTAACACCTAACAGGTTGGTTGCTTATATCTAAGAGAGAGAATTAATTATATGCATCTTTCTTTTCCTAGACTTGTTAGTGCTTGGCAAAGAAAGTCTGCAAGAGACATCTTTTGTTTTTCTAATTAAAATTAAGATATTTTTAATTTTTCTGTTTAAAAAAGGTAAACTTAATGAAACCATGATACCACCCTCTTCCTTATCCCCACCTAAATGAAAATTAAAAAAAAAAAAAATTTAAATGATAATAGGTTGAGATTTGTGTTTTCCCTCTTTCACAGAATTCATTACATACGGGCTATAGCTGGAAGATGTAGATATCAAGTGATGTGCCTGCAGCTATTAATGTTCTACTTGCTGTTTGTAATAGCACAGTTGTTTAAGTTTTGTCTTTAAAGTATTCTGCGATAGGTAGAAATAACTACTGTTCCTCATGTATGTAAAACAGTGTTAATTAAAGGAAAAGTATCTTTATAGGAACTACTAGCTTTATCCTTATTTTAAATAGGATTAAGACTATCCATTGTGAATTTTAATTTTTCACTGGTAAATGAATGTTCCTGTTGCCCAGGTGTACTAGGCATGTGGGTGAAGAGGCATTACAAAAAAACACTTCTCTAATATCTGTAATCTTAAATAATTGTTAAATGAGGCATGTGATACTCCTTTTGTGAATACATTATTATTGAAAGGCGCTATAAACGTAGTAAAACCATCTTACCTTTAAAAATGTAATTTCAGTGCTTTTGAAAAAAAATTTGTGTTGTAATCTCTGAAATGGAGGATGAAATTGGGTTCTCAGCTAAAATATAGGATCAACTCAGTATGAAAGATTACTAGAAGAAAATGTAATTTAATAACCTGTAAAATGCATAAAGGAATTAAACAGGGAAATCATAGATCATTTAATGTGAACATCAGGAATGGACAGCAGATCTCAGAAAATAATAGTACTGTCTGTCTACTCTGAAGCTAAGATGTTAACTCCTTAGATTTTTATTTATAGTGAAAATTGATTTTTGAGCCATTTTATTTTTATTTCTAAGGTTTTTGCTTGTAGAATCAATAACTTAATTAAGCTAGAAATAATCATTTTTATACCTTTACAATTTCTAATGGAAATATTGTTAGCTTGCTTTTGTCTACAACCCATGCTTTCCTAAGGAAATGGGTAGGCATGACATTTGCACAGTTAACAATTATTTTCATTACAGTAGCTGCATACAAATTTTCCATACTATAGACTTATTTTTGTGAGAGCAAAAATACAGAATTTTGAGATTTTTTTTTTTTTTTTTTTTTTTTTGAGACGGAGTCTCGCTGTGTCTCCCAGGCTGGAGTGTAGTGGCATGATCTCGGCTCACTGCAAGCTCCGCCTCCCGGGTTCATGCCATTCTCCCGCCTCAGCCTCCCGAGTAGCTGAGACTACAGGCACCCGCCACCACGCCCGGCTAGTTTTTTGTATTTTTAGTAGAGACGGGGTTTCACCGTGTGAGCCAGGATAGTCTCGATCTCCTGACCTCGTGATCCACCCGCCTCGGCCTCCCAAAGTGCTGGGATTACAGGCTTGAGCCACCGCGTTTATCTATGCCTTTTCCAAAAGATAAATTTTAGCTTAGACAATTATTGGAATTGTGATTCACATGATTATAAAGACTTTCCAAAGATCTTATTTAAATTATAAGGATTATTTAATATCTAATAAATTTATATTTTTATAAAGGAGGAAAAACTGCCCAATATTCCTTGTTGAACAAAGATAAATTATTCTTTCCTTAAAAATTTGTTTTGAAATACTTGTTTTGATTTCTGGCTATTTGTATCATCCAGGTTTAACAAAGGGGAAAACCCTTTATTATTTTCTGATTGACTTGTAGAAAATAATCATTTTTAAATGAAGTTAGAAAATGATCACATAAGAAATTTTACCACTTCATGATAAAAACCTTCAATAAACTAGGCATCAAAGGAACATACCTCAAAATAATAAGAACTACTTACAACAAACCCACAACCAGCATCATACTGAGTGGAGAAAAGTTGGTAGAGCCATTAAGAACTGGAACAAGGCAAAGGATGTCCGCTCTCACCACTCCTATTCAACATAGTACTAGAAATCCTAGCCAGAGCAGTCAGGCAAGAGAAAGAAATAAAAGCATCCATACTGGAAAAGAGGAAGTAAGATTATCTCTGTTCTGATGACATGATCATATACCTAGAAAGCCATAAAGATTCCTCCAAAGACTCCTGGTCTTGATAAACGACTTCAGTAAAATATCAGGATACCAAATCAGTGTACAAAAATTAGCATTTCTATAAATCAGTGCCTTTCAAGCTGAGAACCAAATATTATTTTTTTTAATAGCTACCAAAAAAAAAAATACCTAAGAATACATTTTACCAAAGAAATGGAAGATCTCTACAAGAGTAACTACAAAACACTGATGAAAGAAATCATAGATGACACAAACAAATAGACATCCCAGGCTCATGGAGTAGAAGAATCAATATTGTTAAAATGACCATACTCCCCAAAGCAATCTACAGATTCAGTGCAATCTTTATCAAAAATGAACATCATTTTTCACAGAATTAGAAAGACATACTCCTGTAGTTCATATGGAACCAAAAGAGAGCCTGAAGAGCCAAAGCATCCTAAGCAAAAAGAACAAATATGGAGGCATCATATTGTCTGACTTCAAATTATACTACAAGGCTATAGTAACCAAAACAACATGGTACTGCTAGAAAATTGGACACATAGATCATTTGGAACAGAATACACAATCCAGAAATAAAGCCACATACCTACAACCAACTGATCTTGGACAGGGTCAACAAAAATAAACAATGAGGAAAGGACACCCTATTCGATAAAAGGTGCTGGGAAGAACGAAACTGGATCCCATCTCATCATATACAAAAATCAACTCAAGATGGAGTAAATATTTAGAATGGAGTAAATATTTAGAATGTAACACATGAAACTATAAAAATCCTAGAAGAAAACCTGGGAAAAAATATTCTGGACATTGGCCTAGGCAAAGAATTTATGATAAAAATCCCAAAAGCAAATGCAACAAAACCAAAAATTGACACGTAGGACTTAATTAAACTAAAAAGTTTCTGCACAGCAAAATAAATAATTACAACAGAGTAAATAGCCTTCAGAATGAGAGAAAATATTTGCAAATTATATTTCTGACAAAGGACTAATATCTAGAGTCTACAAAGAACTCAAGAAAAAACCCATTGAAAACTGAACAGAGGACAGGAACAGCTATTTCTCAAAAGAAGAAATACCAGCAGCCAACAAACACATTAATAAATGCTCAACATCACTAATCAGAGAAACGCAAACTAAAACCGCAATATATCATCATACACCAGTCAGATACACCAGGCTATTATTGAAAAGTCAAAAAACAACAGATGTTAGTGTTGATATGGGGAAAAGGGAATGGTTATACACAGTTGGTGAGAATGTAAATTAGTTCAACCTCTATGGAAAACAGTATGAAGATTTCTCAAAGAACTAAAATTAGAACTGCTATTTGACCCAGCAATCCCACTGCTGGGTTTCTACCCAAAGGAAATGAAATTATTATATTGAAAAGACACGTATACTCATATATTCATTGAGGCACTATTCACGATAGCAAAGTCATAGAACCAGCCTAAGTGTCCACCAATGATTGACTGGGTTAAGAAAATGTGGTATATACCATGGAATACAATGTAGCCATTAAAAACAATGAAATCATGTCCTTTGCAGCAACATGGATGTTAGTTCATTACTCTTAAGTGAACTAACTCGGAAACAAAACAAAATACCACATGTTCTCACTTACAAATGGGAGCTAAACAATGGGCACACATGGAAAATAATAGAAGGAACTCCAAAACGAGGGAAGTTGTGGAGGGTGTGTGGGCAGGGCAAGGGTTAAAAAAATTACCTAATAGGTACAATGTTCAGTTTGGTTAATGGGTACAGTGGAAGCCCAGTCCCTACCAGTATGTCTTATATTCATGTAACAAACATGCATACGAAACCCCTGAATATAAAATAAAATATTTTTAAAAGTTTTATTATATATCCTAATTTCAAAATTGTTTTTACTAGTTGTTGCTATTTGACATTAACAGTTGAGTAATGAATGAATTGTTGTCTTACTAAATATATTAATGGAGTCCTATTTGCCATTTGGTTGCATGTTATTTATTTATTTGCCATTGCTCATGTCTGTTATAGGAAAGAAGAAGCCGGAGATCAGTTTTATGTTCCAGGATGAGATTGAAGATTTTTTGAGAAAACACATACAAGATGCCCCCGAGGAGTTTATTTCGGAACTTGCTGAGTACTTAATAAAGCAAGTATAAAATGTATTTTTTCTGTTTTATGATAGAAATTCAGTGGGTTAAGTAAGATTTTTTCCAAGATCATAAAAAGCAAATGTATTAGATATTTTTGTTTCAAACTTGGACTTTAACCTAGCCACCAAATTTCAGATTTTGTTTGCCTACAGCAGCAGTTTAATTCAACAATTATTTGTTAAGTGCTTTGGGCAAAGCAGTATGGGAAATAAAAGACAGGAGCTGGAAAGTGTCCTCATTCACTGATCTTACAGTCATATCTTGGTTAGGGAGAAAAACACCGGCATTAACCACTGGCTGGTCTCTTCTATAGCACGAAAAATAACATTCAAAAGGAAGAAGAGATAATTTTCTATTTTAATTTGGCAGAAAGTAAACTGTTTAAGGATAATATAGAGTAACAAATTCACTTCAAAAAGAACAAATTTAGGCACTCCTACCTTGTGAATGGCTAAGGGTATTTTTATATAAAAATGAGGAAGATTATGTATAACTTGACCATTAGTAACTAACTAACCTGGTCATCCCTCAACTTAGTTTCACTGTGTACGCTTCCATAAATACAATCCAGGAGAGCAGTGTATCTAACTTTGATTTTAGAAATATAACTTCTGTGGTGATAATTTTTTTAATATAAGTATTTTTTGTGCATAAATGTATTATAGAACTATATTTTTCACATGTAAAAAATGAAATAGTTACTAATCATTTTGCACTGCTTTTTAAAATAATTATTTTGTTAGGCATAAAAAGATTTTCTTTAAATATATTTTAATATTTTAGAAATTGAGAATTTTAAGTTGGAATTCCTGAAGATGAAGAACAGATTTATAGTCTACTATTCTCCAAATTAATTTTAAAAAGCAATTTTGAATTATGGGGGTTTTGTTCTTGGTGTCTTAATTGCAATAACGTTGAATACTTTATAATAGAGAAAATTAATCTATTTCTGTTTTAATTCCTAGGGTTGGGGAACAAATTGTTAGTGAACTTGTGTCTAAATTAATTTTATTTGTTTAAAAAATAGAGATCTCTATTCTTAAGCATTATTTCCATAGAAACAAAATTCCTTATCTACATAAACACTCAGTACATTTTAGTGAACTAAATATATTTGTCTTGTGCACAGACCTCTTAATAAAACTTATCTCGAGGTGGTACGTTCAGTATTCATGTCTTCAACAACTTCTGCTTCTGGGACGGGCAGAAAACGCACAATCAAGGACTTGCAAGAAGAAGTTTCAAACCTGTACAATAACATTAGGTTATTTGAAAAAGGGATGAAGTTTTTTGCAGGTATACTTAATCTTTGTTAATCTTATTTTTTCATTGATTTTCATAATTTGGGGAATAAATTAGTCTTAATAAAGCTCCTTTATTTTCCAGATGACACACAGGCTGCTCTTACCAAACACTTGCTGAAGTCAGTGTGTACTGATATCACTAACCTCATTTTCAACTTCTTAGCTTCGGATTTAATGATGGCCGTAGATGATCCTGCAGCCATTACAAGTGAAGTATGTTAATGATTGCTTACCGCTCTTCATGTGTTCTGTTTTGCATCTATACACATTTTATCTTATCTTATTTGGAGTAAAGAGGAGAATAAAATACAGTAAAAGAGGTTTGAGGAAAAAAATCTAAGTTTTTAAATTCAACTTTTGTACAATAATATATACAGTTGCTAGCAGGATTGGCAGTATAACTAGTCTGTTAAAAATAATGATGCTTTATTACTTTAGAATAAACAGTTTTTTCCTAATTATTATGTCACATTCCCTCTTCCTAATGACTGGCAAATCCCATAACATTCTGACCCGTTTCCATATCTTTGAAGTTATTTTTCCTTTAAGGACATCTCATTTCAATGTTTAGACCAATTCCAATTTAATTTTTTCAAATTCTAATCTCAAACTAAATTCAAAAGCTCATCTATTCCCTTCCTGCGATGTAATGTAGAGCAACGGCTCCCAATTGCATAGAGAAAGAAAGGTGCGGTCTGTCCCAAGATGACAACCCCTCCTTCTCGTCCTCTTTCTTCTCTGTCCTCCTCCCACCTCCTCTTCCTCCTCTTCCTCTTTCCTATTCTTCCTCCTCCTTTCTATCCTCCTCCCACCTCCTCTGCCTCCTCTTCCTCTTTCCTATTCTTCCTCCTCCTTTCTATCCTCCTCCCACCTCCTCTGCCTCCTCTTCCTCTTTCCTATTCTTCCTCCTCCTTTCTATCCTCCTCCCACCTCCTCTGCCTCCTCTTCCTCTTTCCTATTCTTCCTCCTCCTTTCTATCCTCCTCCCACCTCCTCTGCCTCCTCTTCCTCTTTCCTATTCTTCCTCCTCCTTTCTATCCTCCTCCCACCTCCTCTGCCTCCTCTTCCTCCTCTTCCTCTTTCCTATTCTTCCTCCTCCTTTCTATCCTCCTCCCACCTCCTCTGCCTCCTCTTCCTCTTTCCTATTCTTCCTCCTCCTTTCTATCCTCCTCCCACCTCCTCTGCCTCCTCTTCCTCTTTCCTATTCTTCCTCCTCCTTTCTATCCTCCTCCCACCTCCTCTACCTCCTCTTCCTCTTTCCTATTCTTCCTCCTCCTTTCTATCCTCCTCCCACCTCCTCTACCTCCTCTTCCTCTTTCCTATTCTTCCTCCTCCTTCCTCACCGCTCTAGGTCCACTTCAAGTTGGAGATTTAGGAAAAATGAGGGAAGAAGAAGTGTCTTGATGTGACTGACTACATATCACTGCTTTGATCACAGTCAAACCAAATCAGTCTGATGTTTGTGGTCTTTGGTGATGTAGTTAGTCGTTGCCTCATAGGCAATATAAGTTGTTTCCTTGGAATGTTGTTTAGTTTCATGTGACTTCTCACAGTAAGGACCATCCCTCAAACAGAGGAACGGTTATTCCTCCTACCCCAGCAAGGTGCTGGCCCCCTTCCCTTCTTCTTGAGCAGCAAATTCCCAATTGTCTGGACAGTTTAATGTCTCCGGCCCTTGTACCAACCTCTGCTGTGGAAAATACAGGAGATCCTGTTCCATGCCCTTTAAGGGCCACAGAAGGATTGGTGTGTGATTGGGGCAGGGAGGCTAGACAGGAGCAACTAGTCCCTAATCTTCCCAGACATTATACACTTCAGAGCCTGTTGTCAAGCCGTTCCAGCAAGTCTGCTCCAAAATTTTATGCCAGAAGAAACTAAAAGACTCTGATCAAGAATACCGTAAAACTTCAGTGGACACTTACATGTAGAGAGAGGTGCTGAAAAGATCCTCACACCATAGAGCATAACAAGCATCCAACCTCGAACAAGAGCTCAGTCTCCCATCTTCTAGGCATCCTTGGTCTTTATGAGTGGGGCCCTTCACAGCTGTCACTGGGGAGAGAAAAACACTCTCTTCCTGCTCCAATGGAAGAATTAGCCTCTTAACCCAAATATTCTGTTTCTCACAAGGTCAGTGACTCTAGTCTTTCTCTTACATTGATGAAGCAGGTGGGAGCAGCAGGGCTGTATCTAGCCTGTTTGGCTGATTGGCTATTGACTCTAATAATGTTTTTGTCTCTTAATTTGAGATCTAAAATTCAAGAATATGATAAATTCCACTCAGCAACTTGTTACAGTATTTTTTTCACTTTATCTTGTATCCACTGCCTGTCAAAAGCACAGTACTGAAAGAATTTTTATTTACCCCTACAGATAAGAAAAAAAATTTTAAGTAAATTATCAGAAGAAACCAAAGTAGCTCTTACAAAACTCCATAATTCTCTGAATGAAAAGGTAAGTAAAGTTTTATTCTGTTTACATGTCAGGGCTAGCAGTTTGTTACAAAGATCTTGGAGTAGATTTTTTATCAGAGTAATTGTAAATCCAATCTAAAACTAGTATTTTGCGCTCAGCTGCCTCTTTGAAAGGTGAAGAGAAGACCAAGCTACTGGCATTTTACCATTTTTAGTTCTATATCACAATTTCTAATTTATTGAGAAGTGACCCTTTTAAAAATTGTATTTAGGTTGTAAAATTACAACATAGTTATTAAATGGCTGTACTTCTTTAGGCAGTTATATATAGAAGTAAATTATGGTATTCAATGCCTTTTCAGAGCATAGAAGACTTTATTTCTTGTCTGGATTCTGCAGCAGAAGCTTGTGATATTATGGTGAAAAGGGGAGACAAAAAAAGGGAAAGGTAACATTAAATTAGTATATATTTGGTAGTGTTCTTAAATGTGGGACTTTTCATATCTGAAATTTGAATTTGTCTGACTGTTACACAGAGAATATGTATCTAATGTGTCTAATATATCTAAATGGCTGTAGACCTTCCAGATATTCAAAGTCTTAAAATAGTTAGATATTTCTCTCTGACCCTCTGGATCAAGTAGCGAGTTTCTTTATCCTATAGTTCATCAAGCCCAGGAACTTTTTATTAGCTTGGGGACTTTCCTTACAGCAAACCTCATCTAAATCAGTGTGAATTTGTTTGACCTCCAGCAACTCAAAACAAAAAACATACTTTGAGTATTCCCACTCTATAACTTTTTCTTTAATTTTGTAGCATACTAATCTATCCATGCCATTTAGGTTTTATGTGTATATATCTCTATTGAAAAGTTAACTTAAAATATTTATGGAATTAGATAAACTAGAGAAGCTAAAAATTAACAGAAAGGGATGAATTGAAATTGGTGAGAACTTCTTAAATTATGATAATGAATTTGTGTGCCTTTTTTTTTTTTTTTTTTTTTAGACAGATACTGTTCCAGCATCGACAAGCACTGGCTGAACAGCTGAAGGTCACGGAAGACCCTGCTCTTATTCTGCACCTCACATCAGTCCTGTTGTTTCAGTTTTCAACCCACACCATGCTCCATGCACCTGGAAGATGTGTCCCACAGATCATTGCTTTTCTTAATAGTAAAATCCCAGAGGTATTACATTTTCAATACACTTGAAACTTTCAAAACTTTCAAAGTTTTAGATTCTGAATATTTTGAGTGGATTGAGACGAATTATTGTCAGCACTCAGGTATAAAACATATTAACATCAAAGTCCATTTCCAAAAATGTGAACAGAGGATTAGGAGATTAATTTTTAAAAATTCCACATAGCTCAAGAATCTTTCAAGAATGTTCTGAATTTGGAAATTAAGCTTTCAGAAAAGATACAATTATGTCAAATCTCCCATTTCAGCTTCTTTATGTTTAACTTATCCATCAATGACCCATTCAAAAGTCTTTTCCTGTCCCTTTTACCTATAAAACCCCTCAACTAAAAGGGAACTTCCCTATCCCTTTGACTGTATCTTTGGTGATAGAACCAGGCAGGGTCAACTTATGGTAAAGTGATTTGCATTCATGTTTTATCTCTTCTAAATTGTACACTCCTTGAGAGCAGAAACTGCTAGATGAGACTTGCTACTTACATGGCCAGTTTTTTGTAAAGATGAGGACCTTCAATGTGTATTAGTTAAAGAAATTCTACTTTATCTGTTCCACAGAGAGTTAAATTGTGTTGGTTAACTTTTCTTTCCTTTTTCACAGGATCAGCATGCTCTTTTGGTAAAGTATCAAGGTTTGGTTGTAAAGCAGCTAGTCAGTCAAAATAAGAAGACTGGGCAGGGAGATTATCCCTTGAATAATGAATTAGGCAAAGAACAAGAAGATGTTGCCAATACTCGTAAAGAGCTTCAAGAACTTTCTTCATCCATTAAAGACCTTGTTCTCAAATCTAGGAAATCATCTGTGACAGAAGAGTAATGATCTTAATTTACATTTGTCATATAGTAAACATTTTCCCCCAAGATTGGAGGTGAGTGGTCACACAAAAGTAGTCACTATACAGCTCCCCTCTCCTCGCAAAAACCACCTCATACACACACAATTCAGTTAAAACAGTAGTGTTGTGTTAAATGTAAATCTTAAAAAGATGTGAATTTTTGTAAATTGGGTTCTTCATGGAAGTTTTTTTCCACCTTATTTTCACATAAATACTATATGAAATTTTTCACATAAACATTATTTTCACATAATTTAAAAAATTACATATTTCAGGTTTGTTTTCTTTCCAAATGTTGAATGAAAAACAAATTTTCTGATCCATTTATCCCTGGGGAAGGATTCATTTGTTGTGAGTGCCAGTATACTTAAATGTATACTTTAAATACATTTAAGTAGAAATTTAAAATGTGGTCTTTTTTAAAAAAAAAAAAAAAACAAAAAAACACTTCTGTGTCAGAAATGAAAATAAATCACGTATTTTATTTTTAAATAGAAAACACTACTTCAAAACTAAAATACAGAAATTTACAAAAAAAGAAAAATTATTACTAAGCCCTTGCTTTATTTTTGGCAGAATAAACATTGATTTTGGTTGGGGCACAAGGATGCCTTTACAGGTGCACAAGAAACGCTAGAGTGGCCCATGCATTGTTGTGTTCTATTCTAAAACAAGCTACTAACAAGAGAGAGAACACATGCAATTTATTACCAGTAAGCATAAGTCATATTTAACATTGGATAAGCATTTTATACAAAGATTTTTCTTTGATCCAGTTTGCATTTGTACATTTTATTTTTTTAGTTCCGTAGCTGCTCTATCACATAATACTTTGTAAATACTAGTGTGAAAAACAGATAGGATGACTTTTCCAGTGGTAGGAACATCTGTACGTGCATTTAAATCATTACAGGCTTTTTTCCAAAACTAGAAACCCTTATTAAAAAATAAGTATTTTTGTTTTCTGAAGATTATTAGTTAAAAATAACTTAAAAAGGTCCTTAGAGTAATAATTTCAACCAAATGAATTTCAGGCAACAATTTACTATTTATCAAAAAGGAATTTAATTATTTTTAATGTAATTACAAATTAAATTTCAAATATTTAAAAATACTATTTTATATAATTCCTTATGACATTTTAAACTTTATATTTTAAAATATTTGAATACAAAAAGATCAGTCTACCTCTACTCCATTCTAGACAAAGTATTAATCCTTAGTGAAAGTAATTAAATTGCTGACTTGGCATTATTATTAAAGTTGATAGGAATGCAACATTAAATTTAAAAATGTTTCCCGTGGGTAATTTTCTATTATATATTTTCATATGGAAAGGGAAAAATGATAAATCCTCTGTAATCACAAACCCCAATTTCGTTTTGTTTATTCAGCTTCTAAAATATTGAACGCCCAGACTTTTAATTCAACCTTTAAGAACCTTATCATTTATGTTTCAGTAGATATGAAAGTAATCCATGTTTGTGTCAAACGATCATAGAAAATAGAGACAGTCAAGCAAGTAAAAAGAAAAGCATTGTTTTAATTTGTTTGCATTTTTTTCATTTGTCAAAATGCTGCTTTTGTTGCCACAGTAAAGAACGGTTTTTATTGTTTTGTAAGTAAAATTACATAGCTGATTTTGTGTGTAAAGATTAATTTCCTTAATAAAAATTATTATATGTTTACTGTGATCTTAATAGACAGGGTTAAGAAAGTTATTTAAAATAAAGTTACCTATTCTACTAAATTTTATAGTACTTTGAAGCTTCTATTAACACAAAGATTAATTGGTGCATATATTTTATGTATATATATTTTGAATTCTCATTTTGAACATTATTAAAGGATTTTATTTTTCTTACACAAAAATAGTTCCATAGCTCTCAGTGTCTTTCATTCCTTGAGAGTTTGCCATTCTAGAACCATTTTATCTTAGTAAATGATTTCTCGGTTAACTAGATTTCAGCAAATGTGTAGCTGTATTCTTGCATATGCTAATTCCTGCTATTGCAGTTGGGGTAGAAATATTGGGAAATGTGCTTAGGTATTCATGTTCATGTGTTCCAGCTCTAGACTTACATGTTTTTCAGGAGTCAAAGGAAACTCTTGGCCATCAGAAAGATCCAATGAAGAGTGGCATATAGTATCAAAATCGCAGTGTATTTTGTGAAAAGACCTTAATGCTAAATTAGGACAATAAGTGTAATAGTTGTTTAACCTGAATGTAGAGCCATCTTGAACTTATTAGAGAATATGCTTTAGTCAGACCAAAAAGCACCAAGGATAAGGTCAGGGTGCAATGGTGATCTGAAGCTGGAATCAGATTGAAAAGGAACAGTTCATTCCTTCCTCAGAAACGACACTAGACCCAGAGTGTATTAGTCCACTTTCACACTGCTAATAAAGACATACCTGAGACTGGGCAATTTACAAAAGACAGAGGTTTATTGGACTTAAATTTCCACGTGGCTGGAGTGCCTCACAATCATGGCAGAAGGTGAAAGGCAATGTCTCACATGATGCCAGACAAGGGAAGAGGAGCTTGTACAGGGAAACTCCCCCTTTTAAATTCATCAGATCTCATGAGACTCATTGACTATCACGAGAACAGAGCAGAAAAGACCTGCTCCCATAATTAAATCACCTCCCACCCTGTTCTTCCCATGACACGTAGGAATTGTGGGAGTCAGAATTCAAGATGAGATTTGAGTGGGGACACAGCCAAAACATATTCCATCCCTGGCCCCTCCCAAATCTCATGTCCTCACATTTCAAAATCAATCAGTCATGCCTTCCCAACAGTCCCCCAAAATCTTAACTCATTTTAGCATTAACTCGTAAGTCCACAGTCCAGTGTCTCATCTGAAATAAGGTAAGTCCCTTCCTCCCATGAATCTATATAATCAAAAGCAAGTTAGTTACTTCCTAAACACAATGGGAGTACAGGCATTGGGAAAATACAGCCGTTCCAAATGGGAGAAATTGGCCAAAACAAAGGGTCTACAATCCCTATGCAAGTCAAAAGTCCAGCAGGCAGTCAAATCTTAATGCTCCCTTTGACTCCATGTTTTGCATCTGAGTCACACTGATGCAAGAGGTGAGTTCCCATGGTCTTGGGCAGCTTCCCCTCTGTGGCTTTGCAGGGTACAGCCTCCCGGCTGCCTTCAGAGGCTGGCATTGAGTGTGGCATTTCCAGGCACATGGTGCAAGCTGTCAGTGGATCTACTATTCTGGGGTCTGGAGGATAGAGGCCCTCTTCTCAGAGCTCCACTAGGCAGTGCCCCAGTAGGGACTCTGTGTGGGGGCTGCCATCCCACATTTCCCTTCTGCACTGCCCCAGCAGAGGTTCTCCATGAGGACCCCACCCCTGCAGCAAACATCTGCAAGGACATCCAGGCGTTACCATACATCTGAAATATAGGCGGAGATTTCCAAACCTCAATTCTTGACTTCGTGCACTCGCAGACTTAACACGTGGAAGCTGCCAAGGCTTGGGCTTGCACCCCCTAAAGCCACTATTGGAGTGGTTGGGATGCAGGGCACCAAGTCCCTAGGCTGCACACACCATGTTGACCCAGCCCATGAAACCATTTTCTCCTAGGCCTCCCGGCCTGTGATGGGAGAGGCTGCTGTGAAGATCTCTGACATGCTATGGAGACATTTTCCCCATTGTCTTGGTGATTTAACATTAGGTTCCCTGTTACTTATGCAAATTTCTGCAGCTGGCTTGAATTTCTCCTCCGAAAATGGGTTTTTCTTTTCTATCACATTGTCAGGCTGCAAATTTTCCAAACCTTTATGCTCTGCTTCCCTTATAAAACTGAATGTCTTAAATGGCACCCAACTCACCTCTTGAATGCTTTGCTGCTTAGAAATTTCACCCACCAGATACCCTAAATCATTTCTCTCAAGTTCAAAGTTCCACAGATCTCTAGGGCAGGGGAGAAATGCTGCCAGTTTCTTTGCTAAAACATAACAAGAGTCACCTTTGCTCCAGTTCCCAACAAGTTCCTCATCTCCATCTGAGATCACCTGAGCCTGGACTTTGTTGTCCATGTTGCTCTCAGCATTTTGGGCAAAGCCATTCAAGTCTCTAGGAAGTTTCAAACTTTCCCACATTTTCCTGTCTTCTTCTGAGCCCTCCACACTGTTCCAACCTCTGCTTGCTACCCAGTTCCAAAGTCACTTCCACATTTCAGGTGCACCAACTCTACTGGTACTAAATTACTGTATTAGTCCATTTTCATGCTGCTGATAAAGACATACGCAAGACTGGGCAATTTACAAAAGAAAGAAGTTTATTGGACTTACAATTCCACATGGCTTGGGAAGCCTCACAATCACGGCAGAAGGTGAAAGGCGCATCTCACATGGCGGCAGACAAGAGAATTTGTGCAGGGAAACCCCTTTTTAAAACTATTAGATCTCGTGAGACTCATTCACTATCTCGGGAACAGCACAGGAAAGACCTGCTCCCATATTTCAATCACCTCCCACCAGATTCCTCCCATGACACATGGGAAATGTGGGAGTTACAATTCAAGATGAGATTTGGGTGAAGGCACAGCCAAACCATTTCACAGAACCAAATGGAATTTTTTTCTATCAAGAACTAACTGATGTGAGTTGGGAGGGAGTATGAGGATGGAAGATTTACTTTCTTTCACTAAGACGAATGAATAATTTTCCCCAATACATGGGAGATGCAATAAAAGCACACAAAAAAACTCCCCTGGGATGTACATTTTCCACACACATCTGGGAGCACTGTTCAAGTGGCTATTTAGATGACCTACAAATTCACACAAGTTGCTCTATCTTGAGGACCCTACTAAGCATACAACAGAATAAATACAACCAGGAGAGACTTCTTTCAAACCATCTAAGAATGAAACTCTGACTTTCAGGCTTTCAGAAAAACAATTTGTATTCCACTTACATCATAAAAAAGAAGGAATAACCACTGTAAACACGTATTCAATGTTTGTAAGTTCCCAGTGTTGTATTATTTGTTTTATCAAACTTGCCCCTAGTTGCATCTTTATTTCTCTTAAGTGATTACTAGTAAGACAACATGGGTGTTTGTTTTAAGGAGCAGGAAAAACAGGATTACACTGATGGTGAGATAGAAGAAAGGGAGGACATAGTGAATTTATGGACTTGGCCTAATTTACTGGATCTTGTATGACAGGTAAATACTAGGAAGACACATATAAACTTTAAAAGTATGCTTTACTTTCAAGGAGATAACAAGAGTCAACAATTACAGTTAAATATAGTGTCTTGGTAGAAGTACACAGAGGGTGTTGTGACAAGAAATGAAATTCAGACTGTGTTGCATAATGGGGAGGCTAGAAATAACACCTGAACCAAGAGTCCAGAGAGAAAAAAAGAAGGATTAGCCTTGGTGAAAATGAGAGAAGAGAGAAGAGCACATTGGGACAGAGAAAAGGAGGAACAGAAGTACTATGATGCTAATTAGAATGAAAGAATGAGATGTGGGGGGCCCAGAAGTCTGAGAAATATGATAACTGATCTGGGGAAGTAGTGTAAGATAAAGTAGAGAGAATGGGGGGTTGTGAAATGCCTTAAACACTAAGCTACAAAGTTTAACCACTATCTCAAAAACACAGAAGCCTTTAAAAGGTTCAACTAACCAGGGAAATTAAATTATTAGATTTGTCTTCTAAAAAAATTACATTCTGGAAAGCAATTTGGCAATTTACCAAAATTCTTTAAAATGTACATATTATTCATGAAATTAATGTCTGCCTTTTCTGAGAAGTAAAATGACTAAAAACTGTATACGCCTTTTTTTCCCAGCCTCTAGTAGAGAGGAACATGGACACCATGTCTTGCACAGAAACGGGTCAATCTTGGCTCTGAAATAGTCTATTCAGATACTAGTCTGCCAAAGAAAACTTTTATCTGATTAGTCCACCTAAGACAAAAGTCTCAAAGGTTGTCTCATGTTTTGTGTTATTCAGTGTAAAGAAGTAAAAGTGCTTTGTCAAACTGTTTTACTACTGAGTCTGTCTTTACTCATCTAAAAATGCAGTCTTTAACCTAATTCTATCATACAGACTTCAGAGTTGGATAAGAACTTGAAGATACGACACTTAGAAAATATAGTCGTTTAAATACAACCTAATAAATGTAAATGTACTTAAAGTCAATGTTCTAGATTTTTCTCCTTTCCTCTTTTCAATCTTAATCTCAGTCCTGTGATTCGTATGTTATAAATGCTGAGTGTATCTTTTAGTGTTGAAAAAAGAGAGAAAGAAAAGAGAGAGCTATTCCTTTATATATTTTATTATATCACAACTATTTTTTATAGCCACTTTAAAAATATTTTATTGACTTGCCCATCAGTGATAAACTGGATAAAGAAAATGTGGCACATCTACACCATGGAATACTATGCAGCCATAAAAAAGGATAAGTTTGTGTCCTTTGCAGGAACATGGATGAAGCTGGAATCCGTCATTCTCAGCAAAGTAACACAAGAAGAGAAAACACCACATGTTCTCACTGATAAAGGGGAGTCGAACAATGAAAACACATGGACACAGGGAGGGGAACATCACACACCGGGACCTGTTGCAGAATGGGGGTCTGGGGGAGGGATAGTATTAGGAGAAATATCTAATGTAAATAAATTTACAAAATACATTTTGTAAATATATTTACAAAAAATGTAAGTATTTCTCTTTATTATTAATATATGAATAATATAAAGTATAAAGAGGTACGCCAAGATTTCATCTGGGCTGTCTTGGATTGCAAGTCATTTTACATTTTACATTTTCAGTATATATTTTTCAGTTTCTGTTCCAGATTATCTACAAGAAGCATGTATTTTATAATTTGACAAACTTTTAAAAAAATAATATTGTTCTATAGAGAAGGATAGAAAGGGACCAGGCTGAGTCAGATGCCAGTTATTTTATGGCTGATAGAATAATCTGAATGAGAAACGTGAGACATGGAATGCAGGGATGAGGATAAATTTGAGAAAGATCATTTAACAAACTAGAACCTACAGAAGGTGGACAATGATGGGGATGGTGGAGAATAGATGAGGAAAGGGAATACTCTAACATAAGGAGTGGATGATTGTGCCATTCCCTGAAGTAGGATATACAGCAAACTAACAAGTTTGGAATGGGGAGAAGACAAAGAGGATTATTCGGGACTGTTGAGTTTGAGATGTCTGGGGACTTCTAGACACGGTTGTCTAATAGATAGTGGGATACAGGTCTGGAACCTTGAAGAGTGATATCAGATGAAAGTACACATTTGGGAATCATGTTGTATAATTGTTCACTGTTTCGATGAAGAACATGATGGAGAACCTTCAGAGAAGCATAATGAACAGAGGATAAAGCTCTAGGGAAGACTGAGGTGAATAGAGAGAAGGCTAAAGATGCTAAGAGCAAACAGAAAATCAGAAGAGTGTAACATAGCAAAACCAAGGAAAGATAATTTCAAAAAGAAATAGACATGGCCAGAGATGAGAATTTTTCGGTAAGACTAAAGACCATGCTCTTTGGGTTGCTAATCAAGGTTGTATATGATCTTAATGAAGCTTTTTTGGAGTGGTTCAAGTGAAAGACAGATTGTAATAAGTTGGGAGGGAGAAGGAAACTCAGAATGTTGTAGATTTGGAATGACTTGGTGAATGTAGATTACCCTCTCAGGAAGCAGGGGAACAAATGAAGAGGGTGATGGTCCCAGGCACTTTTACATCTCAAAGACTGCTTTCCTTGCCCATAAAACAAGGAAAATACAGCTAGTACCTGCTTAGCAATGGTGTCCTAAGGATTAAAATCTATTACTAATGAAATATACTTATATCCTTTTGCTGAATCCAAATTTATTGTTGTTAATCACCATATGTTCATTTTCATAATGTCTTAATCAGTAAAGTCAAGTGAATAACAAAACACACAGTTAACTGGCTCTGCGTTTCCCTAGCTCAAGTTCTTTGACTGTATATACCCGAGTTTGACCTTAGAAGATACTAACATTTCACTCCTTTAGCACTTAGAACAAGGACAGTTTAAGTTTGGTCTGGAATTAAGGCAGAATTTCTTCTCTCATCCTGCCTTCCAAACTGAAGAAATGGCCTCAAATGGAGATTCTAAGAGAAAATGTCACTTGCTTTATGAATCAGTGTGCCCCTCTGAGAATACTTATTGTGGATTGGTTTAATATCCAAAACTTTCTTCAGATCCAACTCTTGACATCGCTGTCTACTTTTTGTGTTTCGAAGATTTCAAAAAACCCAATGAGTTTATGCTTTATGAAGTCATACAGCCATGGATGTGATGTCACAATTGTGGCCAGCTCACCAGGAAGCAGGCAGAGCAGGAAAGGCTGGGCCTACACTGCAAGTCCAGAGAGCAGGGAACTACCTTGAGTACTCTACTCAAACTTATGTCTCAGATTTCCCCAATTTCCCAAGAAGGCAGTGATAGAGGCCACAACCCAGGGGGTCATCTCTCAAGGTACCAATAGCTTTGCAGGTAAGAGCATGGGGCCTCATCTCTTTCCAGACAGTCCAAAAGAAAAGCTCAGCAGTTCAGACATTTCCAACCTAAAAGAAAGGTTCTGATCACCACCAGAAAACAAAGAAAACAAAGCCAAAAACAGATTGAGGAAACAGAAAATACATCATGCTTTTAGAGCATTATTTTTATAAATATGCCCTTAATTTAGCCTAGTTAGTGGAAATTTCTCAAGTGTGTATGTGTCTGTGTGAACGTTGTGTATTTTAAACTTTTTGGAGCTTAGCCAGATACTTCGAATGCTAATCCTGGCAGAATTTCCCTTTAAGGATGTCCTGCAGAGAATTTGTTACTCATAGTTTCAAGTAAAAATTGACAAGTAGTGCTTTTTCAGCCCAGTAGGAGTAATGCACATGGTGTAAGACTTGGAGGAAATGCAGGGACCCTTCTGTTTTCTCCCGCAAAGTTGAAAAAGCTACATGCAGTTGGAAAGGATCTTCAGATGGTGCTGGTGACTTTCTGTTCCTTTGGGAGTTAACACGCATATGGATTGGAGGAAAAATAATCAACATATATTCTCCTTTTGTATTGTTTAAATTACAGGAAGAAGCGGCTTTAAGACAAAGTGAGTTCTTTCCCCCAAATGTTTCCTTTGTTTTGTTTTGTGGTATTTCGACTTCTCTAATTTTTTTTTTTTAAGGATGAGAAATTTTTATAAACTTTCCAGTAACTCCTTAAGAGAAAAATTTTGCTTGGCAAAAGTGTATGCCTTTTGAAGTTTCTTGGCCATTTTAGCTAAAGATTATCAAATTTTATATGCTGAGCTTTTCAGATTTATCATTCTCATAACTTGCGTGTGGAGGTTACATAGTGCCAGATAACTCCTTGGAATTGTCTCTTGAGTTTCTCTAATGGTTTTAATGCAGGGTACAGCTTTATTGTTGTAAAAAGAGGAAGAAGAGGAGGGCTCTTGAGATTTTATTTGCCTTCGTTTATTTGAATGAATAATATTATCACTTAGCATATTTTATGACTAGATTTATATTTCAAGAGCACATTTTGAAGTCACTTACAGGTTTTAAGTAAAAGGAGTTAATGAGATTCCTGCTATTTTCAAGAAAAATCTGCCTACTTTCCAGAAGTGGGCATACAAAAATTCATAATCTTAGGTTTCCTAAGGTTAAATTAAAATATCTGTGTTTCCAGCCCACAGAAATATATAATAGACTCTATCAATTTAAAGTGCTACTTCTTGAAACAGAGGTAGTGTTATTCAGGCAAAAAGCATACACGCCATATGTGTTAATGCTTTCTCTCTCACTATTTTAGTCCTATCCTCTTTGGTACCTATCATTCATTTGAAAACCAAATGTAGCTCCTCGGCTGTCATTTCAGACTTCAGAAAATTGGAAATTAAAAAGAATTATTAACAAAATGCATAGCTCTTATACATAAAATGTAAGGAAATCCTTGAGCTCTTTTAGCCCTCATTTCGTATCCACAATACCATCATGTGTAAATACTAGCATTTTTATTAGCAAAGCATATGGATTAAAATTTAACATAAGTATTGCAAACATATGTATCATACAAGATATTTCTTAACATATGTGTTATGATATATGCTTAAAGCCATAATCCAAATTGCTTTAAGGGGAAGGTAAACTGTGGTGTCTGTTTTCTACACTTGTTCTATTTATTCTCACATTATCATTAGTTGCCAAATCTGGGACTGTTCTACCTAAGCAAGAGTAGCAGATTTGTGTTTTAATATAACACCACCTCACTGACAAATTTACCTCTTATTTTCATTACACTTGCCAACATTTTGAGTAAAGCTGAATTAATTTGTATTTATTACACAAGACTGGGTACTTTTCTACTAAAATATTACAAATAAGAGTTTAGAATATTTAGAGATGCTTTAATTTGTTTTTATTTTTATGTTTTCAATTGAGGGGATATGATCTCTTTAGAAATGAAAGCTGAATACTTGGGTCCGCATGGGAAGCTCTGAATCAGATATTAGTTAAACCAGCTTGCATTTCCCTGTTCTCGTAATTATCTTTTTCCTCTCCAATTACCATCATTTTTCTTGGTTGCTTTTTGGTACCCTTGAAAGCTCACTGAAGAAGAGGAAGAGAAGAAAGAGGTAGAGGAAGAGGAGGAGAAGGAGGACTCCTTTTTGCCCAACATGCCTCAAATCCCTGCAAAATAATCAGCTTGAGGCCAGGCATGGTGGCTCACTTCTGTAATCCTAGCTTTGGGAGGCCAAAGTCGTGGGGATCACTAGAGCCCAGGGGTTCAAGACCAGTTGGGGCAACATAGGGAGACTCTATTTAAAATAAAAATAAATAATAAGCTTATTGATGATATACCCTAGTATTTTATATGAACTAGTAAAGCATTCTTATGGGTTTGGATTTACCTTATCTTTACTATATGTCTAAACTTTCACACGGGCTAATTACCCTGATTAGAACATACTAGGGTATGTCAACAGCAAGGTTTACATTCATTAAATAAATAAAGATAGAGAGTCTGTTTGAAAGCAATAGTGTGATGTGGAGAAGACAGTCAAGGTTTTGAAGTGTCATTCATGCTGAGTTTTCTATGAATGAGAGCAGGTGAGTTTGCCTCCCTACCTTAAAGATATAATTAAAACAGCTGTATTACAGAATTTTATATTAGAATAATAATAACAGTAGTCATTTTTATTTTTTTTCTTCTCAAATTCTTCGGTTGCATTTCCAGCACCAATGGACCTTAAATTTATCTCACTTGATTTTTAGCAAAGCTTTGAGCTATTCCTTTGCATATTCATTTTGTCAAAGGAGTATTTACCAAATGGATCCTGAGTAGATTATTTTGATAAATTCAGGTTGTCTCCTCACATTTAAAAATATACCTTTTTGTATTTTTACAATTTCATTGCAATTGTAATCCTCTAAAGATGGTGGTGTGGAAGTGGAGTGGAGAAATATGCTTCTGGGGCTTGTTTTCCAGTTTGATTCTGTTTAATTATTTCTTACAATTGTTCATAAAACAATTTAAGTAACATGTCATAAGTCACATGACTTCTAAGAATTTTCTTCTTTTTTCTTTTTTGCTTTTATTATTACTATAGACATATAACTGTACATATCTATGGGGTACAATGTGATGTTTGTATACATGTATACAACAAATTATCGCATCAGGGTAATTAGCAAATTTATAACTTTATTTTTCATTTCTTTGAGTTGGAAATATTTAAAATCTACTCTTATAGCTATTTGAAAATATACAATAAATTGCTAATTATAGTTACCCTATAGTGCTATAGAACACTCGAACTTATTCCTCCTATCTAGCTGTATTTTGTATTTCTTAGCCTACCTTTGGCTATCTCTTTCTTCCCCCTACCCTTTTTTGCTTCTAGTAAGAACTATTCTGCTCTCTCCTTCTATGAGATTGACTTTTTTTAGCTTCTGCATATTCATGAGGACATGCAGTATTTATCTTTCTGTTTCTAGCTTATTTCACTTAAAATAATGTCCTCTAAGCTCATTCATGTTGCCGTGAATGGCAGAAATTTGTTCTTTTTTACAACCAAATAATATTCCATTGGGATATATAGCACTTTTTTTAATCCATTCACCTATTGATGGAAACTTAGGTAATTTCATATCTTGGCTATGTCTTGTGAGTAGTACTGCAATAAACATGGAAGTATGGATATCTCTTTAACATACTGATTTCCTTTCCTTTGGATATATACCCAGTAATGGGATTGTTGGATCATATGGTAGTTCTATTTTAATTTTTTGAGGAACCTCCATACTGTTTTCCATAATGGATATATATATATATATATATGCACACATATATATGTATATTCCAAATAGCATATAAGAGTTTGCTTTTCACCACATCCTTGTTAGCCCTTTTTTTTTTTTTTTTTTTTTTTTTTTTTTTTTTTTTTTTTTGTCTCTTTGGTGATAGCCATTCTAACCAGGGTGAGATAATATCTTCATGTGGTTTTTATTTGCATTACCCTGATGATTAATGACATTGACCATTTTTTGTACATGCCTGTTGGCCATTTGTATGTCTTCTTTAGAGAGATGTCTATTCAGCTTATTTGCCTACTTTTTAATGTGAATTTTTTTTTTGCTATTGAGTTCATTTTATATTATGAATACTAAACTCTTGGCAGATGAATAGTTTGCAAATACCTTCTCCTATCCTGCAGGTTGTCTTTTCACTCTGTTAACTGTTTCCTTTGCTGCGCAGAAGCTTTTCAGTTTGACATAATTTCATTTGTTTATTTTTGCTTTGGTTGTTTGTGCTGTTGAGATCTTATCCATGAAATCTTTGCTCACACCAACATCCTGAAGTATTTCCCCTATGTTTGCTTCTAGTTGCTTCATAGATTCAGGTCTTATATTTAAGTTTTTAATCCATTTTGAGTTGATTTTTACATGTTATGTGAGGTAGAAATCCAGTTTCATTTTTCTGCATATGAATATTCAGTTTTCCCAGCATCATTTTTCAAAAAGATTGTTCCTTCTCCATTAAATATTCTTGGCAGCTTTGTTGAAAATCATTTGGCTGTAACTATGTGAATTTATTTCTGGGTTCTCTATTCTGTTCCATTGTTCTATGTGTCTATTTATATGCCAATATCATGCTATCTGGGTTACTATAGTTTTGAAATATATTTTGAAGTTCAACAATGTGATTTCTCCAGCTTGATCATTTTGCTCAGGATTGCTTTGGCTATTCAGGGTCTTTTGCGGTTTCATATACATTGTAGGAAATTTTTTTTGTTTATGTGAAGAATGTCATTGGTATTTTGATAGCATTGCATTGAATTGGTAGATCACTTTTAGTAGTATTGTCATTTTTACAATATTAATGTCTACAATTCATGAACATGAGATTTTTTTGTGTGTGTCCTCTTCAATTTTTTTCATCAGTGTTTTGTAGTTTTTATTGTAGAAATCTTTCACCTCCTTGGTTAAATTTATTCCTACATGGCTTTTTATGTAGCTATTATAAATGCAATTTGTTTCTTGATTTTTTTTCTACTAGTTTGTTTTTGGTGTATAGAAAAGCTACTGGTTTTTGTATTTTTATTTTGTATCCTCCAACTTTACTGAATCTGCTTATCAGTTCTGAGATTTTTGGTGGAGCTTTTATGGTTTTCTGTATAGAAGCTCTTGTTATCTGCAAATGAGGACAATTTGACCTCCTTTTCAATTTAGATGCTCCTTATGTCTTTCTCTAGCCTAAGTGCTCTCTCTAGGGCTTCCAGTACTATTTTGAATAAAAGTGATGAAAGTGAGATCATTGTCTTGTTCCAGATCTTAGAAGAAAAGCTTTAAACTTTTCTCCATTCAGTGTGATATTGGCTGTGGATTTGTCATACATGGCTTTAATTATGTGGAAGTACATTCCTTCTATACCTAACTTGTTGAGAATTTGTTAGGGATGCTGGATTTTTCTCAAATATGTTTTCTGTATCTCTTGAGATGATCAAATGGTTTTTGTCCTTCATTTTGTTGACGCAAGGTGTCACATTTATTCGTTTCTGTATTACATCCCTGGGGTAAATCTGACCTATATGGTGAATAACCTCTTTAATGTGCTGCCAGATTGGTTCACAAGTATTTTGCTGAGGATTTTTGCACTATGCTCATCATGTTTATTGGCTTATAGTTTCCTTTTTTTGTTGTTGCATTCTTGACTAGTTTTGGTATCAAGGTAGCATGGCCTCATAGAATGAGTTTGAAAGAATTCCCTTATCTTCAATTTCTGGAAGAATTTGAGGAGAATTGGTATTAGTTCTTCTATAAATCTTTGGTAGAATTCCAGAGTGAAGCCATCATATTCTGAGCTTTTTTTTGATAAGAGACTTTATTACAGACTTAATGCCATTACTTGTAATTGATCTGTTCAGGTATTCTCTTTCTTGTTGGTTCACTTTTGATAGGTTGTTTGTGTCCAGAAATTTACCCATTTCTGCCAGGTCTTCTAAAGTTTTTGGTATATAGCTGTTTACAATAGTCTCTGATAATTTTTTGTATTTCTATGGTATTGGTTGTAATGTCTCCTTTTCATTCCTGATTTTATTGGAAGCTTTACGGTTTTCTTGGGTAGTCAAACCAATGGAATGTTGATATTGTTTATCTTTTCAAAAAAAACTAAACTTTCCATTTTGTTGATATTTTGTATTTTTTAGTCTTAATTTTATTTATGTATGCTTTTATTTCTTTCTATCTATTAATTTTGGCCTTGGTTTACTCTTGCTTTTCCAGTTTCTTGAAGTGCATTATGAGCTTGTTTATTTGATATCTTTCTACTTTTTTGATATAGGTGTTTGTTGCTACACACTTGCCTTCTAATACTGCTTTTGCTATATCCCAGATGTTTTGGTAATTTGTGTTTCTATTTTCATTTGTTTGAAGATATTTTAAAATCTACCTCTTAATTTCTTCATTGACCAATTTGTTATTCAGGAACATGTTGTATAATTTCTATGTATTTGTACAATTTTTAAAGTTCCTCTTGTTATTTTGATTTCTAGTTTTATTATATTGTCATAAAAAAATAACTGATATGACTTCTATTAAATTTGTTAAGATTTGTTTTGTGGCCTAACATGTGTTCTATCCTAAAGAATGTTCCATTTTCTAATGAAAAGAATATGTATTTTGCAGCTGTTGAATGAAATTTTCTGTAAATGGCTGGTAGGTCCATTTGGTCTAAAGTGAAGTTTGAATTAAATGTTTCTTTGTTAATTTTCTGCCTGAATGATCTGTCCAATGCTGAGGGGTGTTGAAGTACCCAACTATTATTGTACTGAAATCTATTTCTCCTTTGTGTTAAATTATATTTGCTTTATAAATCTAGGTGTTTTGGTATTGGGTGTATATATGTTTACAATTGTTACATCTTCTTGCTGAAGTGACAATAACCTTGTCTCTTTTTATGGCTTTTTGTTTAAAGTCTGCTTTATCTGATATAAGTATAGCTATTCTCCTTTGCTTTTGGTTTCCATTTGTGTGGATTTTTTTTCCATCCCTTGTTTTTATTCTATATGTGTCTTTCGAGGCAAAATGACTTTCTTTTAGGCAGTATATAGTTGGGTCTCTTTTATTTTTAATTCATTCGGCTAGTCTATATCTTTTCAGTTGGGAATTTAGTCTGTTTACAGTCAAGGTTATTATTCATGTGAGGACTTACACCCACTATTTTGTTGTTTTCCTGTTTTCTTGTATATCTTTTTTTCCTTTCTTTTTATCTTATTTTAATCATTGTGGTTTGGTGGTTTTCTGCAGTGACAGGGTTTAACTCTTTTCTCTTTCTCCTCATATATTTGCTCTACAAATGAGCTTTATACTCTTTGTGTGTTTTCATGGCAGTGATTTTCACTTCCAGATGTAAGTGGAAATCACTTAGGCATTTCTGGTAAGGCAAAGCAAGTGAGGATGAATTCCTTCACTTTTTTCTTACATCAAGAAGGCTTTATTTCTTCCTAATTTCTGAAGGGTAACTTTGCTGGGTATAGTATTCTTAGCTAGCAATTTTTTTTTCTTCTTTCACCACTTTGAGTTTATAACTTTATAATCTCCTCGCCTGTGAGGTTTCTGTAGCAAAATTTATTATTAGTCTAATGGCAGTTCTCTTATGTGACTTGACAATTTTCTCTTGCTGTTTTCAGAACTCTGTCTTTGACTTATGACAATTTGCCTATAATGCACCTCTAAGAGGACCTTTTTGGGGTTGAATCTATTTGGGAAATTTTGAGTTTCCTGAAGCTGGATGTTCAAATATCCCTCCTCCACAACCCCCACCACTAAATTGGGAAGTTTTCAGTTATTATTTTATTAAACAGGCTTTCTATACCTTTTTCCTTATCTTCTCCTTCTGGAAATCCCATAATATGAATATTTGTTTGTGTAATGTTTTCCAGTAAATCTTATAGGATTTCTTCACTCATTTTCATTCTTATTTCTTTTTGCTTTTCTCTGACTGGGTAACTTCAAAAGACCCAACTTTAAGTTCAGAGATTCTTTTTCCTGCTTGATCAAGTCTGCTTCTGAAACTTTCTATTGTATTTTATATTTTATTCATTGAATTCTTCAACTGAAGGATTCTTGTTTTGTTCTTTTTATGATTTTTATCTCTTCATTGAATTTTTCATTTATATTGTGAATTGTTTTTCTGATTGTATTTAATTGTCTATCTTTATTTTCTTGTATCTCATTGAGTTTCCTTGTGATCATTATTTTACATTTCTTTTTTTTTGGCAATTAATTGATTTCCTTTTCGTTGGAGTCTATTACTAAAGAGTTTTTATGTTCCTTTGTTGGTCTCTTATTTCCTTGCTTTTTCATGTTTCTTGTGTCCCTGCATTGATGTCTGTGTATCTAGTGAAATAATCACCTTTTTCAAACTTTCTAGAGTGATTTTCATGAAGAAAGTTTCATCCTGCAGTTGAGTTTTACTGTGCAGCTAGAAAACGTATAGTGACTCTGTTTCATGACAGGTATAGAGATACAGTCTCTGTGCAGCTTCTTCCGTTGTATTCAAGGTCAGAAATAACTGTGGGTGCCTCATAGCCTATGCTTAGAGGTTTGTGGCAATGGCATTGGCAACATAGGTTTTTAATGTTCTTTGTGTTAAGGGCTTCTGGAGTCCTCCTATTCTGGTTTTCTCTAAAATAAGGAGACTTAGCTGAGGGGATCCCATTTGATGTCAAGTCTGACATGACCTACAAGCAACTGCAGTGGCACGGGTTCTAGTGCAGTGATCAGGGTTCTACGTGCAGTAGGAGTTTTCAGCTCAGTATCTCATAAAGCTATTGAGACAACTTGGCCTTAGGGTACAGCTTCACCCCTCGTGGCAGGGTTTGATGTAGGTTACCTACAGAACCAGGATCTATGATTTTGAGGCACCCCCTAGCAGCTCATGCTCAGGGTGCCAGGTTGTAGCTGTGATTCTACCCCTGGGGGCAGGGCACAGCAATGACCTCAATACTCCAGGGAATAAGGAGCGCTCTGGAACTTTGGCCTGGGGAGCAGGGTATGGCTGCAATTCAGGAACCTGAGTCAATAGGGCACAGTGTCAACTCAGGATCCAAGGGATGAGGCACTGGGTAGTAGTGATTGTAGACCCTGGGATGGTGGTGCTTAGCAGTATCCCAGAATGTGCGGGGCCAAGTGCATTTGCTTTCAGTACTCCAAAATGGTGGAGGACAGCTGTTGCTTGCTCCCTGGGTGACAGGTGGGTAGGAAAAAACACAGCAATGACTCCACTCCCTAGATAGAGGGGTACTTCAGCATCTGAGACTCTAGAGAGCTAGGCCAGCTCCAGGGAATCAAGGTCTAAAGTTGTTCCGTTTATAGAGCAGGGTGTCTCAGCTCAGTTTCTGCTCAGCTCAGCCAGAGCAACAATTCCCCAAGCGACAATGTGCCACTTCAGCTCAGGTTTGAAGGATGTGACTGTTCTTGGCTACACAAGCACTGCTTTCTTGGTATGCAGGGCATCAATTCAGATTAAGTAATGGAGTGCATGACTGTTCTGGGTGGCCAAGGCACCATTTCCTAGGATGCAGGGCACCACTTCAACTTAGACACCAGGAAGACGTGACTGGTCTGAATAGCCAAGGTATTGCTTTCCCAAGAGACAGAGTGCTGCTTCAGCAGGGGCAGGGGGAGGAGTTGGTAGAGCAATTCCACCTCCTCTTGACCTCACAGGAAACAGTGTTAACACTGCTAACAGCACATACTGGGGACGTGGGGCTCTTGGGATGGGGTGGTTCAGGGGTGGTTTAGTCTCAGGGATGAAGGGGAGCCATGACTACTTACTCCTTGAGTAAGGCTCACTCTATCTGTAGTTCCTGTTCCAAGATGCCATAGCACAGTAGTCACATGGGCCACAGCAGGTGGGGCACAGTGTCAACTCCTTCTCTGGCTGAGCACAGCTATATGGACTCCAGGCAGGCTTCACCAGGTGGGCTTGGTGCCTGAGAAGACTCCAGAAAACACCAGTGGGGAGATCTGTATGTGTCCAAGGTATTGATGGAGGTTGTTGGAGTCATCCTGCTTACCTCCTCACCATAAGAAGTTCCTCCTGGCTCCCAGCTGATCCCACTTCGGGGATGGGATGGTGAAGGCCTGGCATTTCCTTATTCTCTATGTAGCTATCCTGAGTTTTGTGCTCACCCAATGGAAATGCAGCTGCTTTTCCATTGTTCTGGCTGTCTTTGAGAGGGGCGTAAGCACTAGGGGCTTCTAGTTGGCTATCTTGCTGCTATCTCCCTGACCCTTAATACTTTTGAAAAGAAGATTAATAGTTCTCCTGATCAAGGTATCAAACTATGTATTATTTTTGACAGTAACAAAAAGTCATACATACATGTAATTCATTCATTCATTCATATTTTCATTCATTTATTCATCAGTTAGATCAAGCCAGTACAAACCTACTGAAAAAGAGTCAAGGTGTTCAATTTTCTTTATATCATGAAATTCTCTATTGTGCTAATGAACACGAAAGAGGCTCCTATTGACAAGGAGCTGTCTATCATCAATTTTGACCAAATGCCTCCTAGTATAGAACTAAAATGCTTCCAATTTTGTTTAAGCTTTTTTGTCACATAAACATCAACACTTCTTTAGTAGATTCATGGTATAATTTGCATTTGAAAAAAATCTGACACCAAGCTGTCATGCTATCTAAATTAAGATTTCATTTATAAAAATGATTTCTGGTCTTGTAATTATATTTAGTTTATTCACTTGTTTCCTTGAACATGTTGATAGTTATACTATCACAAAATATTCTAATTTTTGACCTTTAATTTTTTAAAAAATTAAACAATTATATTCCCATTTTTTCAATATTTTTCTTATGTTTCCTTATTACCGAAGTGATAGATTGGAGTATACAATTTGAAAAATACTGAAAAGTAAAATTTTAAATACTCCTTAGCTTCAATTAAGAAGCTTAACATTTGTGCATATTTTCTTCTAAACTTGTTTCTACTTTTTCAAAAATGTATATAATTGAGGTCATACTGATTATTCTATTCACACTTTTTTTCCCACTTAGAGAATTATAAGCATTTCACCATGGCATTAAATTCCCTTCCAAACACCATGTTAATGACTTCTAGTATTATTTTTAAAACCATTTAGTAAATATATATTCTTTTAAGTAGTGTATAGAAAGTTCTTTTCAAATTCTAATTAAACTTAAGCATACTTTAACAAACACCCAGCAAAATACAATTAAAAGCACAAAATGTACTTTGAAACTTGAGATTAGGGATCAGCAAAATGTTTTCTGCAAAGAGCCAGATAATATTTTAGTCTTCAAAATTACTCAGCCTACTGTTGTACCTGGAAAGGAGCCATAGATAGTATGATAATGAATGAGTGTGGCTGTGTTCCAATAAAACTTCACTTATGAACACCGATATTTAAATTTCATATGTCAAAAATATTCCTCTTTTGGTATTTATTTATCATTAAAAAATGTAAAAGCGATGCTTAGGTTTCAGACCATACAAAAACAGGCAGTGGCTAGATTTGGCCCTTGAGCTCTATATAGTACAGATCTCTACTGTAGAGCCTGATTCCGAGAACCCTGCCTTCCCAGGGTTTGAGAAATTTCTGTGAACGTATGCATTTGTATATATTTTTAAGGAGAGGTAAATAGCTTTTATTATATGCTAAATAATTATTAAATATAAAATGATTAAGAATCGCTATTCTAAATAATATATATAAAGTCACTTTATAAACCATAATTTCTTATTAAAATACATACTGGTACTTCACTTATAATATTCTTCACTTAGATACCAAATGATCTGGAAAACATTGATTAGTAGAAATAAATTTATGCTATTATCAGAATTCCACCTGGGAAAATAATATTCAGAATCCAAAAAGCTAATAAACTTTAAAGAGAAAATAGGTCACAAGTTAAATTTTCAAAAACATTTAAAATAACAATTAAAATAACAATTAATGGTTATTTCAGTGAAGGTAGTTGGAATATTTACTGCTTTTGATTTTTTAACTGAGCCAAGAGATTATTTTCATTTAAACTATAATAACTAGCATCATCAGAGAATAGGTCCTGCTGCCTAATTTAACATCTGGTTAACAAAAGTTAATATATGTATGTCTCTCTCATTCCCCTCCTCTCCCCGTCTCTCAATACGCATACACATACATACAACAAACAGAACAAGATAAAACTAGCTTTACTGTAACATTTGTTTAGACTGGAAAGTTCCACTTAATCATGTATGTCTCCTTTCAGAGTTCTAAAGCAATTGAGAAATAGATACAGAAATCACGTACGGATCAATTTATTATTAACATCATTATTGTTAATGCGGGAGTAGAAAACAAAACGTGCGTAAGAGACCAAGCCCTTCCCTTCCCAGCCTGAATTCAGCTTCTTCCCAGAAGGAGTAGAGAGCCTGGATCTTACAGAGCTCCCTCATGAGCTGGGACTGAGCAGTTGGAGTTAATTCACTGCAGAGAGGGAACATAGGCCCATGCACTGGCAACTTCCAGCGGAGTAAGGGAAAGAATGTGGCTCCACATGAAGTGCCCCTTTGCCCAATTATTTATCAGTTAAGTCACTCCTCAAGTGACACAGAATGAGTGAATCCTTTAAAAGAGAGAAACTCCTTTAAAGGGCAAGCACAGAAACCAGGGGGAATGAGAAGTTCTCTGTTACGATCTTCAACTCAAAAAAAAATTCTTGATCTGTTTTAAATTTAGTATGTCAGTGAAAATTGTTGAAATGCCAAGACTTTTAGCTAATAGACTATGTCATAGATCTACCTTTTCAGTATGGTCTTTAGTTGGCCAAAAAGAAAACAGTGGGCCAAATAAATCCATAGCAATGTGTAGTTAAGTTTTTAAAGCTCTGACATGTAAAAAGAACTAGTTTTTATATGTGACCTTTTTGTTATCCAAGTATGGATACCACCCTCCAGTTCTAGTGGTGATTGTGAGCTTGCAGACCACTCCCCTGATCATGCTCCGTCATCACCTCCACAACTGTGCGGACGGCCCTCAGCTTAGGAACCTCCTCCTACTTTGTCTTAGAGACTGCCTTTAACTCAACCTTCAAGGCACAGCTCTAAAAGAAGCTTTACCTGAAGTTTTCCAGAAACTTCCTAAAATACCCAGACTACTCTGTGCATACCTTCACACTTTCCCACAGGTCCTCTCTCATTCTTCTTTCAGTCTCTTCCATCTGCAAATATTTACTGAGCCTTCAGCATATGCTGGTAATAAACTAGACACCAGGAGTCTGCTGGCAAGCATAGTATCTTCCCTGCCTTTTCTGTCGAACAGGAAACACAATTAGCCAGAGATAAAGCATACTGCGGGTGGTAAAGTATCAAGAACCATACGAACATGCAGCCAGGTCCTTATCTTGTACAATGATGGAGTAAAGAGATGTCTTCACTGGAGTAGAGATGGAGTAAAGAGATAGAGTAAAAGAATGTCTCTCTCCCAGGCCATCGCATAAGCTTTTCATAGGTAAAGACCTTTACTTTACTGCCAAGCACCATGGATGGCCCAGAGTTGGCCCTCAAGAGCTTTTTATGAAACCTACAGAACTAAAGTATATATATTCAGGGAGCTGTTTGATACCATAGGGTTTAAAGTGAAAAAGACAGACAGGATTCTAGAACCAAACATCTGACTTCTTCCTTTCTGCATTCATTCAGCACATATTTGTGCCAGGCTTTCTTGTAGGTGCCACAGGCACAACTCTAAACAGGACAGGAACGGTCTCTGCTTTGTGTGATGCACTGGCATGCCTTAAGAATTCACATATTACGTGTGATGTTTGGGATGAAAATTAACATTAAATTGTAACCAATATTTAGCTACTAATACTGTGAACAGTTTGGTTTCCAAGGAAATGGTAACAGATTTTTCCCCTTTCCTTATATAAAGAATTAGCATAAAAACCTGAGATCAACATGTTGTGCTTCCAAAGCCTCAAACATACAACTGCTAAGTGAAAGCTCCGAGTATTTTGGCTATAATCATTTTCCTTTGATGGATGCTGAGAATCAACTTTGCCTAAATCTCTGAGAGGGAGAACAGATAAAAATTAAATTAAATTAAAGCTGGCTTTAAACATCAAATGGCCAACCCCCACCACCAACATCATCAACACATTTTAAACTGTCAAAAGAATAGCTTGTAATTATTGATTAGTGTTATCACCAAAGCACAGGATACAGCTTTACCTTGTACCTTTTAAAATCACATTCTGGCAAGAGGCAGATTATTTTGCTTCATTTATAGATACTGGAAAAACTAGTTAACATCAACCTCCACCCCTCAACCCCGTCTCAAACATCCCCCCACACACATATACACACAGTACAAATTCTCACAAATACATACACACACACACCCATCCCCACAGCACACCTTCTCACAAATACTCACATACACATACACCACACATGTACACACATCACTAATCTCATTTTATCAGATGAGAATGCAGAAAATAAAGCCAAATATGATTTTGGGCTTATCTTTCCAACTTTTACAGTAATCCAATAATAACTTGAGTTGCCCTGAATGTTACAGGGGATTTGTACTGCCTTTGAAGATAGCTGTTTCATTTTGTACAGCTAGCAGCAGCTTGGTTTTAGGCATGGAATGAACCTCTCTATTCATGCTTATGAGGCTATGATCTGGTCAACAATTAAAACTTAGAAGGATAGATGCAAATAAGGAGAGAAAGTTTTCATCTTTTTCTATGTTTTGAAAAATTACAGCCTATCTAAAGCTATCATTTTAAACAAGCTTTTTACCAACTTCTATATGGAAAAGCAAAAAAATGGCTCTGTGAGAAGCTTGGAAACCTGAATTCTTGTTGAGGTTTTTTTACTAAGTAGTTTGGCAGCTTTTTCTTTAAAAAAAAAAAAAAGAAAAAAGTCAATTCGCCTCTGTGAATTCAGTTTTTCTCATTTGTTAGATTAGAATAGTAAATGAAACTAGAGAATTTCAAAAATCCCTCCAGGCTGTTAGTGGTTCTGCGAAAATGGACGTGGATCAGAAGTATGCTTTTATAGGGAGGAAGTATAGCAAAATGACTACAGCATTAAGAGGCTTTTTCTGTAAATACCTTACACCATACCAATGAGGGATTTCTTTTTTCTGAGTTTTCCTACAATTCTCCTCTCTGCTCTTCCCCTCCTTTCCTCTTCCTCCTTACTTCTCGTTATTCTTATTCCAATGATTGAGATTTGATTTTTAGTAAACTATTACAGAAAAGACTCATTGGTTGCACAATTAATTTATTGCAAGGTAGAAGTTAATTTTTTTTCTTCTTAAAAAATAAGGACATAAAGAGCAAAGCTGAGAGACAAATTGTACAAAATAACCAAAATGATAAATGTAAGTTGTCTTTAAATGAGTCACTAAACTGACATCTAATTTTAGCTGATCTTCTCTTTTACTTCTGTTAACAACGTGGTCCTAATTAAGTCAATCATTGCAAACCGGCAATCTAGTCTAAAAAGCAGCTTATTAAAACTGATTTGGCACCGGGCTCAGTGGCTCACGCCTGTAATCCCAGCACTTTGGGAGGCCGAGGTGGGAGAATTACTTGAGGTCAGGAGTTTGAGACTAGCCTGGCCAACATGTCGAAACCCCATCTCTATAAAAAATACAAAATTAAGCCAGTTACAGTGGCGTGCACCTGTAGTCCCAGCTACTCTGGAGGCTGAGACACAAGAATCGCTTGAACCTGGGAGACGGAGGTTGCAGTCAGCCAAGATTGCGCCACTGCACTCCAGCCTCAGCCACAGAGTGAGACCCTGTCTCAAAAAAAAAAAAAAAAAAAAATTGATTTGGATTAGTTATGTGAGTATTTTCTACTATTTACAAAATTTCATTTTGTAGATATATTTCATTTTTTCTATTTTTTCTGAAAAGAGAGACTGAATGTATTAGTATTTTCTTTGGAACCTAGTTTTCAAATCTGTAAAATGAGGACTTGAAACTAACATATTTCTTCTAGTTCTTGCATTCTATGATAAAGAACAGGAGACTCAAGTGGAATAAGTTCAGTCTTCTTATGAAGATTTTATTTAGTATTTGAAATAGGCAACTCATGCATTTGGTACAAAATTCCAAAGGTACAAATTCTGTATGATGAAAAAAGAAATCTTGCTACCTTCCTTAATTGTCTCTTTATCATACTGTTTCATAGACTTTCTTCAAGAATGACTCTTGGTATTTTTACTTTCAGTATCAGTTGATGGGAAGCCACGTTTGGTATTGATCAGTACCAAATGTTACAGTGCCATTATGATAACAAATTATACACACAACAATTTTAATAATATATTTTTGTATATTCTAGTTATCCTTATTTCCTATACATTTTGTCAATAATGTTGACATTTGTATAATTCACAATAGTTTTAAAAACATTTCAATATGTACTATCTAATTTTCTCTAAGGTACCATCTGTGGATATAATTTCCAACATTTGACCTTGCAAGGTAGATTATAAATGTCATGATTTTGCCGTGTACCATGTGTGTATTTTGATATTGTCATAATGCCTAATATAATGCTAATAATGGAGTGGTTTTATAAACTGTTACTGTGACCCATCCCCAAAAAGTCATTTTTGACTACCAGAAAATTGTCAACTGGTAGTTAAGAATTGGCAGGTAAGTTTGAAACTTCATGTATATGACAAGGGATACATTATGCTTTATAACAAACTCTTAGTGACAGGCTGCAGGGCTCTACAGAAGTTTCTGGGGATGAGGCCTTCCCAGGTCTGTGAAAGGACAGAGAGGGCTCCTGTTATCAAAGTCTAACCCTTCCCTCCCCAGCCTTCTGCAGACTCACTAAGAGTCTGAAGTCTCCAGGGACCACTATTTCTGAAAACAGAATAAAAAGGTTTAAAGAGGCACCCACCAGTAAAACTGCTGGTAGACTTGCAAAGAGATAGGATACTTGTATCCTTCAACCTCGCTCACCAGTTCAGAGGAAAAGAAACTGAATGTATCTGGAGACTTCTCCTTATAAATCAAGGAAAGGATGCTTACCACACCCTTACCTAGACTGCTTGTATTTACTATGAAGTCATAATGATGTCTCCAAAAAGAAAGTTCTACCTCGTGCTGCAGCATGTTTTCTTGGCCTTGAGCCATCATCACTTTCACTTAAGTAGAAATCCTTTACAAATTATCATCAGTTTTATGCAAGACCTTTTCAGAGATCACCCAGTATATGATGGCTACTGCTTGGCTCTAATTGAAGTACAGAAATGAGTAAGACATAATGGTTGCTCTCAATGAGTTTCCATTTCAGTTAGAAGGGATACAACAAGCTCCAGAACATTTATATTAGAAGGTAGAATATTAAAAGTATCTAAAGAAACACAGGCCGGGCGCGGTGGCTCACGCCTGTAATCCCTGCACTTTGGGAGGCCGAGGCGGGCGGATCACGAGGTCAGGAGATCGAGACCATCCTGGCTAACACGGTGAAACCCCGTCTCTACTAAAATACAAAAAATTAGCCGGGCGCGGTGGCGGGCGCCTGTAGTCCCAGCTACTCGGGAGGCTGAGGCAGGAGAATGGCGTGAACCCGGGAGGCGGAGCTTGCAGTGAGCCGAGATGGTGCCACTGCACTCCAGCCTGGGCGACAGAGTGAAGACTCCGCCTCAAAAAAAAAAAAAAAAAAAAAAGAAAAAAAAAAAGAAACACAAAGGGCTTTCATTAACCATGTCATAATAATACAACTTATAAATGTGCCCTTATGAACCTCAGACTTGAAAAAGGTTTAAGCCAGAAGTGGAACAGAACATGTTGACAGGCTGTTCTTTTAAAAGACCCAGAAATGAACTCTCCTTTTATCACTATGTTTTATGCATTTTAAGGAGGTCATAAACCAACAGAATCTATAATACACATTAATGCCAGGATAAATGAAAACCAATATATTATATGGTTAGTCTTGACATAATCTCAGAAAAGAATTATGTGATTGATTTTGAAATCTTATTTATTGCTCTTAGTTGAATAGCTGAAAGCTCTTCCTAACTAATTTGTTTAACTGGAGTTGCTATCTAGGTAAATCACAGATTTTTTTAAACTGCTTTATAGGCTCTATTAGATAAGGAATATATAACCCCATCTATCATTTTGTATTGGCCACCTTCCAAATAAAGTATACTCTTCATTTTATTGGACAGTTTCCAACACTATCCATGTACTACTAGAAGAGACACTGTTTATTGCTTATATTTGAAAACATATTTGTTTTAAAGAAAATCATAGAAAATAATTTTTTGATTCTCCTATATTATAGGGAGTGTATACTCTTAGTTTTTCAAGATTATATAGGGTCAAGATGAACTGACTAGCTGTGGTGATTGGAGCACTCTGCAGAGTTCCTCTAAATTCCTGGACCCAGGTTATTAACTGAACCTTCCCTGAAGCCATTGAATTAAATTCAATATATGTGTCCTCCATTTAAGGTGACTTAATTGAGTAAGGATTTATTTTTCTCATCACTCATTGACAGAAATTAAAATTTGTAATTTCTAGGAAAATAAAATAGCCATCTTGGCTTCATGGTAACCAATTTACAATCTTTTCGTAAATCATGATATTAAACACATGAATGGAAAATGAAAGATGCAAAAGCCATTGTTCTTTCTTTCTGATAAAACACACTCTTTCAGACCATGGCAAAATGTTTATGTTATCTTCTGCTACCTAAATACCTGACCCTGTGGGAGTTATTCAGCTCAGCAATGTTTGTTACAGATGGTGCCCGTGTTACAGCTTTGGTCCTTCCTCAGGAGACTTAGTTTCTGCAATGGCAGATTATACTTCTTACTAGATAAGCTTGCACTTGCCATCTGATGCAAGGGGAAGCACTTCCCCATCAAATGGCAAGTGAAAGCTGGTAGAAACAATGTTAAGTAGGTGAATCAATGAGGGGCCCACTCTGCACTGCTGAAAACAGCTACCAGAATTCAGAGGATAATGAAGGTGATCTCCAAAAAAGCAAATGAAAATAAAACATTTTTTAAAAACCCTGGCACAATTAATCGTCTTAAAAAATATTATAAAATACTTGTCGAATTTTCCAAGGAGCATAAAGAGGTGGAGGGGAATACTTGCTGATTTATATTAGATCTATAGCATCCATCTACAGACTCAATCTCCAGGAAACAGTGTTGATTTGAGGATTCATGTACAAGAAATACGCTGTCCCAACCATGTGCTGAGCCTATGCTAAATACTTTTAGATAAATCATCTTTTTAGCTTTTCTCCTTATCTATCCTAAGCTTTGTCACTAAATCAGATCCTAGAACAAGCCTTTGAGGAGACTCTGCGGCAACCTAGAAACTATATCTGCTCTTCCAGAACACCTTTAAAATGCATAACAGAGCAAGTTTGAAGGGAGTAGAAGGGAAGACTTATGTCTGCTGAAATGGTTGCAGTTTCTTTGGAATTAACATTGCAGAAGCAAGACTAATGATAGATTTAAAAGCAGAAGGTTAGGCTCTGGATAGACAGAGTCCTAGATAATCTAATTTTATCTTCAAAGGCAATACTCTTATAGTCTTGAAAATTTTCTTATATCCCAGAGAGAACAAAAAGGGTGATACTAAACCTGTGTAGTTTTAAAAAACCCTTCTTTTTTATTTCTTAAAGAATGTTTGATAAAATATTATTATATGCTATTATGAACTGTATTTTAGTTCTATTTCAGTAACAGCTGCCATAATTCCATGATTCTAAATGTAAACTCTCCAAGAAAACCATATGAAGCACTTTTTTTTCTGGGTTAATATCCACAGAACAAATTAGCCAAATGGAAAGCTCTAGTCAGCTGTTTTGTTTCATGGGAGAGTAACTCATCAGCTCTCTGGAGAATTTGTGTTCAACCATTCCACACAAGACATTCAGCTTCCAACAAACTGTGCTTGCAAATATGTCCCTAGAGACTAATATCAAACATTCCACCACAATTCTATGATGCTTGTTTTAGGTTATTTTTGATTGATGGCCTGAAGTTATGGCTTAAGCTATTTTTAAGATTGTTTGTTGAGTTTTTTTAAAGTAGCATTTGGGAGGGGGAATGGAAACATCCTCCTTCTTCAAAATGCAAATTACAGTTATAATTTAATTGCACATTTTCCATCAAGCCAAGTATACCTACAACCGACTTACCCATGACTTTTCCATTCTTACATCTTACTTGATCCTTGAATGGGATCATAAGCAGCTAATATAGTTCTCATTTCAGAGTTAAAGAAAGGGCCAGAAAAGTTACATGGCTTTCTTAACTGTGGACAAACTATATGCTAGGGCTAAAACCACCAGCACAAGAATCTGTAGCTTTTGATTTTTAACCCAATGCTCTTCTTAGTATGTATGTCTTTGGTTTCAAGCAAAAACCAAATAAGGAAGTACACACAGATCTGTTCAACTTGATCCTCAGAACCAAGGGAAGAAAAGAAAAAGAAATCCAAAAAGTAGAGTTTATTTACTAATTATTCTAACTTTTTCATAGTTTTAAAATATGTGAATTTAAAATTTTTCTACTATAGAATGTGCACGTATCCCATCTGGCCTAGTTTACACAGACTAATAATAAATGTGGAGGATTTATTTTTCTCATATAACTCCTTTAACTCCCCTAAATTTTGTCAAATTTATTCCCTCATTGCACCAACATTTCATTTGACATCATAAATATCAATGGACAATGACTTTGCAGTCCTGACACAATATGGCAGTCTCCAAAGTTTTACGCATAGACCCAGAAAGGCTCATGCGGCTCCCAACAGAGAATTGAAGTATCTGATCAAACAGTTTAAACTGTTAGTGGAAGCTCATTGGTGCCCCGAGTTTAGAGAAAAACCCTTTAATCTTGTCAACAGATTAACCACCTACTTTTGCTGTTTCTTTGATATCTTCCTTGGCTGATATTCAAAGGGCAATTGAATATCAAAGGCTGCCTTCTTCAGTCACCCCCACAGAAAAAGTAAAAACTCTCCCTGCCGTGGCAGGCCCTTAGGGCTTTAACTTTTGTTCCCTAGCCATTATGCTCAGTCCTTTGACATACTTGCCATACATATAACATATATGAATTAATTCACAATTCAAGTGAATATATAACATGCAAATTCTTAACTGTTTTATACTTAAGTTTTTATCCTTTCTTCTATTGATAGAATTCTCTTTGCATATGTGTTTTCATTAGTGCTTGTTTTGGATTCCAAGTTCTTAGAGAACAAGAAGTTTCCATTTGTTCAATTATTCAGTCCTAAAACATTTACTGAGATCGTGCTATACCTCCTGAGATACAGAGATAAAGTAAGCAGCATCCTTAGCCTTGAGGAGCTAATAGTGGTGTGAGAAAGACACACATAGGACAAAACAACTGTTACAAAATGTGGCAAAAGAAAGATAGACATAAATATGAACTAATGAGAACAACCACTCTTCCCTGAAATATCTGAAAATGCTATAGAGAGAAGGATTTTTCACTGGACCTTGACCGATGAGGATAATCATCAGGTTGGGTGGATCAGGTAGATGGGGAGCAAAGAGAAGAGAATTAGAAATAGAAGAAAAGTCATGTGTGACAACTGAAAGGCATAACGGAACAGAGTGTATCTGAAGAATAGGGAGTCACTGGAAGTGGCTGAAGCACAGGTGGGATGTGTGTGTGTGTGTGTGTGTGTGTGTGTGTGTGTGTGTGTGTGTGTGTGTTGGAAAGTCTGGGGCTGGGAAAGGGCTGGAGATAGTGAGATAAGTAGAAATGAGAAGATAGTCAAAGATCTCTATGCTAAGTAGTTGAGTTTAGATTTAATTATCGTTAGAGAACAAAGTCACGTAATGGACATGTGCTTAGTTCCTCTACATAAAGAAATATGTAATATTTTCAGTTCAATGTAAGCCAATATGGTCCACCAGATATGTGAGGAAAGCCTAAACTAATATTTAAATAATGCTTCTGAGGTAGAATCAATAGAATGTGGTAACCCATAAATGTGTGGGGTGTATAAGGAGGAAAAGAGAATGAAACATTGAAACATTTGCCTTAGGAGACTAGGTGTATTGTATAACTATGCACTGCAGATAGTTTCTACAATCCTTTAGAGAGAATAGAGCAGTATACCTTGCTCAATCAGCCTTCAAAAATCCTGCTGACTGCCCATCAGTCATCTCTTGCCCTTAAGAGCAATGATTCAAATGATTAAAATCCTGAACAAGAAAATGACCACAGGTAAATCCAGTTAATTGTAGATTAAACTTAGATTCTTCATCCAGTTTCTGTCTCTGTTCAAGTTTTTCATGTCAATCACACAAGTTTCAAAGACTTCAACAGTTTGCATTAGCCCTTCCCAAGAGCATTTTAATATTCTTTACACCATTTAAATTTAAATTATTCCAAGTTCTTCCCTAAAGGAAAATCTACTTTACAGAATCAAATAAAGACCTGAATGGGCAACTGGGATAGCCATGCAGCAATCCCAGATGAGCATAGATATATTTATACAGGTAAAACTACTTTGAATAACCAGATGAAAATTAAACCACAAAGCCCACCAGACTTTACATTAAAGGGCAGTGCACTTTTGCTTATATGCAAAAGTAATAATTATGGTGTTATTTGCATTTATTTAGTAAAATTTACAGATCATATATTAGAGAAAAAAGTAATCTTAAAAATCCCCCACTGTATATCCTCATTTTAAGACACATGTCAATGTGATTATTTTGTATGGTGTTACCTATCTCCATGGGGAACAAAAAGCTGCAATCAAATCAATGTAGTAACTTATAATTGGTATTTAGAATAAGAATATATGATAATTCAACTCCCTCAAATTATAGCACAAAAAATAAAATTCCTCAAAAACACATCAACAGAAGACTGTAATTATATCCTAGTGCACTTCAACTTTACCATAAGAAAGTAAAAGTCCTCTTCAAAAACATGTAATCTGTAGCAGGAAAGTAATAAGGCACATATAAGTAATATATTTATTTGCACAATGCTGTGTTAACTGAAACTTGTGCTTATTGGAAACATATTCTTGTTTTGCACAGTTCCGTGGTAGCTGAGTATTGAGAAAGGGAAGAGAAATGAGAGGGGAGAGGGAAGAAGGGAAAAAAAGAGAGAAATTTACTGTCTTTCTCTTCCCTCTCTTGCATGTACAATGGTCTTCCTCACAATTCACTCGTCTGCTCAGTCCACAAGCATTCCAGCTCTCTGTGAGCACAACTTCCATGACCACTATCAGCACACAAAGCCCTTTCCTTTTTTATTAAAAATAATCAAAACAGATGTAGAAATATAAAGGCTGGCTTAATACATACTATTACTTATTCATGATCCACTCATTTTTTAAAAAACATTGAATCTATGAGAGGACTTCAAACAGTTCATGGAAAATACATATTATTTAAAAACTAAGCATGTGTTTAAAAATTTTTTACACCAAAATAAACTCATACTAATTTGTTATAACATGTCTGAAAAGGATCTAATTTGAGGCATCAAGAAGGATAAGACATCAGTTTGAGGAGTCTCTATCAGAGCAACATAAATTCTCCTAAAATTGAAGCATGAGCAAACATCAAATTTACAGTGAAGCTTGGGAGGAAGAAAGGTGGAATAATGTATACTTTATGGAAAGATAATAGGGGCAATGCCCCCAAAGAAATTAGCAGTTTATAAATGGATAAATTGCCTTAAGAAGGGATGAGATAATGTTAAAGATGAAGCCTGCAGCAGCAGACCATTCACATAAATTTGCAAGGAAAAAATTAATCCTTTGTGCCCTAATTGGAGAGGACTGATAATTAACAGCAGAAACAATAGCCAACACCATAAACATCTCAATTGGGTCAGCTTACACAATTCTGACTAAAAAACATAAGATGAGCAAACTTTCCACTTGGGTGCCAAAACTATTGCACAGACCAGCTGCAGACAAGAGTAGAGCTTTCAGTGGAAATTTTAGACAAGTGAGATCAAGATCTTGAAGCATTTATTTGAAGAATTGTAACAAGAGATGAAACATGGCTTTGCCAGTCTGATCCTGAAGACAAAGCACAATCAAAGGAATGGCCTCCAAGAGACAGAAGTGGTCCAGTCAAAGCAAAAGGAGAACATTCATGAGCAAAGGTCATGGCAACAGCTTTTTGGGATGCTCAGGGCATTTTGCTTGTTGGCTTTCTGGAGGGCCAAAGAACAATAACATCTGCTTATTATCAGAGTGTTTGGAGAAAGTTAGCCAAAGCTTTAGCTGAAAAACGCATAAGAAAGCTTCACCGGAGAATTCTTCACAATGCCCCTGCTCATTTCTCTCACCAAACAAGAGCAATTTTGTGAGAGTTTCTATGGAAAATTATTAGGCATCCATCTTATGGTCCTGACTTGGCTCCTTCTGACTTCTTTTTGTTTCCTAATCTTAAAAAAGACTTTCAAGGGCACCTATTTTTCTTCAGTTAATGATGTAAAAAGACATTGACATGGTTAAATTCCCAGGACCCTCAGTTCTTTAGGAATGGATTATATGGCTGATATCATCACTTACAAAAGTGTCAAACTTGATGGAGCTTATGTTGAGAAATAAAATTTATATTTTTACTTTTTATCTCTTAATTCCATTTCTATTAACTTTTTGAAGTCTCCTTATATAGAAAAAAATATTCATAATATATACACAAACTGTAAGAAATAACAAATTTGCTTAACAAAACATCTCCTTTATATTTGAAACCCCCTGTGTAACATCCCAATCCATTTTTATAACTATGAAAATTAGATAATCTTATATTGCATCCTGAATTTTGTGTTAATCATCACTATGCTTTTTAAAAATAACTTTAACAGCACATATTTATAATTCCTAATAATAAATTTTGGCTGTTCTAAACTTTATATAAATGTCATTCTGGTATATTTACTCTCTACAATTTGCTTGTTTACTCAATGTTGTAAAGTTCTTCTGTGTTGAGGAAGATACCTGTAAGTCATCTGTTTTTGTGGCCATATGACAATGTGTTGTGTGACCATATATCTATTTGTTTATCCATTTTTCCCTTGATGGACATTCAGACTTTTTTGGATGGCTAGTATAAACTATGTCACTGTGAGCATTGTTCCACATCATCCCTGAACGTTTCTCTCAAATTTACACACTTAGGGGTGAAATTGATGAGTTACGTGACAGGTATATGTTCAATTTTACAATAAAATGAAAAATTGTTTTTCAAAGTGATTTTATCTATTCATTTTGCATTCTTATTTTCAACGTGTAAGAGCTCCCGTTACTTTTTTTTTTTTTTTTTTTCTGAGACAGAGTGTCCCTCTATTGCCCAGGCTAGAGTTTGATGACACAATCTCGGCTCACTGCAACCTCCGCCTCCCAGGTTCAAGAGATTCTCCCGCCTCAGCTTCCCAAGTAGCTGGGATTACAGGCATGTGCCACCACACCCGGCTAATTTTGAATTTTTAGTAGATATGGTGTTTCACCATGTTGGTCAGGCTGGTCCTGACCTCAGGTGGTCCACCTGCCTCAGCCTCCTAAGTGCTGGGATTACAGGCATCAGCCCACCGCACCTGGCCTCCCGTTACTTCTTTATCCTCGCCAACATTTGATATTGTCAGCATTTTTTTCATATTTTGTGAGTATAAATGCATTTTATTTTGGTTTGTTGAACAGATCAATTTAAATTTCACTGATTAAAAGTAGGTTGTGCTTTCTTTAAAATAAATATTTTCCATTTACAAAAGAACATATTTGCTCACAATAAGTGAATTTAAAACAAGCTAATGGAAAAATGATCTCCATTAGCTTGTTTTTAATTTACTTACTGATTCATAGGAATGTTTTATGTATTTTGTATTCTAACTCTCTCTCAGTTACTTGTGTAGCAAATATCATCTGTCATATTGTGGCTTGTCTTTTCAGTCTTTAAAAAGTGTCTCTTAATGAGCAATTTTGAAAAAATTATCAACCTTTTCATTTACGGTTTGTCTTTTTCATGGTTTAAAAAATTTTTTTCCTAACATATGATCATAAGATCATAGAAATTTACTTCCATATTTTAAAGGTTGCCTTTCATATTCATGATGGAACTGTTTTGAGTATGGTATGAGGTATGGACTCAATTTATTTTTTCCCATGTAAATAACCAATACCATTTTTGATATATCACATTTTCATATATGCATAGATCTGATTTGATTCTCTATTCTCCTCCATTGGTCTTTGGTTTATCCTGTTTCAATACTAGACTGCCTTAATGATGACAAGTTCTTATATCATTTACAACAAATTATTCCACTATATTAAGGTTTTAGACACATCTTGTTATATTTAAGACAAGTACAATTTCCATTGTTTTTGAACGTTATATGTTTTTAACATTGTATTTCTGATGTGTAGGAATTTTGCTGATATTTTTATATTGATTTTGTATCAAGGAACTTGCTAAATTATCCTTCAGTGGTTGTTAATGAGGTTGAGAATATTGTCATGTTTATTAGTCAGCTGGTTATCATCCTCTGTGTATCTGTTCAAGTCTTTTGTACTTTTATTGGGTGGTCCATTTTTCTTCTTATTGATTTGTTGGACTTCTTCACATGTTTTGGATATGACTTCTTTGTTAATTAATGAATTGCAATACCTTCTTTGACTCTGGCTCTCTCTTTACTCTTATTTATGTTTTTTGAGAAACAGAAGTTCTTAAGTTTAATTTAGCCTGGTGTATTACATTTTCTCTACATGGCCAGCACATTTTCTGGCTTCTTTCTGAAACCTTTCAGATGACAAGTTTATAATGACATTCTCTTATATTCTCAAAGGATTATTGCTTTGTCCTAACAGATCTATGGTTCACCTGGAAAAAATCTTTATATGTCGTGTGAAGTAGTAATCTAGTTTCACTCTTTTTCATATGGAAACAAATACAATTGACCCAACACCATTTACTAAAAAGACCATTCCTATTATTTGTTATCCCTCACTGTTCCTTAGGTCGTGTGTTATATATGTATAGATTCGCTTTTGAGCTCTCTATTCTGTTCTGGTGATCTAAGCATTTAATCCTGTGTTTATACAATACCATCCACTATAGTAGCTTTATAATGTCTTCATATCTGACTTAGCAAGTCTTCCAATCTTGTTCTTGTTCAAATGTGATTACACTATTCCTGGCCCTCTGCATTTCTTTATAAGTTATGGAATTAGCTTGTAACAAAAATAACCTGATAGAATTTTATTTTGCATCTATAGGACAATTGAAGGGGAAATAATACCTTCACAATAGTAAGTCTTCAAGTCTAAAAGCATGGTATTATCCTTCCATGTATTTATTTTGGTTTTCTGTCTATTCCTTCAAAGTTTTATAGTTTTCTATGTAGAGATCTCATACATTCTTATTAGGTTTATAGCAAGGTGTTTCAGGGAATTTAAATGATATCACAAATGACTTTTTTCATTTCACTTTGTTACTGCTAGGAATAAAATTGATTTTTATATATAGACATTTTATTGAGCAACTCTAATAACTAACTTGTAAATTCTAATCAGGTATTATAGAATTTTTTGGATTTTCTCCACAATTAGATCATCAGCAAATAGTGAGTTTGTTTCCTTTTAACTCTTGCACTTTTTTTCCCTCACCTTACTGCAAAATCTGTGGCTTCCAGTATAAAGCTGAATAGAAGTGGTGATTGTGGATATTCTTTTCCTATTCATAATCTGAGTAAAAGTTATCAACATGTACCATTAAGTATAATGTTTGCTATAGGTTTTTTTAAACCACATGGAAGAAGTTTCTTTTATTTTTAGTTTGCTAAGAGTTTTTAATCATAAATTGAAGATTTTATCAAATGCCTTTTCTGCAGCTGCTGAGGTAATTTTACAGCTGTCCCTTTTCTTGGTAAAATTATTGAAACACAGTGATTCTCTTGAATTTTAAACTGAACTTGGCATTCCTAAAATGAAATCAACTTGATCACAATATACTAATCTCATCATATATCACTGGATTTCATTGCTTGTTATTTGGGGTTGGGTTTTGTATTTATTGCCAGAAGTATTATGGACCTAAAATTTTCCTTTCTCATACTGATTTTAGATTTTGATACCAAAGTGTTAATGAGTTCAAAATTAACCACAGCATGTTCTCTGTTTGTACTTATTTGATTTAGTTTGTATGAGATGGCTGTTATTTCTTCTTTAAAGCTTGGAAAATTCACTGGTGAAGCCACTTTGGCTTTATTTCACTCTGTATGTAGGCTTTTAATTACAAATTCATTTTATCTAATAGTTGTCATAATTTTTTATTTCTTCTTGTATCAATTTTAATAGTTTTATTTATTTTAGATTTTTCCATTTTACCTAAATTTTCTAATTCTTTGACATAGGGTAGTTCTACATAGTCAGTTTTACATAGATTCGTCTACATGTTTACAATTTTCATTTTTTTCCCTACTCTTTTCTGCACCTGTGAGCTCCAATGTGTACTTTTGCCCAAAGAACACTCTTTGGTATTTATTTTAACGTGGCTGGATGATCAATAAATTTAGTTTCTGATGGCCTGAAAATGCTTTTACCTGAACTGTCAAAAGACCTTTTACCTGGGCATAGACTTCTAGGTTGGTTGCTAATTTTTTTCAGCAATTTGCATATATCTCTCCATTGTCTAGAAGAAGTAGGTATCTTCTCAATTTGTTGTTAATCTGAAAGTAATACTTTATCATCTATTTTTGATATGTCATTTGTCTTTGATTTTTAGTAGTTGTACCCTGATGTGTCCAAGTGTGTTTTTCAGGTCAGTTAAGGTTCATGGTTTCTTGGTTTTTAAAATTTGGGACATGTATTTTATCAGTTTTGGAAGACTGGCCATTATTTCTCCAAATACAACTTGTATATTTTTCTCTTTTATCATTCTCATTCTATCACCTATGTTTCTTACTTTTTTAATTATACTTTTCATACCTTTTATCATCATGCTTAATTTTATTTTCTATTTTATCTTTTTCATTTCACCCAATCTTTTCTAAAATTTCCTGTTATGTCCCTAATTTCAATCATTGTATATTTCTGTACTATAATTTACACTTCATTCTTTTTCATTGTTTTTAATTCTCTGTACATTTTTGCTCCTTATTTTATTTACCTCCTTGAACATATTAAGAATAGTTTTATGTTCTGTCTTATAACTCCAAAATCTATGGTTTCCTGCGTGTATGTTTCTATTTTTTATGTTCCCTTGTCTTCTTTTGAACATGGTCATTTTTGTTTAGTGCTAGACATTGGTGTAGAAGTAATTGAGGCCTAGTATAATGTTTTCTTCCTTCAGACAGGATGTGTGTTTACTCTGGTGTTCACCTAGGGATATCAGAATTCCAAGGTTTTCTTAATATAATTTTAGAAACTGAGGTAATTCAAAGCTGGGCTTCAGTCTCTGAAATACTAGTTTACTTCTAATTTGCCTTACTCCAAGGGCATAGAAATCTCACCTACACAATGATAAGCTTACCAGGCCTGCTACATTGAAGGTCCACAGACCTCAATCTATGTCCCCTTATCCTTTCAAGGCTGTGAGAAGTGCCATACAGCTTCTCATACTATTCATTTTATCTTCCTGAATGTACATGTTCTTCTGTGGAAAGCCAATTATCAAGCTCATCTATGTTTTTCTCTTTCTTTTGGACATTGCCTATTAATTCTTCACTGTGATATTAATTATATGATGCCTCCAAGGTACATTTTTTAAGTATATATTTTTTCTAGCTTCTCTGGTGGTTCACAGCTGCCTCATGGTTTGAATTATACAGAGTACCATTATTGGAATGGAAGTCTTTCACCAATTTTATTTGGGGAAAAATTATTTCTACTATCTTCATTTAGTGAATTTTCTCTTTATGCATTAGTTTGTTTCATTTCAAATTTGCTGATTTTTACTTTTGCTTTTTTTGATCTGCTGATAATCTTATCCATTGAATTCTCTACTACAAATATTTTTAAACATAAGACCCCATAGGGACTTTATTATACTTATGTTAAATATTTGGAAGGAAATGAACATAATGAGTGAATGTATAAATGATTTCAGCAGAAAAATGAAAGAACTGGAAAAGGATCAAATAAATATTAGAATTTAAAAAATGTATATATTTACTTCTTGAGATATCTTATAATTTTTTGCCTACCAAACATTGGAACAAAATACACATGTACAATTTTTGTTTTGTTTTGTTTTGTTTTGCCCCCAGAGGATGCACTCCTTTCTTGTCACGTGGCTAGGTCAAGGGGAAGAACTTTTAGTTTCTGTCAAGTGTTGTGCTGAGTTGCAGTTAACAAAAATATTAAATTAGGCTGACCTCTGTTTCAAATGGTATTAAAGAAAACTGTATTTCCCTTTCATCAAATCTTTGACTGAAGCTGACAAGAATTTGTTGGGATTTGAACTCAGATTGGTTGCAGATGTAGGTAGTTACTTTTGGATCATCTTTGGAATATTTTGGTTTTCAACCAAGAAAGTTTAACCACTCCATTTGGTTTGATTCGGGTTTAAAATGTATCATGTATCTTCTTCTGTTGTGATGTCTCAGTTTTCTATTTTTCTTTTTCATATCTACTTTCTATGAAACAATTTTGTTTTACTTATTTCTATTTCTATGTTTAGAGTTTTCCATTAAAATTTAACAAATATAAGGGCTTATGATTAAAATTTTAACATGAGAAATACTTAATCTTAATGTAACTCAGTTAATGTATTGTTTTCCAACAATACAAGGGTTAACAATCAACTCTTTCCTCACTTAAATTCTATTTTCCCCAGGACATTGATACTATTGTGTGTTTTTGAACCCCACAAATTATTATTGTTGTTTCATACAGTCAATGTTTATTTTTAGGTAACTGCATGTTAGTCAAGGTCTTTGCTCCTTATTCTTTCTCTTGGTCTTCCATTTTCCTAAACCTTCCTTTAGAGAGTTGCCTTTCTTCTTTCTTTTTTTCAAACCACGTTCTTCAGAATTACCTTCAGTGAGGGTTTTTTTGGTAGTAAACATAGCTTTTGTCAACTTAAATATGTTTTTATGTCATCCTATTCTTTAAATTCAGCTTCACTGAGTATACAGGTATAGGGTTTACTTATTTTCTCTTAGTATTATTTCAGTTCCTTCTGGTTTCTATTGTTGCTGTTTAGAAGTTGTTTTCATATCTAATTGTTGGTGTTTTAGATTTTTTTTTCTCTTTGAATGTCTTTAAGATCATCTTTGTTTCTAGAGTATGGCATCTTTATTATGATGTGTTTGTTTTTATGATGCCTGAAATTTGTTTTACTTTCTGCATCTATACATTTATGTCATTAATTCTTGGAAAGTCAATTCTATCTGCAACCTTTGCGTATTTCTCATTTTCTCTATTATCTTCTTTTGAAATTCTGTAAAGACTTAGGTCAAATCCTTTTACTCTATCTTCTACTTTTTTTTTAACTGATATATTTTCTATCTCTTTTTCTTTCTTCATTATATAGTATATCTTTAGTTCTATCTCCAAGTTTATTAATTTTCCCTTCAACTGATTTTTTTTTTTTTTTGTGAGACGGAGTCTCACTCTGTCGCCCAGGCTGGAGTGCAGTGGCCGGATCTCAGCTCACTGCAAGCTCCGCCTCCCGGGTTCACGCCATTCTCCTGCCTCAGCCTCCCGAGTAGCTGGGACTACAGGCGCCCGCCGCCTCGCCCGGCTAGTTTTTTGTATTTTTTAGTAGAGACGGGGTTTCACCGGGTTAGCCAGGATGGTCTCGATCTCCTGACCTCGTGATCCGCCCGTCTCGGCCTCCCAAAGTGCTGGGATTACAGGCTTGAGCCACCGCGCCCGGCCCTTCAACTGATTTTAATCCACATCTTAATCTAAGTTTTAATTTTAGTGATACATTTTTATCGCTATCATTTCTATCAGTTCTCTTGGAAGTCTGCCTAGCCATTTTTATTCTCCTGAATTTTTCTATATAATGCCCTCTGTTATGTCTTTAAATATGTTAAACATAATTATTTTCCATTTTGTGTCTGTTATTTCTCATGTTAAATTGTTTTGTTGGAGATCCAATTATTTTCTTTGCTGGATTTTTACTTATACTGCTTGTTTTCATTGCTTATTCTTATTTTAAATACTTTAACTGTGAATTCATGTTTAATGAAAATTTATATGTATGAATTTTTTTAGACCTAGGATGATGTGACATTCTTTCATAGAGGATTTTCTTGTGTTCCATTTTAAACTAAGCCTTTTAAACTAAAAGCTACGAGTTTTAGACCTTACGGTTAGTATAAGTTCAGGCTGTAAATACTTGGATAACAAGGTCATCATGGCTCAGAAGACATCCTCAGGACAGATGGCTCCTTTAGAGAGTGTTAACCTTTCTAGTTTCCTGCTTTCTTCTTATTTTTAGCCTCTGAGATTTTCCCTTACTTTCTTGCCAATTCAGCAACACATTTTATTTTGTTTGTTTTTTATTCCTTAGGCGTGTGTTTTTGAACATGCAGTTTTCTAAGCTGTCAGCAATAAGCATCTCCTCACTCACGTTTTAACTCTGAAATCTGACATCAGACAATTTAGTGTCTCCAAACTATTCTCCTGAAGGCATCATTTACCTCCTTGTTGACACTTTCCTTAATTGTTATTAACATATATTCTCTTCTTGAAGTTCTCATTTCTTTTGTCTTTCAAAACACTGTGACCTTCACTACATCTGCTTCATCTCTTTCCCATCACATAACATGCATTTATCCATGAGTTTGTATTTTATCTGTTTTCGCTTTTCTATACTAGGGTTTATTTGATGGTCTCATTCAGTCTCATAACTTCAGTTACCATTGCAGTCCCTCAACTACTAATTAGCTCACCCAGGAAAATAGTCTAAACTTCTTAATCTAACACATTTTGATGCCTAATATTTTGGACATACAGCTTGATGGCTATCTAGTTTAGTTCCTCAAATTCAATATAACTAAACCTGAGTTCATCTTGTCTTCCAACTAGTTTCTCTTTGTGTACCCCCCATGTGGCATACTAATTCTACCAGGAACTGTATATGAAATTTCAGAACTGCTCTCTCTGCCTCCCAAATGCATTCACTTTTTAAGTCCTACTGCATCTTGCGCATGATCTCAATACTCTTTTCTAAATCAGGCCATCATTACCTCCAACATGGATACCCCAAATGCTTCCATCCCTTCCTCATTTCCAACGTCATTCTCACCCTTTAAACAAGACTCAGTCTTTGGCTTCTCAGAATTCCAAGACTTCATACATGGTTGTATTCTTCTATCACTTGATCTCACAGTCTCTGCAACTCTCTCTTTATATATATAATATATGCCAATATATAATTTAATATGTACATACATGTTTAACATTATATATTATATATAATTACTTGTTCATGTAAATTGATTAATAATTTTATTCTTATGATTTGTTTATTTAATGAATTTTCCCTTAAGGGAAATAGCTCATTGATTCTCCATATCCCCTCCCCCCAACACAAAAAACAGCACATTTTGTACAGAAGGCATAATATTTGTTGATTAGACCACATATTGAAAAATGAGTTTCGAATTAGTTTTCCTGTTTATGGTATATCTACCTTTAATCCCTTCTATCACTGTTTCTAAATTAATTCTCATAAGTCTCAGCTCAAAACATGGCACTTACCTGTTCTAAATCATCAATGATTATATTTTTTCTATGGAAAAAAGTTCAAAACTAGCATGAAACTTAAGCCATTGATGATCTTGCTCTAGTCTTCCTTTTCAAATTTGTCTTCCAATATTTACCCTCTCATGCTCTGCAAGCCATTTAGAATACGGTACTTACTGTTTTCCATGCATGCCTCACATATACAAGTGTCAGTGCCCTTCCCAATTCTGTTGCTGCATCTAAATGCCCTTCTCCACATCTCAAGGAAAGGACAGGTTTACACTGGCTAAGATCCTCGGCTTCAGTTTCTAAAAGTTGTAGACTTGCACCCTAGACCTAGCATTTTTATCAGCCAAGTGATCTTGACCTCCTAAGTTTTGGTTTGCTCATCCATCAAATGAGCATAATAATAATAGACCTCCTCAGGGGATCATTGCAAAGATTTAAAAAGATCCACATAGAGTAGTTGACAGAGGACTCAGCCTATATGTTCAGGAAACATATAGGAGTATTAAGTATTATGGTTAGTATTTCTGAAATTACTCCAAGGGTGGTAGAGACTGCCCTTTGCCCACTTCCACATCCATTCTGCTGGTGATCTAGAGGTCATAAACTTGCTGCTGCTGCCACGAATACCACCACAACTGTCTCTCCCAGCAAAAACACCAGTTAGGAAACCTGAATCCTGGAATTCTGAATGGATAGAAGCTGTTCACATCTCAGCCAGCCGATTTGCCACCATCAACAGCAGCAGGAACACGTCTTTCATTTCATATCCACCTGTGATTTTCCCATGTGTTTGTAGCAGAGACAAATTTGCATCCTGAACACACACTGTAAGAAGATCCAAGAAATGCTTTTAATTCCTTGATCTCTCCAACTTGAAAGAGGATAAAACCAAGTTTGGGAAGGCCAATCCATAATATCTGCTACAAAGGTCATTGAGTTGCCACTGCTTCAAGTTGTTCCTGAATTTTTCCTAGCTGAAAGTAATTGTCCTTCCTCCTTCTTTAAGGGGGTGGTTTTCAACCGCGCTGGGTATTAGAGCTACTTGAGAACGGAAAAATACTTATTTTTAGTGCACTCCCAAAAAGTCTAATTTATCTGAGACAGGGATGCACCTTGGACATTTTTTAAATTCTAATGTGTACCCAATGTTTAGAACTACTGCTATAAAACTTGTAACCTTTCATTTATTCTCATCACTTCCTAACTTTTGTTTAGTGATATATGAAATGTCCTTACTCTTCCTGCTAGATCATAAGCTCTCTGCAGACAGTATGTGAGTCTAATCTATTTTTATATCCTTTACAACTTGCAGCAGATTACTTTGCAAATGACATGTACTTTACATGTTTTTCAAATGCATTAATAAATAGATGGTGTGTGATGCCTTGCAAACAATAGTATATTAAAGATACCAGGCATGGCACCTAGTCCTTGCCTCTCTCCCACGTGAAATGTTCTCAACTACACTTCTTGTGAATCTATTCATTCTGCATAGCATAGTAAAAATGTTAAGTGGATATATTACTCATAGTATTAGGCTTTTTATCAATAACTCAACCATAAAATATAACTTGACGCAAAATTGTTCTGGTTTTAAAAATAGCACCTAAGAAATAACATTCTCAGCTACAGAAACTATTACCAATGAACTTACATCTTTTTTTTTTTTTTGAGACGGAGTTTTTGCTCTTGTTGCCCAGGCTGGAGTGCAATGGTGCTATCCGGGTTCACCGCAACCTTCACCTCCTGAGTTCAAGTGATTTTCCTGCCTCAGCCTCCCAAGTAGCTGAAATTACAGGCTTGCGCCACCACACCTGGCTGATTTTATATTTTTAGTAGAGCAGGGGTTTCTCCATGTTGGTCAGGCTGGTCTTAAACTCCCAACCTCAGGTGATCCGCCCACCTCGGACTCCCAAAGTGCTGGGATTACAGGCGAGACACAGCACAGCCGAACTTACATCTTTTTAAGGGAGAAATCTAAAATCTAAAGGAGGGAACTAGAAAAACAAAGCCAAGTCCATTGATGCCATTGAATTTCTGAACTACTCATCTGTCTTCTACTCATCTGTCTTCATTATGTTCTTCGATGTATCAGTGTACCACTAAATAAACCTTCTAAAATCCCAATATGCAAAGATAAAACTTCTGGGCTTAAATGTTGTGTTAGTTGCTGAATAACTTTGAAAGAAGTTTGAGAAGAATGTCTAAGTGACACATTCCAAGTGAATGACTAGCACTGCTGAGTTCACACCTAGAAAAGTTGAATGCTAACCAATTGGGGGTACATTGTTTATATTAATAGTTCTTACAGCTCATAATGAAGAACAGCTTTGTTCAAGACTTTTTAATCTTTGAAAGCAAAAATTTTCCAATGTCTTTGACAAATTATTCCTCAGGTGGTGATTCCTGAGACAAAAATCACATAGTTCTCATCCTCTTTCCTACAGCTCTACCTGTTAGGGCATGATTAAAACAAGCTAATTGGCTTGCTCTTCTGGACACAGAATTATTCCCTGAGAATTTTAAACTATTAATGTTAGTGATAAAGAGGAAAAAGTAAAGAATAATGTTTAGAAAAGCATAAGATAGTAAAAAGTGGTCAGATTGGAAAAATTCATTCTCTTACCTGTTCTGCCTGCTTCATTCCAGTTAGAACTACTTGCATTCGAAGTTCAAATCACTTTAAAAAGCTTTCAAGTTTCAAGATCCTTCTTCATCCTTAATGTACCCAGGTGAAAATTTGTTCTCAAGACTAAACATTTCCCAACTTCAAATGAGCTCCTATGCCATTCTCTCACTTGTCTTTTCCCTTCCTCAATAAAGTTTGATCTTTCCTTCCTTTCTTCTTTCTTTCCTTCCTTCTTTTCTTCCTTCCTTTCTTCCAATCTTCCTTCCTTCCTAACAGATTTCCAACAGCTTAACTTCCTTAAGGTCTTCCTAGAAAGGTCTCTCCTCACTCTCCTTTCTATTATAATGGTTCTCTAAGAATTATATATCGTTCTAATAGAATGTGTATCTTTTATATAGTTATAATACCTCTATTTTTAAGAAACACTATTTGGATATATTCAAAGATCAATAGTTAAACGATAGACTTCATGAAAATGAGGAATTAATTTCTTAGTGTATTTTTTCTAACCAAGAAGAAAAGAATAAACATTCAGTTTGTTCTCTTACTTCAAATTACATTCACTATTACTAAGACAGGGGCTAAGCTAAGAGAATCCAGACTCCTTGAGGGGGCAGGGAGTTCAAATCACTGAGTAAATATTTAAGAAGTGTTGACCTGGACCAAATGCCTCCTCCCACTGTATAGTCCTACAAGTGTAAAATCACAAGGTTTTGAGATATTAGACCAATTCTGTCCTCACCCTACCCAACTTCCTGATGTTGCTTTTACAAAACAGAATTGAATAAGAAGTGAATTTCTTTTAAGAGGCCGGGTGCGGTGGCTCACGCCTGTAATCCCAGCACTTTGGGAGGCCTAGGCGGACGGATCACAAGGTCAGGAGATGGAGACCATCCTGGCTATCACGGTGAAACCCCGACTCTATTAAAAATACAAGAAGAAACAAAAACAAAAACAAACAAACAAACAAACAAACTAGCCAGGCGCGGTGGCGGGCGCCTGTAATCCCAGCTACTCAGGATGCTGAGGCAGGAGAATGGCGTGAACCCGGGAGGCAGAGCTTGCAGTGAGCAGAGATCGCACCACTGCACTCCAGTCTGGGTGACAGAGCAAGACTCCATCTCAAAAAAATAAATAAATAAATAAAAATAAATTAAGACATATGGTCTATGTTGTAAGGAATTTTCTGTGGATCCAGGCCTATTATCCTATTAGGACTTGGATGGGAGAAGGACCATCTTGTCTTATATTTAGGCATCTGATCTGATCACTAAATAAGTTACAGGTATTTTGATGTTGTCATGTTTCAAGTGTCATTTAAAATAAGCAATTGAAATATTATCAATTTGGTGTAATCCCTTTTGTGGTTTTATATATTCATTTTATAATACACTAAAAGCCTCACAAAATGGCAGTAGACTGCCAGTTCCTAACCACTGAGGGGCTATGTTTCATGATGCTATTATATACATCTAAAACGAAAATAAATATTAATGAAAGTGACGTTTTCCATATTAAGTGAAGAGAGTTAAAGGTACATACTTTATTTCTATGAAGTGATAAATACTTGATTGCTGTAAATGTGAATAAAACTTTTATTTTTAAACCTTTCAAGGGAATTAGATCTATTTTCCTGCTGTTTTCAAGCCTTCAGTAACCCTCTGAGTGTGTTTGTACTCACTAGGAAGGAACATTTCTGTGGAATTAATCAAATGGAGAATTCAATGTTCCTTGTAGATGATTTTGGCCATGTTCCATTGCGAACTTTCTAGTCTGCATTTCATCTTTCCTGGGAAAAGACCCACATATTCCAAATCCTCTGCCTTTTCTCTACTTGTTAGTGAAGAACAATATAGCAAAACTGCTATGTACAGAATTAATAATCATGTGCATTTAGCAAGGCTCTCTGCTGGGAACTTCATCACTAGAATAAGGCAAAACGCATGAGAATAACAGTTCAAATGTAGTCAGTACAAACTAGTATCAAAAACGCTGTTGTATCATCATCGTTAATTGCTCCTCTGATTTTGCCAAAATTAAAAAAAAATTCTGTTGGGAGAGAATTAGAAAATATTCAAAGCTCCTAATATATTCCAGTAAATCCTGAGATGACAAATCTCATTTTCCGAGGAAAAGCAGTACTACTTTTTTTTTTTTTTTTTTGTAACAACAAAGAATTCATGTTCAACGCCTAATTAAAACCTTTGGAAATCTATATGCGTTGTTTCTTAATGGCTTTCCAAATTTACAAGACAATCAGAATCCTTATCTACCACTGGCTTTAGGTTTCATATCAGCTTTTTTATTCACCTTACAGAATGATTTTCACCTTGCAGATGAATTCTAGCTATTTTATCCATAGCTATAATGGAATAGCTGCTGCTATTATTCATGCTCTATACATGTTACTTTGGCCCTAAAGCCTGAAGGAACCTATTATTGTTTTCTACCACTGATGATTTTATATGCACTTCTGCATTTGGGCAATTGTTCAACAATAGTCACAAAGACCTAGCACTTGTTCAGAATCCTACCTGCTGAGGAGTTTTATTTGGCCAGCTTGGTAAAAGATATTTAAATGAAGATATCTAAAGCTAGTAGAAAACAGAGATTTTGGAGTCATCAGCACATTTGGGATGGTGGAAGTCACAGCTAAGGAGGGGATGTGGTACAGGAAGACCTTGGGGTAAATGTGCAGAGCCCTTATTCAGTGAAGACTCGAATGACAATGTATTGATTATTAATTTATATTTCAGTAAAAAAGACTGTTTTTCCATCAAAATCTGCCTCTAGAACTTTCCAGCAAGAAGTAAGTGATGAGAGTTATTAAAAGCCCTAGCAACAGTTTATATTTATATCCTTGAGGTAAAACCATCCTGTTTCAACAGATACCATATTCTCATTGAATTCCACATTAGCTTATGATAAACACAAGATGTTTTTCATAATCTAGCTGCAGGTTTTATGCATTTTTTTAGCAAAACACACAAGAACTGCCAAGATGGGAAAGTAACCTTTCCTAAATCACTCCAAATGTCACCATGACTAGAAGCATATTTTCCTAAATTGGTGGATTTTTGCTTAAGAAAATATAAATTCATCCGAATGCTTCACTCACATTATATTAAGGTTTCATCATTTATCCTATAAGCAAAATTCTGCTTTTATATACATGAATCACTTTGTCATTCACAGGATCAAACCAAAATGACAACTGCTCAATTTTACTGTCAATACTGCACAGCATCACTTCTTGGGAAGAAATATGTACTAAAGGATGACAGTCTGTTCTGTGTTACATGTTATGATCGTGTATTTTCTAACTATTGCGAGGAGTGCAAAAAACCAATTGAATCTGATTCTAAGGTAAGTCTCAACACAATTTACAGAATTACTGCATATGAACGCAAACAAGTGGGTTGGAGTGCCTCTTTTCCTTTAGTGTTGACTTTCAACACCATTTCTCTGCTACTGGATATACAAGGATCTTAAAAGTTACCAGCAGTCAAACTCTAGCCACTACACTTAGCACTATGAAATACAACATATGCTTAATCCTCACATGATCTTATAAGGTAGCTGAGAATGCTAAAGATTAATGATGTTAAGCTATTTGTCCAAAGTTACACAGCTAGAATTTTCCTGCTGTTTCCAAGCCCTTGGTAACCCTCTGGGTGTGTTTGTTATTTCTGGAATGACAAGGGTATAAATAAATGCATAAAGAATTGAGGTTGTAAGGATTCAAAATCTCTTTTCTGACGTAAAATCAGCTTTATTTCTACTAAGCCCTACTGATAGCTCTCACTCCTACCACCCATTCCTCCGACATGCTTTTCTTTCTTTCTTTCTTTCTTTCTTTCTTTCTTTCTTTTACTTTCTTTCTTTCTTTCTTTTTCTTTCTTTCTTTCTTCTTTCCTTCCTTCCATCCTCCAAATGTCTTTCTCTCTCTCTCTGTCTTTCTTCCTTTCTTTCTGCGTTTGCATTACTTAGGTGATATTATTTTTTTGTTTGCTTTTTAGATAAGTCTCAAAAAGTAATAGAACATTGTACCCCAAAATTTTAAAAAATCATTCCACGAAAAACCTCTATCATAGTTTATAAAAAGAATATAGGCAAATTTTGAAGACACAGCAGAGAATTCATTTGTTTTTTCCCAGCTGCCTTAAGTGACCCACCAAGAAAGCCCTGGGCTCTAGCTCTTAATTACCCCAGAGAGTCTCCTCTCTATGGGTAACAGTTTCAGTAACAACTTTCCCTCAAGCTACTAGCACAACCTACTGACATGAGAGTCCCAGGAGTGTTCAGTTTTGTCTTATAAAATGTCCTGTTTTGTCACAACCACATTTAATTAACTTTTATTTACTGTCTCAAAGGATCTTTGTTACAAAGACCGGCACTGGCACGAAGGATGCTTCAAGTGCACCAAATGCAATCACTCTTTGGTGGAAAAGCCTTTTGCTGCCAAGGATGAGCGCCTGCTGTGCACGGAGTGCTATTCTAATGAATGCTCCTCCAAGTGCTTCCACTGCAAGAGGACCATCATGCCTGGTAGGATCTCAAGGGGGCTCCTGTCTCTAACTGAAGCTGCCATGCTTTTCATTAAGTCCCAGCACATGAGGAGTGCTGCAGCTCCCAAAACCCTGGTTTTGAGAAAGACACCTTTCTTACTCTCTCAATCTCCTTCCGTGTACCTTAGAAATAAAAAGATTGTTCATTCATTATCCTTGAATAGGTAAATTACAGTGTTCTGTGTATTTTCATAAAGTCTAATTCATTGAAACATTTCAAACCAGAACCTCACCCATAAAATAAAGAAAAATTTATAGCAATAATACTACATTAAACGCAGTGCCCTAGGCATAATGAATGGCATCAGAAAGAGTGATTCATCATAGGCGACTGGGGCCAACTGTCATTTTGTAGCTTGACACAAACTGTTTTGGGGATCAGTCATTGTTATTCTCTCTTAGGGAAGACAGGGTTCATGTATATCATTCCACTTTTGGCAAGGACTAATTCTTTATATTTTGATCTTCTTCTCAATCTCTATGGACAGCAGCATAAGAACATAATTCAATCTTACTGTCTCACTCTTTCTCTCTCATTTTCTTATTATGGATTCAGAGATTTTCTAGAAGGCCATAACTGCACAGCGTAGTCTCAGCAGTTGTGCTCAGGGCATTTTTAATACCCCTGTAATGATTTTGATGGCCCAATTTATCCAAACCATGTAAAACGATTAGGAGTCTTCATTCGAAGTACTTTTACATCTCCAGATTATAGGTTATGAAGGGCTTGAAAGACTTTTCAGTGTAAGAGTGATTCTCCATCACCATGGCTGAACTTTACCAACCTTTTCTTTTTTTTTTTTTTTTTTCTCAGATGAATGGGTTTTTTTGAACCTGAAAAAATGCTATTTTTCTAAAAGGACAATTCATTTATCATCTTAACTTAAAACGTCTTAAAGTAATTTGATCTGTATTATGCTTGACTTATACTAACAGGTCCTTAATTTTGGAGTACAGGTTCCCGCAAAATGGAATTTAAAGGAAACTACTGGCATGAAACCTGTTTTGTGTGTGAGAATTGCCGACAACCTATAGGGACAAAGCCTTTGATCTCCAAAGAGAGTGGCAATTTTTGTGTGCCATGTTTTGAGAAGGAGTTTGCTCACTACTGCAACTTTTGTAAGAAGGTAATTTTCTAAAGAGGGTGAAGCTTATGGAAACTCAGACCATTTCTTTTTAGCTGTATCGTATATTTGGAATGAACTGATATTGTTACGCTATATCTGCAATCACACACCCATAGTAGTTTGGACTTTCAACATGTCCAAACCACTAATTGTCATGATGACGATAACCATCTCTTTTTTGTTAACCATAAAATTCCAGCCACAGTAAGAATTTAATATTCCAAACAGCTCAAGTGATTTGGTATTCCAGTTCATTGCACTGTTTTTTGTTGTTGTTGCTGTTTTGTTTTGTTTTTTTTTCCTGAGATGGATTCTCACTCTGTCGCCCATGCTGGAGTGCAGTGGTACAATCTCAGTTCACTACAACCGCTGCCTCCCGGGTTCAAGAGATTCTCGTGCCTCAGTCTTCTGAGTATCTGGGATTACAGGTGCTTGTCACTGCATCCAGCTAATTTTTGTATTTTTAGTGGACACAGGGTTTCACCATGTTGGTCAGGCTGGTCTCAAACTCCTGACCTCAGGTGATCCACCTGCCTCAGCCTTTCAAAGTGCTGGGATTACAGGCATGAGCCACCACACCTGGCCCATTCACTGCTTTTATACAAGATCTCACATATTCTGAGAGAAAGCACAGGTCTCTCTTTGAATACAGATGTTTCTTAAAAAATAATTTTTGATCCATTCAGTATTAACTGTTTCAGAGAAATATGGATTTGCCTCACAAAGTGACTAAGGGAACCAAGTTAAACAGGGTGTTTAACTCTTCACATTCTTTCTCAGCAATGCAAATGTCTTCTTGATTTGAAGCTTTTGTATTTCCTGAGTAGAGCAATCAGCTCAAGAGAGTGCCAAGATCATGGGGGACTTTCAGCAGACAAAAGACAGAAAGAAGACTAAGGGCAGCAAGTTCCTTCACTCCAGCTCCAGGATCATGTACAGCCTTCTGACTTGGCTTCCCACTCAAAAAACATTTTCTAAGAGAAAAAAAAAGTGATTTTTTTGAAGTAAACTTCATCCAATTCTTTTTTTATCCTCTAAGCTTTTATGTGAAAAAGTAGCTCTAACACCTTGATGAAGCCTGTCTGCATTCCATATAATATATATGGGATGTTCTCAAAGAAATCCTTGATCTCTGAGGCATCATAAGTTTAAAATGACACCATAAATTGTCATAAGAAAGCTGAATCATGAAAATACATTGAATTAGTATAGTGGTTTCAAAGTACTTTTTATCTATGGGCCACTTTGGGAGAACTCTTAAGCCCGTTTGTATATCTGGACAGCTGGAAGTCACACTACCACTTTCTACACACGCATATGTGAACACACATGCACATACACACACACATGCAGTGATTGTTTAACATGCATAACCAATACCAGTACTTCATTTAAAGAGGTAGCAATATACTATACTAAGTTATAATTATTAAATTATACAATGTTGATGGCTGAGAATTGCAATTGATGACAACATGATATAAAATAATCTTATGACTGAGACCTTCATTACTCTACCAAAACACTAGCTTAGAAAATGACTTTACAAGCAGCAATCAAGCCATATGACCATGTGACATATGAATTCCAAAGAATTACCAATGACAGCATTTAAAAACATGCTGGAGGTTGGGCATGGTGGCTCATGTCTGTAATCCCAACACTTTGGAAAGCCAAGGTGGGAAGATTGCCTGAGATCAGGAGTTCAAGACCAGCCTGGGCAACATAGTGAGACCCTGTCTCTATTTAAAAAAAAAAAAAAGTTTAAACATTAGCCAAGTATGGTGACATGTGCCTGTAGTCCCAGCTACTTGGGAGGCTGAGGCAGGAGGATCACTTGAGTCCAGAAATTCAAGGCTGCAGTGAGCTATGATTGAGCCACTGTACTCCAGCCTGGGTGACAACAAGATCCTATCTCTAAAAAATATACAAAACTTAAAAATTAAAGAAATTAAAATCATGCTGGAAACAAAATGAATAGATTCATCTCACTGTTTTGAGAGACAACTGAGTTAGCCAATTTTAGACTTCATTTCTTAAAGACTTAGACTAAAACAGTAATGAGATTTGTGAGAATTATCTTAAAATCATTTATTGGATACAATATAAAGTCTCTTTCAATGCTATAATAATTCAAGAGTGAAGCTTCTTTAGTACATCCATGCTGAGCACTGTCTGGGCCAAGTGCTAATGTTTCCCAGGTTATTGGAGGCTGTAACTATATTTAGGATATGATTTGAAGGCACCAAACATTTACAAAATATTTATATTGGGTAGTAGACAGATTATGACATACCGGATTATTTTTTATTTAGTTTTTAAAACCACAAGTCCTTTTCTAAAAAGCTGGATATGTTTTTGATCAAGATGATCCAATCTAAACAATTTTTTTCAACCCAAACCAAAACCCAAATATTTTCTTAAAAAAAAGAAAAAACGACCTGACAATCAGGCTCTTAGAACTTTTAAGCTCTAAAATCCATAGATTTTATTTTGTTACACTAAGATTTATTTTCCACCAGAAAGCAAATGATTTTAAACTACAAGCCCTTCAAATTCAAACTCCTCAAGGTTCAAAAGGAGTTAAACGTCTTCTTCAATTCTTCATCTGTCACCTACTGAGTGCAAAATCATTATTGCCTCCACTTTTTCAGAGAAGAAACTTGTTCTAAATCCTGGGATCAATCAGTGGTGAAAACCAAACTTAGATATTAGACTTCATCTTAACCTTCCTACCTCTTCAAAAGGAATGTAATCACAAGCAAACTATTTCTAATGTTCCAGAGTTTCTTGTCTCTAATTAAACAGTCTTTGGTGTATATATCAAGTTTTATTTTGCTGTGAATACATTTTTCAAGTTTCAGATCTTTTAAGCATTGCCTGCTAATCATTAGACCAAACAAATCAAAGGAATCATGAATTCTGCTGTGTCTGCTGTAGGGCATTGGAAGTCAGTAGGGGGTATTTTAAATTGCTTTACTTCCATCACACCATTATGCTTCTCATTTACTTATTCAGAATAGTATGCTTTTTTCCTCTAGGAAAATATCTTTCATATCAAATATCTTTAATTTCTAAGATATTTGTTATATGATTAAAAATATATTTAGAATAATTTTTTCACAAGTGTATGTCACAGACAAATAACATTTTTGAGTTTGTAAACAAGGAGGTGGCTTAAAATAGGCTCTATGTTTTACTATCTAGTTAATTTGATACAAAGGTTGTGGGAACCACCTCAGATATTCCATTGCTTCAGTCATTACAAAAATTTACAAAAACACATTCCAATATCTGCAGCAACTCTAAGAGCTCATTAGCTGTAAATTCAAAAGGTGATATGGCTTAAAAATAGTTACACGAGAAAAATTGCCCAATATTTATCCATCTGATTCTAAACAAAGATTTCTCAGCCTTTTAAAAAGTAGAATTCATGGATTAAATTCATTTAGGAAAAAAATTATCTTATGCAGAACTAATTACATCTCTGGCAAAACACTTCACATAACACCTTAAGGCTCAATGTACAACCACGGCTCAATCCATTGAGTTCTGATTCCCACAACGCCCCATTGCTAGATACAATATTGGAATCGCTTTCCAACTATTTTTTTCTTTGGTATTTATTCATTCATTCAGCAAGGATTTTCAACTGCTTATCTGTGCAAGGTAACCTTGACTCAGTATGGTATTAATGGTGATGCACACAGGCTGTGGAGTCAGACCATGCAGGTTTGAATCCTAGCTCACTGTGGCGATGGCAAGTAACTTAATGACTGTAACCCTCAGTAGCTGCTCATAGGAAAAGAGGGAAAGATAATAGTCTCTACTATGTAGAGGTGTTGAGAATATTCAGAAGAGGTCATCCTTAGCACGATGCTGAGGACTGAAAAAACACTTAAGAAATGGTAGTTGTTAACAACAAATAATGGTGCTTACCAATTCCCTTCAGAGTTACTGCTGTTGGATATTCTTGTACCTGGTGTAAAAAGTTCAGGAAAAAGAAAAATTCTTTTAAGCATCCCTAAAGTTAGACAGGTAGTTATAAGAACATAGTATAGAAAATAGCTCTAACAGCAGATCTTTAAAAACCAAAATTAAGAAAATTCAGAGAAGTATGAGGAAGTAAATAAAGAACATGTGTGGTTTTCTCCCCGATCTTCCTGAGTCCAATAGGGCCCTGCCTCTGTTCTATTTCATTGTAGCAGAAAAATATACAATAATTTTTATTTCTTTCTACTTCTAATTAATTCCTATAACCTTTGGTTTCTCATATGATTAATTTTTTAATGACTTTTTGAGGAAAAGAACATCCTAAGATGAAAATAGAGTAGCCGAAAGCACCAGTTGTGGACATAGAAGGCATGAAATGATCTTTTTTTTTTCTTTTTGCTTCCTTTAATCCCCAGAGATACTAGGATCTCAAGAGAATCATGAAATGATCTGAATTGTAATGGCTCCCATGGTCATTGCCTTTTCTGTGGTCTTTGGCAGGTGATAACTTCAGGTGGAATAACATTTTGTGACCAGCTATGGCATAAAGAGTGTTTTCTGTGTAGTGGCTGTAGGAAAGATCTCTGTGAAGAACAGTTTATGTCCAGAGACGACTATCCATTCTGCGTGGACTGCTACAACCATCTTTATGCCAACAAGTGTGTAGCCTGTTCCAAACCCATTAGTGGTGAGTTCTTCAGTTCAATATGATCTTGCCATGAGACAGTTATGACTATATGAAACGCTGTCTAGTTAATTTAGGAAATACGATTAAAGGATGGGAAGCTTTCATTTACGTTTCCTTTTGAGATAAACACAAGTGGGTGCAAATATATGAGCATAAATATTACATGGATTATTCAAGGAAAGCATAATTTGGGTGCCTATACTCGGTATAGGTAACTACCTACTAAACCTAATGGTACTGACTCTAAGTAAAAGACCTTCACAAGGAGGTCTGCTTGCAGCCTCATTAAGATTTGAGTGGGAGGAAAGAGTACTCATAAATCAGAATCCTGCTTAATTCCAAAATAGGACCAAGCATCCTTTAGTTAGGAAGGTTTTAATTAAATTCCACTATTGTATAGAACATCTGAAGCTGTAATAATTAAGGTAACATAGGTCAGTAATTAATTAAACTTCATTTTAAGATGCTTCTAACAAATGTATTACTCTCTTTTCTCTATTCACGTGCAATTATGAAGTGCATTTATGAGTAGATGAAAGAAAACAAGATAGCATTTTACTGAAAAAAAAGTGACATGATTTGAAAATAACATAATGATAAATCGATCCATGTTAAAGAGGTTTTCAAGGTAAAAAGAAATACATCTTTTCCCCAGAGACACCTTTAAAATGCTAATCCTATAATAAAGGAACTGAAACTAGCATGACACTTGAGAAATCCAGCAGGTATTCTTTCTGGCAATTTATAGTCACCTAATAATGTGTCAGAACTGTATATCTACTTTCTATTCCTAGTATTCTTAGATCATATTTCAATTTTTAATTCAGTTTACATACCATAGAATTAAAGATTCTATCCCTTTCCTCCTTCTTCATCTTCAAATATGTAACAAAATAAAAGTTGAGTCTTCATGCACTTTCCAACCGAAAGAAAAAGTTTCACAGCAAGCCCCACCTTGGCAGGTTTTCACTGACTTGCAAGGGAAGGGAGGGCGTCACCAGAAAAAACAGCATGGTCTTATTTCTCTAGACGGAGCACCATGTGTGTCAGGATCTCACACTGGCCCACAGGCTACATCTGGCCAGCAGGCAGGTGATGTTTGGCCTGAACATGTTTGGAAATGTAAAATCCATCTCTGCAGCTAAAAGTAGAGGAAGAACCTACCATTGGGTGAGCAAACTGTCTCCACATTAACCAGCAGGGTCACCATCATATGGAACTAGTGGCTGTTCAATTGCATTGGGCATGCCCTCTCTGTTCCTTGCACCCTGTCTGCATCACTCAGCTAGATCACCTCCCTGGCCCTTGCAAGAACTTGCCTTAGCAGTCTCACACCACTGGGCTCCAGGGTCCATGCTTTTAACCACCCTGCTCTCCTGCCTTCTACAAATTTGGCAATTCCTATAGCCAAGAGAACAAGCCACTATCTCCACTGATTTTAGTTAGAAAATGGGACTTTCAGATATCCAACAGTACCTGGAGCTCCAGAATCTCCCTAGTAAAATCTGCAATCACAGTCCATTTATTTTATAACAATACTTTTCTTGAATCGGGACAGAAGAAAAGGAGAACTTCAATGAGAAAATAAGGAAATTAACAACTCAAAATAGGTTTCAAAATTCTCTGGGCATCCAGATGGCTAATACTGATCTGCAAAAAGCCTATACAAGCCCTGAACTTGAGTTTCAATTCTGATATATCACAGATTCACGTGCCTAAGTGATTTTTCTCATAGATTGTTCCAGATCACTGAGCCCAGGCTTTTAAAGTTGAGATGGAAAAACAACGTTGTTCTGCACAAAAATATGAGGATGATCAAACAATCTGACCCAAAAGTAATCTAAATGCAATATTATATATTTTATTCAGACTCATCAGTCCACAGGAAATGTCTAATAACTATTTTAATCTCTTTTCTAAACTTTTTGATTGAGACACCAGAGACTGAAATGCCTGCAAAAACTTACAACTCACTTTAATATTTCTTGATCTAATTGTTAAATATCTATAGACCCTGTAGTACCGCTTCTTTAAAATTGAGCTATTTGAACTGATGTACCATTGGAAATCTGATACTGTCACATGTCTTCAGAAAATTGGCATTCATCTGATTATTATATCACTTTAAGAAGCTAGGTATTCTTGGTCAAAGGATACAAAATTTCAGTTAAACAGGGGAAATAATTTCAAGAGATCTATTGTACAACATAGTGACTATAGTTAACAACTATGTATTATATACTTGAAAATTGCTAAGAGAATAGATTTTAAATGTTCTCACCACACGCAAAAAAAGTATATGATAAGGTAATAGATATGTTAATTGCCTTGATTTAGCCATTCCACAATGTATACATATACAAAAACAACACATTATATATGTACAATTTGTATTTGTCAATTAAGATTAATTAATCCATTAATTTTTTAAAAAAGCTCTGAGAAATCTACCTATAAATCACCAAGTATAATTTTTAAAACCCAGCACATTGAACTGCTTCATTTGAACAAACTCCAGGTATAGCTGCCATATTTTCTCCTCCTTTAAGATAGGATTAACCCCTTAAATTATCAGGGATAAATGAAGCAGCTTCATGCAGTGAAAAGTGCTCTGGACTGAGGAGCAAAAGACTTGGTCCTCCTGCCCCCACTGCTGTGTCACCATGGGTGACTAACTCACTTCCAGGGTGGGGGGCCTTCATTTGCCTTATTTATAAAACAAGCAATTGAGCAGCTTTGCTTTCTTCCATCTCTGTTTATTTCAAGGAAAAGGAATTTCAAATGTTGTGGTTTCTTCAGAGAGCGATGCTAATGTTCCTGACCATGTTCTTTACCAAAGAGAAACTCAAACTTAGTTTCATGAGGTTAAAAGCAGAGACTCTAAAGACAACTGGCCTGTGCTTAAATAGTAGGTCTGCTGCTTACTAGCTGGGTGACCTGGGGCAAGTGGTTAAACTTCTCATTTTTCAGTTTTTGTCTGCAAAGTGGAACTGATGCTAATATCTACCCCCATGAAGGTAAGGTGAGGGCTGTATAAGGTAACACACATAAAGACTTAGAATAGTGATTGGCACACATTCAAGCACTCAACAAATGCCAGCTGTTATTCTACTGACTTGTCAGAAACCTATGAAACCAGATAAAACAGGTGCCAGAGACCTGCTTCAGGGATGACTTTCTTACTGCAAATAACCCTCATGACTTAAGGGAGTAAACATATCCTTTTTGGAACAGTTTGCAAATGTCTCACATGTTGGTTCAGCCCTTTCTTAAAGTCATCAGATGCTTCTAGTTTTTCTTCTTCATAAAATCTGGAAGATTTGCTTTTATATTTGCCACTTGTACAAGGCTTACTAATAAAATTAAGAAAAACTCATGAGTATCAAAATGCTAGACATGTAATAGTTTTATGAATAGCATAATTTATGTATATACAGAACATTACTCTTGCAGTCAGCTTATTAACGTTTTGAATAACATTAAGGGAATTAAGTAGTACATAATTAATTTATATTTATTAGGAAGTAATGTTGATAGCATCATAGATAAGCGAGCTATAAATTTAATCAAGGAAAGCAGAGGAATTTGATGTAAATTTCTCTATAAACTACTAAATTATATATGAAGACATCAAATAAGTTTGTTACGATGGAAACAAAAGTTCACTATCCTATTTAAGAAGAATGTATCTGAAATAGAATGCTATTCACCCTTTCACATCACCATTCCAAATGGAGTATTTGGAATTACATATGAATTATATAACTCTTTTAGCCTCACTCCATGGATGATAAGCAAATAATAGCACTAAGATTACTGGGAGAAAACACGAAATAAATATAGACCCAAGCCTAGGGCATCTCAACCTCTTCCCAAACCCTAAACATTTTCTCCCTTTATGGAATTTCTCAAAATCAGTTTCTTGAACTATACCCTGGAATCACATTAGGGAGAGAGAGATCAGACCGTCACTGACGATTCAAATTCTACTACTTTTAAAAGAAACTGTGTGGCTCAAGGGAGGCCCAGGTTAAAGTGGAGGAGGCTGACAAAGCCCTTAGAAACCAATCACTGGATAACGTGGCTTCATTGGTCAGATTCAACAAAAGCTGAAGTTGTCTCTGAGCGAGGTAATCAGGCCACCACGTTAGGAGAGCTGAATGATTAGACAAAATTCTCTATTTTGGGCTTTCTAGAAATAGTGTCCCAAACCATATGACCCCAGGATGTATTCTAAGTACAACTAAGCACAGAAAAATGAGGGGAAAGAAAACTAAAAGTCGTTACAACATCGGACGTCAGGCTAGAAAGTGCACATTTATTTCATTTTGTCTTAATTTTGCAGCTAAGAAAACTTAAAGTCATATAGAGAAAAAGAGGAAATGTATTCATACTTAGATATCTCTGGCTTTACAACCTATACCTTCTTTCCACTACGCTACACTGTATTTTCTTATCCGGCTTAGACAATCCTTATCTGTTTCCAAAAATACGTGACTTGCATATCAGCATTCTGCCTTCTTCTGTAGATTATGGCAGAATTTGGCTGCGAATCTGGTTGGGTGGCATAGGTGGAACTTTCCTACAGCGGATAGGTCCAGATGGACACAGGCCCAGGAAGCAGCATTCTTTTTTGGGTTACTTGCCTCTATGTTGTCTTGCTCACAGCTATATCTCCATTTCCTAGAGGAATATATGATAGAATGCTCAAGCTGTTCCTTGAAAGGATAGATTAATCTTTTTCTCCAATTCCTTTACAGGTCTCACAGGTGCCAAGTTTATCTGCTTTCAAGACAGCCAGTGGCATAGCGAATGCTTTAACTGCGGGAAGTGCTCTGTCTCCTTGGTGGGTAAAGGCTTCCTGACCCAGAACAAGGAAATCTTCTGCCAAAAATGTGGCTCCGGGATGGACAGTGACATCTAGGAGACAGTCCTTTCCCACCTAAAATCCACTTTGCCTTTGTTGTCACTAAAGCCAGAATTCAGTTGCAGTCTTATTTCTGACTTAAGTTTTAGAAAATATTAATGTAGTTTAGAATGGAAAAGTTTTTGCACACAGTTTGATCGAACTGTATTCTAAGGGCACAAAAAGCACAGTAGAACAGAAATGAATATATGCTAAATCACAAAGACAACTCTCCTTGCAAAATACTGCACTCTGCTGTTAGAAACATAGGAAAATATCTCTTCATAATCAAATATATGACATATACCTGAAGAATGAGGTTTTTCATACCTGAAGAGTAAAAGAAAAACTAAGAGCTCAAACTGAGAGGTATGCATGAGACTAGTGTTTGCATTCCTGGTTATATGTAATGTGATAAATTAGCTATGAATGGTAAAAGAACAAAAGTGATCAAAGTAAATTCATCAGCAATTATCACATTTAAGAATTGTTATGATTTAAAAATCATTCTTTTTTTGGTCACACATACTGACTTTAGAATTAAAAAACAAAGCTACAATTTGTCCTCATACACAGTTTCCACAGCTTGCTAGCTCCATGTTTACTCAATGGAATATGAGAATTGAAGACTTTATGGCTCTCATAATCTGCATAGGTATAAAGGGGATCATTTCTACCTAGGGATAGTCAAACCATGGGTTTCAACACATTTTGTATTAAATGTGTTTTCAAAGTCCACAGTGATTTTTCTAAATGCTTACAGATTCCATGAAATAACAGTCATTCTTTCAAGTGGAGTTAACCAGGATAATCTTTGTCCCTAAAGGCAAACCTTTAAAATAAATAGATCATTAAATCATCACTTGTGGAAATGAGTTTTAGGGAAGGGATTGAGTGTTGGAACATGACTTTCATCCAGATATCTAAAGACATAATAGAATGCATAATTAGCTCTGTGCCTCATGCATTTTGCCTTCTAAAATTACATAGATGATTAATGGGCAGACATAAAAGTGGGCTTTAAAGAAATCTAGTAATAATAAAAACTGAAAAAGAATAATTCACTGCTGATAATTCCGAACCTGCAAAGCAGCACAATAATGTGCATTGTAGGGGAGCCCTCCCCACTCTTCCCCCACACCTGTGCCACCCACCTTACCCCAAGTCAATCGTGCCCCCAGCTTCAATCTGCTGCATAACCAGGAGGTGCACTCCTAACCCTAAGCAACCGTCCTACAAGTCAGTCAGTGTTTATTGATCACACAGGAAATAAACAGCCTTAGTTGGAAGTCCAGCACCAGGTTTATCTTTATACCAGACTTTAACTGATCGTGACCCTACCTTGCTGCCCCTGGATATTTTCCACATTACTTGGGACAAATGGAGAGCAACCTCTGCTCTCCATGATCAGTTATCACATTGGTTATAGCATCTCTTGGGTGGAGTAGAGGGAGGTCAGGAGAAGCAGCCCGCATAGATATATAAGTGTCTTCTCTCAGATTATAGATTAGAGCATTAAAGGTTTTGATTAAAATCTAATTATAAGATACTGCTGATCACAATTACCAAAATAGCATCACAGGAGATTCAATTAAAATTGTCATGGAAACAATATTTGAAATAGTTTAAAATGCAAGAACATTCAGGGATGTTAACAATTTAGAGATACTAATAAATGTTCTGCTAGATAGACTATTTGAACACTAAAAATGTATTTTGGGGTTAACAATGCCAAGATACGTTTTCATATTCTCATTGCAAAATACAGGCAAAACTAGCAATATTTTTTCTGCATTATATGAAATTTCACAGGTAAAACTAAATCTATGATATAGAAAATAATAGTACATTACACATAGTGAAAACTAAGCCACTTAGGTTTAGATAGATATATAACATGTAACATGTTCTCTGTTAACCAATTATAGATAAGTATACAACATGTAATGTTTTCTTAGTTAAATAATTGGAAATGTTTAGGCACTTTACTGTGTGTGGGAGGGGGCGAGAGTATGCACATGATGAGACTTGTATTCTAGCCTTACAATTAAAATTCACAGAATCATTTCCTAAATATTTTATTATCCTTTCATAAGTATAAATATATGTACTTTTACATACGAATAGTTCTGCATTTAGAAGGTATCCTACACATCAAACATCCATTAAACATGTACTATACTATGCCAAAAGTTAGAGCTTACACTGTTGTGGTTCTGGAGTGATAGGAGGATGGATCAGGGTATGGAAACGCAGAAGTGCGTGATGCAGAGATCCTTGCCTACAGGTTAAACAAAGCACCACTGTAGACACAGGACACATATACAAAACAACTAAGAAAAAAGACTTCGTTAGGTCTTTGTGTAATACACACAAAGATAAATGTAAAAATTATATAGTTGATTTATACGGTTTATGTGACAAAGAGAAAAACTCTCTTAATGGACTTATCCAAAGATGAAATGGACTGCCTCAGGAAACAGTGGGTTCCCAGTAATTCAAAGGTGACATCTGCATAGGCAGGAAAGAAGTTAAAAGCAAATCCCACGTGCCAATAACAACCAGATGGCTTGGAAGTAGCAGAGACTGTGCCGAAAAGCAGGAGAGAATAAGACTGCTAAAAGAGAAAGAGTCAGAGGAAGGGAGATATTAACTCTTAGGATAAAAAGTGTATATAACAGGCCATAGAAAGTTACCAACTGTTCTTAAGTAAAGGAAGAAAGTAATTATTGCAGTGTTTGAGGGAAATTATGCTATTGATTCTTTGTGGAATAGAACCAAAGAAAGCAAGGTTCCAAGGATTAACTTTCTTACTGCAGTAATAAGTTTGGTTAATGGCTACAAAAGTGAAAAGAAAGAGGAAAAAGGCATTGAAGGCCAAGAGTTATATTTGTTGGCAAAGTCAACAAGTCAAAATATTTTGTTTTGTCATGTTGGGGATTAAAGATGACAAAAGAAGCAAAAATATATTTCTGCTTCAATAATAATGACTAGGATGCCCAAGGGTTCAATTTTAACTTGGCATTTTATATAAGTGTTAAATTGGGACAAACTAGCTCCACTGGTTAAGTAAAATGTGGTTATGTTACAATTCAGGCTTCAAAGCTCACATCGTTGCTATAACTTAAAAAAAAGGAACACTAGATTGTTCATTGGAGTAAAATATTGGCCTACCATTATGAAAAATGCATAACACTAATCACAAATGGTTAAAAAAATCACTGCCAAATTTAATATCACAAATGAAAAGTCAATCCAAAAACACATTTGATGTTAGCAATACCATTTTTGAATTTAAGAAAAAAATTTTAATCTACTTGGCATATTGTTAATTGTTTTTTAAATAAGAAAATGGTTGTTTGGCCGGGCGCGGTGGCTCAAGCCTGTAATCCCAGCAGTTTGGGAGGCCAAGGCGGGCGGATCACGAGGTCAGGAGATCTAGACCAGCCTGGCTAACACGGTGAAACCCCGTCTCTACTAAAAATACAAAAAAACTAGCCGGGCGAGGTGGCGGGCGCCTGTAGTCCCAGCTACTGGGGAGCCTGAGGCAGGAGAATGGCGTAAACCCGGGAGGCGGAGCTTGCAGTGAGCCGAGATCGCGCCACTGCACTCCAGCCTGGGCCACAGAGCGAGACTTCGTCTCAAGAGAAAAAGAAAATGATTGTTACAGTGTGTTCTACATATATTCAATCAAGCACATAACCTGTAATACATCTATAGATAGATATTTATTATGATAATGATACAGTTTTTGCTAATTTTATACATTGGTTTTTAGAAGTCTCTTATACTGAATAAATTTACATTTTACATAGTCTATATTACTCATATTATTTTTAAAGATTTATTTTTTACATTAACTGTTTAGTAAACAAAATAGGTGTGGAATAAATTCTGTATTGTTTCTACTTCTATTACATAAAGGAACATGATGACTTTTACCTTCTATTACCCATCTGTTTTTACAACATTCAAGTTGTAACTATATATTCAGATACCATTTCAGGCATAAAACAGAATTGTCTGGCCCAAACAAAATCTCTCTTCTGTTAAACTAGGAGATCTATGGCTATGCTCCGACAGTAATAAAATGTTAAAATATTCTAAACTAAAAAACAAAACAAAACAAAACAAAAAAACCTCTATTACTTCTGTGATTCTGAAAATATTTTATGAAAAAAAAATCCCACTTCAATTGAATTTTTCTACTTTGATGCAGGTAGTCTTTTGCTAATTTCTTATTTTTATATGTAAGGAATTGCTAAAACTCTTGGTGGCTTTAAACCCTTATTTATTCTATCTAAAGCTAAATTTATGTCTATTACACAAATCTTCATGAAACTTTAATCCATATTATTAGTATCAGTTAGTTACTCTCCAGAATTAATCTTGGATGCTGAATTCTTTTAACGTCCAAACCTGTTCCACAAAGAATATTTGGAAGAACACCCTCATCAAATGTTTCTAGTTCACTTTTTAAATCACATGGTTTTGAAAAGTAAAGATCTTATGGGGACCCACAATATAAACCTTATGTCTTGGAGTAGTGTCTCTTCAATGAAAGAGTCAGAATATCACTAGAAATTACAGTTGTTAGGTATTAATTTTATCCTAAACCTCTTCTTCCAGGAGTATTAAGTCTTTAGATCTTCATTATCCTACCAGAAACATTGCAGGACTGACTGAAATGGGATCACCATTAAAAAATGTATGGGAACTTTGAGGTCCTCTTTTCAGGGAAAGGTAAAGGAGAACTGTCAAGACTTGGGAAAATACATCACCAGGATAGATATGGCCTTATGACTTCTCAGAATTTACTGAATCTGTATTGTGTTATGTCAACATTTAAAAAAGGATATCAAGGAGAGAGGATATCAAGTCTTCATTTGAACCATCCATCTCAAAAGAATTTAGAAATGAGTCCATCCACTCAAGTCATCCACGTGGCTTCTTAGATGGTACCAAAATTGTATCATCCAGAGAGAATTAGAGAAGTTTTGTATGATAATTAAAATCATTCTGAATTTTTTTGGCTGATAAGCTTTAGACCAAATACTCTATTCAATATGGAGGAAATCAAAAAGGAGAGAAAAGAAACAAGAGATTCAGACTCAAAGTTGGAGTCTATAAAAGAAATAACAGAGTTTACATGTATTTGAAATGACTGGATTTTATATCACTGTGGTTGAGAAAGGGAACAGCTCGCTGTGATAGAATTATGATCTGTGTCACCGAGGAGCAAAGAGTATTTGGGTCAAATATTTTCCCACGAATGTTAACAAACTTATGGAGTGGATGTCCGTAAACGGTTCTCTAAATGAGGAACGTTAATGAGCTCAGCAGACATTCATCCAATGACTCAAACAGTGACATTAAATGCTATTCCTGCTACACATAAAAACAATAAGTTTTATATTTATGGAATTCCACACACTGAATCCTTAAGGCTTACTCCTTCTTTAACAAATGACATCGTATCCCTTGTTTGCCTCTGTAGCATCACTGATAAGTCTGTTTATTTGAGAGCTTCAACCCAACCTCTCAAACAGGAAATGAATGAAGGAGTATGGATAGAAGAAAAATGGAGAAAAAGAGTGTGGTGATAAAAATTTTGACATTTCTGAAATAAAATAAAAAATTAAATTTTTAAAACTTTTGTTTTCCCTATGTAATAAAAACTTTCCAAAACTACAAGATAGTTACAAGAGGCAAAATATATGAACAAAAAAGGAAAAGTTTGATAAAATTTTGGGCTTAAGGACTACAGTTAGTCTTCTCCCCTCCATGGAAATTACTGTCTTAGACACCACCAACTAATATGTAGCCACAAAAGTCAATGATTGCTTCTTCAACTTTCTGTCTGCTATGAGATAGGCACTTGCTATTGCTGGCTTCCTCAAGCTTCTTCAAAATCTTTCTGCCAGTGGCATCCATGACACCATTCTCTCCTATGTCTCCTAAATCTCTGCCTCTTTCACTGGCACACCATCTTCTATCAATTTCTTAAAAACAAATATTCCTAAATATTCTTGACCTCCTTGCTCTATATTTTCTCTATTGGTGAATTTGAATTTATCTAATTCCATGATTTCAATTGCTTTCTCTGGATAGCTGAGTTCCAAATATACATCTTCTGCCTTGAATTCTCTTCTGAGTTCCAGACCCAAGTTTCTCATTGCCTTTTGGACATCTCAAACCAATGTCATGCAGACACCTAAAAATAACTTTATTATCCTTCCTCCAAATTCTACTTATTGTCCTCTGTTCCTCATCTTAGTTAATGCATCATCCAAATAGAGCTTTTTGAATTCAAGTCTTGGGCACATGAAAAGTAGTCATTAGGGAAATGCAACTTAAAATCGCAATGAGATACCATTTCACGCAGACTAGAATGGCTATAATAAGTAAGACAGACAGTAACAAGTATTGTTAAGGATGTAGAGGAACAGGAACTTTCATATATTGCTGGTAGTAATGAAAATGTTAGGAAATGATACAGCTACTTTGGAAAACAGTTTGATAGTTTCTCAAAAAGCTAAACATAAAACTACCATAAAGCCCAGAAATTTCACCCATATCTACCCAAGAGAAATGAAAATATATGTCCACACAAATGTTCACAGCAGCATTATTCATAACAGCCCAAACTTGAAAAAACCCAAGTATTCAACTGATAAAGAGATGAAGGAAGTATGATACAGCATATCATATAATATTATTCTACCATAAAAAGGAATGAAGTATTGATGCATGCTACCACATGAATGAACGTTGGAAATATTATGCTAAGTGAAAGGAGTCAGACAAAAAGGCCACATACTATATGATTCCATGTATACAAGATGCTCAGAACAGGCAAATTTACAGAGACAAAGTCGATTAGTAGTTTCCTGGGGTTAGGGGCATGAATGGTAATTAACTGCAAATGCTCATGAGGAAACTTTTTGGAGAGAATGAAAATATTCTAAAACTAATTTATCGTAATGATTGTACCCCTTGATAAAATTACTAAAACTCATTGAATTATAGACTTGAAATGAGTGAATTGTATGATATGTAAACTATAGCTCAATAAAGCTGGGTATTTTTTAATCTTGGCTTTTCCCTCTCACCAATTCCTTACATCTGAGTCCTGTAAGAAAAGCCACAATTTTTTCATTTTCCCTTGCAGACTTATTTTGTTTCCCCAAAATACCATTCACTTTAATTTTTATGTGCTCCTGCCCATGCTGTTTCCTCTGCTTAGGATTCTTTTCCTCTCGCCTGCCTGTCAAAATTTTAATCAACCTCTAAAGCCCAGATCAAAGTTGCCTCTTACGTGAAATCTTTACTAATATCCCTTAGCAAAATTTAATCATTTCCTGCAACTTATTTTTTATAATTCTGTGAGAAATTTAAACAACTTGGTTTATATTGCAGTCAGGAGTGATAGACAACCTGTTTAAAAAAGATGGTTTTTGGAGTCAGAAAAGCTGGGTTCAGATCCCAGCTCTGTCACTAGCTTATTATATGACATTGGTTAAGTTACCGAACTCTCAACTTTGGTTTCTCAATTTTCCAGTATAAACCTCAAAAAGTTTGATGTGAATATGAAATGAAATATATGCAAACTGCTTTACATCTACCTGGAACATATTCAACATATTATAAAGTTATTAAAGTGTCAATTATCTTCACCTTCCTTCTCACCCCCACTCCACCCTAGATCATGTGTTTATTCATCTTTGATAAACTCTGTGCTTAGTGAAGTGTCTGGCACTTGGTAGACAGCCAATAAATACTTTCTGAATTAAATTCTAGTTGTGAAAATATTATTGCTATAATATTCTCCCAGTGTCAGTTATCAACAATCATCATTAATATGTAAATCCCTTTTGCCATTGGCCTCAATCATGTTGTATAGAGTTGCCCATGGAAGAAGCAGCTGGATGGCAAATTAATGCCTGTAGTTTCAAGTATCTTCATTGACGTTTTTATTTTGATACCACTGTTTCCTCTGTCCATATACTATTAATCTATAGAATATGCCTTTCTCAACCAACAGTCACAGGGTATCTGGAGACACTTAATTTTCAGGTGCTTTGGAAAATAACTGCCTGTATTTGAAGTTTCCTCTAGGGCCCTCACAGTAGATGTTTTAGGCATTGCATAGCTTTTTGTTAAGCCAGACCATCCTAAATATGTCTGCCAAATTTGGAGTCAATCTGTCCAAGTTTTGTGTCATTTGCGTACAGACAGCTAGAAATGCAGTTGTACTTACTTTGCTTAAATTGCAAAATGCATTCTCTGTGTTTCTCAAAAAGGCAGCCAATTTTACTTTAACCTATGCTGAGTATGTGTAGCTTTGGACATATTAAATTATTTTATCATACCAGAACAGCATTTATAGGCTGCCTCAATCCTCCCATGGTACAGCATTTCATTTCTCTTGTTCTTCCTTATTAAGCATTTTTTCTTTTTTTTTTTTTTTTTGACACTTTCACCTCTCCTGTTCCAGTGTTCTCCTTTTCTTAATGTGCACTAATTCCTAGTGGATATAAGTTTAGGATATTAACATAATTACTTTGGATGGAATTCTAGAAAATAAACATCTAGGCATTTCTTTATCCATTTACCTGGTCCTTAACTAACACCCACATTTTTCTTGCCTTATGCCCCAATATTAAACTCAATATATAGCTTCTAAGAACAGAAATACAAGTCCACAGCTAGAAAGTGTTCAGAGACAGATATTAAAACTGTGAGAAATAAAAACACTCTGGATATTGAAACTTTAATTCTCATTCTTGGGTTTTTCATAAAATCTTCTATTATCTCTCATAAGGAATATGTTTCTAGCTGCCAATATGAGGCTTTTGTCAGTTTGTGAGGAGAGTAATATCAAAACCCACAACTACTTTGATTCTCAAAAGAAATATTAAGGACCTTTAGTTTGTAATCATAACGTACAATAATTGTTGAAAATCTTCAACTAGTTATCTTCTTTGTGAATAATTGTTACCTTAAAGTGACAACAATCTCCCCTTCAAATACATCTGAAGCAAATGCAGGCAGGTATAGGTGGCTTTGTCTTAGCTTTCTTTACCTCCCCCAGTAAGAACCTCCAGCACTCACCGTGTCCCTAGGAATGTGACATGGACTTGCCTTCATTTTCTACAATAATCTAATAAACTGGTATTTTAAATTATTCTCATTGCACCGATGAGGAATTTGAGGTTAAAAGAGGGAAAATAATTGGCTCCAGTCATTACAATACGTGTAGATCTGATTCCAGAGTCTATGATATCCGTGACGCTAATAACACATGGTGCCTCCACTCTCTGCAGAAAGCCTAGTGTTACCATTTCCCCTTTCCCACATACCCACTTCCTGCTGGTCCCAGGTCCTGTTTCACTTGTTAAATGTCTGTTAAGACTGTTTTCTCCTTTTCACTTCCATGGTTCAAGCTTCATTAGTTCTCATCTAGATGCTTTAAATTACCTCCTATCAAAATATGCTTTTGTGTCTCCATGGTCTCATCCTTTTATCTGTCCTACACCTTTCCTCCACCAGATCAATAGATCAATACTTCTTAATTAGCATCTGATTATTGCTTCATCTTGCTCAGCAGCCTTTACTGGCTCTCCATTAGGTCCCCTCCAAAATCTGGCCTCATCGTTCTTCCTAGGCTACTCTATCAGTATTTTTCCCCACTAGAATAGGTACCTTTGAGGATGGAATCTTTGTCTACTCTATTCACCATCAAATATTCATTGCCTAGAACAAAACCTAGTACAGAGAAGGTGCTGAAATAAGTGTTGGGTGAAAGAATGAAGAAACATTCTGCTTTAGCCATATCTTATTATTTATTGCTCCCAAAATAAATACTGCATTTTCTTCAACTTTGTTCTTTTGCTCAAAATAGTCTCCTACCTGGGTAGCCCTCCCTATCATTGCCATTTATGCAATTAATTCCCTATTAAAATTTAGCCATTTATCACTCATAAGTCAACCTTTCCAAGGGGAAATATTCACTCCCCTCATATGTATTTTGTTTATGACAATTCTTGTCTCATATTCATTATATTTGCTTTGAATTATATAGTTAATTATCCTATAGTCATCTGAAACTATTGATTCAAAAATAGGGCACTGTCTCATTCAGCTTTGTTTCCATAATGTTGAGTATAAAATAAACTTAAATAAATGTTGAGTTTTAAAATTGAATTGAGTCACAGGACAAGTCACTTCTGAATTTCTTCCTCAAAACTGGTAAACATTGATACACATGTAAACAATCATGATAAAAGCATTAATAACACTGAACACCAAGGACCTCATGAATTTCATCCCTCCAGTAGCCTTATGCAGTAGATACTATCATTACCAGATAGGAAAACTGGAGCACAAAGAAGTTAAGTTCTCCAAGATACCACAGTTATTAAAAGAAGGCCAGAGTTTTAAGTAAGAGCTTTGGCTTTAGGGCCCAGGCTCTTAACCTTGGACATTACGACCTCCAAAATTAGAAAGGAGAAACTTTAGAAACAGCTAAATATAAGCACATTGATCTGTATTACAGGCCTATAAGTAGGCAAACATTTAGAAATGGAGCATGCTGGATTTATATTTTGTGTGTCCACATTTTTTAGCAACTTTTTTTTTTTTTTTTTTTTTTTTTTTGAGACAGGATCTGGCTCTGTCACCCAGGCTGGAGTGAAGTGGTGCTATCTCAGCTCACTGCAACCTCTGCCTCCCGGGTTCAAGCGATCCTCCCACCTCAGCCTCCTGAGTAGCCAGGACCACAGGTGCATGCCACCATGGCTGGCTAAGTTTTGTGTTTTTTGTAGAGATGGGGTTTCACCATGTTGATCAATATTTTCTCCAACTCCTGGGCTCAAGCAACCCATCTTCCTTGGCCTCCCAAAATGCTGGAATTACAGGCTTGAGCCACTGTGCCCCACCATTTTAGCAACATTTTAAAAGGAGGCATAATATCTTTTTACATTAAAAGAATCAATCAATAAAATCAATGAAAGGATAAATTCCAGGAACTGTTTGTGGAAAAGTAGTTGTTTTACTAACAAAAAAAAAAAAGTGGCAGGATGCTTAGAAGTCATAGTTTTGTGAAAATGCTGATTTTTTTTTTTTTTTTTTAAAAGGAAAGGTATGGTTTATTCTTCGAATTATCCACTAGATGGCAGAAAATTGTTACTGTCCAAAGCACTATTACTGGGTTGGTCCGGTCTCCTTTCTAAGCTCCAGAAGTTATGCAAATTGCTTTCACCTCTACCCCTGCAATGCTGGCCTTTTCACAAGTGGCATGTTAAAACACACCAGTATTTTTAAGCTGGGAAAGAAAAATCAGAGGTTTTCACAGTTATAAATATTAGGTATGAACATACTAATTATATGTTTGTATTATTCTGCTGTAACATAGAAGGAGCAGATGCACAGACATGTTGGGAGAAGGGCTGAGAGCCCACATAGAATGACCTATCCAGATGCCAGATACTAGAGTGAAGCTGAAAAGCCTCCAGTAGGACAGTTTCCTGTAACTTGTAAGTCATGGTTTTCTTCCCTTTGAGAACATTAGATTTGCCTGGGGACCCTACCCCAGGCCCAATTCTCTGGTGGTGGAACCTGGACATTGGCATTTTTTTTCAAGCTTTTTCAACTATAAAATAAGAGAATTAGACTACACAATCATAGTCTTTTCTTCAAGCTCTAACATTCTAGGATTGAAGTCTAACAGCATGTTTATTACTATCAGCTTCATAAGCACAAGAACTAATTCTGTTCTGGATCCTTTATGAACATAAATTTAGTTAATTTACACACAATGAAAGACCTTAGGGAAAAACTAGATGCAGAAAGGTTTCATAACTTGCCCAAGGCTATGCTGTAAGAGAGAACGTCAAGACTTGAGATTTGACCCAGCACAGCCTGAATATATAACATTATGCCAAAATTCCCATAAATAGTTGAACAACTTATGAACAGTATCCATCTCTCCATCTATAACTAAAATTATACCTATACGTACCATAATGGTCTCTACCTTATTATTTAATCTTGTAGCTGCTGAGCTGGTTGAAAAATTGGCATAACATATCTGTGAACAGTGATGTAACAAAGACCAACTCTAAAACAATCAGTACATTTGGGAGTACTATTGTTTTTCTGAGTGAAATTGTACTTGAACTCAGAAACTCTGGTATTTTGCAAAAAAAGAGAGTACTGAAAATGTACTTAATAGAATTTTCAAGAGAATTCTAATTGAGTAAATCTTATAAACATCTTTTGACATATATTTTGACTCCAGGGCTCATAGAGACTAATAAAACCAAGTTCTGTCCATAATCTCTCCGCTCTTTTTAGAGCCCCACCTTGTTTCTGCCATATGAATATATAGGTCCCTTGATTCAGCAGGAAGGGCTTCTGCAGAAACATATACAAGTTTCGTATAAATTCTTCTACACTCATCCTGTCAAACTGAATTCCCTGAAGCTTTTACTTGGAAAGTTAAAACTTTTTGCCAACACTGCTTGCTAAATGAAGAGCTAGGGGACCAGAAGTGAGTAGTGAGTATAATGTACAGTTGCCACGTAGTTCTGAGTGATTTGCCTTTCAGGAAAGTAATAATGTTCAGAGAACTGACTGACTCTAAGGGTGACCATTATATTATTTTTGAGCTTTTTATGATGGAAAATTTCAAACATATTCAAAAGTAGAGTGAGTGGTATAATACACACTCAAGTAGCCATCACCCAGATTCAAACATTATTATCTCCCACTCAATCTTTTTGCTATACTTCCACGTATTCCCTCCTACTCACACAAGCATTATTTTGAAGCAAATACAAGACATATTATTTAATCTATAAATATTTTGGTATGAATCTCTTAAAGTAAAAGACTCTTTTAAAGACGAGATAATCATTATCATTATATGATACTTAAAGTAATAATTATATTTGAAGAATGCATTTTATCCAGATCGCATTTATTATTGAATGCCCTGACCCTGAGGAGTGTGAGTGGCACTGAGGAATTAAATTTTATTTCCAGAAAGTGATTTACCAGGCAAATTTTAATCAAAAAGAGTATAAAGGGCCTCGTGACTGCATCAAAGTTTACCCCATTTTCCCTTAGCACTTTTTCCAAACTTTAGACTATGTTTTGTTCTTGTCAAATAGTTGTAATTTCCTTAGTAACAATTTAGTTTCAGAAAAAAGTTGTTTCTTCTGATTAAATATCAGCAGCATATACTGTGTGAAATACCGAAATATAGTGATTTAACAAGCCACGGAAGTTTCCTCTATGTCCCAAAGGCTGTAGATTGAGTGGTAATTTTTAACCTGTAGAGAAACTTTCATCATAACTGGGGACAATACAATGGAGGGAGACTGACTTTGGAGAAGGGCACAAAAAAAGGAGGTAACCACGACAACAGATACAACAGATATTTGGACTCGGACTTTCCCTCTCGAAGAAAATTGGATCAGCATTAAGTCTGTCTCCCCAAAGTTTTTAAATCTGTAGCCAATTGGTCCATGAAGTCCTGGAGGTAAGGGCCACAGCAAGTAATATTTCTTCTGTGGTATGTGTAGACTTTCTGAAATCAATAAGAGGCTTTTTCTAAACCATTGTCTCAACTAGCGCTGGCAGCCACCCAGTAATTATCTGGGAAAGCCAGGCATAAATACTGGCCTCACCATGCATAGGGGTATAGAAGGGAAAGGAGATAATTTAAAATTGAAGACTATCTTGGAGATTCCTAAAGAGCCGTAATGGTTAATTTTATTATTGGAATGGGGCTTGGCACTTGGTTATAGCTCTGGTCCCTGGAGTGCACTTTCAGTAGCAGAAATCCAAACATGAGGAGAAGTCAGATACAGCAGACCACATGAAAGTGATATTTCCATCAGTCAAAAATTAACTGAAAATTATGCGCTGATCTAATTTAGCACAGTGAAAAGTTCTATCCTAAACAGTTGCACAATTTGATAGTAAACATCTGATGTTTTCTTTCAAAGGCCTATTTCAAATCCATCAATCTATCATTGTACTGATTCATGGTCAACTTTCTCTTTACTTCTTTAATTTAGAGTCTGGTTTTCTGATCTTTGTCTGGCACTGTCCTTCTCTTTCCAAGTATGCTGTCAAAGCATTCTTAGCCATTCTAATTGTCTTGAGTAATGATTTCCATATATACTTCACACCAACATCTTCTCTTCTTTTGTCCAATAGCCACTCCCCTTCCTTGTTTTATGTCTGGATAACAGCCTAACACATCTTGCAGAGCCAATGATAGAAGTATTGCTTTCTTTCTTTTCTTTTTCTTTTTCTTTTTCTTTCTTTTTTTTTTTTTTTTTTCTTTTTCTTTTTCTGAGATAGAGTCCCGCTCTGTCACCAAGGCTGGAGTGCAATGGCGCCATCTCGGCTTACTGCAACCTCTGCCTCCCAGATTCAAGCAATTCTCTGCCTCAGCCTCCTGAGTAGCTGGGATTACAGGTGCCCACCACCAAGCCCAGCTAGTTTTTGTATTTTTTTTTTAGTAGAGATGGGGTTTCACCATGTTGGCCAGGCTGGTCTTGAACTCCAGACCTCGTGCTACACGCACCTCGGACTACCAAAGTGCTGGGATTACAGCCATGAGCCACCGCGCCAGGGCACTTATTTTTTTTAACCAAGATAGCTCTACTACCATTTCCCCTATGAATAGGTACAACCATATTCTTTTCCCCAGTACAAAACATCAAATCCTTTGTTCATTCTTTTCTCCCACGTTCAATTTTTTGACAAAATGACTTCATTTTGTGAGATGGGTCCTTTAACATACTTTTCATCCCAGAAATTCCCATGCAGATATTGCCTCATTCTTACATATTTTTTGTTTTAATTGACATCTAAAATTGTATCTATTTATAGCATAGGGCATGATGTTTACAAATATATATACATTCTGGCATTGCTAAATAAAGCTAATTAACATATGCATTATCTCACATACTTATCATTTATTTGTGGTGAGAACACTTAAAATATACAATTTTCAAGTATATAATACATTTTTTAACTACAGTCACAAAGTTGTACAATAGATTTCTTGAATGTATTCGTCCTTCTAACTGATATTTTGTGACCTTTGACCAACATCTCCTCCATCCCTCATTCTTCCTGCAAAGCATGTATTTTCTTCAAGATGACCTAAGCACTTATGAGCTCTCAGCATTTCATATATAGACCACTATAATCTGGCCAATTTATGACCCATTTCTTACCTCTTTCCTTACTAACGCCTCTGGAAGTATGTTCTATGTGGTTCGCAGCATCCACATCTGCTCTCCTAAAGTTCATACTACAACTCCTTACTCAAATAAGGAGAGCAGTAAAGAGCATTGACTTTGGCGTCAGACAGAATTTGAATCTTGATTCTATCCCTTAGTAGCTATGTGACCTCGGGAAAGTTTTTCACCTCACTCAGCTTTATTTTCCTTATCCACATCACAGGTATGATAGTAATACAACTTTCCTCCTAGCATTGTTACGAATATTAATGCATAAAACACTTACATAGTTCCTGGCATGTAAATGTTTAAATGTGGGGGCCCTTTGGGATAGAAAGTGAATTGAAAAATGAATAGAAGCCCAAAGACAAAAATGTCATTTTTCCTTCTTCTTTACTGCCCATCCACTTAACACACAGACACACCCACACACACAGTTATATATTAGATAAAAGTAGAGTCAACAAAGCAGACAGAGAAAATGGACATTGATTCAAGAGTTAAGAACTATAGTTACCCAGCAGCTGGAGCTGACAGAAGAGGTCATTTCCAAACTGATAAAAGTTAATCAAATGAATCAAATGAGAGTGAAAAAATAATAATTAAATTTGTTAAGAGGTCACAAGTATGTTTCTTTCTTATATTTCTTACTGTCTTCTATATCACCACCCAACTGCCAGTTTTATTTATTTCATTAATGTGTTTATTTTTGTGGGTGCATAGTAGGTGTATATATTTACAGGGTACATGAGATGTTTTGATACTGGCATGTGATGAATACAAAACACATTGTGGCAAATGGGGTATCCATTTAATCCATTCTTCATGCTCCATATTTCTATCCAATTAGATTTGCCTTCCGGAAAATCACCTAATCATCATATGAAAATCTTCATATTTATAGACTAGTTATCAAGCATTAAACAAATTACTAAATAATTCCATAGGGCACTGTGCAGGTATGGTCGAAATAACACACATACTTGATCCATGGGAGTTTACAATCTAAAATGGAAACAAACACAAATTGGAAAGTTAAAAGAGTGTACAGTGATCTCCTTTCTATTCTTGTCTTCATTTTTCTCCATCCCTTCTTCCATAGGTGACCACATTTTTAAGTTTTAAACTTCTTATGTATCTTTCCAGCATTCCATTATTCATTTAGAATAAAACAATTACAGATTTTTTCTCACAATTTCACACATAAAGTAGTGTAAGTTTTGCTGTTCTGCACATCAACTTTAAAAAATTAAATCTATTTTGAGATAATTGTAGAGTCACATGTAGTTGTAAGAAATAATACAGAGAGATCCCATGTATCTTTTACCCAGTTTCTTCCAATGGCAATAGCTTACAGAACTATAGTACAATATCGCAACCAGGATAATAACATTGATAACATTCTGGCTTCACTGCAAAAATACTTCAAGCTGTTCATTTTATAGCCACACCCCCTTTCTAGCCACTCCCACTCCCTCCAAACCCCTGGCAACCAAAATTGTATTCCTATTTCTAAATTTCTGTCATTTCAAGAACATTATATAAATTAAATTCTGTACTATATAATCTTTTGAGACAGACTTTCATCACTCAACATGATTCTGTGAAGGTTATTTCAAGTCGATGCATATGTCAGTAGTTCCTTACTTTTTATTGCTGAGTAGTATTCTATGATAGTAAGGTAGTAATGTACCACGGTTAAGTTTTCACCCAGTGGGTGGTTTCTAATTTTTGTCTGTTATAAATGAAGCCACCACAAACTTTCAGGTACAAGTTTCTGGGTGAACATAAGTTTTCATTTCCCTGGGATAAATGCCCAGGGATGTAATTGTTTGGTCATAAGATAGTGATGTTTACTTTTATGAGAAAATATCAAACTATTTTCCACAGTGGCTTTACCATTTAACATTCCCATAAGCAATGCTTGAGGAATTCAGTTTCTCTATATCTTTACCAGCATTTGGTGTTTTCATTAGTTTTGATTTTATCTTTTATGTTGATAGTTGTACAGTGATATTTTATAGTGGTTTTTATTTGCATTTCTCTAATGGCTAATGATGTTGAACAAATTTTCAAGCATTATTTACCACCTGTATATCCTTTTTGGTAAAATGTCTCTGTGTCTTTTTCCTATTTTATATTTGGATTGCTTATTTTTGTTATTTTTTGTTTGTTTGTTTGTTACTGTTGACTTTTAAGAGTTCTTTATATATTTTAGATACTAGTCCTTGTGAGATATGTGGCTTACAAACATTTTCTTTCAGTTTGTAGCTTATCTTTTCATCCACTGACATCGTCTTTCAAAAAGAGAATTTTAAAATTTTGACTGAGTCCAATTTATCCCCAAATGTAGATCAAAGTTTAGGATTCCTACTTAGTATATGTTCTCTGACACCAGAGCTCCGGGAGGGGCGAGTGGAGGGATGGAAGTCTAGTTTCACGCTCAGCCTTTGCTCATAGGGTTGGGAGTAAGGCCATCATTTTTTTCTGTGGTGTTTTGCTGGAGCAGTTACTGTCTAAAAGTTTTCTGTCATGCTAGCCTGCCCATTTTCTGGCCCGTTCGCTAGAGAGAGCAGGCTTTTGTTGAGGGTTTTGTTTGTTTTGTTTTGTTTTGTTTTGTCTGCTCTCATCGGTGTTTCCAGGACGCCAGCTTTTTTAGCAACAAGTCTTGGGTATATAAGGCAGAAAGAAAACCCACGGCACTTACTGCCTTGTTTTTCTTGGGTCCTGAGATTTGTAGCTGGTCTGCTACCTTCTCTCTACCTTTCAGAGTCTTCTTACATTTTCTTTGTTTTGTTTTTAACACATATATAATGTCCAAGATTTTTATTTGTAATTAGAGAGAGGAATAGAGGAAATTACTTCTACTCTACCTTCCTGGAAACTGTGCCTTATTTTTTCACTTAATTAAGAGAGTTATCTATGTCACCATATAGAGACTTTCCCATTTTTACAGCTACACAGTATTCCATTACATGGATGTACCATAATTCATTTAGCCAGTCCCCGATTTTTGGACACTTAAAGAATCATATGCAATTACTAACAATTCTACAAGTAATAAGATTATACAAATGTCATTTTGCCCACATGTAGTATATCTGTTGGACGAATTCCCCAAAAGCAGGATTAGTGGATCAACAGAGATACATGTATTTGTTTTTGTTAATTGTTGCTAAACTGCCTTCCCTAGGAATGGTAGCAATTTATACTTCAACAAGGCAAATATGAGGGTATCTATTTTCCCATACAATGTGTTTGTTATCAATCATTTCCCCAAATTTATAGATGAAAAATGTATCTTAAGTTATTTTAATTTGCTTTATTTTGAGAGGAATCTAGCATCTATACATATATTTTTTTTCAGAGCCATCTGTGTTTCCTTTTCTCTGAATTGATTGCACACATCCTTTGAACAATATTCTATCAGTTAGTTGGGCTTTATATTCATTTCTAGGATAGCTTTTTAAATTAAAGATAAAGTATTATTTAAATATATTAAAATACATGCATTTTAAATAGCAGTTTGATGGGTTTTGACAAATATATTCACTCGTATAGCCACCAACACAGCCAACACATAGGATACTTCCATCGCCCAAATGTTCCCTTGTGCCCACTTGTAATCAACTGCCCCTTCCCAAAACATTCTCAAATATAACCTACTTAACAAAAAGCTGACTTCATTCAGAAGGACTAGGCAATGAATTGTTTTTTTGCAGCCTAATTACCCCTCTCCTTTGGGTCTAATTTGTAAGTAAGGCAGAAGGGTGAATATATGACTACCTTGCCATCTTAAATTATGAGCTGTTAGAGGACAGGAAATGTGGCTTTAATGTCTTTTATACTGCATTTAGCATTTGCAAGTGTTTAACGGACTTTATTGTGAATTAGCATTTGCTTCTAACTTGAAACTAGTGATCATTAAAAATGAAGAAATAATTGACTCATAGTTTATAATACAAAACAGCCTCTTCTCATCTGATGTTTTATTCCTGACTAAACAATTGTGAGTAAATACACATATTCTTCTGAAGAAAAAAGGATGACAGCAATAGTATACAGACCTTTTCAGCAAAATTACAGTGAGCAATACGTCCTCATATTGAAGTGCTCTACTGCAGAACTGTCGTGTTATCACTGAGCCCCAGCCAGCTTCGCAGGGCTGAAGAGGAAAGCCATTTCAATTACTGCAATTTGACTTATTTTTTCCTTGCTTTTATCAGTGTGAGAAGAATGAAAGTCATAGAATCTGGAGATAGATGGAGGTCATCTGATTTAATTTTCAATTTATTACTCTAGGTAGCATGGAGATCTTTAACCTTTTGTATCAGCCATTCCAGCAAATAAATGTGAATCCACTATAAAATGTCAAGTTCCCAACACCAACATTTTAGACAGGTTGAATGGGGCTGTTGCTAAATAAGTAGCATTCCTCTAAAATTAAAATCGAACAGAAAATCCTTTTTCATTGGACGTATCTAAATATGATTAAGAGTAGGTGCTACCTAAGACCATATTTATGGTGAAGTTCTACATAAATGTGGCTTTCACCATTCAAAATAACAATTTGCATATTCAAGTAAATCCCCTTGTAATGAACTTGACAAACATGTTCACTCATGCAGCCACCAACAAAATAAGGTCTTAGAATATTTTAGAGAAAATGCTTCCCCAAGCAGCAGAATGCTTTACTTGTGCTAGCCACAAAACTAACATAAGCCCTAAATAACCTAATAAATGGATACCTTAATCCCATTTCAATGCCTCTCACCCTCACCCAGTAGACTCTTTCAGAGAGTTTTCCTAAATGCAAAAAGAGGCCTAGTCAAAAAACTGCTGCATTCATATTTTCTGTACTTATAAACTATAAACTAATAAACTGAAGTCCTTCCAAACTCTAATTTTGCTCCAGGTCAGGTAATTTTTCTCTAGAAAGTTTCACAATTATTAAATTTCTTGTTTAGTCTCTAAACAATTTTACATATAGTTTTTGGGTACAATATCAATGAAACCTTTCCAAGCCATTCTTGTTCAATGACAATATGGGAAGCAATGGGAAGCAATAGGTTCACATTTAAGTTTATGGTCACAGTTCCACTTTGGGGCATAAGTTCATTGATGTGCAAATATGATCCAATCTTGAAAATACTACAGTTTGTGGGGGGGATTTGAAGAAAGATATCCCAAACAAAACAGACTTATGAAGAACTCAAATGAATAATACCTATTGAATTAAACTACACAGAAAAATATTAATCAATAATTAATAATTAGGAGTAACTTATATATATTTTATATTTTAATCCAGTCCTGACCCCTCAGGCTTGTTCTTCATTTGGGTCGAAAGAGTGTCTAAACAGAGAAAACAGAAAAATCTTACAGAAAATACAACAAATGTGAATATGCCAAAACCTAAAATCTAAGAGGCAGCATCATCCTATGAATGTAGTGAACTTTATAAAACACTAACAATGAAAAAATAGCATTTGTAGATTGTTTTTTAGAAGTTGTATACTGATTACAACAAAGTTCTCTTCAAAATTATTTTTCATTATTCATTTCGTCTGTATTAAATAGAATGAAATTCCTTGTCAGGAGAATATATTTATTTTTTGAAATCAGCCAGAAGTTATCAAATGCAGGTCACGTGACTAAAGTACATGACAAAACTGGTTAATGCTATTTTTAAAAATTCAAATACAAAGGGGGCAATTTGGCATCAAAATAAATAATGATGGTAAAATATTACAACCTATGGAATAAAATAAAAAATCATGAGTCTAAACTGATATAAACACATAATACATACAAACACGCACAATGAGAGAGAAAAGGAAGTCCTTCCTTGCAATGGAATATCAATTAATAGCTGCAGAAACTATGAGAGAAAATTGTCATTTTGCAACGTCATAGTAATAATTCATCAAGGCAAGAGTCAACAGTGAATGTCCCACAGATTGTTTTTTAATTACAAAGACAAAAATGGTAACTTTCCAGAAGAAAAATTTGGTAGACAGCACCTTCAATGAGTGATGAAGGTTGAAATCATCAGTAATGGAGCCAACTGAATCTCAAACCACCTGCTATAAACCACCAAGAAGGACACAGCATCATTTGTTTGGCATTCTTGGTAAAAAGGCATAATCTAATTTCTAATTATGAGTTAACATCAGACAAACCCAAACTGAGGAGCACTCTACCAAATAACTAGCCTGCACTTTTTAAAATGTCAAGATATGACTCACAAAGGAGGACTGAGGAACAGTCCCAGATTTTAAAAATATAACTAAATTCAATACACGATCCTGGAATGGATCCTGGACTGGGAAAAAAATTAGCTATACAGAATATCATTGGGACAATTGATAAAATCTGAATATGGACCATGGATAATAGTAATGTTTCAGTGTTAACTTTTCTGATTTTATCATTGCATCGTGGTTATGCAGGAGAATATCCTTGTTCCTGGAAAAAACACGTTGATGTCTTTAGTACAAATGAGCATGATGTCTAAAATTTACTCTCAAGTGTTTCAGAGAAAAATACAAACATATACTTAGAAAGCATAAGTTAAAATAAGAGAGTAAATGGGGTCAATATTTAAGCAATTTGTGTATCTGGGTAAAAGTACATATAACAGAAATTTTGTGTGCTGTTCTCACTTTTTTGTAAGTTTGAAATAATGCGAAAATAACACGTAAGAAATAAAAGAGAATATAGTCATTAAACTTTCCTGGCCGGGCGTGGTGGCTCAAGCCTGTAATCCCAGCACTTTGGGAGGCCGAGACGGGTGGATCACGAGGTCAGGAGATCGAGACCATCCTGGCTAACACGGTGAAACCCCGTCTCTACTAAAAAAAATACAAAAAACTAGCCGGGCGAGGTGGCGGGCGCCTGTAGTCCCAGCTACTCGGGAGGCTGAGGCAGGAGAATGGCGTGAACCTGGGAGGCGGAGCTTGCAGTGAGCTGCGATCCGGCCACTGCACTCCAGCCTGGGCGAGAGGGCCAGACTCCGTCTCAAAAAAAAAAAAAAAAAAAAAAAAAAAAAAAAAAAAAACTTTCTTAGGACACCATAGGAAGTATATAAAAATATTTTTTAAAAGGTTTGGAATCATGGAAACATAGCAGGAATCATACAACGCTGTGCTAAATAATCCTTAGCAAGAAGAACTCAAGAGATTGCATGCCTTTAGGCTGTGAACAACCTAGGCACATGCTGGCTCCATCCTCTTGCCAGAGAGTGGTCCCATCTCTAGTGGTACCATGTGCCATAGTACTCTCTTTAGTTTGTATCTTAGTCACATGGTTTGGAGCACTCAGTTCCCTATTTGTACAGCTAGTTAAACGTAAGTGTGTTTATTTGGGAAATGATCATTTGTCCTCTTGATAATATAAAACAATTATTTACCCAGTGTTCACAGCTAGGGCCCTTTTCAAATAGAGCTATAAACAGCTAGCAAAAAATAAATAAATAAATAGCCTGCAACTCTTGAGGAATACATCAATTTCATAAAATGAGAGACATTGCAAAAAATACTAATAGAGTTAGTCAAACATCTATATAGATATATATATGCAGTATATATATGCAGTATATATATGTATATATGCAGTATAGATATGCAGTATATGTATATATGCAGTATATATATATGCATGTATGTGGCTGCAAATACAGTCAGAATAGCAGTACTTTGCTGAGTATTTTAGTCAAGATGAAAATTTCTTAGACATAAGAATTCCCTTTTAATAAGTGGTTATTGCCTCTAAGTATTTTCTTCATATCTTACTTGTTTTGCCCCCAAAATATCATTCAATTCTCAAACTAGAGGAAGACTGCTCTCTCCAGTAGTAGCTTTAAATCTCACATACCAAATCTCAAAACATAAGAAGTAATTTAACTGAGTCTAAAATTATTCCCCTGCTAAATGGGATAATACTAGTATTTATGGCATAGGATCATAAATATTTAAAATGTTAAATACTTTTTAAAGGGCATAGCATAGTATTTGGAGCATAATCAGAACTCATACAAGAAACACAGATCACAAATGATGATCATTTTTTAATTGATACATAATAGTTGTATCTATGAGAGGTACATGAGGGTTTTCTTTAGATATGTGCACACAATATATAAAGATCAAATTAGGGTAACTGGGATATCCACCACCTCAACCAATTATTTTGTGTGTGTATTGGGAACATTCCTGATTGTCTCTTCTATCTATTTTCAAATATACAAAAAATTATTGTTAACTATAGTTTCTCTACAGTGCTATTGAACACTAGAACTTATTCCTTGTAGCTTACTGTATTTTTGTACCTCTTAACCAAGTGTTCTTCATCCGTGCTACCCTTCCCAGCCTCTGTAACCACCATTCTACTCTCTACCTTTATGTAATTCATTTCTTTTAGTTCCTACATATGAGTGAGAACATGCAAATAAACTGAGCTTGGCTTATTTTACTTAACATAATGACCTCCACTTCGATCCACGTTGCAGCAAATTTCTTATTGAGCTTTTCTTCAGTTTTCTCGAAGTGATACATGCAAACAACCATTCCCTTACATGTCGAGCAGTTTCTTATTGAGCTTTTCTTCAGTTTTCTCAAAGTGATACATGTAAACAACCATTCCCTTACATGTCGAGCAGTATATGCATTGAAAATAATTTAAGAATAATTATTCAGTTCTTATGCTCAGCTACAATGGCCATTCATTGCCTGGGAGCAGTCTGATGTTGATGTGGAAAAGTGCATCTGTTCTCCTATGTGCACTGTTTCTATTTATAGTGGCTACTAAACAAGGCTGTGGGAACAGAGACCACAGCACAGCAGCCACCTTCCAGTGGCTGTACGCCTTTACTTCTTGCTATAAGAAATGACTTTGTCACACCTGAGATCAAAAAACATATTTTATTCCATTATTTGTGATTATTTTCTATTGAAAGGTCACAAAATTTCTAATTATATAAAGACTTATTTTGACCTCCGGGACTTTTTAAACACACACATACACACACATGTAGTTTTGTAGACAGATGAAATTACTCATTACCTTTTTGAAGGAGTTAAAATAGAAAGCATTTTCTGACTGTGAAGCTCGGCACTTTCCTATTCTTCCTTAAAGTGGCATGTTAATGGGAAAAGCTATCAAAAAGAGTTATTTCTGTTTGAGCATAGAAAATAATCTCTAGACATGCAATGTCATTTCAGATTGATTTCTCTCTCGGTGTTTCTTTGCATATGTTGTTATCACTTTTTAGGAAAGCATACAGAAAAAGAATACGTAACAGGACAAAACACTCTCCCATGAGGCTTTGAAACAGATCTTACATAATTAAGTACCAAGAATCATAATTCGTCTTTTTGTTGTCACACATTCTACTTATCTGAGAAGGCAAAATGGAAAATCAGAAGAGAACAGATCTCAGGGACCCTGCTTTTTCATGTGTGCTATTTGTTTTGTGGTGTGTTTTGTTTTGTTTTGTTTTGTTTCCGTCCTCTCTGAAGTCTTATTTATTTACATGTGCAAACACTCTCAAATCTCTTCCAGTTTTCTCATTCCCAGACAAGCTTCTAGAAAGAAGACTCTGCCCCCAGTGGCTCAGTTTGCTTTCGTCATGTTTGGCAGCACCTCTGCTTTCTGCCCTCTGACTCCTGAGCTCCTCGGACCACCAACGTGGTGATCACCCACTTAGTTGCTAAAGTCAAAGGACCTGTCTACATCCCGTTCCAGTTTGGGCATGCGAAACACTCCTGGAAATTGTTACTTCCCAATGTTCTCCACTGGCCCTTCTCCCAAATCTCTGATTTGTTATTCTTAATTTCCTTGGAAGCCTCCCTTTTCCTTAAATATTGGTGTTTCTATTTTTTTCTTCTCTCTCCTCACTCTACATACTCCTCTTAGATGTAGAATGAATTCATTCCCATAGCTTCAAATTCCGCCTGGGTCCCAATGAATCCTATTTGTAGCACAACTTCTGTCCTGTCAATCTTCTTTATCAGACAAATCCACTTAGATAGCCAGTACCTCAAATGCCACATTCCAGAATAGAGCTTAGTATCTTACCACCGCCCAGGCTGTGCCTTCTCCTGCGCTTCCTCCAATGGATGAAGCAACCTATAGTAATAATAGTAGCTCACATTTATTCAGTATTTATTCTGCACCAGGTAGTTTGTTACTTTTCCTTTTTTTCCAACTTTTGTTTTAGGTTCAGGGGGTACATGTGCAGGTTTGTTACATGGTAAGTTGTGTGCCACTGGGGTTTGGTGTATGAGTAATCCCATTACTGAGGTAGTGAATCTAGTACACGGCAGCTAGTCTTTCAACCCTTGCCTCCCCACTGCCCTCCCTCCTGTAGTAGTCCCTGGTGTCTCTTGTTCTCATCTTTATGTCCATGTGTACTCAAGAATCATCTATGACAAGCTCACAGCCAGCATCATACTGAATGGGAGAAGCTGGAAGCATTCCCCTTGAGAAGCGGAAAAAGACAAGAACGTGTACTCTCACCACTTCTGTATGGTTTTCATATGTGCTCTTGCATGTAATGTTCACCACAACTCTAAAAAGGAGGTACAATTGTTATCCCCATTCTGTAAATGAGAACGGGAAGCACAGCCTGATTACAGAACCTTGCCAAAGCCACACATAGGGTAACAGACAGTCCAAGGGACTTCAGATCCAGATTCTTAACCACTTTCCCAGACTGTCTCTCTTCCATCTCCTGCTCTCTTTCTCTGATTGATAACCTGTTTCTTAACCTGATCCTCTCTGCAACAGCCTTAGTTTAGTTTTCATTATTTGTTGTCTTGATTGATTTATAAAGGCACCTTTTAAAATTATTTATAATAGCTACTAAATAATGGAGCTATACTATAAAGTATATTCTCCATTTTACTGTGGGAATGATCTTCAAAACACCAATCTGATCACATTAAACCACAGACCCTCACTATGACACAGCAGGTCTTTCAAGATTAGATTCCTGTCTACTTACCCAGTCTCCTCTTTCTTTCTTTTGTATTCAAAGATTTTTTAATCATACCAATACATGCACCTGGTTTAATATATATATTAGATTGAAGCATAGTAAATTGCTGATATTCAACCAATTTCAGTCTACTAAACAGCAATTTCATATTCGGCTTATTATTGCTGAAGTTTATAATGGAAAACAGTAGCTCTTTCCTTTGTCCCTCTTTAGCACCAAATATACTCTCCAGAGACAACCATTTTTTATTATTTCAGTTGGTTCTGGATATTTCCTCCATATTTCTCATACTATGCTAAAAGAGTTTAGGTTTGGCTCTGACAAGTTCAATGCCATGCCTCAAATAAGAGAAACAGCGTTGTTGTTTTTTTTTTTTTTTTTTTGTCTTACATAAAATACTTGCAGTATAAAGAGCCAGACTTCTCCCTGTTCATATTCCACTGCCACTAGAATGTGGCCTCTGTCCTCACGGTCTGAGGTAGAATCTATGTTTTAGACATCAAGATGGAGAAAAGGGCAAAGGCACATGGGCATGCTGTTCTTTGAAGGATTCTAGTTGCTGTCATTTGAAACGTGTACATACAACTCATGAGCCAAAACTTCATCCCAGCCGGGAGGGTAGAGAAGTATTGCTTGCACTGGCCAGCCATGTGCCAAAGCCTCCTGTTGGACAAGGGGAGACAGCCTCTAGGAGACCTGTAGAAGTCTCTGCTACATAGATTTATACTTCTCTATCTAGATTTATCAATACTTCAGACTTTATCTTTAAATTTACATATATGACACACATGCATTTAACTCCTATACTCCCACCTCCTCTCTCTTATTTCTTAAATATAGTTAAAAGCTACTTTCAGTTGAATCAATATAATCTCATTCAGAAAATATAACTCGCTGCAAAGAAAAAGTTATCAAAACATTATTATTTTTTCTTTTTTTTTAAACTGTGAAAATATTTTATTTAGTCATTTTTGTTTACAATTCAAACTCTGGTAATTCAAAATTAACATCTTTGCCCATGAGTTTCTTATAGACACCAGATTTTTTTTTTTCTTTCTTTCTTTCTTTTTCTTTTTTTGAGACAGAGTCTGGCTCTGTAGCCCAGGCTGGAGTGCGGTGGTGCAATCTCAGCTCACTACAAGCTCCACCTCCCAGGTTCACACCATTCTCCTGCCTCAGCCTCCTCAGTAGCTGGGACTACAGGTGCTCGCCACCATGTCCGGCTAATTTTTTGTATTTTTAGTAGAGACGGTTTCACTGTGTTAGCCAGGATGGTCTCCATGTCCTGACCTCATGATCTGCCCACCTCAGCCTCCCAAAGTGCTGGGACTACAGGCGTCCGCCACCACTCCTGGCTAATGTTTTGTATTTTTAGTAGAGACAGGGTTTCTCTATGCCAGCCAAGATGCAGAAAAAATTTTAACCTTGTGTTCCACATTGTTCTGCTGTGCTTTGTCCAAATGAACCTTTACGAGCAGGCTACCATCCAGTTTCACGCGGATTCTCTTGCCCACAATTTCCTTGGGAAGACCAAGTCCTCAAGGATTGCGTCGTGCTCAGCTGTCACAGCACGGCTCCTGGGATGCTTTTGCTTATTTTTTGTATGACTTTTTCGAGTTGGCTTAGGCAGAATTCTCCTCTGGGCAATAAAGACAACGTGCTTCCCACTGAACTTTTTCTCCAATTTGCTACTAGCTGGACTTGGATTTTCTGGAAAGATTTCAGTTGAGGAGCGGGAACAAAGATTATGATAGCTTTCCGACCATCTCCAACTTCAATTTCCTTGGCTGCCATAATATTAAGCTCCCTGAGCTGAACCTTGAAGTCTGAGTTCATCTCCAGCTCCAGAAGAGCCTGGGAGATGCTGGACTCGAACTAGTCCAGCTTCTTGTCATTGAGCTTCACGATCTTGGCGCCCGAAATGAACATGGCCTTCTCCTTGCTGAGCACCGGTTTAGGAAGAGGATCAAGACATTCTTTTCTATGGAGTTTTTTGTTTACTATTGTGTCAATTTTTTAAAAAATTCTTTTTTTTTTTTGCTTGCATAATTTTCATTTAAATATCGTTAATACTTTCCTTCATCTCTAAGTTACCACTGACAATTTCATCCATTCCCTTGAGTCTACTTTTTTTCTGGATGGAGTTCTGCATCATGGGGACCTTCACTCTCCTGCTCTGAACAAGGATGGTTGCTCTGCAGGCCTTCTGAACGGTTTTCGGCCAGGTACTTCTTTTGCTATTCTCCTTTGTTAGAGACATGGTTCCCTAGATACTATGTTTGCCTCCTTTTCTTTTTTTAAATCTTGGTCACTAGAGACTGTCAAAAATTGCCAATACCGACTATGTTTCAAGTTGTCATCGTGGGGTATTGGGAAACGTTATCAATTAGCAATAATCGCACCCGGGATAAACCTCACTGGCTACCATACTCCCCCTGTGCAAAGCTTATGCTTTCCTCTTACTTGATTTATTCCCGTATTTTGCTGGAACATATCCTCCATTAATTGCTTAACAAAGGTTCCATGAGGAGGTCTTCATCTGCCCTTTTCACTGTTAAGTATAAAGTTCTCAGTAAGAAACATAGAGATAGACAGATGATAGATGATAGACCAATAGAAAGACGGAGGGTGGCTGGCTGGCTGGTTGGCTGGCTGGATGGATGGCTGGCTGGCTGGCTGGCTGGATGGATGGATGGATAGGTAGATAGATAGATAGATAGATAGATAGATAGATAGATAGATAGATAGATAGATAGATAGATAGATAGATAGATAGATACATAGATACATAGATACATAGATACATAGATACATAGATACATAGATACATAGATACATAGAGTGAGTTTTTCCTCATAATTTTGAAAACCATCTTCTACTCTCTCGTTGTTCTTAGACTTTTTTTGAGATGTTTGGCGCTATTCTGATTCCTAGTCCTTTACATGTGTCTTTTTTTCTGACACTCAGAAGGTATTTATATCTGTGTTCTGAAATTGTCTTTACGTCTGTGCTCTGCAGTTTCACTATGAAGTGCCCTCGTGTGGGTCGTTTCCATTCTTGGCACTGGCAACTTGGTAAGGCTTCTATATCTGGATATTAATACACTTCGATTGTAAAATATTTTATTGTATTTTATTTTTATCATTTCCTTCCTTCCATTTTCATTATTTTTTCTTTCTTTTTGGAGCTTAGTCAGATGTGGAACTTTCTATATTTATCTTCTAAGTATCTTCTTTTTTCTAATATTTTCCACCTCTGTTTTATTTATTTATTTTTTTCTTTTTTGAGACAGAGTCTTGCTCTACTGCCAGGCTGGCATGCAGTAGCGTGATCTCAGTTCACTGAAACCTCTGCCTCCAGGTTCAAGTGATTCTCCTGCCTCAGCTTCTCGAGTAGCTGGGACTACAGGCACCTGCCACCACACCTGGATAATTTTTTGTATTTTTAGCAGAATCGGGTTTCACCATGTTAGCCAGAATGGTCTTGATCTCTTGACCTTGTGATCCGCCAGCCTCAGCCTCCCAAAGTGCTGGGATTACAGACATGAGCCACAGCACCTGGCCTTCTACCTCTGTTTTTCTGTCTCCCAGGCTGGAGTGCAGTGGTGTGATCTTGGCTCACGGCAACCTCCACCTCCACCTCCATGATCTCATGCCTCAGCCTCCCAAGTAGCTGGGACTGCAGGCATGCACCACCACACCACACCCAACTATTTTTTTTTTTTTTTTTAGTAGAGATGGGGTTTTGTCATGTTGGAGAGGCTAGTTTCAAACTCCTGACCTCAGGTGATCCACCCACCTTAGCCTCCCAAAGTGCTGGGATTATAGGTGTGAGCTGCCATGCCTGGCCTTCACCTCTGTTTTTATTATATTTTGAGAAATTTTCTTGACTTTATGTTCCAAATCTTCCCTTTTTTATTCTAGCCACCTGATTTTTTAACTTACCTGCATGTTAATTTTTAAAGTTGCTTTCTGGGACTTTTTAACAGTTACAACATGTTCTCACAAACCTTAAAGTTTTAGTTGGAGCTGTGAAATTCTTATTTGGGAGAGATTAATTCTGATTTACACATTTTTTTGGTCTGGGCACTTTCTCTGTATGTTTATTTTACTTGTTTGTTTTTAATTTATGAGGCTTACTTTTATGCCAAGAGATCTTTGGTTTGAGTATATATTAAAAATGAAAGCTTAAAAAGCTAACAGGCAGCTTTCTAATATAGATGAAGTATGTCAACTCACATGTTTCACTTTGGATTGACAGGTGGGGAGAGCCACATTTTCACTGGTGATTTCTAAACATCAATATATGAAGAACTTTTCCCTGAAGCCATTCTATTTTCCAGAAGAGTTCTCCAGTCTCCTGACTGGAATATGTGCAACAAAGGCTTGATGGGATTATAGGAATAGAGAACAAACATCCTTGAGTGCAGCTTTTCAGTCAATATTCCTAAATTTTCCCTTAATCTCAAGTATTCACTATTTAATTCCTATACAGAAAGAACCTACAATCTTTTGTCTGAAAGCTACACATCTAGTTATTGGTTCAACTAGTTATTGGATAGAAATAATAGCTGAGATTCCAGTTCCATATTCAGACATGTAAGGCATTCCTTTGTTGGCACCATTTTTAGTTCTGTACTTTACTTCTATATTCTGAAATATATGCCATCCTGACCCTTTGTGCATTTGAGGGGACAAAAACAAAGCCCTTCATATTCTGTGTAAGCTTCTATTTCGATAAGTACATAGTTTGTATCCTATCCAGAACTGATATCTAACTGACATTCACCAGGTTAGCCATGACAGTTCATGAAACAGAAATCCTATTGTCCTTCTTGGTTATTAGCTACCTCTCCAGAATCCCTTGCACACCCCCTGCCACCTCATTCTCTCCCTGGGAAACCCCCTTTCCACATGCACCCACACGAACTCTTTACAGGAAGCAGATGGTGCACAGAAAATGGAATCATTGAAAGATTTAATGAAGAGACCATTTACAGTGGCATGAAGAGGGTTAAGGGAAACCAACCAACAAGGGATGGGACAAGACACCAGAATCATCAAGATTAGAAAGCTATTACCTCCTCTAAGCCTGAAGAGGCAAGAAAGGAAACTGTTGGTGCAACCAAGCAGAGCTATAGCTATAGAATAGATTACCCTACAGAAACTGTGGTCCTAGGTAGAGGATAGCAGGCACACAAAACCATGGCTCAGCAGGGAAAGAACGAGTAGAATAATGATCCTGATACCCCTGATGCCTCCTTTAGCTGAACCATCAGGTAGTCAAAAAGCAAGGGAGTCCTCTCAGCTCTAAAAGTTTAGTGGAGAGTACATCTAGAGAAGCCAAGGGTGACAGAGACTGTGCAGCCCGCCACTGGCTCAGCAGAGGGTCTCCAGGAAACTCTTCTGCACGACAACAGGCAGTTCTTTCTGATTGCTTGGGCCCCACATCGTACTTATTTTTAAATATTTTAAATAACATTTCTGCTTCTATGAACTTCCTAAATTCACAAACTGTAACAATCTTTCATCTACTAACATCCCCTCTCTCATTCCCTTTTTCTCTGTGGATTTACACCGACTGTACATGGGAGTAGGACAGAAGGGGAAATGATTTATTTCATTTTAATGGAGTCTCAGGAGGGAGAAGCAATAATTGCCTATGAACAACCTGGCATCTTATTCAATCGAAACACTACTATTTCCCTTGATTCAACTGCCTCATCCATTTGTAGGTCTTTATAAATGCTATGCCATCTTATACCTCCAAGGCATTTTTTTCATCTAACTAGAATAACCTTCATTTACCTGGATAACTCCAAATATTTCTGTAGGCCAGCTCAAAAATCACCTCTCCTAGGGAACCCTGCCTGGCCCTTCCCTAGTCCATCCTAAGTGCCCTCCTGTGTGCGTTTATAGCACTGTGTGCTTACCACTATCGCCAAACTTTTCCCATTTTGCTGCAATTGTCTAAGTCTACTCTTCAATGACACTATTAGCAGGAATAGCATATCTGTGTTCAGCAGTTCTCAATCTTATCAGACCAAGCCCCCCTATTTATAAATATATTTAGTCCTTTTACTCTTCTCCTAAAGTGAAATCCATAGTTAATATATCCTACATAAAAACATGCTCAAAATATCAAGAGGTCTGATGTCTTTTGCAGCAAGAATGTAGCACAGATTCTTAGCATTCACCTTCTTGGACCAGAAGCCAGGGCTGCATCTCTGAGGCCAAATGCAGTGCCCAGGGAAGATCAAGCACAGTTTGCCCTGGCTTCAGGAGGAGGACTCACCAGCACCCTGTGCATGTTCAGCATGCAGTACCTTGAACAGAAGAGTTTTCTTTGCTGGCAACCAAACATGTATCCTGCAGAGGTGTTTGGAGGAGTTACTGTAGTACTGTGTTACATATACGATTTATCCACAGATGCTAAGTAATTGTCTCCAAGGGAGTAAAAATCTGGAATGCCAATGGATCTCAAAATCTTTTGGGGCAGTCTGGGATTCCCCACCAGGAGATGCAGATTTGGAACCAGCTTATGGAAGACATCAGTGGAGACATTTGAGACAGAATGCAAAGAGATGAATCCTGATTATTCAGGTTAAGGAGTAGACCAACTGCCAAAAGTTATTGACACAATGAAAACCAACCACAATGACAAAAGAATCATCAAGTGTACGTAGAACTCAAAAAAAAAAAATCTCCCTTTGATAGCTCTGGTGTCAGGTCAGTTGCCAGTTTAATGGCGGACAGTGAACTTTACCAGGGGTCAGGAAATATGGGGCCCTGGTGCCTTTTGGCATCACATGATCCCATGCATTACAGACCTGAAGCCAAGCGACTGTACGTATTTTGGACAATGCTCATATATACCTAAATCTCACTGAGCCACTGAAAATTAATTAGACCTTTCTCCAAATTCAGAACATTCAAAAAGTTAAGATAATTAGTGATGTTAAAGCTGAAGATATTCAGATTGAAAGCTATAGCATTCATCTAAGTATTAAAGTTAGAAATGTTTGTCTGAAATGCCTTTGCATATTTTCGGGGTTTGATCAGTCTTTTGGAGATAGTCTGCCCCGGTGAGTTTTTTGTTTGTGCTTCAAATGAAAAAAGAACTAGGTCAAAATCCCATTAGTATCCTATCAGTTACCATGCATCATTAAGAACAGCTTCCACTGGGGATAATTTTTTTAGGAAAAAAGGTCCACCTTTTTAGAAAAACAATACTATTAATGTGATTAAGAATGTGTAAAAATTCTTAAGAATCTTAAGAAGATTGAAAGTGTATTACCCTCAAAAAATACATGCATTTCAAACCTACATCTGTATGAAGAAGGTGTTAATTTCAAGTGTTGTACAAACAATATCACTATAGCAGCATTTAAATACTATCAACCACAATATGCAATGTAGCTATAGTCTTTTGAAATATGTTTTATATATTTCTATAAATACTATAAATCAGCATTCTGTTCTCGAATAAATTGACAAAATGCCATCAGCATAGTATAAGAGCAATAAGAAAATTATGTATAATAAATGAGACTAAATCATTGACGAAGACAAGTCTTAAATTAGTCAGATGTTTGCAACTATATGAAGAATCACATTGAATATAGTAGCTCGTAACACAGTTATAGGTATGTGACCTAAGAAACTCAAATACTGTATCTCAAATAGCTTTTCCAGAAGGATGAATAACCTCGGTAAGTTCTGAACAAAGCCAAGGGTGATCTTATTGTGATTTACATAGTATATTTGCATTCTTGAAAAACTCAGCATATTTGAGTTAAATGGAGTTAGACTCTGGACTCAAATAACTACAAAAACAAATCTTTCATCTATTGTCTCTAGACACATTTTAACCTTTTTGAAATTACAAAATTCATCTTACAGTCAATGGCTTCTTACAGTCTCTTTCAATCAGTTGCAGCCAAGATGAGGAAACTTGATCAGAGTTGTTTGTATTCTCATCACTTCAGTTGGGTTATCTGCTTTGCAGGTATTGCATGTGTTGAGTTTAATTGCTATATAAAATGTCATTTAAAGACATTATACTATGAATCAACATCAATACAAATAATTATTCACAAGCATGGAAGCAGGACAGTGGACATCATTTTGAAACTACAAAGCATTCGTCACTGGAAGAATAACAATCATTCAATATTTTTCCCAGAGGAACTTCGAACGGCTAGAGAAATTTTTTTTTTTTTTTTTTTTTTTTTTTTTTTTTTTTTTTTTTTTTTTTTTGAGACAGAGTCTCGCTCTGTCACCCAAGCTGGAGTACAGTGGTACAATCTTGGCTCACTGCAAGCTCTGCCTCCCGAGTTCACGCCATTCTCCTCCCTCAGCCTCCCGAGTAGCTGGGACTACAGGCACCCGCCACCACGCCTGGCTAATATTTTTTGTACTTTTAGTAGAGATGGGGTTTCACCGTGTTAGCCAGGATGGTCTCGATCACCTGACCTCGTGATCTGCCCACCTCGGCCTCCCAAAGTGCTGGGATTACAGGCGCGAGCCACCGCGCCCAGCCAAGCACATTTTTTTTTTATTAAAAAAAGAAGACACCATGAATAAATGTCGTCTTACATTTTCATCATGAAATACATACAAAGATTAACTATCATATGCCATTCAGTGCAACAGAAGGCAGAAGAATTTGTAGATCCATCTGAGTAACAAAAAGGAGGAGAATTTGTAGATCGCTCAGAGTAGTTAAAAGAAATTTCAGAAGAGCAAGAGCTGTTGAGACTGACACGTGTGTTGTGCAGAACTGTACTGAAGGAATTGTGTCATAGTATAATTTGCGGTGTTCTTCCTTCTCAGTTATATATATAATTATAGTACATCTTAAAATCAATGGTATCTTAGATTGAGTGAAATATGGCACTTAAATATCTTGCAAAATATTTCAAAATCCTGTGGAACCTGGAACAATTCTTCATTGTGAAGGACTATCCCACAAATTGTAAGATACCTAGAATGCTTGGCTCCTGGCCACCAAAAATCATGATAGCAAAAAGAAAAATCAAATAAATTGCAAAACACAACTGGGGATGGAAGTGGGAGTTGGGTACTGCTTCTGTTAGAAATTAGTAGCGTAAAGCTTTTCCCAGGAACTAGTACATAATAGGTGTTCAATAAGTGCCTTTTGAAGGATGATTAACTAATTGCTAAACTTTAAAATTTCCCAATAGGTTAAATATTGTTTGCTCAGTCATTGACCACTGTTTGAAAAGTAGATCACTTGATTATTTATATTGTGGGCTTTAGTTTTCTAGTGTAAAATTTTTGCCCTCTATTTACTTGTGCATTATTTTAGCAACTGAGATCATGGTATGATTCATTTTATTATTCATTCACACACACACATTCAATAACTACTTATTAACAGTTTACCATGAACCAGACATTGTACTAAGTACTGTGAAAACAATGTAAAATAATGTATATATAGACTGTTCCCTTGCTTAGCTTACAATGTCAAAGGCAGGAAATTTATAAAGCAATTACAATAAAATAAGATAAGTATTCTGAAAGAGAGGAGGGGGTAGAAATGAGATTCATATGAGTTTTAGTCATACTAATTCATTTTGCCAGTGGTAGATACATTCTTATTTTGGATGCAGATAGCACTGTCACTTCGGTGTCTCTGGAGGCTACTATAAAAATCCCATTTCTGTGAGTCTTTAGCTCCGTAGAGAAAATGATTGGCAGCACGACTGTGGGTATGGCATTTTCACTTTATATTGATAATAATGAGGGATGCTTTAAATGACAAATATTGAAATGAGAATGTCTATTCAAGCTTTTAGCCCGCATTTGTTTTCTCAAAAGCTCTACAATTTCAGTCTCAAAATGGGCCCAGTAGAAGTGCCCAGCAGTGTGCTTTGAAGAGCTGTCCAGCAAAACATGTCCTAAACATTCTTCAAATTGAACACAAAGTGACCAACTAGATGCAGTCCCAAAAATGCCGTTCCTACTGAGAGAGACTGAATTATCGAGTAAACCACCATAATTTGGGCAGATCTTCAGAGAGAAAATGCTGAGAGTGGATGGAGAAGTGATGCAGGAACCAAGGCGGAAGAGGGATGAAGCTGGGAATCCTGTGTAGGATACCCTAATGCCAGGGCTAGTTCCAGCTCCAATTGGCTTCTGAGAAAGGGGTGAGTGGGGGAACTGAGGGACAGCCCACTCTTGCTGCAGACCTGTGGAATCCTAGCTACAGAGGACTCTGTATCCCCCATGGACATGGACTTCTAGCGGGGGATCTCCCTAGGGAGCAGTCAGAGACAGGCCATTGGACGGATGGAGCCTGGGAGCTTTTGCACACTGGACTCTCCTGCAGAGAGTGAGGACAGAGGCCCATCCCCCAGGGCTCGCCATTCCCCTCCAGGAGGTGCAGGCCCCAGCTGACCTCTAAGCCAGCAGAGGCGGGGCCAGCTTCACCACAGGACTGGAGGCATCTGCTCTGCAAGCTCTTCTGCCTGCTGTTCCCTCATAGGGTCTATGCCTAGCTTCCCTGCAGGAGTGGGTGCACAGTGCAGTCCCTGCAGCACACCCTTAGTGAGTCACTGCACCTAAGTACTTTCCTGAGGACCCTGGAACACACTGGATCTCTCACCACTACCAGAACCCAGACCCAAGCCAACATCCCGTTGCCCCCAGGGCTGTAGCGGGCAGCTCAAGAGTACAAAGCCAAGATCTGTGGCTGGCACTTAAGTGGAGAAGGAGCCCCCATCCTCAGAACACTGAGAAGGGTGAGATGCATGGGTTCCTGGGACAGAGAGGGAACAGAGTGTGCCTTCCTCCTCAAGGCCATTTCAGAGACTGTGTTCACATCTCCCTACCACAGCCTCTGCCCAAGGGGGGCCCCACCACATGGAACACCTAACAAAAAATGTGGGTGTAGCAGCAGCCATCAGAGGGGCTCCCCCAAGGCCCAGGAGTGGACTGGTGAGGGGGCTGTCTCTCTCCCCTGCCACCACAGAGCATGCCTGTGAATACAAGGTAGTACAAAAGAGTCACGTGACTGGGTATTAGCTTAGCTACTGGCCATTATTCTTAAGTGTGATCTACTGGATTCCAACTCAACCCACAACACCAAAAATTTGTCCCACTAAATATATACACCTGTGAAACCAAGAGCAAGAATTGACCCAAATATAAAGTTCCTTTACAGAGCCCTGGGCATCTAGAAGCATCCAGAAATGAAGCCAACTGAATATACTCAACTTAAACCACAGTTACAGGAACACCAATTCTCCCAGATGAGAAAGAATCAGCACAAGAAACTTCAGGCAATCTAAAAAGCCAGAGTGTCCCCTTTCCTCTAAATGAACCCACTAGCTCCCTAGCAATGGTTCTTAACCATTATAAAATGGCTGAAATGACAGGCATAAAATTCAAAAGCTGGATGGCAAGGAAAGTCATCAAGATTCAGGAGAAAGTTGAAACCCAATCAAAAGAATCCACAGAATCCAGTAAGGTGACCCAAGGGCTGAAAGACAAGGTAGTCAACATTTTTTATTTTTTCTTTGAGACAGGGTCTCACTCTGTCACCAAGGCTGGAGTGTGGTCACACAATCAGGGCTTACTGCATCCTCAACCTGCCAGGTTCAGGTACACGTGACCATACCCAGTTGGTTTTTTGTATTTTTTTGTAGAGAAAGGATTTTGCCATGTTACCCAGGCTGCAAAATAACAATCTTAAGAAGGAACCAAACTGAATTTCTAGAGCTGAAAAACTCACTATAATAATTTTGTAATACAATTGGAAGTATTAACAATGGAATAGACCATGCTGAAGAAAGAATCTAGAGCTTGAAGACTGGTTCTTTGAGTCAACTCAGTCAGACAAAAATAATGAGAAAGGAATTAAGAAAAATGATCAAAACCTCTGAGAAATGTAAGATTATGTAAAGAGACCAAATCTATGACCCTTTAGCATTCCTGAGCAAGAAGGAGAGAGAATAAGCAACTTGGAAAATATACTTGAGGATAGAGTTTGTGAAAATTTCCCTCATCTCACTAAGAGATTGACAGGCAAATTCAAGAAATACAGAGAACCCCACCTAGATATTATACAAGAGGACCAATCCCCAAGGCACATAGTCATCAGATTCACTGAAGTCAACACAAAAGAAAAAAATCTTAAAGGCAACTAGAGAGAAAGGTTAAGTTATGTACAGGTAGACCCATTAGGCTAGTACCAGACCTCTCAGCAGAAATGTTACAAGCCAAAACATATTGGGGGCCTATTTTCTGTGTCCTTAGAGAAAAGAAATTCCAACCAAGAATTTCATATCTGGCTAAACTAAAATTCATAAGTGAAAGAGAAATGAAATCCTTCCCAAATAAGCAAATGCTGAGGGAATATGTTTCAACTAGACCAGCCTTATAAGAGGTTCTAAAGGGAGTACTAAACACGAAATCAAAAGAACACCTGCTACCACAAAAATACACTTATGCACATAGCCCACAGGCACTATAAAGCAACTACACAATTAAGTCTACATAACAGCCAGTTAACAACACGGTGACAGGATCAAAATCACATATATCAATAGTAACCTTGAATGTAAATTGGCTAAACATCCCATTTAGAAGACGCAGAGTGGCAATCTTGGTAAACAGAAATGACTCAGCCATCTGTTGTTCAAGAGACTCATCTCACATGTAATCGCACCCACATGCTCAAAATCAAAGGATAGAAAAAGGTCTACCATGCAAATGGAAAACAAAAGAGAGCCGCAGTCACTATTCTTACATTAGAAAAAAAAAGAAAAAGAAAAACAAGCTTTAAACCAATAAAAATTAAGGACAATGAAGGGCATTACATAATTATAACGGGTCCAATCCAACAAGAAGCCTTAACTATCCTAAATATATATGCACCTAACAATTGAATACCCAGATTCATAAAACAAGTTCTTCTTGACATAAAAAAGAAGGCTTAGCCAAAAATACAATAATAGCGGGAGACTTCAACACCCCATTGACAGCATTAGACAGATCATCAAGGCAGAAAACTAACAAAGAAATTCTGGAGTTAAATCCTAACATTTGACTAACTGAACCTAATAGACATCTATAGAACACTCCACCCAACAACCACAGAACATACATCCTCATCTGCACACAGAATGTATTCTAAAATCAACCACCTGTCTGATCATGAAGAAAATCTCAATAAATTAAAAACTTGAAATCATAGCAAGCATACTTGTGGACCACAGTAAAATAAAAATAGAATTCAATATCAAGATTTCTCAAAACTACACAAATACATAGAAATTGAACAATTTGATTTTAAATAGCTTGTGTATGAGCATTAAAATTAAGTCAGAAATCAAAAAATTCTTTGAAATTAATGAAAATAGGGATGCAATTTAATAAAATCCCTAGGATGCACCCAAAGCAATGGTAAGAGGAAAATTTACACCCCTGAAGACTTTCAGCAAGAAGTTAGAAAGATCTCAAATTAAGAAACTAACTTTGAGCCTAAACAAACTAGAAAAAAAAAAAAAGAGAGAGAGAGAAAACAAAAGAGAAAACCAACCCCAAAGCACAAGAAAATAAATAACTAAAATTAGAGAAAAACATAATAAAGTTAAGATGGGAAAATGCATACAAAAGATCTATAAGGTTGAGTACGGTGGCTCATGCCTGTAATCCCAGGACTTTGGGTGGCTGAGGTAGGAGGATGGCTTAAAACTAGGAGTTTGAGACCAGCTTGGGCAACATAGCAAGACTCCAACACTATGAAAAGAAAAAATAAATTTAAATCAAAAAGATCAGTAAAGTCATAAATAGGTTCTTCAGAAATATAAACAGGACTGACAGACTGCTAGCTGGATTAACGGAGCCAAAAAAAAAAAAAAAGAGAGAGAGAGAAGATCCAAATAAGTACGATCAGAAATGACAAAAATGGCATTACAGTTGACCCCTCAGAAATACAAAAGATCCTCAGAGAATACTATTCAACTTTTTGCACACAAATTAGAAAACCTAGAGAAAATGGATAAATTCCTGGAAACACAAAACCTTGTGAGATTGAATGAGGAAGAGATTGAAACTCTGAATAGACCAATATCAAGCTCTGAAATTGAATCGGTAATAAAGAACCTACCAACCAAAAAAAGCCTTGGACCAGATGGATTCACAGCCTAATTCTACCAGATTTACAAAGAATAACTGTTATTGATCCTACTCAATCTGTTCCAAAAAAAAATGCGGAGGAGAAACTCCTCCCTAACTCCTTCTTTGAAGCCAGCATCAGCTAAATACCAACATCTGGCAGAGACACAACACGGTAAGAAAACTTCAGGAAAATATACCTGAAGAACATAGATTAAAAATTACCTCAACAAAAGACTAGCAAAGCAAATCCAGCAGTACATCAAAAAGTTAGTTCACCATGATCAAGTAAGCTTTATTCCTGGGATGCAAGGTTTGTTCGATATACACAAATCAATAAATGTGATTCACCACATAAACAGAATTAAAAGCAAAAATCATGTGATCATCTCAATAGATGCAGAAAAAGCTTTCAGTAAAATCCAATATCTCTTTCTAGAAAAAAAAAACTCTCAATAAACGAGGCATCGAAGGAACATACCTCAAAATAATAAGAGCTGTCTACGACAAACTCACAGCCAAAGTCATACTGAAAAGGCAAAACCTAGAACCATTCCCCTTGAGAACTAAAAGAAACCAAGAATACCCACTTTGACCACTCCTATTCATCACAATACTGGAAGTCCTAGAGAGAACATTTAGACAAGAGAAAGAAATAAAAAGTATCCAAATAGGAAAAGGATAAGTCAAACGATCTCTCTTTGCTGATGATATTATTCTATACTTAGAAAACCCCAAAGACTGCCAAAAGGTTACCAGAACTGATAAACGATTTTAGCAAGGTTTCAAGATACAAACTCAATGTGCAAAAATCAGTGGCATCTCTGTAGAATGATAAAATCCAGGCTGAGAGTCAAATCCAGAACACGGTCTCTCTCTCTCTCTTTTTTTTTTTTTTTTTTTTTTTTTGAGACGGAGTCTCCCTCTGTAGCCCAGGCTGGAGGGCAGTGGCCTGATCTCGTCTCACTGCAGGCTCCGCCTCCCAGGTTCACGCCATGCTCCTGCTTTAGCCTCCCGAATAGCTGGGACTACAGGAGCCCGCCACCATGCCAGGCTAATTTTTTTGTATTTTTTAGTGGAGATGGGGTTTCACCATGTTAGCCAAGATAGTCTCGATCTCCTGACTTTGTGATCCACCCGCCTTGGCCTCCCAAAGTTCTGGGACTACAGGCGTGAGCCACAGGCCCAGAACACTGTCTCTTTTATAATAGCCACAAACAAAATGAAATGCCTAGGAATACAGCTAACCAAGGAGGTGAAAGATCCATATAGGGAGAACTACAAAACACTACTAAAAAAATGGCATGTGACACAAATAAATGGGAAAACGTGCAATGCTCATGGATTGAAAAAATAAATACCATTAAAATGGTCATACTGCCCAAAGCATTTCACAGACTCAGTGCTCTTCCTATCAAACTACCAATGAAATTCTTCACAGAATTAGAAAAACTTTTAAAATTAATGTGGAACCAAAAAAAGCTCAAATAGGCAAGGCAATCCTAAGCAATCAGAGCAAAGCTGGAGGCATCACATTACCCAACTTCAAACTATACTACAAAGCTACAGTAACCAAAAGAGCAAGGTACTATTACAAAAACAGACACAGACCAATGAAACAAAATAGAGAGCCTAGAAATAATGTCACACATCTACAACCATCTGATCTTCAACACAGTCAACAAAAACAAGCAATGGGGAAAGGATTCCCTATTAAATAAATGGTGCTGTGATAGCTGCCTAGCCATATGAAGAAGAATGAAACTAGACCCTTACATTTCACCATATACAAAAATTAAAGCAAGATAGATTAAATACTTAAATGTAAGACCTTGAACTACAAAAATCTTAGGTGAAAACATAGAAATACTACTCTTGACATTGGTCTTGGCAAAGGATTTTTGGCTAATTCTCCAAAAGCAATTGCAACAACAGCAGAAAAAATGCAGTTGACAAATACTACCTAATTAAACTCAAGAACTGAAATTTGAGAAACTAGTTCATGAGAAACTAACTAGTTCATGAGAAATTTCAGTTCTTTAATTTAATTAGGTCCCATTTGCCAATTTCATTTTTTTTTTTTTTTTTTTTTTTTTTGCAATTGCTTTTGGGGAATTAGTTCCTCAAATTTCGGTTCTTTAATTAGGTCCCATTTGTCAATTTCATTTTTTGTTGTAAAGAACCTAATTAAACTAAAGAACTTAAATTTAACATTTATTCTGCATGGCAAAATAAACCATCAACAGAATAAACAGACAACCTACAGAATGGGAGAAAATATTTACAAACTATGCAAAGGTCTAATAATATCCAGAATCTATAAGGAACTTAAACAAATCAACAAGAAAAAAAATCACTAAAAAAATGTGTAGAGAACATGAACAGACACTTCTCAGAGAAGACATACAATAGCCAAAAAACACATTACAAAATGCTCATCATCACTAATCATCAGAGAAATGCAAATCAAAACCACAATGAAATACCATCTCATACCAGTCAAAATAGCTATATTAAAAAGCTGAAAAACAACGAATGCTTATACACTGTTGTTGGGAATGTAAATTCAACTGCTGTGAAAAGAAATTTGGAAGTTTCTCAAAGAACTTAAAACACAGGCAGTAATCCCATTACTGGACATGTACCTAAAGGAAAATAGGTCATTATACCAAAAAGAACCATGCACTCATATGTTCATCATCACACTATTCACAGTAGAAAGACATAGAATCAACCTAGGTGACCAACAATGGTGGATTGAATAAAGAAAATGTGCATATATACTATGAAACACTGTGCAACCATAGAAATAATGAAATCATGTCCTTTGCAGCAATATGAATGGAACTGGAGGCCATAATCTTAAGTGAATTAACTCAGGAACAGAAAACCAAATACCACATGTTCTTTCTTATAAGTGGGAGCCAAACATTGAGCACACACGGTCATAAACATGGGAATAATAAACACCATGGACTACTAGAGAAGGGAGGGTTGGGGGCATGGGTTGAAAAACTACCTATTGGGTACCATACTTATGAATTGGGTCCAATATACCTATGTAACAATCCTACATGTGTACCCCTGTATCTAAAATAAAAGCTGAAATTTAAAACTATATATATGTATATATATATATATATATACACACACACATATATATATATAATTTACCATTTTAACAATTTTTAAGTGTAGAGTTCAGTAACATTAATTACATTCACATTGTTGCGCCCATCACCACCATTCATCTTGAGAACTTTCTCATCTTCCCAAACAGAAAACTCCATTAACCAATAACTCCCTATTCCTCCTTCCCCCAGCCCCTGAGAACCACTATTCTACTTTCTGTTTCCATGAATTTGACTACTTTAGGTACTTCATACAAGTGGAACCACACAATATTTGTCTTTTTTTGGCTGGCTTATTTCAGTTAGCATGTTTTCAAGGGTCATCCATGTGTCAGAACTTTATTCTTTTTGATGACTGGATATATCATTGTATGTATAAACCACATTTTGTCATTTATTTATCGGTTGGTGGTCATTTGGACTGTCCCACCTTTTGGTTATTATGAATAATGCTGCTATTGCTGCCGAATGCCAGGTATTTGGCCTAAGTCCTGTTACTACCTGCACAGAAAGCCAATAACTGAAAGAAGGAGAATTGTAAGAGAAGAAAGGCATTATGATGTGTGATGTCAGCCAGAGATATGGAAGAGCAGTCTCAAATCTGTCTCTCTCCCCTGACTAAAGTTGGAGCTTTATTAATATATAGCATGGAAAGAAAACAGTAGGGTTAAGGAACAGGAGTTGGTCAACAGGCATCAGGTGGTCAAATGAGGGGGTCTAGTATCTCTCTTTAATCACATGTGGAAAATGAAAATTAGGGAGAGGTAAGAAAGACAAGCCAATCAACAGGTATATCTCTTTCTGTGTTTAATTTTTTTAAGAAGAAAAGTGAATTTTTACTTCAGATATACCAAGATATACCAAGCAGCAGGTATATCTCACTGTCTGGTGTGGTGATCTGGAAAGCCTCAGTTCCCCAATACCACCCAGGAGGCCTGGCCATCAAAGGAACTCAGATAAGACAAATTTAAGTTTCTCAAATTTCAGTTCTGTGGAAAAATTGGACCAGTTTCACGATGAACATTGGTGTAATAACTGTTTCTTAATCATTTTAAAAATTCACTTTTCTTCTTAAAAAAATTAAACACAGAAAGAGTTTACACATGCCATCTATTCTGTTAAGTGTAATATAAAATGGAAGAATAATCCAAACTTCTCACTTCCCCAATTTAATGAACAAATTGGTGATATAACTGTTAACTGATATTGTTACTTTTAGACATATTTGAATGTACTTTTTAAAATGTTACTAATGTTATTGAATTGCAAAAAGAAAGTATTTTACAGATTATGATCACTTTTAAACATTAGATAGATTCTTTCTTCCTTTTCTTTCTTTCACATACACAAACATTTATCCCACATGTCAGCATTTTGAAAAGAAAAAGCTGAAAAAACAGTGACATGAGAAATAGAAATTAAATTAATAAGTGGAGTAGGTTTGTCCATGCCCTCTTGTTGATTGAATTGAGTTGTGCCTAAAGAGATTGCCCTAAAAGTCACCAAAATCTAGTTTCCATGTTTTAATATTTTTATCATTCTATCATAATGTTCTCTTTTCACAGAAATGAGAGAAAATAAACTAATCAAAACCAAAGTCCTAGGTCAAAAGGCATGATTATTAATCCTTCAGTGATCTCAGACACATCCATTTCTTTAAATAAAGAGGCAAATGCACCCTTTTAAGGTATAATCTTTGAGAAACATATCTCAATTTTTGAGAAACATCTCAAACAATCTTTGAGAAATATATTTCTAATACAGTTGGAAATTTTCTTCTTCTTTGAAATAACTGGGTAATTTAACACAGTGAATTAAATATTTTGTGCCCCAATCACTAGTGTATTTTGTGATTTTTATTTCCCCAAATTTCTGATTCATTTCTGACCATTGAAATCTTTTCCTGTTGATATGTGAACATTAATATCTGACCTTTACCCTCAGTATCATTTTTTTTCTTGCCTTATCCCCATCCCCACACCAAATCTTTTGTTCCATATTACTGAAAAGATGACTTTACAAGTTCAGTGCTTGTAAGGGTGTTACCAAGAGCATCCAAAATAAACCTAGTGGGTAGCATTTACAGATAAACCACATCATCATGAATATGGATGTGAAAATAATTGAGTTTGAAAACTTAGAAATTCACAAGTGCTACAGTTAAATCTTTTAAAAAAATATTTAGTATTTTACTGTTTCTGCCTTTTAATGAGCTAAATACTGTCCAATTCTTCTATGCCTTTCAATAAGCTAAATACTCTCCAATTCTTCTATAGTGACATTTCTCGTACATTTAAAAATGACAGTTGAAAAATCTCTACACAGGATAACCTGGTCCATTACTATAAAACTCACAAACACTAGTGCATCTATATAGTCTCAGAATTAAAAGTTTGTGACAAGGGTTACTTAAAAGACAATTTTGTTCTTCTCTTCTTTACCACTTGACTGATAAAACAGGTAACTGGAAATGTGGTTCTGATTATATTACTATTCTACTTTCTGTTTCCATGAATTTGACTACTTTAGGTACTTCATACAAGTGGAACTACACAATATTTGTCTTTTTTTGGCTGGCTTATTTCAGTTAGCATGTTTTCAAGGGTCATCCATGGTATACTCTTCTATACCTGACGGATACCTCTTCTATTTCCAGTACAAAGTGAGGACAATCCTAGGAGGTACTTTCATAGGTTTGAAGTTATAAAGTCACTAGACTTTAAAACTTTTGTTGATAAGACAACCAAGAGCTCAAGGAGTCAGTACACTTGCCCTATAAAAACCCAGCAAGCTTGTGGCTAAATATTCTTTCAAAATTGACTTTGCTTAATTAACCTCTCTTTAAGTCCTTATTCTACTCTCATGTAAGCACATTATCCCAAAATAAAGGATTTTGGCTTGAATTCAGTGGACTAATATAAATATTCTGTAATCCAGACACACCAAAAGTAACAGGGACTAGAAAACAAACAAAAAAACATTTTTCATCTCTGAAATTGCATAAATTAGTGGTGATCTACATTTATCACTATTTTAAGGTTATGATTTTTATACTTAGAAACATGATTACAAAGCTAAGTAGTTAAATCATAAATTTCTTTTTACCCCTTTCTACACAAATGTCAAAGTTCTTATTATGAATCACAGAGCAATCTATGATGTTTTTCCATGTAAATTGTATTTACTTCTTTCAATTTCAAGCTGGTTATCTGTTCCAGCTATAGGGTTGCTTCAAGCCCATATTTTATTGCCTCTCAGGGTTGAACCCACTTGCCTTTTCCTTACTTTGTGGTGCTAGATCTAAATTCTTTTTTTTTTTTTTTTTTTTTTTTTTGAGACGGAGTCTCGCTCTGTCGCCCAGGCTGGAGTGCAGTGGCCGGATCTCAGCTCACTGCAAGCTCCGCCTCCTGGGTTCACGCCATTCTCCTGCCTCAGCCTCCCGAGTAGCTGGGACTCCAGGCGCCCGCCACCTCGCCCGGCTAGTTTTTTGTATTTTTTTTTAGTAGAGACGGGGTTTCACCGTGTTAGCCAGGATGGTCTCGATCTCCTGACCTCTTGATCCGCCCGTCTCGGCCTCCCAAAGTGCTGGGATTACAGGCTTGAGCCACCGCGCCCGGCCGCTAGATCTAAATTCTATAAACTCCTTTATTTCTTTGCCAGCTGATTTGATGCTAGGCTCTGCCAATAGAAGGTGTCTGAGGGAAAAGCCTCAATTTGAGGAGAAAGAGATCATTTTTCAGTAGTATCTGCCCTGTAACTTCAAGAAATTAGGAATCTTTTAGGAATGCTGTGGAATTCTCTGGCTCTCAAACTGTGATTTGAGCCAAGCTTATTATCTTTCTCTAAGTACTCAAGTGCACTCTAATAGAGTCTATCACACACTGCGGTCAATGTTGTTTGTCATCATTGCTACTATAATATTAATCTCCTAACTGGACTCTTACAAGTACTTTATCTCCAAGTCAATGTTTTATCAAACATTTCTGTAGCTTTCAGTCTACATCAAATAAAAACGATATAAAAGGACTGGGCTCAGGCAGTGGTGGATCAATCTCCTTTTACACTGACTACTTCATTGCCTCCTGTCCTTCAATCTAGTCCTGTAACCTCATGTGTAGTTTCTTATTACCAGTTGACTGAGGAAGAAAAACTTAATCCTGGTTTTAAAATGGGAAAGATAACTACAGAATTGGACCTAATGGGCAGTGGCAAAAGAAAAAAATTATAGAATTTCAATGGGACATTTGATTGTCCATTGAATTGAAAGAAAGCCAAAAGTAAAGATCTACACTGGTGCATAAGTTGTTGCTAATTGTTTAAATGGATGAATTAGAGACTTTGAAAGAACAGGGTTGGAATATCAGTAACAAAAAGTCTGGGAAAATGTTATGTGAATAGACCACTCAGAATGGCCTCAAAGAGAAAAAATGGCTGTGTCTCATTTAAAAAAATATTCACCAAAGGGCATCCACTGCAAAAGAAGCAATCACTAACTAAGTGAACAAAATAACACATTCTGTGACTGTCAGTCACTCCTTTCCCCAGATACCCCAGAGCATGCTTAATAGGCCTAAGAAAAAAGTAGCCACACTGCAAGAAATAGACACTATACGTGGTCTTAACAACAGAGACGTATTTTTGCCAAAGGTGACCTGGCTACAATTGCTGTTGAATGTTGAATCCAACAACAGAGATCAACACTGAGCCCTCAATATGTCACCTTTCCTTGGGAGGAACAGCCAGCCATTTGGTGGCATGTTGATTACATTGGGCCCCTTTTATTATGAAGAGATAGAGATTCATCCTCACTGGAATAGACAAACATTTTGGAGATGGATTTTCTTTCCCTGTCCACAATGTTTCTGCCAACACCACCACCTGTGAATTCACAGAATGCCTTATTCACCATCATGTTATTTGGCAAAGCATTGCTTCAAATTATTATACGGTAAAGAACTGCAGCAATGGGTTTATGCTCAAGGACTTAACTGGTCATACAACATACTTCATCTTCCAGAAGTGATTGGACTGAAAGAAAGATGGATTGACTTATTAAAAATAGCTTCAGTTGGAAGGCCACACCCTCTTTGTCTTACAGGAGGAAATTACATGGTGTTTTCCTCCCTGCATTCAAAATATGTGGAGAATCTAGGAGGAAAAGTAGAATGAACCTTCTCACTAATATGCCACAGAACATCAGCACTGCAGGTTTTGGGGGAATGGTTCCACTGGGAACACAAAAATGAATCCACTGATATCAAAGCTGAGACTTTTACCTGGCCATTTGGCATGTCTTATGCCACAGAAGCAATAAACAAAAAGGGGAATTACCCTAATGACTGAAGTGGATGAACTGAACTACCAGGAAGAAATTGAGTTTCTCTTGGACTTCACCCCTTCTACTTTTTCCCTTTGCTAATTTTAACCTGTATCCTTTGTCTGTAGTACAATGTAACTGTAAACACTACAGTTTTTTTGAGTTCTGTGATTCCTTCTAGTGAATTATCAAGCTTGAGAGTGATCTCAGGGTCCTTTGACTCAGTCCTGTCGTTCAATGTTGATTAGATGTGGTGTAGTGAGCATCTGTCCCTGTGCTATCTATTACCATACAAAAGATTCTTACAACTTTTCTCCCTTAAGTATCTTATATGCTATAGTTTTATTTTTATTATTTTGTAGATGTTCTTTGTACCCCTTATACAACTATAGAAAGTTCCCTTCTATTCCTAGTTTGCTAAGAATCACATTATAATTGTTAAATTTTAGAAATTTTTTTCTCCATCTGCCAAAAGGAGCATGCTTTCTTTTGCCTTAATCTGAGAGTCTAGCCCTTTGGTTTCAGTTAGCTATTATAGTAATAATGCTCCAAAAAGATCCTAACTCAATGTCTTCAAACAACCATCTTTTATATCGTTCACACATTTGTAGGGCTGCTTGAATGGCTCTTCCAAACTCATCTAGACTTGGCTCCCGACTGTGGGATTGATTTAAGTGTGTTCCACGTTGCTGTAATGTTTCTGGGACCAACAGCCTGCACAGGGCATAATTTTCTCCTGGCAATGATAGAAGCACAAGAAGGTAAGAGGAAACACACAGTGCCTCTTAAGATTTGGCATAGGAACTGGGCATATTTTATTCTTGTTCATATTCTATTGGCCAAAGTCACACATCCAACGGGCCATGGAAATATATTCCACTTCTATTTTGAGAAACCACAAAATCCCATATCAAAAGGTATGGATATAGGGAAGGATGAGAAATCTGGAACAATAATTCCATGAATCAAAAGATTCTCAGCTGTATGTAACAGTAACATTTTCAACTCACTCCTATTCCTTGCATCTTATTCCAGCAATCCATTAAGCCCAAGCTCATTAATAAACACATTGTATTCAGGTACCTATTTCATATAAGAAAAGTTGCTCTCTAGTTGTCACTATTTGTATATAAGCTATCTTTTCTCTCTCCTTGATTTTAAGATATTTTTCTGTCATGGATATTTTCTAGTTTAATAATGACTAATAATTTTCTGAAATTTATGGCAGGCAAAAAACTAAAGATCCAGAAATCTCAGAGAACACTAAGCAGGATAAATACAAAAATATCTACATCTAAGCATATTACATTCAAATTCGACAACCAAAGATCAAGAAACAAGATAGAAAAGAACCCAAACAAGAAAATTACCTAATCTATAAAGGAATAAACATAAGAATTACATTCAGATTAATCTTCAGAAATCATGCAGCAAAAAAAGAGTGAAATGAAATATTTAATGTGTTGAAAGAAAAAATCATTTACCTAGAATACTGAATCTATAAAATTACTCTTCAAAAGTAAAGAAAAAATAACTTTCTCAGAGAAGCAAAAATTGAGAAAATTTGTCAACAGTATACCTGCCTTGCAGTAAATCTTATAAGTTCTTCAGAGAGAAGAAAAATTATATAGGTCAAATTTGTATCTACATAAAGAAAGGAAGAGTGTCAGATAAAAATAATTGAAAATAAAATATTTTTATTCTTAATTGATCTAACATAAAAATTTTCTCAAAATAACAATAACAACAATATATTCAGTGATTATAGCTTGAAGATACATGAAATTAATGACAATTATATTATAAGGGATGGAGGGAAGTACATGCATTACTCATAAAATGTTATAGTTTTATTTCAAAGTGGACTTAGATTTGTTGTAAATTTATAACTTATATGCTAAGACAGGAGAAAAAATAGAATCATAAAATGTTAAATTAAAACTGGAGATTAAAGGAAAAGACGGGAAGATGAAAAAAACAAAGAGTAGATCACTTAATAGAAAACAGTAACAAATAAGATAATATTAAACCAACTATATCAATACTCACTTTAAATGTGAATGATGTAAATATACCAATTAAAAGACAAAGGCTATGTAAAAATAGATTTTAAAAGAACAAGATCCAACTGTATGTTGTCTATAAGAAAACCACTTAAAATACAAAGGCATGGATTAAAAAGTAAGGGATGGAGAAAGACATACCTTACTATACATTTATCAAGAGAAATCTGGAATAGTTACATCAATTTCAGATAAAGTAAACTTCCAGAGTGAAGAAAATTAAGAGGGATAAGAAGGGAGATTGCATAATGATAAAATATCAGTTATTCAGAACACATAATCATCCTTAATGTGTAGCATCTAACAACATTGCATCAAAATATATAAGGCAAAAAATAATAGAACTTGAAGGAGAAATAGATGAATCACTATTATAACTGGATTTCCACATCTGTCTATCAATAATTGACAAATACAGTAGGTAAAAAATCAGTGAGGATTCAGCTGAACTGAATCCATCAACTGGATATAATTAACATTTATAGAATGTTTCATCAAATAACAGCAAAATACACATTCTTCTCAAAGTCACATAGAATAGTCATCAAGATAGACCACATGTTGGACCATAAAACACACTTTAACGAACTTTAAAGAATAAAAGTACATTTAACATGGTTTTTGTAGGATGTATGTATCTTTTGATACATACAAATCTAGTATTAAGCATCCACAAACTAGGGAAAAAGGAGTTTTAAATTAATAATGAGTTATGCTGAATTTAAAGATGAACGAAAACCAATTATATGTTTACCTCTTGGAGAGTACAGCTGTCATTTTTCAGAAAATAAAGTTGTATACAAATAGAATAGAGAATTTGACTTAATAAGAAATGCTATACTTGAGAACAGAGAAAATCTTTTATTTGCATGTTATAACCAGTAACTGCCATTTATCAAATGAAAAATGTGGAAAGGAGCACAAAAAAAAACCTAGTATACATCAGTTTTTAAAATGAAAGTTACACATTTTGTATAAAAGTCCCAACTGAGCAGTGTTAAATTGGCCTTTTTATTTATCACTTGTGGTTTGATTATACCATTTGGTGGTATTATGAAACTACTGAAATTTTGCTTTATTTTTCCTGAAACTTAAAAAATACATAAAAAATAGAAACAAGCATTTCTTTCACATTTATCATGGCACCTGAATTATCAAATTCCCCACAATAGTTTGGCGAAATTCATAACCATCTTTAATCAACTGAAAAGCTTCCTGTGTAAGTTCAAATCTTTTGTACAGAAATATTTTGCAACTAGTTCTTAGCTAAATAGAAAAGATATTCCTCATCATTTTCACCCTAGACTCAGACATCTTTCTAGGAACAGTTCACAAAATATCACAAAAAAGAGTTTGCTTTGATATATAAGTTGGTCCTACAATTTGTTGAAGCTGCTCCATAGATATTTAAAGGTTTGGGGATTATAAATTTCATGATAGCAGAATTTCTTATCTATGATACCTATACTTACAAAAAGTTACTCTGGAAATTTTTCATAATTGAATAGTTTGTCTTCTTTTATATTCATCATAAAATCCATAAGCTACTGATATTCATAATTTCCTTTCTGAAGAAAAAACTACCTGAATAGTTGGATTTTTTAGGCCAGCAGTACACTGATAGTCTCTAGTAAATGAAACATGTATTTCTCCATCTTCTATTCCTCAAGAAACAGTAGCTGTTTTTCAAGGCAAACCATCATACTCAAAAAAAGGTCAAAATTTTTTTTAAAAATAAAAATTTAAGATATATAATAGATAGACCACAAATATCACCAAATATTTTGAATAGCATTCAAGCTATGTTGACTGACAGATTTCTTCAGACTTCAAGCATAGGCCTCTGATTTTTGTTTTAATTCTCATGGGGCTCTGGCCCCTTCACTTCCAGCAGCCAAGATTGCTGAGTTTACCCTGATCTGCTATCACTCAACTGCCACCCCTATCAAGGTGCTGCCACTCATCTCCATGACTCGCTCCTCTATATCTCCCCATTCCAGCTCAGAGCGTCAGCAAAGCAGCAGTGACACAGCATGGTAGGGGCCCCCAACCCCTGCTTTCTCCTTAGCTCCCTCTTCCTTGCTGGAGTCACAGGAAGCCCTTTATTTCTATAATCCACTTAAATATACTGATAGGGTTTGGCTGTGTCTTCACCAAAATCTCATCTTGAATTGTGGCTCCCATAATTCACACATATTGTGGAAGGGACAAGGTGGGAGGTAATTGAATCATGGGGACGGGTCTTTCTCATGCTATTATGATAGTGAATAAGTCTCCTGAGACCTGATGATATTAAAAAGGGCAGTTCCCCTGCACACGCTCTCTTGCCTGCGGCCATGTAAGACATGTCTTGCTTCCCCTTCACCCTTCACCATGATTGTGACACCTCCCCAGCCATGTGGAACTGTGAGTCCATTAAACCTCTCTTCTTTATAAATTACCCAGTCTCAGGAATGTCTTTTTAGCAGCGTGAGAACAGACTAATACATATATTTATTTTATAGCTTCATTCATATTATTCAATAATTTCAAAACTCTCTGTTTCTTTCTTTGGTTCATTTCCTCATGCAATTTGCTGTTTTATATTGGGAGCTCATCTTTCATGGAGGTAAAACATTCCTGAGTCTTTTTCACTCATGTAAGCACATGGTATGTGCAATATAAACGGTTCTGCAGACCTGAAACTTCATGACTGAGGGAAAGACAAGAGAAGCTGGGTATAGCTAGACAGAAGTATAGATAAAGTCAAAGACAAAGTACAGTGGCTGTCTTAGTCAGTTTTGGCTGCTATGACAAAATACTAGACCATATAAACAACAGAACTATTGTTCACAATTCTGGAGGCTAGAAAGTTTATGATCAAGGTGCCAGGAGATTCAGCATCTGGTGAGGGTCCATTCCTCACAGATGGCACCTTCTTTTGTCCTCACTTGTTGAAAAGGGCAGTCTCCCTCAAGCCTATTTTGTGAGGGCACTAATCTTAACATTTATGAGGGCTCTGTCCTCACAGCCTAATCACTTCAAATTCTGTCACACTGGGAATTAAGTTCCAACACATAAATTTTAGAGGATCACATACATTCAGACCATGGCTATAATACAAAAAACTTTTATAGAAGAATGAGATTTCAAAAGAAAATGGGGAGTACACGTTGTTGTTTATAACTTAATAAATAAATCACTGTAATTTAAAAGCAATTTGAGGACAGAAAGTATTAGCCTGAGCACAGTTTGGTGAAAATTATTTTGGCAGCTGTATCCAATACGAATTATAGCAGGGAGAAGGGCAGCTGTAGAAAGTCCAACAAGAAGATAATGGACATGGTCTAAATGAAATATGATGAATGCAAGATAATTTGGTAGCATGGGTAGGAAAGAGGAGAAATCAGAGCATGGAGTATTATTTCACAAATATTTTTTGTGTGTCTAAAACATGCCAGATTCTCTATTGAGTGCTGAGAATACTATGTTAAACAAAAATCACCATGGTCTTTGTACTCATAATGCTTACCAGCAAGATGAAGAACATGAAAGAAGGCTTCCCTGAGAAACTCTTTTATCTAAAGGATAAATTGGAGTTAGCCAAGAGCAGCTTGGAGGTGGGTTGAACATGTGAAAAATACTAATTTTAATCAGGTTAACTCTGTAAAGTCTTGGCTACATTACTATCATTCATGTTCCAGTACCTCATCATTCACTCATGCAACAAATATTTATTGAACAGTTTACTCTGTACCAGTCATAATTCCAAGTGCTGGAGATACAATGAAAAAAATCTTAAAATATGGTGGAGGAGAGAGAAAAGTAAATTTACCATTTAAACATATTATGATAAGTGCTGTAGTTCCAGGAAAGAAATAGCATTAACAGTAGTAACAGTATCTCTAATTACAAAATTAATACTATTATCACCAAGTTTCTGAGAATCATCTCCACAGTAGATTTTTCCATTACATTAAACATCATATACAAGAAAATACAGTTATAGGGATGTAAAAGATGTTTAGAGCAGTTTGCGCTAATCCCTGGTGGGAGTCCATAGGCACAGTAACTGCATGGGCACTATCGTCTCAGCACAAAGAGGCCCAGGCAGGGCGAGAAGTGTCAGTTCTTGTTTCATTTTTGAGACTAACTCCTGCTGCCTTCATTTTAAATACAGAAAAAAATCACATAAGAAGCCCTTTAATAAACAGCAGGAGCAAAAGTAAGGGCGGGGGGGGGAGACTAAAAACTAATGTAAATCTGATGTTACCCAAGGCACTACATTTAAGCTGCTTATCCTCTGAGAGAAGCAGTTGTTTTGCCAGCAATATTCCTTGTCATGGTGAGTGGCCATCCTGAATAACCACAGGCCTTGGGAATGATTGATAGTAGGAGGCTGGAGACTATATAAATCCATCCTCTTGGTCATCACCAGAACTCAACAGAGAATTTTTGCATCTTTATAACACTTACTTGGCTATCTCCTACCACCAAAATTGGATACATAATGTCTCACCTTCTATTTATTTAGCACTGACACATTTAAAGTGCCAACTGCAGAATTCTCAGGGAACTGTAGTGCTCATGGAATTCTGCCAACAGTCTAAGAAGGTTCTAAAGGGCTTGGCTGAGAAAAAGAATCGTCTGAGTGTAATTCCATCCAGCATGAAAGGTCACATGAGTCAAGATCTGTTGCCAAAATGTTGCTACTGAGGATTAATTAATATCAATTGAGCATCCAAGAGTGTCTGGCATTTTACCAAGGCTGCCTTTCTGAGTCCTCCCCTGCTAAAACAGTTGTGGAGATTAAAGCTAGCAGTGCCAATGGACGCTCATCTCTCTGTCCGTAATAGAATGGAAAAGAGCTGATGTGTACAGGGACAAGCCCTTCTCTACTTTCAGGCTGACAAAATCAGTTTTGTAGCCTTTTATCTAGGACCAGCTTCACTTTTCCATTCAGAGACAAATAAACAAAATAACGAAAACTTTTTGAGTTCTAACGATATGTCAGACCCTGGGTTGGGTACATTTTATATGTTTAATCATAGAGCCTTCACAATAGCCCCACAAAGTAATATTATCCTCATTTTACACGTAAGGGAACTGATACTTTAAGTATTGGCCTAAGTCACAAATCATGAATTATCTACCTCCACTACCAATGCTATGCTCCTTCCATGCCTCACATGTCTTACTGAATCTAAGTAATGCATTTTTTACTGTGGAAAACTGTATTATACATAAAATATTTTCTAGCACTGGAGGCCACTCTGATCCTGTTGACTAGCTTTGGCTGGGCCACATCTCTTCCACATACAAAATGTTAAGGATCATTAGTATGTAATGAGAATTGGTTTAACCCTAATCAATTTACCTAGAATCAGTTGAATTCCTACCAGTAGAGTGAAACTTGAAGCATAAAATGGAGCATAAGTCCCACAGCTTCATATCATACTGTGGTTTACTGGAAACGGACAAATGCAGAATTTAGTTTTTGGTGGACAACGAAGCAATTTGAGTTACCTCTCTTTTTCTGCATCTCTCTTCCTCTAAGTTTGGTTTGCTTAATGTGACATCCTGTAGAACATGAAGAATTTTCCATGGTTTTCTCCATTTCTTCAAAGACATGATTCCAAAGCCCAAAGTTATGATTACACAGATACTTTGGAGGGCATAATTGGTATTCTGTGAGTTGCATTAGATTTCTTGCATACATATTTTTCAAAATGTAAAAATATTATAACATTTTTTGAAGAAGCATGAAATACTCAAATAGAAAAGATAGTGATTACAATGGTATAATGACTCTGCCATAATACTAATTAATGTCAGATCCTAACTTGTGGTTAGTTATGCCTATCAACCTTACCCAGGGACTATGTTTTATTTTGTTGTCATTTAAATTCATTTTCCTTTTTTTCTAGCACACAGACCAATGCTTTGCGCTGTAAAGAGATTGGGCATTCAATGAAACAAATGTACTGCTTTTACCCTCTTAATTGTGCAACCAACCCCTGGTGATTTCATATCTTCCCTATTAAAACTGACTGTTTTCTGGACTTTCTTAGTTACTGGATATAACTATAGAAAGTCAGCTTATAATTTTCTGCAGGATTTAAGTTTCCTTCATTATTCAAATAAACAAACCAAAGGACTCCCAAATCTAACCATGCTCCCGAGAGTGTAAAGATAGCACTGGCATTAACCCAGTATGCAGATGCAAAATGCTATGCCTACTTTATAAATATTACATTGGACCTGGTCATGGCTCTGCGAACTAGGTCGTTAGTTCACCTCACTTACAGAGTAGACATTGATTAAGGGCACTTATCAGAAAATTTTGGCTGCACGGGGACTCTAAGAGAGATGAAAACCTGATTGATGGAAGAGGAAACCTAGGAAAGAGATTGACCCCTGGAAGGAAACAGCTCACCTTTCAGATGGCATGAGGTATACACAGGCTCACAGTCATAGGCAACCCCAATTATGTGTGTAAACCTTCTCTAGTCAATGGAGCCTTCAAATGCCTTTTCTATAATATGCACTGTGTTGAGCACGTTGTGCATATTATGTACTTTAATTTATATATAACTGTTGTGGGTTTTCTAGCTAAGGAAGAATAGGTTTAGGTAGGAGACACAAATTTCCCCAGTTTACGTGGCTTGAGAATTAAGACTCAAACCTTGATTTGTTCAAGTTCAAGGCTCAAGTTCTTGCCATGATCTGTTTATGGCATCTAGTGTTTACCTGGAGAAATTCTACTGATCCTTCCACATGGCCTCTGTATTAGTCCATTCTCACACTGCTACAAAGAACTCGTTGAGAATGAGTAAATTATGAAGGAAAGAGATTTAACTAACTCACAGTTCTGCAGGGCTGGGGAGGCCTCAGGAAACTTACAATCACGTGGAAGGGGGAAGCAAACACGTCTTTCTTCACATGGTGGCAGGAAGGAGAAGGATGAGAGCCAGATCTCGTCATCAGATCTCGTGAGAACTTATTCACTATCATGATAATAGCATGGGAAAAACCACCCCCATGATTCAAATACCTCCCACTGAGTCCTTCCCACCACATGTGGGGATTATGGGAACTACAATTCAAAATAAGATTGGGTGGGGACACAGCCAAACCATATCAGCCTCTTTCTTATTTTTCAAGTTTAGTCCATGTATGCTTGATCAGGTGTTTTATTTTATTTGTTTTTATTTATTTTCTATTGTTAAATGATACAATTCACTTTCATTTAATTCTCCCAACAATATATGATGATAAATAGGATACTATTATCCCCATTTTACAGGTGAGGAAACTGAGGCACACATCAGTTAGATGAATGGTCTAAACCACATACATGGCTAGTAAATAGAGCCAGAGAATGGCATTGGCTGATATTTGCACCTGGGAAATCTAGTTCCAGAGCCTGCGTTCTTCACCACTATGCTCCCCTGACTCCCCTGCTCTATAGATAAGGACAGTGCAGCTCACAGAGGTGAGGTGGTCTGCTCAAGGCCACATGGACAAGGTGGCAGAATCAGGCCTGGAAGCTAGATCTTTACACACTGAGCCATTATATTTCTATTATATTCCATTGTCTATCATATTATATTTCTATTATATTCCATTCACATGTCTTCTTTAGATTTCCTAATTCTGTTAGTGACTTCATTGTGCTCTCAGCTACTCTGGTTGAAACCCTTGTCATTTTTTTCTTACTTTCTCTGTCCAACCAATTGCCCAGTCCTATTGATTTAATTTTACCACATCTCTCTCATCTAGTCCTACCTATTATTTCTTTACTGCTGCTGCCATATCTCTCAGTCTTATCTAATTTTAGACTCTCCCACTTCCATTTCCTGATCCCCAGAGCCAACCACTTTCTTCTCTTTTAAATTGTTCTTTTGGCGTACATCCGTACTTCTAAATAGCACATGTATATTGCTACTGCTTGAGTTGTAAATTTGAGGTGTTAACTATTGATTTCTCACAATAGAAGACAAAGCTTCAGTTCTGTTTCTCCCTACCTTTCACCATATACTTCATAGTCTTCATTCTTCAACTATAAATATGCTATAATTTTAGTTGGATCAGTGTTTACGTTATTATGATTAAGTAAATGCTTTCCCTTATTGATTCATGTAGCATAATGTGATGTCTTTCCTTTCTCTACTCAACGGCTTCCCCTGAAGTCTCATTTGCTTAATTTTCTATCAGGAATTCAACCACAAATTCTCCCTGGGTTGTCAATATCTTCTCAATACATTCAAGCATGTTTCAATCTCACCTAAGTGACATCTCTCACTAGAACTTCAGATCTGCTCTGTGAAGATTGTCCCCTCCCTTTCTGGCCAACTGCACTACTGTCGTATTAAGCTCTCACTTTGCCATCATCTCAGTGATTCCCTTTTCCTAATTCTTGGTTTGGATCTCTGTTTTCCAGACCCTCTGTTTCTTCTTTCTAGCTATAACTCCTCCTTTTGCCTAAAGTAGCATCCTGAGAAAAAATGTTTAAAACATAAATTTTTGAGACATTTTTATTCTACCCTCATGTTTGATTGATAGTATGTATGAGTATAGAATTCAAGGTTAGGAGGCAATATCTTCCAGTCTCCAGCTTTGCTATTGTCAGTGACAATTTTATTCTTGATCATTTGTATGAATATACTTCCCCTCCTCCTACTGTTTTTCTTTCTCTCTGGAAGGTTTTTTCCCTTGTCTCCAGTGTTCTGAAATTTCACAATGATGTGATTTGGTGTGGGTCTATTTTCATCATTTGGAGGAGCACTCAGAAAGCTATTTGTATGTGAAAACTTATGTCTGTTAATAATGAGATTTAAATATATATACACACGCATGTATGTACACAGATATGTATATTAATAATGAGATTTAAATATACATATACATACACATATGTATGTACACAGATCTGTATATATTTTTTTAAAATTGTGCCCCCTCACTTTCTGCTTTCTCTTTTTAAATTTTCTAATATTTGGATGTTAAACTGCCTGGACTGTGTTTTCCCTCTGTATTATGGGAGATGTTCTTAATTTTACTTCTGACCATTCTTGGCATTTTTTTCATTTCTGCTATATTTTTAATTTTTGAAAATTTTTGACCATAGCACTTGTTCCTACTTCTTAGAGGCAATCTCTTATTTTGTCTCTCAGAAGATATTAATGATTGATTTCTCTGAGGCGTTCTTCCCCATGTATAGTCTGTTTCTCCTAGTTTTCATTTTGGTCTCTATCTTCAATATCAGAGCTTTTGTTCAAATTTGTGATGATACTAGGGTGTCAGAATTTTTTTTTTTTTTTGAGACAGCATCTCACTCTGTTGCCCAGGCTGGAATACAGTGGTGCAATCTCAGTTCACTCCAACCTCTGCCTCCTCGGTTCAAGTGATTATCATGCCTCAGCCACCCGAGTACCTGGGACTACAGGTGTGCACCACCACACCTGTATAATTTTGGTATTTTTAGTAGAGACAGTGTTTCAGCCATATTGGCCAAGCTGGTCTCAAACTCCTGGCCTCAAGTCATTTGCCCACCTCAGCCTCCCAAAGTGCTATGTCAGCTGATATTTAAGAATGGCCCCCAAATGGGCAGTTTGGAAACCTTGAATGAATAGTTGACGCTGTCAGTGAGGAACCTGAATAAAGGGTAATTCCAGAAGGCCAGATGAGGTTTGGGGGAAGACAGCTGATGACATCAATGTCTTCAAAATTTTTCCTTTTGCTAGTCATATTCCAGCCAGGGAATAATCTCCAATTTTTACCTGAATGATATAAGCCTCCCTAACAGCATTATAGTAAATGAGAGGAGAAAGAAGACTAAACATCTCAGATTCAGAGTAAATTTTCACTTAATGGCCCATTTTCAACCAGTAATCTTGCCATCAAATCTGCCTGCCACTCTCCATTCCAAAGACCCTCTGCTTTACCATTCTCAGAGAATAAATCTCTGTTCTTCTGCATGGTTAAGGAGGGGGATGCAATAAAAGAAAGAATAGAGGGGACCATCTTCTTTCTAAACAAACTTTCAATTCATTCTTCTGTTTATAGCCCCAAATTCACCCATGTACTTGGTGCCAAGAATTGTGCCATATAACTTGAATTATTTTTCACTCTTCATTCGTCCCAGATCGTTAATTTTTTGTTTATCCACCTACTTTGACAGCTTCCAAATCTTTATTATCAATTTCTTTTCACTCCCCTTGTCCTTGTTGGTTCATACTTTTTAAAAATGTTTGATGCAAACCAATTTAATTTTTGCCACCAAAGAAACCTAAAAGTGGGGGAAGGGAGGCTATTTCCTCTAAAAATTATAGTCTACAGTCTGTATTGAAAAACTGAAGACTTGTGTAAATCCTCGGAATAAACTATGATTGGTTCATACTTTAAACATGGTTCAGGGATATTTGTGAATACTTGGTCATCTTTCTGACGTGCCCCTTTACTGTCATTTTAGTGTGCTTTGAGGAGGGTACAGAGGTTCTATTCATGGGTTTAACTTGCATATTTTACAAGATGCTGGCCTTCATTTATTTCTGTCTAGTGAATTACAATAGTCTCCTAACTTCCTGATCACGTCAATCCTCTGCTCAGAAGCAATCAGCTTTCTGTGGAATAAAGCTATCCTTTTCCATTAACTAGAGAAGTTACTCTCAACCTATTTGCTGTCCTCGTCACTATTCACGATCCCCTCTCAGTACAATGAGTCATTTGCCTACGACTTAAAGGATGTGATGCTTTACATATGGCCTTACTCTAACATTTCAATTTATTACATATGATTCCCTGTACCCTGTGCTTTAGCCAAAATTGGCTAATTTTTGTTTCCTTAATCTGCCATATGTTTCCTTTTCTGTGACTTTGCATATGCCTCTTCTGACAAGTGGAATGTCTACTTCTAGCACGCAAATTTTACTGAACCTCCAAAGCCCAAGTCAACTATACCTCCTCAATGAAGCATTCTCTCGCCTCCAGCACCATAATGTTTTTTATTTCACATATGGTGTTGTGCACATCTCATTTGATTTGTTACTGAAGATATTGCTTGTGTCATTATTTCTTTCCTGTACTGTGTTACCAGCTCCTTGAGAGCAAGAATTATGTCTTATTGTTCTATATTAGCCAATCCAATAAACACATGGATTAATTTAGTTGAATTTAACCTATTCAAATTATAAACAAGCATATATAATTTCTAATACCTTAAAATGTTTTTCCTAGTTCTTATATTTTAGTAATTTATTTGCAAAGACAACAAGATTTGAAACAAATAAAGAAGTAAGACCCCACTCACTTCTTCATCTCTGCCAGTTTAATTGATTCACAGCAACTGTGTAATTCTAAGCATCGTCTGAAATTTTGTTCCAAACTGCACATCTGTGTGGAAAAGATTCATTATCCAGAAGTGCAATTTTTCCCATAAACTATATTGATCAAAATTTCTGTGTGGCTTACTGTTGAGAATTTATACATTATTCACTAAAGCAATTTCTTCAGATCAGAGAACATTGCTGGCTTGAGGGGTTTATGGGTACTATTACAGCAACTTCAGAAGGATGACCAAGTATTCACAAATTTCCCTGAACCATGTTTAAAAGCTCATTCATCATTTAAAATATTGTGTGCCCGCAGGAGGAAAGGGCAGTAGGCCGTCTCACATGCTTTGGCAGAAATAGCTAGTGTGTCAAAAGAAATCCGGTTAATTTTGACTCAACTCCCCCTCAGTTCTTACTTTCAGGACAATATTTTAATAACTTATTTCTGATTACCACAGTCAGTCCATATTATTCTATTTAACATAAATGGCTCTTATTTATTAAGCATTTATTTTGTGCTAAACACTTTATGTACGTTTTCTTACTGAATAGTTACAAAATCCCTTTGAGTGTTATTCTTCTCGTTTTTACAGACATGAACTGAAGCTTAACAGGCAGCTAATTAAATTGTCTAGGTTCTTTGAGCATTATTTTTAGATGCTAGTTACCAATTTGTCTATATAACTTTACTAAAAAGTTTTTCTACTTTGACCTTTATCCAATAATCAATGGAAAAAGAATTTTTGAATAAAAGATTTGTTTGTTACCCAGGGTAAACAGTTAAAAGGAAAAATTACCTATGTAGATAGTCTCTGAAGTGTATATTCTTTCCACAATACTTGTGTGTTTGGTTCCATTTGTCATCATTTGTCATCTGTGTGCACCCAAAAGTGATGGGGGTGCACACAGATGGGGGTTCTTGGGGGTTTTCTGTCTTCCTTCCTTACACTTACTGACAAAGGCCAGTGTACCTCAAGCCATCTGTACATCCGGCGGAATAGCCCTATAATTCACATAAGTTTTGATCAGCTCATCACAGTCTGTCTAAGCTCTCTGCTTTCTACAAGATGCATTTTAAGAGTGTATGTTGCAATGGGAATCATTTTTTTCCCTTAAGACTAAAGCTTAAGGGACTCGAACTTGATTTTTTATTCATTATGCACACAGCACTGTGCTTTGTGGTTTAAAAGCTATCTTGTTTCATGTTAACCACAATCATTTGTTTACAAAGTTTGAGTCCCTTTCTTTATACCACGCCACCTATTCAGCAACATATTTGGAGGTTATATTCATGATTGACCACTCATCATGAAGTAAATGACAAACATAACAAACAGCATGTATTCACTCACAAATTATTCATTGAACGCCTAATGTTCACATAGGATAAGTACTGAACTCATAAGTAATGCATATGTGAATAAAATGAATATTAATGTACCGTGTGTGTGCAGATAATCTTGATATTCCCTAGCATATGTACAACATACACAATCAATAACCTCTATTCTAACTTTCACCTGAAACAAATATAATTCTTCTATAAACAACAAACAAATCATCCTTGGCAATTTTGTCAGGTACCAGTGTTTGAGACCATTTTCACTCTCAGATTGCCTTGTAATGAATTCTTTCTCCGTCAAAGTTCCCCTTAAAGGTGTGTTCAAGGACGTGTGAAGGCATAAGAACATGCGGAGGTTGGCGGCAGGGAAGGAACAAGAAAGTTTGATCAAATAGGACAAAATTCAAGATTCCTCCTTCATAGTATCTTCATGTGATGCTTAATTTTATGTTTTAACTTGAAAGGTGTTTTAGATGAGATTAACACTTAAATCAGTGGACTTTAAGTAAAGCAAATTGTCCTCTATGATGTGGGTGGGCTTTGTCCAATCAGTTGAAGGCCTGAGGACATCATGAAAAAGGGACTTTGAATTTTCGCCTATTTCATCCAACTTTCTTGCTCCTTCCCTAAAATTGCCCCCAAACATTTCTCCACCCTCTCATATACTTTAAGGGCAACTTTGATGGACAAAGAACTCACTACCAGGCAATCTTCGACAGAAAATAGGGTAGCTTCATACCCAGTCCTCAGTAATTGTTCTTAAATACCTGTGCCTGAAAAAAAAAAAATTGCCTAGAGTGCTTTCTAAATATGTAGTTCCAGATCTCCATACCTTGGAGACATGGTGTGTCTGGCAAGACACAGGAGTCTACATTTAACAAGCATTCCCAAGGAAATTCTAATGCATACAGTTCTGGGGAAAACCACAATTTGAGAAACCCCGTTTTAGAAATAGGGAAAGGGTTTTTTTTTTTTTCTTGCTTTATTAATAAAGTCACAGGGATTTAAGCCAACTAGAGATTAGAACCGCCCTAGTTTCATCTACCTCCTGCAGAATCTACTGCATTGGTGGAAAGATTCATCAAGGAGTGTAGACATTAGGCACTACAGGAACTGGCTCAAGGAAGAAGTATTGGTTTTGATGAGGATGTGATATCCAGGGAAAGGCTGGAAGAGCGATTTCACAGGCTTGCTTGGAGAATACCCAGCCAAGTGCCTGGGAATGCTGGGATGCTGCAGTCTTTTCAAATGCACATTCCAGGTGCCAGTGATCACTTCAATCATTCAAATAACTAAACTCTTCTTTCCAAATTATTTCCTTGATTGGTATGTACATTTATAGGTTATAGATTCCATGACAAAGACTGAGCCAGAGCAAAATAATAATCTTCCTCAACAGAATGGCTCAGGATATCTCAAATACAAGGTCCTTCAGCTATTTTCAATTTGAATCTAAATTTAAACTTTTTTCCTTCAGTTTGTAGGTTCTCATTTACAGGATCTGTATCCCTAGTTTGCATATAACTATGGGTTGGCTTTGCAAGTTCCACTGGGAAAAGGTCTAGAAATAAAAATAGACATGTCTGATCTGCCTAAATGTGAGCCTGGATCTCATAAGACATTTATTAGGTGCCAAAAGACCCCTCTGGGGATGGATTTGCCAAGCTCTGCAGCCTCTCAGTCTGCATGGCTTGCAATTGTCTCTCAGTCCCAGTTGGCAGGCTGCACTAGGAAAGAGTCAGGCAAACAGCATCTGATTTACACAAGGAAAAAAATGTGTCAGGCAAAGAGTAAAAAAAGGAGATCTCTAACTTTATTGAGTTTTTAAATAAATCATCAGAAGTATGAGGTTTCAGAAGATTTTAGGTAGTAAACAACACAGAGAAAAATAAGCTTACTCGCAAGCTTACTATTTTAGAGAAATCGCCAAGTCAGTGTTTTTCTGTTCTGTTTTCTCAAACTGCCCATATGCAGTGAGTCATTGACAACATAGAATGTATCTTCTGAGGCCATTAATACCCAAATGTGCTTCCGTGAGTGTCCATTCAGATTGCAGTCATGGGCTTAGATGGAACCAGGCTGTAGTTTCTTTCCTTGATAATCTTTTGAGAGTTCAACCCCAAGATGTCAACCATGGTCTCTGATATGGTTTGGCTGTGTCCCCACCCAAATCTCATCTTAAATTCCCATGTGTTGTGGGAGGGACTCAGCGGGAGGTAATTGAATCATGGGAGCAGATCTTTCCCGTGCTCTTCTCATGATAGTGAGTAAGTCTCACAAGATTTGATGGTTTTAAAATGAGAAGTTTCCCTGCACAAACTCTCTTCTCTTATCTGCTGCCCTGTGAGATGTGCCGTTCACCTTCTGCCATGATTGTGAGGCCTCCCCAGCCACGTGCAACTGAAAGTCCAATAAACCACTTTCTTTTGTAAATCGCCAGTCTTGAGCATGTCTTTATCAGCAGTGTGAAAACGGACTAATACTGTAAATTGGTACCAGTAGAGTCAGGCACTGCTGAGAAGATACCCAAAAATGTGGAAGTGACTTTGGAACTGGGTAACAGGCAGAGGTTGAAACAGTTTGGAGGGCTCAGAAGAAGATAGGAAAATGTGGGAAAGTTTGGAACTTCCTAGAGATTTGTTGAATGGTTTTGACAAAAATGCTTCTAATGATAAGAACAATAAGGTCCAGGCTGAGGCAGGCTTAGATGGAGATGAGGAACTTGGGAACTGGAGCAAAGGTGACTCTTGACATGTTTTAGCAAAGAGACTGGCATTATTTTGCCCCTGCCCCAGAGATTTGTGGAACTTTGAACTTAAAAGAGATGATTTAGGGTATCTGGTGGAAGAATGTTTTTTTGTTTGTTTGTTTGTTTGTTTTGAGATGGAGTCTTGCTCTGTCTCCAGGCTGGAGTGCAATGGCGCAAGCCTGGCTTACTGCAACCTCCACCTCCCAGGTTCAAGTGATTCTCCTGCCTCAGCCTCCCAAGTAGCTGGGATTACAGGTGCCTGCTACCCCGCCCAGCTAATTTTTGTATTTTTTAGCAGAGATTGGGTTTTACCATGTTGGCCAGGCTGGTCTTGAACTCCTGACCTCAGGTGATCCACCCGCCTCAGCCTACCAAAGTGCTGGGATTACAGGCGTGAGCCACCACACCCGGCCTAGTGGAAGAAATTTCTAAGCAGCAAAGTATTCAAAAGGTGACTTGGGTACTGTTAAAGGCTTTAATTTTATAAGGAAAGCAGAGCATACAAGTTAAGAAAATTTGCAGCCTGACAATGTGACAGAAAAGAAAACCCCACTTTCTGAGGAGAAATTCAAGCCAGCTACAGAAATTTGCATAAGTAATGAGGAACCGAATGTTAATCCCCAAGACAATGGAGAAAATGTCTCCATGACATGTCAGAGTTCTTCATGACAGTCCCTCACATCACAGGCCCAGAGGACTAGGAGAAAAATGTGGTTTCATGGGCTAGGCCCATGGTCCCCATGGTGTGTGCAGCCTAGGAACTTGGTGGCCTGCATCCCAGCCACTCCAGCTGTGGCTGAAAGGGGACAATGTAGAGCTCAGGCTGTGGCTTCAGAGGGTGTGAGCCTCAGGCATCGGTGTCTTTCACATGGTTTTGAGCCTGTGAGTGCACAGAAGTCAAGAACTGGGGTTTGGGAACCTCCACCTAGATTTCAGAAGATGTATAGAAATGCCTGGATGCCCAGGCAGAAGTTTGCTTCAGGGGCAAGGTTCTCATGGAGAACCTCTGCTAGGGCAACGCAGAAGGGAAATGTGGGTTCAGAGCCCCCACACAGAGTCCCTATTGGGGAACTGCCTAGTAGAGCAATTGTCTCCAGACCACCATCCTCCAGACCCCAGAATGGTAGATCCACTGACAGCTTGCACCATGCACCTGGAAAAGCCACACACACTCAATGCCAGCCCATGAAGGCAGCTAGAAGAGAGACTGTACCCTGCAAAGCCACAGGGGTGGAGCTGCCCAAGACCATAGGAAACCACTTCTTACATCAGCGTGACCTGGATATGAGACATAGAGTCAAAGGAGATTATTTTGGAGCTTTAACATTTGACTGCCCCTCTGGATTTCTGACTTGCATGGGGCCTGTAGACCCATTTGTTTTGGCCAATTTGTCCCATTTGGAATGGCCGTATTTACCCAATGCCTGTACCCCCATTGTATCTAGGAAGTAACTAACTTGCTTTTGATTTTACAGGCTCATAGGCAGAAGGGACTTGCCTTGTCTCAGATGAGATGTTAGACTGTGGACTTCTGAGTTAATGCTGAAATGAGTTAAGACTTTGGGAGACTGTTGGGAAGGCATATTGGTTTTGAAATGGTAGAACATGAGATTTGGGAGGGACTAGGGGCAAAATGATATGGTTTTGCTGTGTCCTCACCCAAATCTCATCTTGAATTCCCACCTGTTGTGGGAGGGATGTGGTAGGAGGTAATTGAATCATGGGAGCAGCTCTTTCCCATGCTCTTCTCTTGATAGTGAATAAGAGTCTCATAAGATCTGGTGGTTTAAAAGAGAGGAGTTTCCCTGCACAAACTCTCTTCTCCTGACTGCCACCATGTGAGACATGTCTTCCATCTTTCGACAGAATTGTGAGGCCTCCCCAGTCATGTGGAACTGTAAGTCCAATAAACCTCATTCTTCTGTAAATTGCCCAGTCCCAGGTATGTCTTTATCAGTAGTGTGAAAATGGACTAATAATACAGTCTCTTTGTCTGCAAGCTGCATACTTTCCTGTGGGAAATGTTGCCTCTCCATCTGGTCTTTGTGGATGCATCGCTTTCTACTCTCTTTTTCTCCTATCCCTAAGTGCTCTGCTACAAGTTCTTTGGGACAGGCACTCCAGTTGGTGAACATGTAACACCACTTCAAGCTGTCACTGTTCTACTTCTCGGACTAATTTTCATCTCACTTCTGCATCTGTTGAAATACCTCAAGGTCTGTGTCAATCATCTTTTCCAAAACCCTTTCATAAATCCCCAGCTGTTTCCCCTTCTGCTGTACTCCTATGGCACTTGGCCTGTAAAATTGTACTTGGCCTATGTACAAATGTCTCTATCTGTCCCACCAGAGTGTGGATACGGGTCATTTTTGCCTTTGTTCTTTTCCAGTGATGTTATCATATCTGTCACCATACCATCACATGATAGAAACAAATATTTTGTTGAATGCATGTCTGCTGAGAATATATTTTCAAAATGCTTTTAGTTTAAAACCCATAAATTGTTATTAAAGTGTTTTTATAGTTTTTTATATAAGAAATATATATCATTGCAATGAAAATTTAAATATACAGATAGTGTAAAGAATGAAAGTAACTTACAATTTGAGTTCCCAGAGATTACCACTATTAATATGTTGGAATGGAAGAAAGGCAGGAAACAAGATGGCAGAATAGAAGGCCCCAGATTGTGCCCCACTATGGGAAAACCAAATTCAACAACTAGCTAGATAAAAATAGCAACTTCCTAAGAACCAAAAATGAGATGAGCACTAACAGTACCTGCCTTTAACTTTATATTGCTGAGAAAGGCACTGAATAGGGTAGAAAAGACCATATCAAATTGCTAACACCACCACCCCAATCCTCCTGCAGCGGCTGCATGTCACAGACAAATCTCTGCACTTGGGAGAGGGAGAGGGGGGCAACTGTGAGACTTTGCATGGAAATCAGTGCAGCCCTGTCACAGGGGAAAACAAAACCAGGCTGAGCTCAGTTGACACCCGCCTATAGAGGAAGCATTCAGACCAGCCCTAGCCAGAGGAGAGTTGCCCATTCCAGCCATTGGAAGTTAACTTCCAGCGAGACTTGCCACTATGGGCTGAAGTGCTCTGGGGCAATAAGTAAACTTAGCAGGCAGTCTGGGCCACAAGGATTTCAAGTCCTAGTGCTAAGCTGAGCTAGGAGCCAGTGGACTTAGGGGCACGTAACATACTGAGACACCAGCCAGGGCAGCTAAGAGAATGCTTGCACCATCCCTCCCATAACCCCAGGCAGTAAAACTCACAACTCCAAAAGAGGGCCCTTCCTTCTGCGTGAGGAGAGGAGAGGGAAGAGTAAAGAGGACTTTTGTCTTGCAACTTGGATACCAGCTCAGCCACAGAAGAATAGGGTTCTGATTAGAGTCGTGAAGCTCCCATTCCAGGCCCTACCTCCCAGATTACATTTCTACATATACCCTGGACCAGAAGAGAACCAGCTGCCCTGAAGAGAAGGACCCAACACAGAATCTATTACTTGCTGACTAAAGAGCCCTTGGGCCCTGAATAATAAGCAGTGATACTCAGGCAGTACATTATGGGCCTTGGGTGAGACTCTGAGACATGCTGGCATCAGGTGAGACCCACCACATTCCCAGCCATGATGGCTATGGTGAGAGACTCCTTCTGCTTGAGAACAGTACAGAGAAAAGTAAAGGGGACTTTGAATTCACCTTAGGTACCAGCTTGGCCACAGTGGGGTAGAGCAACAAGTAGGCTCTTGGGGTCCCCAATTCCAGGCCTTGGTTCTTGAATGGCATTTCTGGAGCTACCAGAAATGTGCTAGTTCCACAAAGGTGAGCCCACTTCCCTAAAGAGTGACTCCCAGGCCTGGTAGTAACATTTACCACAAGACAATTGAAGAATGCTTAGGCCTTAAGGGAACACTGGTGGTAGACAGGCAATACTTGCCAGGGACTGGGGGCAGGAGAGGCTGCTCTGCCTGTGGAAAGGGGAGGGAAGAATGAGAAGTACTGGGTCTTGTGGTTTGAGAACCAGCTCAACCAACTCAATCATAATCAAAATCACCTTCACTAAAAGAAAGACAAGAAGGAAGTAAAGAAGGAAAAGAAGATCACAAAACAGCTAGAAAACAAATAATAAAAAGACAAAAGTATTGCTAGTAGACTAGAACACCAGGTAGACTTATAAGGCTTCTGATCACAGTCCCTAGCTCCCAGAGAGCATCTCTGGACCTGTCCAGGGCCTGGGGGATGTCAGTACCCTGAAGGGAAAGACATAAGCCTGGCTGGTATTGCCAGTTGCTGACTGTAAACAACTAGGGCATTGAGGGCATTGAGCAAATATAGGCAGTCACCAGGCAGTGGCCGCCGTGGGCACTGAGTGAGACCCAGTACTGGGCTGGCTTCAGGTATGACCCAGCACAGTCTCAGTGGTGGTGACCACAGGGGTGCTTGTGTCACCCTATCTCCAGCCCCAGGCAGCTCAGCACAGAAAGAGAGACAGACTGTTTGTTTTGGAGAAAGTAAGGGAAAAAAAGAAGTCTCTTCCTGGTGATCCAGAGAACTCTTCTGGATCCTATCCAAGACCATCAAGGCAATAGGTCTATGAGTCTTCAAGAAGCACAGCATTACTGCACTTGTGGTTCCCCCAGTGCAGACATAGTTTAGATTACAATACCCAAGTCCTTTTGAATACCTGGAAAGCCTTCCCAAGAACAGGTACAAACAAGCTGAGACAGTGAAGACTAAAATAAATTCCTAACTTTTTAATGCCTAGACACTGGTGAACATCAACAAGCATCAAGACCACCCAGGAAAACACAACCTTAGCAAACAAACTTAATAAGGCACTGGGAACCAATCCTGGAGAAACAGAGATCAGACCAATAATTCAGAATAGCTGTTTTGAGGAAACTCAAAGAAATTCAAGATAACACATAGAAGAAATTCAGAATTATATCAGATAAATTTAACAAAGAGATTGAAATAATTTAAAAGAATCAAGCAGAAATTCTAGAGTTGGCACATGCAATTGACAGACTGAAGAATACATCAGAGTTCTCTTAATAGCAGAATTGATCCAGTGGAAGAATTAGTGACCCTGAAGACAGCTATTTGAATATACATGGTCAGAAAACAAAAAAGTAAAAAGAATAAAAAGCAATGAAGCACACCTACAAGATCTAGAAAATAGCCACAAAAAGGCAAATTTAAGAGTTATTGGTCTTGAAGAGGAGGTAGAGAAATAGACAAGGGTAGAAAGTTTGTTCAAAAGGATAATAACAGAGAACTTCCCAAACCTAGAGAAAGATATAAATATGTAAGGATAAGAAGGTTATAAAACACTGATATGGTTTTGATCTGTTATGTAAGGATAAGAAGGTTATAAAACACTGATACAGTTTTCATCTGTGTCCCCACCAAATCTTATGTAAAATTGTAATCGCCAGTGTTGGAGATGGGGCCTAGTGGGAGGTGACTAAATCACAGGGGCAGAGTTCTCATGAATGGTTTAGCACCATCCCCCTGCTACGGTATAGTGAATGAGTTCTCATGAGATCTGGTTGTTTAAAAGTGTGTCGCACCTCTCTCACTCTCTCGGTCTTCTTTCTGCCATGTACGATGCTTGCTCCCACTTTGCCTTCTGCCATGAGTAAAAGCTCCCTGAGGCCTCCCCAGAAGGAGAAGCTACTATGCTTTTTGTACAGTATGCAGAACCATGAGCCAATTAAACTTCTTTTCTTTATAAATTACCCAGTTTCAGGTATTTCTTTGTAGCAATGTGAGAATGGACTAATATAAACACCAACTAGATTTAACCCAAAGAAGATTACCTCAAGGCATTTAATAATCAAACTCCCAAAGGTCAAGAAAAAAGAAAGGATTCTAAAAGCAGCAAGAGGAAAGAAGTAAATAACATAAAATGGAGCTCCAATATGTCTGGAAGCAGACTTTTCAGTGGAAACCTTACAGGCCAGAAGACAGTAGCATGACATATTTAAATTACTGGAGAAAAAATACTTTTATCCTAGGATAGTGTATCTGGTAAAAATATCCTTCAAATATGAAGGATAAATAAAGACTTTCCCAGATTAAAAAAAGCTGAAGGATTTTACCAACACCAGACCGGTCCTACAAGAAGTGCTAAAGGGAGTACTTCAATCAGAAATGAAAGGATGTTAGTGAGCAACAAGAAGGTATAAAACTCACTGGTAATAGTAACTACATAGAAAAACATAGAATATTGTAACACTATAACTGTGGTGTATAAACTACTCTTTTTCTAAATGGAAACAGCACAAGAAGAACCAGTCAAAAATAATAACTACAACAACTTTTCAAGACATGAACAATACAATAATGTATAAATAGAATCAACAAAAAGTTAAAAAGCAGGGGACAAAGTTAAAGTGTAGTTTTTTTTCATTTTCTTTTTGCTAGTTTGTTCATGCAAGTAGTGTTACATTCTTAACAGCTTTAAATAATGAGTTATAAGAGTATTTGCAAGCCTCATAGTAATCTCATCAGAAAACATACACAGGGTATATAAAAAGCAAGAAATGAAATTATACCTCCAGAGAAAATCACCTTCACTAAAAGAAAGACAAGAAGGAAGTAAAGAAGGAAAAGAAGACCACAAAACAGCCAGAAAACAAACAATAAAATGGCAGAAGTAAGTCCTTAATAATAATAACATTGGATGAAAATGGACTAAACTCACCAATCAAAAGACATAGAGTTGTTGAACAGATTATTTTAAAAAGAGAAAAAAAAAAAAAGACTCAACATCTGTTGCCTACAAAAAACACACTTCACCTATAAAGATGCAGATAGAATGAAAATAAAGGGATAGAAAAAGATATTCTATGTCAATGGAAACCAAATAGACCAAATTGACCTAATAGATATTTACAGAATATTTCATCCACTGGCTACAGAATGTACATTCTTCTCAGCACATGGATCATTGTCAAGGATAGACCATATGTTAGGTCACCAAACAAGTATTAAAACATTCCAAAATATTGAAATAGTATCTTCTCCGACCACAATGGAACAAAACTAGAAATCAATAACAAGAGACATTTTGGAAACCCTACAAACACATGAAAATTAAATAATATGCTCCTAAATGATCAGTGAGTTAATGAAGAAATTAAGAAAGAAATTGAGAAATTTCTTAAAAACAAATTATAATTAAAATATGACATGCCAAACCTATGGGAACAGTGAAAGGGGAAAGTTTATAGCTATAAGCACCCATATCAAAACAGTAGAAAAACTTTTAATACAACCGAATTATGCACCTTACAACACTAGAAAAACAAAAGCAAACCAAACCCCAAATTAGTAGAAGAAGAGAAATAATGAAGATCAGAGCAGAAATAAATGAAATGTAAATGAAAAAAATAATACAAATGAAACAAAAGTTAGTCTTTGGAAAAGATAACCAAAACTGACACACCTTTAGCCAGACTAAGAAAGAAAGAGAAAAGACCCAAATAAATAAAATCAGAGATAAAAAGGAAGACATTACAAACAACACCACAAATATTCAAAGGATCATTAGTGGTTACTAGGAGCAACTATATGCCAATAAATTGGAAAAATCTAGAGGAAATGGATAAATTCCTAGACACATATAAGCTACCAAGATTGAACCATGAAGAAATCCAAAGCCTGAACAGGCTAATAACAAATAATGAAATCAAAGCCATAATAAAAAATTCGTACAGCAAACAAAATCCAGGGACCCAATGGCTTCACTGCTAAACTCTACCAAACATTTAAAGAATATCAATCCTACTCAAACTATTCTAAAAAATAGAGGAGGAGAGAATACTTCCAATTTCATTTTATGAGGCCATTGTTACCCTAATATGAAAACCAGACAAAGATGAAGCAAAAAAAAAAAAAAAAAAGAAAAGAAAGAAAACTATAGGCCAATATCACCAATGAATATCGATGCAAAAATCCTCAACGAAATAATGGCAAACTGAATTGAACAACAGATTAAAGAGATCATTCATCCTGACCAAGTGGGATTTATCCCAGGGATGCAAGAATGGTTCAATACGCACAAGTTGATCAATATAGTACATCATATCAACAGAATGAAGGACAAAAACAATATGATTATTTCAATTGATGCTTAAAAAGCATTTGATAGTGTTCAACACCCCTTCATAATAAAAAGCTTCAAAAAACTGGGGCTAGAAGGAACATACCCTGACTTTTTCAACTAGAGGATCACGGCAGAGAGGAGGCAGGACTGCGTTGTAGCTCCGACTCGGATGGACAGAGCAGGATGTGGAGGCTCGTCATGAACTTCTGCTCCAGAACAACTGCAGGAATAAATCAGAAAACCTGAGAGGACCCACAGATCCCCCTGAAGGAAGCAGATTTCTCCTGCAGGACCCAGGAAACAACACAAATACTGTGACTGTCCAAACTGTGGAAGTGGGAAGGGAGATCGTCCACCCCGGAACACACACCCCCACTGGGGAAACAGAAGGCCTACATTACAGGAGAAGATTTTGACCTTACCCGGAGTTGAGTCAATTTAGAGAGCTGAGTGAAATACAGGGTAGAGGAAGCAGCAGGAAAAGCCCTGCGAGCTCACTGAGTCTCCCAGCAAGTCTTTTTTCCTGGCCTCACAGTCGTCCTTCAGGAGGGCAACCAGAGGTGCTGGGAAAAGGCCACAGGGAGAAGAAAACCTCCAGCTGAACTTTGTAACAATTTGAGCTGGTTGAGAAGATTCCTGGCCAGAACTCAGAGAAGGGTGTAAATCCGGTGTGCAGTCTCCACAGGTGAGGGAAGAAGGAAAGCCATATTTGCTTTCACAGTGGGGAGGCAGGCAGCCTGAGGAAAGCTCTCAGCCCTGCTTACTCACTGCCTGGAAACAGACTCAGTGCTGTTGGGTGGAGGGGGGGCACGGTGGGAGTGAGACCAGCCCTTTGGATTGTGTGGAAGCTGGGTGAGGCTGTGACTCCTGGCTTTCCCTCACTTCCCTGACAACCTGCATGACACAGTAGAGACAGCCATAATCCTCCTAGGAACATAACTGCATTAACCTGGGAAGCTCACCCCCATCCCCACAGCAACTGCAACAAGACCCACCCAAGGAGAGTCTGAGCTCAGACATGCCTAGCCCTGCCCCCAACCAGTGGTCCTTTCCTACCCACCCTGGTACTGAAGAAAAAGGGCATATACTCTTGGGAGTTCTAGGGCCCCACCCACCATCTGTTCCTCCCATACTACCACAGCTGATGCTCTCTGGAAAGTGCCACCTCCTGTCAGGAGGCCAACCACCACAAAAATAGTGCATTAAACTGCCAAAGCTAGGAACCCTCACAGAGTTCATTTTGCCCCGCTGCCACCTTCCCCAGAACAGGCGATGGTATCCACGGCTGAGAGACCCACAGATAATTCACATCACAGGTTGTCTGTGCAGACAACCCCCAGTACCAGCCCAGAGGCTGGTAGACTTGCTGTGTGACTAGTCCAGAAGACAGATAATAATCACTGCAACTCCAGCTCAGATCTCAGGAAGCCACAACTATAGGAAAAGGGAGGCGAGTACTACATCAAGGGAACATCCTGTGGATCAAAGAATCTGAACAACAGCCTTTAGCACCAGACCTTCCCTCTGACAGAGCCTGCCCAAATGAGAAAGAACCAGAAACCAACTCTGGTAATATGACAAAACAAGGTTAATATCCCCCAAAAAATCATAGTAGCTCACCAGCAATGACCCCAAATCAAGAAGAAATCCCTGATTTACCTGAAAAAGAAATCAGGAGGTTTGTTATTAAGCTAATCAGGGAGGCACCAGAGAAAGATGAAGCCCAATGTGGGGGAAAAAAAGAAAAAAAAGATACAAGAAGTGAAAGGAGAAATATTCAAGGAAATAGATAGCATGAATAAAAAACAATCAAAACTTCAAGAAACAATTGACACACTTATAAAATGCAAAATGCTCTGGAAAGTGTCAGCAATAGAATTGAACAAATAGAAGAAAGAAATTCAGACCTCAAACACAACGTCTTTGAATTAACCCAATCCAACAAAGACAAAGAATAAGAAAATATGAACTAAGCCTCCAAGAAGTCTGGGATTATGTTAAATGACCAAACCTAAGAATAATCAGTGTTCTTGAGAAAGAAGAGAAATCTAAAAGTTTGAAAAACATTTTGGGAATAATCGAGGAAAATTTATCTGGCCTTGGTAGAGACCTAGACGTTCAAATACAAGCAGCACAAAGAACATCTGGGAAATTCATCACAAAAAGATCAATGCCTAGCCACATTGTCATCAGATTATCTAAAGTTAAGACAGAGGAAATAATTTTAAGAACTGTGAGACCAAAGCACCAGGTAACCTATAAAGAAAAACCAATCAGAACTAAAAGAACTAAAAGTAGAACTGCTATTTGATCCAGCAATCCCACTACTGAATATCTACCCAGAGGAAAATAAGTCATTATACAAAAAAGATACTTGCACATGCATGTTTATCGCAGCACAATTCACAATTGCAAAAATGTAGAACCAACCAAATGCCTATCAATCAATGACTGAGTAAAATGTGGTATAAATATGATGGATTACTACTCAGCCATAAAAAGGAATTAATTAACAGCATTCACAGTGACCTGGATGAGAGTGGAAACTATTATTCTAATTGAAGTAACTCGGGAATGGAAAACCAAACACCATATGTTCTCATTCATAAGTGAGAGCTAAGCTATGAGGATGCAAAGGAAAAAGAATGACACAATGGACTTTGGGGATTCAGGGGGAAAGGGTGAGAAGGGGGTGAGGGATAAAAGACTACAAATAGGGTACAGTGTATACTGCTTGGGTGATAGGTGCACCAAAATTTCACAAATCACTACTACAGAACTTATTCATGTAACCAAACACCACCTGTTCCCCAATAACCTATGGAAATAAAAAATTTTCTAAAAAAGGAAGTAATATACCTCAACATAATAAAAGCCATATATAACAGACCAACAGCTAGTATCATACTGAGTGGGAAAAAACTGAAAGCCTTTCTTCTTAGATCTGGAAGAGGACAAAGTTGCCCACTTTCATCATAGTTATTCAGCATAATACTGGAAGTCTTAGCTAGAGCAATCAGACAAGAGAAGGAAATAAAAGGCATCCAAATTGGAAAGGAAGAAGTCAAATTATCCTTGTTGGCAGATAATATGATTTTATATTTGAAAAAAAACTAAAGACTCCACCAAAAAGCTATTAGAACTGATCAACAAATTCAGTAAAATTGCAGGACACAAAATCAACATACAAAAATCGGTAGCATTTCTATATGTCAATTCTATTGACAGCAAACAATCTGAAAAAGAAATCAAAAAGTAATGTCATTTATAAAACTACAAATAAAATAAAATACTGAAGAATTAACCAAACAAATGAAGGATCACTACAATGAAAATTATAGAACACTAATGAAAGAAATTGAAGAGGACACACACAAAAAATGGAAAGACATTTTATGTTCATGGATTAGAAGAATCAATATTGTTAAAATGTCCATACTACCCAAAACAATCTATAGATTCAAAGCAATCCCTATCAAACTATAAATGGCATTCTTCACAGAAATAGAAAAAACAATTCTAAAATTTATATGGAATAACAAACGACCTAGAATAGCCAAAGTTATCCTAAAGAAAAAGAGCAAAACTGGGGGAATCATATTACCTGACTTTAAATTATATTAGAGAGCTATAGTTACCAAAATGGCATGGTACTAGCATTAAAACAGACACATAGACCAACGGAACAAAAGAGAGAACCCTGACATAAACCCATACATCTAGTGAACTCATTTTTGACAAAGGTGCTAAGAACATCCATTGGGGAATATGTCTCAATAAATAGTGCTGGGAAAAAATGGATATCCATATGCAGAAGAATAAAACTAGACCTTTATCTCTCACCATATACAAAAATCAAACCAAAATGGATTAAATACTTAAATCTAAGACCTCAGACTATGAAACTACTACAAGAAAACATTGAGGAAACTCTCCAGGACATTTAAGTGGGCAAAGATTTCCTGAGTAATACCCTACAAGTACAGGCAACCAAAGCAAAAAGGGACAAATGCAATCACATCAAGTCAGAAAGCTTCTGCACAGCAAAGGAAACAAAGTGAAGAACCAACCCACATAATGGGAGAAAATATTTGTGAATTACCTATCTGACAAGGGATAAAAACCAGATTATATAAGGAGCTCAAACAACTCTATAGGAAAATTTTTAAAATGGGCAAGAGATCTGAATAGACATTTCTCAAAAGAAGACACACAAATGGAAAATGGGTATATGAAAAGGTGCTCCACATCCTTGCTCATCAGAGAAATGGAAATCAAATCTACAATAAGGTATCATCCCACCCCATTTAAGATGGCTTTTATCCAAAAGACAGGCAATAACAAATGCTGGTGAGGATGTACACTGTTGATGGAAATGTAAAGTATTACAATCACTATGGAGAACAGTTTGGAGGTTCCTCAAAGAACTAACAATGGAGCTGTCATATGATCCAGCAATCCCACTCCTAGGTATGTACCCAAAGGAAAGGAAATAAGAGATATCGGCACTCTTTATTGAGTTTATTGCAGTACTATTCACAATAGCCATTATTTGGAAGCAATATAAGCATCCATTAACAGATGAAGGAATAAAGAAAATATGGCACATATACACAAAGGAGTATTCAGCCATAAAAAGAATGAGAACCTGTCATTTTCAACAACATAGATGGAACTGGAGGTCATTATGTTAAGTGAAATAAGCCAGGCACAGAAAGACAAAATTCACATTTTCTCATTTATTTATGGAAGCTAAAAATTAAAACAATTGAATCCATGGAGATAGAGAGTGTTAAGGATGATTACCATCCTGCAAAGGGTAGTGGGTTGGTGGCAGGGAAGTGGAGAAGGGTAATGGGTTTGAATAATAGAAAGAATGAATAAGACCTAGTATTTGCCAGCATAACAGGATTACTATAGTCAAAAATAATTTAATTGTACATTTTTAAATAGGTAAACGAGTGTAATTAGACTATAACATGAAAGGATAAATGCTTAAGGTGATGGATACTACATTTGTCCTGATGTGATTACTATGTGTTATATGCCCATATCGAAATATCTCATGTAACCCATAAATATATACATCTACTATATAACCACAAAAATTAAAAATTAATTTAAAAATATGTTGGTGTGTGTCTGGAAAGTTTTCTGGAAAATTTTTATGCCCTAGGTGTATATGCTACATTAATATTTTGAATGTGCTCTAATTAGCCAATCATAGGTAAGAATGTCTCTGTCAACCAAGATTAAATCTGGTCTTCTTAGAATGTTCTTTCTTAATCTATTCTCTCTCTGCGATGATTTGTCTGTAAACAACCTATGTGGCAATCCATTAGTGTACCAGTGGGACTGTCAAAGATGCCTGGTTTCTTATAATTACTTATTTGGTCATCATAACGCAGTGAAAAGTGACTACCTGTAGGAAGCTGCATTACATTGATTCTAAAGGGTAAATAGGCATTTGTCCAGGGGTGATGTGTATTTGTTTCATTGATTTTTTATTCACCCATTAGAATTTTATTTCCTAGAAAATTACTTCTTCAGTACCTGTTAAAGGAATCCTGATAATATTCTGATAATATGAGAGTTTCACTGGCCTGCTTAATGAAGCAATAGAGCACTGCTAGGCTGTTCATGAAACTTGTCAATTAAACCCTGGGGTGGGTGTTCAAGCTACTGTTCGGGTACAACCGACTTCCTTTGTCATTAACCTGCCCGAACAGTACCATTCTGGACAGCCCACTGTTCTCTAGTTGCAGTCACTCAACATGATGTCCTGGAAGAAGATCTAATCAATTTTTAAATCAACATTGCATCTAAAGATGGTACCTATGTGAACTGTTTTTAAGTTGCAGAACTTCTCTTCTCTCTTCAATGATCCCTCTTACTCTCCAAAGTTCCCCGTTTGTTTGTTTGTTTGTTTGTTTGTTTGTTTATTGAGACAGGGTCTCCCTCAGTCCAAGATGGAGTGCACTGGCACAATCATAGATTATGACTCACTGCAGCCTCGAACTCCTGCACTCCAGCAATTCTCCCACCTCAACCTCTTGAGCAGCTAGGACTACAGACAGATACCACCATGACCAGCTAATTTTTTGTAGAGATTAAGTCTCACTTTGTCTCCCGGGTGGTCTCAAACTCCTGGTCTCAAGTGAGCCTTCTGCCTTGGCCTTCCAATGTGCTGGGTTTAAAGGTGTGAGCCACTGTGCCCAGCCCTTAGTTATTTTCAAAAGATTCTGTAGAAGGTCTTAGCTATGGGCAGAGCCACATCCTTTCACCTACTGTATGTCACCCACGTTTTTCTCACCTCTGCTGCTCTGCCTTCCTCACCTGAACACCATCTTGTCCACGAGGCTCTGCTGGTTCCACTCTACTGGAAGTTGCTCAGCAGGCACTGCCACTGCCCAAACCCTGGAGGGCCTGACAGTGCCCAGCTCCAAAGGCACCTGGGAGACCCTGGAAGAGAAGTCTGTCTGCCCCGTCTGGTTTATTATCTGCTGATGCTAAAAACAAATACTTCCTTGGTTTTACCTTTAGCCCCCTGCTGGCTATAGAATTCAGATAATTCTGGGAAGTCGGCTCTACTGTGCTCAGAGTCCTGCCACCCCTCTGAATTCCAAGCCTTCTTACTGGACTGACCTCACTGATTGCCTTTCTTCTCACACATCGAATCCCCTCCATGTTAAACCCACCAGTTTTTAGATATGCATACATGTGTTTGAAACTTAGTCTTGGAAACTGCTTGAGCTCAGTCTGGGAATCTTCCTACTTCATGAACAGAAACGGAAAATACCATCAGATGTCAATTTAGCCACTTCACTCAAAATAGCTAGTTGTCAGGAGCCCTCCTAAGGTCCTTCAACTCGATATGGTATGTTTAGACTCCCCACTCCACAACCTCTCTACTAAGCTAGGTCAGAAGTCTAACATGAGTCTCACTTGGCTAAAGATTTGTCAGTGACTGCATTCCTTTCTGGAGGGTCTAAAAGAAAAGGTCCCTTTCCCTTTTCCAGCTTCTAAAGCCTGTCCACATTCCTTGGCTTGTGACCATCTTTCTCCATCTTCAAAACCGGGAATGTCAAATACCTTTCTCATTTTTCTTACATAGTCACATTTCCCTCTGACCCAGCCAGGAATGTTTCTTCATTTTAAAGACTCATATTTAAATTGGGCCCACATGAATAACACAGGATACTCTACTCTTCTCATCTTAAGATATTTGTTCTTAATTAAAAATGCAAATTCTCGTTTGTCATGTAAATTGACATAACCACAGGCTCTGGGGATTAGGATGTGGATTTTTTTCAGGAGATGGGAAGATGTAATTCTGGCTACTACACCAAGTTTTCAGGAGAAAGTTCCCAGGGGAGCCTCCTCTTAATAATGAAGCCAGTATTTGCTTGAACTCTAGCTATGTGCCTGGAACTGTGTTAAATGTCCTACCTACATCAACTAATTCAAGCTTCAAATATGAAGTCAATAATAGTATGTCATAGAAAGTAAGCTGGTAGGTTCAGAAATTGCCCTAAGTCATGCAGTTAAAACCAGGAGTTGAGGCTGAGGTGGGCGGATCACAAGGTCAGGAGATCAAGACCATGGTGAAACCCCGTCTCTACTAAAAATAGAAAAAATTAGCCGGGCGCAGGGGCGGGCACCTGTAGTCCCAGCTACTCGGGAGGCTGAGGCAGGAGAATGGCGTGAACCCGGGAGGCGGAGCTTGCAGTGAGCCGAGATTGCGCCACTGCACTCCAGCCTGGGCGACAGAGCGAGACTCCGTCTCAAAAAAAAAAAAAAAAAAAAAACCAGGAGTTGGACCCTGGTCAAGCTGTTGCCATAGCATTGTGACTCCTCAACTGTGCTAAAATTGACTGCATTGTTATGCCCAGACCCTCTATTCCCCAAAGAAGACCACCAGAGTCCAGAGTCAAAGCCAAGCGGCAAGGATCTTTATGACAAGTTCGAACTTGGTCCCTCCATTACACAGCATACAAGAGGGCCCCGAACAATGCGAGTGTTTGCTTTTTATAGCCCGAAAGTTACAGGGGAACAAAGGAATTCTTTTGGTTCCCGCGCTTTCAGTAAAACTTTGAACGGCTGCCTCCTTATCGGAGACTTTTCCAGGTGGTGTTTGTACTGGGCTCAGGAAGTTTGAGAGATATATGGCGATATGTGGTGGGATGGGAGGATGGGATGTGTTTGTATTGGGCTTGTTTGTTTTGAGCCCGGGGCTGAGGAATGTGCCCGGCTCCTCTCAGCATAACATATTCCTAATTTGAGTAGAAAAAGTAGGCAAACTTGCATTTCTATTCATCCAGTATGATGTTAATTTTATGTGTCAACTTGACTGGCCCACAGGATGCCCAGATGTCTGCTTAAACATTATTTCTGGGTGTTCGAGAAGGCATTCCCAGAAAGAATTACTATTTGAATTGGTGAACTGAGTAAAACATGTGGCTTTCCTCAATGTAGATGGGCATTAACCAATCCACTGAGGGCCTGAACAGGACAAAACACAACAGGGAAGTTTGAATGTATTCTCAGTCTGACTGCTCAAGCTAGGACGTCAATCTTCCCCTGCCATCCATGTTTCTCGTTCTCAAGCCTTTAGACACAGACTGGAATCTACATCATTGGTCCTCTGGCTCTTAGGCCTTCATACACCACTGCTTTCCTGAATCTCCAGCTTGCAGACAGCAGATCACGGGACTTCTCAACCTCCATAATCACATGAGCCAATAACTTATGATAAATACCTCTCTTGATAAATGTATATATCTATATAGATACATAGATAGATAGATAGATGCTATTGGCTCTGCTTCTCTGGAGAATCCTTAGTAGATTTTAGTACTGAGAATGATTCCAGAGAAAGATAATTTTAAGAATGAGCTGCCTAAATTGGTTTTGGGTTTGGATCTCTATATGATTAGATTTAAGGACACTAATGACTCTATTTCCAATAGTAAAGAGTGCACTGATAGTCCATGGCATGAATTATAATAGAGACATGAAAAATATATGCGTTGGATACCCAACAAACCACTTATAAGAGACAAGGAACTGGGTATGTACTTTTGAACATTTTTAGAAAATAAACAAATATAATGACCTTGTTTGGTTACTCCTAAGGTCACTAGACAAAGTGGTGAAAGGATGGGATGAGCTCAGGGATTCAATTTCCCAGTTCAAGTGCTGTATGAATGACTTAAAGGCTTCTATGGGTGCCCTGAAGGAAAGCCTTATCTTCTGTAACTGCAGGGTTGAGATTGCTGAAAGTCAAATGCAAAATCTCATCCAGTGACTGCCTAAATTACAATGTAAGTTGAACTCCCAACCTCACAGGGTGTCTACTGTTAAAGTGAAAGCATTGACTGGGAAAAATATGGGATTCTATAAGTTGGGATGGAGACATGTATGAAGAACCCAATGAAGCTTGGGACATTGAGCTCCTAAATTCTGATGAGTCTTCTTTGCCAGAGAAAGTAGTCTCCCTACCCCTAGTGGTATCCCCTGTATGAGGGGATTGGATTAACTGTACATTTCCTGAGAAAACAGTATGACTTCCCCTGAGGCAGTTGCCATGTAAGACAATGCTAATTCCCCTCAAGACCCATCCACATCACTTTTCTTTGCTTCTGGACCTACAAGTAGACTCAAATGCCAGCAGGTCTCTAAAGATGAGATACAAAGTATGACCCATAAAAACGCATACTAGACTTCAAAATAACTATTTGATTTTTCTAATTTTTACGGACACAAATCAGAGGAACATGTGTGGGAATGGATATTAAGAGTGTGGAATTATGGTTGAAGGAAGATAAAGTTGGATTAGGTTGAATGAGCACACTATACAGACGTTCTACATATCATATTGCAGCACAGAAAGTCAAAAAAGGGCTCTAACAGTTTGGTCAGTTGGTTGCATAAAACATGGACCAAAAGATGAGTGATTTGGAAATGCCAGACATGTAATATAGAGGAAGGGATTAAAAGCTTAGAGAGATTGGAATATTAGAGTGAATTTGTCATTAAAGACCTACGCCCCCACACTAGGAGAATCCAGAAGACATACTTTTCACAACTGTGAGAAACAAATTTGTGAGAGGAGCCCAACATCCTTGAAGAGCCCTGTGATCACTTTTCTCTGTAGGCCAGACTTTACAATGGGGACGGTAGCCACTGGATTGGGAAACCTAAGTGCAATGGGAGTAATTAGATCCTGGGGTCATAGGCGCCAAGTGGCAGCACTCTATCACCAAAGCAAGATGGACATGGTTACATGTCCAGGTAACGGACAACAGAGTCAAAGCAGCAATCAGAATAGTCTATACATGCAGACCTATGACCTTGGCAGGTTTATCACAGACTTCCTAGAAATGAAATAGACAGAAACTCTAGTAAATTATTACTTGAAGTGAACAAAAGTCTAACCTGAATTACAAAAACAGATTCACAGCTCCTCAATCAATTCCCAGAGTTGAGCCAGTTTACAAACCCAAGGCCCCTTAGAAATAAAGGGGAGTCTGGGTCCCCTTAAAGAAGGACACAGGTCACTACCAAAAATTTATACTATTACTCTTTCTCTCGGACTTCCCCAAAGGAACCACTGGCCTTTAACCAGGGTAACTGTAAATTGAGGAAAACGAAATATTCAGAGCTTTGGAAAATTACTTGATACTGGCTCTGAACTGACATTAATTCCAGGAGACCCAAAATATCATTCTGGCTCACCAATCACAGTAGGGACTTAGGGAGGTCAGGTAGGTGATCAATGGAGTTTTCACTCAGGTTAATCTTGCAGTGGGCCTATTGGGTCCCTGAATTCACCCTGTGGTTATTTCCTCAGTTCTGGAATGCATAATTGGAATAGGTATACTCAGCAGCTGACAGCATCTTCACATTTGTTCCCTGACCTGTAGACTGAGAACTATTATAGTGGAAAGGGCCAAGTGAAAGCCAATAGAACTGCCTCTACCCAGAAAAATACTTAGCCAAAAACAATACTGCATTCTTGGAGGGATTTCAGAAATTAGTGCTACCATCAAGGACTTTAAGGATGCAGGGGTGGTGATTCCCTCTGCATCCCCAATTCAATTTGTGTATTTGGCCCATGCAGGATCTTGGAGGATGACAGTGGTTTATTGTAAGCTTAACAAAGTGTTGACTTCAATTGCAGTTTTGTACCAGATGTGGTTCCATTACTTGAACAAATTGACTCATCCCCTAGTACCTGGTATGTAGCTACTGATATGGCAAATCACTTTTACTCCATATCTGTCCATAAGGCCCACCAAAATTAGTGAGCCCTAATCCAGTATGACCGTGTCCTCATTAGAAGAGGGTATTAGGACACAAACATGCACACAGGAAATTCTGCCATCAGACTGTCAGAATTACACAAGAACTGCAACTCTTTTCTGGGTCTCCAGCCTGCCAGTCTAGCCTACAGATTTTGGACTCGCTAGCCTTACAATCATGTCAGCTGATTTCTTAAAATAAATTCTCTCTTTGTCTCTCTCTGTCTCTCTCTCTCTCTCTGTGTGTGTGTGTGTGTGTGTGTGTGTGTGTATAGTGCCATCATGGTGCCTACTTTATTTATAGTAAGCAGTAGCACTTGTGGGTCCTCAGCGTAGTGCATGAATCTCAGTACATACCGCTCATCACTATAAAAACTACTGCAATGGACAGGTTCATTCATTTAAGATTTTCTAAAATTTATACTAATTTTTTGATAGACTGCTGGCCATAATATATATATATATATATATATATATATATGTATATATGTGTGTGTATATGTGTGTGTATATATGTGTGTGTGTATGTATGTGTGTGTGTATATATATGTGTGTGTGCGTATGTGTATATATATAAAAATATATATACGGCTCACTGCACCCTCCACCTCCCGGGTTCAAGCGATTCTCATTCCTTAGCCTCCCAAGTAGCTGGGACTATAGGCACACACCACCTCGCCCAGTTAATTTTTTGTATTTTTAGTAGAGGTGGGGTTTCAGCATGTTGGCCAGCCTGGTCTCAAACTCCTGACCTCAGGTGATCCGCCCGCCTTGGCCTCCCAAAGTGTTGGGATTACAGGCGTGAGCCACCACACCCGGACCATAATATTTTTAAGTTATTGATACACAAAAAAATTTTCCAAAGAATGGTGCCACGTACAATATTATTGAGTGCCTGCCAAAACAGGATCACTGTTTAAGCCAGGCCTAATGTCTGCATTTTGAAAAATACACAATGAAACAAATACTTTAAAATTTCAAGTGTTAAAACAAACTATCAAAGTGTTATTTCATTGTCCCTTTATTCTTTATGCAAAACAATATTACAGTACAGCATGCAAATATTACCACACTGATTTAAGCTATCTGATTATAAATTTTTTTGTAGGTCCAAAATAATAACCCCTCAAAACTGGGGTTCTATTACAACCTAGAGGATTTCTTTCCATCCCTTAAAAATTCGTCTAGGAAATGTGAGTGACAGCAAACACATAATGTCACTTGAGGTGTCATTAAACCTCAAACTGGCAAATATTTTGAGCAATGCATTCTCAGTGGAAGTTTGCAAGCCTTACAATGTATGAATACTTATTGTTGCAGTGATGCAAAATGTGTCTTTCCGAGGAAGGTGTATTGAAGTCTTTGTGGGAATTACTTCAGAATAATAGGAAAGTCACAATTTTTCTTTTCCCAAAGAAGAGAGAAAATAAATATATTGTGGGCATTATGACGCCTTCAAGCCTAAAAAAGAAATTTAACCACAGTCTCCCAGATGAACAACCAATTTTGAAGATGCTGCTTCTAGTATTAGATATTGTTAATTTTAGGGAAAATGAATTTAGTAGCTAAGACATTACATTTTTAACATGCATTTATTTGATTTTGATAAGATTGATCCTTATCTATGAATTTACTAACTACAGTCAGCCCTTCATATCCTCCAGTTCTGCATCCTGTATTCAACCAATGGCAGATGGGAAATATTTCGGAATAAAAAAACAATAAAAACAACAATACAACAGCTAAAAATACAAATAAAAATCAATAAAGTATAACTACTATTTATATACCACTTACATGGTATTAGGTATTATAAGTAATCTAGAGATTATATGCATGGGTTATATGCAAATATTATACCATTTTATATAAGGGACTTGAGTATCCCCAGATTTTGGTATTCACAGGGTCCTAGGTTTGTGTTTGGGAGGCCACAAGTCAATGCTGAAATGTCATGAGGAAGTCACTTAGCCACCCTGGGCCTTAACTTTCCTATCTGCAAAATAAAACAAAAACTGAATTCAATGATTGCAGAGTACTCCATTAAGGACAATTTATTTGCAAAGAACAGAGGTTCTCTCAAAATAGTTCAGGTAGAAGGGTGAGGTTTTGGCTAATGTGTGTTGAATCTCTGACTGTTGTATGGGTTCTCTGTCTCTTTCTCAAACCACTCAGCTTTACTTGTCTAGGCTTCTGTTGTGTTTTGGCCTCATCCTTTTACTATTGGCAACCTCTCAACACATGGCAGAAAGGAGCTCCTTTGGAAACCTACATCCCGTATAGCTCATGCTTCAAAAAGAAAAGAGAGCTTTTTCTCCCAGTGCCCACATACCAAATCTAGGAGCAACCCTCACTGGGTCACACGCCCATGTCTGGACCAAAAGGCCAGAGAGACACTACAATTAACAGTCTCACCAGAGTTCATAAGTAGCAGAAGAAATAAATGAGTGCTAAGCAGACCAAAATGGGGAGGGAGGAGTCCACCGTAGACTCAAATGGAGTATGAAGAGCAGGAATGCAGAAACTGGAAAATTGTCAGGCAACTACTTTCTTTGATGGTCAGTCTCTGGGTCCACAGGCGCTCCCACTCCTACTTCTTTTTGAGCATGTGCTCCTTTGTTCTCTCTGGAAAAAAAAAAAAAAAAAAAAAAGCCTTTTCTTCAAAACTGCTGTTTCTGACTTTCCATGACATTGACTTCCATGTGGCTCTAACTCCCCCTGAAGCTGACACTGGCCCACACAATGTGACAGTGCAGCACAGCTCCCCACCACCCCTGACTGCCCCAGAATCTGTGTCCCAATTCCAAATTTCCGAGAGAAAGAACATGACTGAAGTTGGATCAGGGGTCTGGTTAAGTTAAATTTACTTCTGCAGTGCTACCGGTGGGTGGAGTATTCTGGGAAGGAAATGTGTTTCCCCTCATCCTATTCTACTCACATCCTCTCTCACTATGATACAAACACACACGTGCACACACACAGACACACACACACAAGCATCTTGCAGATTCTCTAAGCACAACGTCTGTCTTGCCTCAAAGCTTTCCATGTACTGTAGCTTCTGCCAAGAGTGTTCTTTCTTCCAAAAATTTTATGACATCCAGTCATGCACCATAATGATGGTTCAGTCAGCAACAGACCACATGTATGATGATAGTATGGTAGTTGCATAAGATTATAATACAGTATCTCTACTGTACCATTTCTATATTAGATATGTTTAGATTCTGAAATACTTCTCACTGTGTTACAGTTGCCTACAGTATTCGGTACAGGAACATACCATACAGGTTTGTAGCCTAGAAGCAATAAGCTATACCATATAGCCTGGGCACGTAGTAGACTGTACCATCTAGGTTTAGGATTGTCTAAGTAAACTCCATAATGTTCACAAAATGAAGAAATCACCTAAGGACACATTTCTCAGAATATATCTCCATGATTTAGCAACACATGGCTGTTTCCTCTTAAATATCACCTTTTCAGATAGGCCTTTCTCGCTCACATAATTTAGAGATATCTCCTGAAATTCAGTAGCATTATACCGTGTGTGTGTGTGTGTGTGTGTGTGTGTGTAAAATCTGTTAACTGTCTATTCTCTCCCTCACTGGTCTGCAAACTTAAATAACAAAAAAACATAAATTTTATTTTTTCTGAAACTTTATTATTTTTAATCTCTGTTCCTTTAAGAAGCAGAAACCTAACATAAGTCAATTTCCCTAGAGTTGTAACCATGTTCTGATGGGGTGTGGGGTACAGGGAAGCATTGAGTGGGGGTCAGCTGTTCCTCAATATCATCACCTCCCCATGTTGGGGTCTGGTGGAATGAGTTTAATCAAGTCTGATATTTAATCATCCATCCATTTCACTGGTGCATCCTCCCTAATTTCCATTTGCAAGTTGTCTAAGATAGTATCTTCAAAATTAAAGTTTTCTCGTGAACATATTTGTTTAATAACAGGTTGCCTATCTAATTGAGAAAAGAGAAAATCACCTAGTCCATCACGAAAATTATTTTCTTTCTTTGAACGGCTAAGAATTGACATCATTAAGATGGCTGAGTGTTGCAAGAAGTGGGGGGACTTGTAGCACAAGAGTTGGTCCACAGATTGCATTTAAAGCACTATAAACCTATAATTTTTACTAAGGCAAAATATTTGGAAAAATATAAAGTACTATGAGAACATAGTATGAAGCTGTCAGTGGTAACAAAGACTCTAAGCACCTAGTGCTCCTTAATGAAATTTCATATGATCTAAATTTCTTTTGCAATCAATGAGCTACTTAAATAGATTGTATTTGCCTGCCTTGTACAGCATTATTTCTGCCAACCAGTTGCTATAATTAATTTGTTTTCATCAGTGAGAGTAATGAGCTGTCATTTATTTCGCTTTTCAATTTATTCTCAACTCATTATGTATTGACAGTGTGTTCAGGGCTTCCTAAAGCTGGCTTCTACTATGACACAAAGAAAGGAGGTTCCTTTATTTTCAGACTGTGTTTGAATGGCATATCTGGCTACCTTTCATAAGGGGCATATGAAAGCTCAGGATACTGAGTTAATATTTTTCACCATGTTATTTTAATCTATACAAACTACTTACAAAATTTGATGACTAATTTTTTAAGTAACGAGGTATGTGGGAATATATGTTCCTTCAACTTTGGAAGTTGATTTTCTTGTGTCCAATTCTCTCTAAGCAGTATTCACAATCCAACTAAATAATAATATTTAAAATAATACAATTTGGTCTTCTAATTACATTACATTATTATTTCTTAACCCTCTTTGAAAAAAAAAACACAAATGGTTCATGATTAATCAAAATTTTAACTCTTTCATAAGCAAGAGTGTGTGTATCAAGACACAGGACACAAAGCAAAGTCGGCCTCTTAGTGTAACTATCCTACTAATGAGAAAATTCACTCTCATAATAACAAAAAGAGAATTGTTATTCTGGTATTCTGCATGGTCAGGTAGGAAGAATGTGGAATTTAGATTCAAATATCCTGGAGTTGACTCTTATCAAACTTCTGGGGACCTCACAATGAATAAGGTCATAAAGATTGTTGTATGGAAAGAACCTACAAGAGTACCCACTGTACCAAAAATACCTTCCTGGACCATAACATGGGGGAACAAATGCCAGCACGGAGGCAGTGGAATTAAAAGCACAGACTCTAGGATATGATTGCCCTAAATAAGAGCCTGCTCTCTGCACTTACCGGCTATCAGAACTCAGACAAGTTAAAACTCTCACTCTGCCTCAGAGTTTTATCAACTGTCAACTAAAACTAATAAAATAGTACCACTCTCATAGAATTGTGAGGATTTAATGAGTTATTTCATGCAAGGTTCTAAAAACTTTGTGTGGGATGCAGTAAGAATTAGATGAATATTCACTATGACTATAACAATGCTGACGGCTAAAAGCCATGGTTAGGTACTGAATCACCCTCTACTTCACTTCAGTTCTGCTCTGTGGTTCTTATTGCTGCTCCCTAAAAGCCTCCTACTTCCTGTGGTTCCTGCTCTATGGAGTGCAATTAATGATGGTTTCTTCTCTATGGAGTGTAATTGATGACTGTGGGCTAAACTGTGTTAAAATTCATGACGTTTTAAGTGCTCATGTTTTTCTAATTGTAAAAGGGTAACATATGCTTGTTGTAGAAAATTAATTTATATGTAATTAACAATTATATAGTAATATAAAAGTATAAAGAGAAAAATTAAAATTAAAGTAGGATTTAGGTTTTATATATTTCTTACTATGTTTTGCTGGGCATACAGACAGATGTTCCTAAGTTTACATTACTAAATACACATACACACAGAGATCTGTATATCTTGATTTGTTAATTTAATATTTAATCACGGGCATTGCTCAAAGTTGTTAAATTTTATTAAAGATTAATGTTGATAGCCACATAATAGTCCATCGTTACGATTAATTCGCCAGTATTCCACAGTTAAATATTGAGGTTATTATCACATTTTTGTTAGTATAAATTACACTATTAGAAACATGTTTGCCCTTAAATATTTGTCCACATTATCATCATTTACTTTTACCATATTTCCAGAACTGAATTTAATGCATTAAAACACATTAAATATCTTGATTGAAATAATTTCTAGAAATTTTATAACATTTTTCACTACTTCAGTGGAAAAATAGTATCATAATTATTTTGATTTTCAATTATTTGATTACAAGTGAAGTTGAACAATTTTCAGCTATTTATACTTTGGATTTCTTCTGTTAATTGTCTGTCTTTTGCCTAATTTTCTATAGAAAAATCTCTATTTTATATTGTTCTTTGCCTCATTAGCACCATTGTTAGTGTTTTCCCTATTGAATTGTAAGCAGGGGGATGCACTTTCTCACTCTTGCTAGTTCCCTCTGTGCGGATGGAGCTCCACTGTCAACCACTTCTGGTGCTCTTGCCCTCATGATCCTTCTAGCCCTAGGGATGAAGAATGACTGATGGGTGAGTTTGGGATAAGGAACTGAGCATGTGTAGCTTAACTCTTTCCACAGTGTCCCTGTCCAGCTGTTGTAGATACTATAAGTGCTCATCTCATCTGTTCTTCTTTGCTGTAAGTTTTAAAGGAACAGCTTAATTTGGGAGGCATAGGGCTTTCCAGGACTGCCTGGGACCCAGTGCGCAGGTCTGCCTAGTTCTAATGTTCAAAGTTAGAAAGCCCACTGTTGCTACTCACAGAGGTCACCCAAAACCCTTCCTCAGTAATAGAAGTAATATTTTGCTTTCTGTCTTTCACTGTTTTGTCTCTCCAATTGGTTCAATCTTGGGTAGAGAAAGCAAGGTGTCATTCATTGGGCCTCCTAAAACTCCAAAATCTGTTTGAAACTTGAAAAATATATATATACAAAGCTGAATTTGAGGGACAAAGTAACAATAAAAGATTGGACACTGGAGCAGAAAGTGGAAAGTTTAAAGCTGCATGGATTTGTTTTTCCTTGACATGTCACTGAAGTTTATGGAAACTTTGTTCACAGGCAAGTAGGTGTTTTGCACCTCTTCACTGGGTTTAGGAATAGTCAAGCAGGCCTCAGCAAAAGCACAGGGTGCCTTGGTCTCAGCATATCTCGATTTCTCAGGCTGCTGGGCATCTGCTGGGACATACTGCCATTGCTTCACATTGAAACCACACAGGCACCTTAGCAAAAAAATGCAGTTTGAGGGATCGAGAGAATCCGAGCAGGTGCGGGCAGCCTTGGGGCCATAGTAAGCAGAAGACTTGATTACACAGGAAAGTGTTCTCATGTCATGCTTTTTAGATATTTTGGAGTTGTATAAATTATTTGATGCTTCCACTTGGGGTTTTTTTTGTTTTTTTGTATTGTTTTGCCAATTAGATCAAATCTTAAATTACGACTGTGTTCTACAGAAACTACAGAAAAATAGTGTGGATTTTTAGCTTGGACTTGTTAATGTGAGGCCAAAGTAGAGAGTGGCATAGATTTCTCCAAATACTGTGATGTTTCATGTCATTCGGAACTTCATTCATGAAAAGTAGGAAATAGGAGAGGAGCTAAGCTTGAATACAAGTTTAGCTAAGCTCTTGTCCACAAATGCTTAAAAGTCTATCTCTCATATAGTCTCAAGTTGACTCTGGATTTTTTAATTGCATAAGTTCTGAAATGGCTTAAAAATGGTGTAAGACACGAGTTGTAGCTGGATTCATAGAAGAGTGGTTTATTTCACCAAGAAATAAATAAAAATAAATAGGGCCTTTAGTATAGAGACAAATGCTACCTTCTTAGGCTCAATTGAAATATTGCAGAACCAAGAAAGGTAATTTAAAAGGCCTGGGCTTGAAATATTCTGCCTTTAGGAATTAAGTTTGCTCAGAAGTCAAGGAAGACTTGAGAGTGGCTTTTAAAAAGAAATTGGTTCAGCCTTCATCTCAGAACAGAAGCAGTAGAAACATGAAAATAAATCAAGAAAGACAGATTAATTAAACTGGAGGAAGAAAAATAATCCTCAGGAGAAAGGTTAAGCTCTGAGGAAATGGATTATGTGGATATCAAAGGAAACATAAGGTCTTGAAGGTCAGAATACATCAATAATGATGAGAATACAAAATAAACAATAGTGTTATATGATAATAAATTAATAATAAAGGAGCACTACACCCAGGTGTTGTGAGGATGAAATGAATTAATATATGGACAATCCTAGGAGCAGTGCCTGTACGTGGTAAATGCTCTACCTGGGTCATCTGGCGCCATTATTATCAGTGCTGTTAAGTTTAGAGAAGTAAATATATGGGCATAATAAGCAGAAGAAACTGTTAGACACCAGGGCAGAAAAGAGAATAAGGATACGTTAGTAGAAACGTCTCTCACTTCGGCCAAAAACAATGGAGAATTAAAGCTAGTCAAGGCTTCCGACATCCAAGAGCTGAGGAGCAGTGGTGCTCTGGGGAGCAGGGGCAGAGGTACTGGTCCTCACCAGACTCTCGGGGATTTCTATTCACAAATCTGAGGTGATTCTCCAGCTGAAACAATGAGGGATTGGAGGCAGCCATCTCTCCTGGGAGTGAGTCTTCCTAAGTGAAAGCAGTTTCATAGGAAGAGGGATCTAGGGATCATATCCCCTGTGGCCAATGACCCACAGGCCCACTCACGTGACAGAGCAATGCCATTCAGATGAATCCCACCCTCACTACATTCTGGGGGCCATAAACACCATTTTTGGTCTTAGCACTCTATTTTGTTGTTGTTGTGGTTACCCTAGCCTTTTGCCTTCATTTTCCTTACTTAGCTAATGGTTCTGCCTGTTGCACTCTAAACTCCACTGGGGCATCACCTGGGTCTGTCTTGTTCATTCCCAAATTTCTAACACTTAGCACAATGCCTAGCATATATTTGTTGAACAAATAAATACATGGGATAGCTACTGAAGATGCTAAAGAGTTTTCTTCAATTTCCTTTTGGTCCTGATCATTTCAAAGCACATAATTAAAAATATAATTATGCTTTGAAATTTTAAATTTATATTATTTTCCCATTCTTCCTATATATTGAATATAAGCTTCATGTTCTAATGAGGGAGTAGTAAGTCAAAAACTCAGTTGCCTGCAGGGACACTGAGTTAACACAGATGACTAAAATGATCTGCCTAAAAAACTGTAGGGCCAAAACTATCTAGCTCCAAACCTAACACCTGACTAATTACATTTGTTCTTGGTTATGGTCACATTTTCCTACTTCATTTCATCTCTCTCTCTCCCTCTCTCTCTCTCTCTCTTTCAGACATTGTCTATAAAAGGATAGTAGAGACTAATGTCAAAATTATCCCCTTTTTTCAGACAGGACTTGCCTTTCTTCTGTCTGGCAAATAAGGTGAGGGGCCGAACGCCTGGTTCTAATAAGGAGTTGAGCTGACTCAGGACGGATACAGCTTTATAGAAAACCCAGCTCGCTTCATGTTGGAGATTGTGTTTGTTACAGGTCTCTCCTCTAGCAGGGCTTCATCTACTGAAGCCCCTGAAAACTGGAATAAATTTGCTTTTGCTTTTCTCTCCAGGCCCCATCCTTCCCGATCCTCAGCACTTAGCAGATATATGCATTTGTGGTTCCTCTAGGTTCCAATCAGAGTCACCCCATTGTTAGGTTTGGCCAGGGAAGTGTGAGAGGAAATTATGTAAACTAGTTCTCAGCAGAAGCTTGAAAAACCACTGAATGTTTCCATGCATATACTCTTTTCCCTCTGCCATGAGACTGGCATGTCTGTGTTCATTTCTTAGACCTGCCAGATAAGGTACCCACAAAACTGGAGCTCAAACAACATAAATTTATTGCCTCACAGTTCCAGAGCCTAGAAGTCCAAAATCAAGGTGTTCAAAGGATTGGTTATTTCTGAGGACTGTGAGGGAAAGATCTGTCCAGGCCTCTCTCCTTGGCTTGTGGATGGCTGTCTTCTCCCTGTGTCTCTGCACATCATCTCTCCTGTAAACCAAAAATAAAATTCTAAACCCCCAACCAACTGAATAGACCCTTCCTCTCGCCAAGGGCATTCCAAGTTAACCTAAAAAGCTAGTTCAGGTCACGATGGGAAACAGAGGTAAGATGTGCCTCATTATACCTTCCTTCCGTTGGAATTTAGGCACAGCTGACCAGCATTAACATCAACACAGACCTGAAGACTGATGAAACAGACTTTTGTAGCAATAAGACCCCAAATTCCAGCCTGACTCTAGGGTCACATCACATGACAGATCACTGGTACACCCTAAAAGAAACAGAAGTATTTTACCTCAAAATATATTTCTTTGACATATTTCCAATGGCCCTGCAAAAGTATCTCTTGTGGGGAAAATCTACATTCCATAGGGAATCCCTGTTCCTTTCCAGGTTTCTTCCCTGACCCAGGAGAGAATTAACAAAGAGTCTGGCACCTATTTAGGTCTGATAAGAGCTCTGAAGCCTGCTACCTGGAGGCTTCATCTGCTTGAAAAAACCTTGGTCTCCACAACCCCTTTTCTTAACCCAGACATTTCTTTCTTTTGATTCCAGGTCTTTAGATAATAACTGTTTCAACCAATTGCCAATCAGGAAATCTTTGCGTCCACCTATGACCTGGAAGCTCCCGCTTTGTCTTGCCTTGACAGAAAGAACCAATGTACATCTTACATGTATTGATGACGTCTTATGTCTCCCTAAAGTGTGTAAAACCAAGCTGTAGCCCTGCCACCTTGGGCACATGTTCTCAGGGTATCCTGGGGCTGTGTCACAGGCCACTGGTCACTCATATTTGGCTCAAAATAAATCTCTTCAAATATTTTACAGAATTTGACTCTTTAGATCAACATGCCTCTGTGTGTGTCTGTCTCTGTGTCCAAATTTCCCTGTTTTATAAAGACACCGTTCATATTGCATTAGGGCCTATCTTACCTAATTGTATCTGCAATGACTCTGTGTCCAAATAAGGTCACATTCTGAGGTACTAGGGATTAGAACTTCATTATATGAATTTGGAGGGGATCATAATTCAACCCCATAACAGTGTCAGAAATTACAACTGCTTTTTCATCCTGAATCCAAGAATGAAGAAGACATGCAGAGCAAAGCCTTCAGGGCCTTGCAGACCCATAGTTGACATGCAACATTAGACATAAATAAACCTGTATTATTGTAGGCCACTAAGAATTCAGGGGTGGTTTGTTACCACTGCCTTATTTAGTGTAAATTACTTAACACAGCATCTAATATGCATTCACTCAATGTATTTCTTTTGGTTTCAGTTAGTGTCGTGGGTTGAATTGTATCCCCAAACAGGTAAGTTTAAGTCCTAGTCCCTGATATCTGTGAATGTTACCATACTCAGAAAGAAGTTCTTTGCAGAAGTTAAGATGAACTCACACTGGATTAGTGTAAGCTCTAACTCCAGTGACTGGATACATACAGGGAAGAAAGCCATGTAAAGACGGAGGCAAAGATGGAGTGATGCATCTACAAGCCAAGTGCCAAGTACTGCCAGAAACTACCAAAAGCTAGGAAGAGGCACAGTAGGATTCTTCCCTAGAAACTTCGGAGGGAGCGTGGCCTTACCAACACCATGATTTCAGACTTTTATCCTCCAGAATTATGAAAGAATAAACTTATGTTGTTTTAAGCCATCCAGTTTGTGGTATTTTGTTTGACAGTCCTAGGAAACTAATACAGGTAGAATGAATCCCTACTCTCACTGCGATGTTTCTTTGCACTCTGCTTCCTCAAGGCCAGTAATTCTCAATGCAGTTCTCTCATCTTTATAGTTTGTGAAATGCCACCAAGATATGGCAACAACTTGTCTGAAAGTGTCCTGATGGTGGTGTGTGGTTTACTTTGTCTTTCTGTGTTTAGTCATTGATATTTCATTGGAAAGTTAAAAATGTGTGCCAGGTGCTCCTAAAGCTGATACTCTATAACTCTCATATCTAATATGTTTAAGCATTTAGGAAACAATTTTCCATTGAAAACTGAATATTCCAAATCAACTGTGGAGCCGTAGTCAATAATACCAGGGAAAAGACTAGACGTAAAGTGCAGCACATACTTCAGGAAACCAACGCCTAAAAACCCCTGTGTCTTAAGATCTGATAGGCTCAGTTGTAGGAAACTCCACCTGCCTGCACATTTCTGGACTTTATGATACCTTCAGGACACTAGAAGGGAGGGAATAATTTTATTATTAATTTTACTGTAATGATTCAGGGTCACTATTTGGAGTGCAGGCATAGCACCCTCTTGCCCAGACACCTTCTGATAGAGCACAAGGAGGGCAGAGCAGAGAGTCTAAGTGCACAGGCCAGAGTCACATCATGCTTCTTATCCAATTGGCCCCAGCAACGATTAAGTGAACCAGTATTTACCTCAGGTGAGGAGGCACCTGTGACTGACTTCTGCAACCTTAGAGTGATTCAACAGGAACTGTTTCAAGCAGCAGAGAATGACTGAGGTTGATGGTGGCTTTTACAGAGGCAGCTGGAAATCAGGGGCTTACAGCTTTGGGACAGTACACTAATGAACAGGACTCAGGGATTAGATTAATCATTATTCCTACATTTATACTTATTATAATTTCTAATTCAAAAGAATTGTACAATCATTGAAAAATAATTCAAACAATACAGAAATATGTGTAAAGTCAAAGTCCCCACAGTGTTGTACCCAAAAATAAACACCGTCATCTATGTGATACACAAATGTCTAGAAATTTTTTAGTTCTCTAATAATATAGCCCCCTCCCCCTTTTTGATAAAATGAGATTATACTACACTTTGTTTAACAATTTGCTTATTGAACTTAACAACATGGAGATACCTTTACAATTTTATATGTCTACTTGTCTTTTATTTTACTTTTTTAAAACAATGTTATCATCTGCATAAAAATGAAACATCCTCATTCCAAAATATTTAAGCTATTCAGAAGAGTACAAAAGAGGTAGCAAATATATATAATGTAAATACTTAAAAATACATCTCATTAACATTGGATGAACTTCATTCTAGCTATTAATTTGTGTATGAAAATATGGAGAATAAAAAAGAGATAGATATATGGATATATTTATAAAATAATTTTGTAATATAAATAATATTTAAATAAAAATGTGATTTTACTTTAAGTTAAACACTAGAAAAATAAATTGAAATAAAATTAATAGAACTTACGAAGTCAGACAAACAAGTGTCTTCTGACAAAGAATTAGTTGGTTAAGGTTATGGAAAAATCCAAAAATCATTATAAGATTTGGTTCCATTATGTCATTTTAAACTATATACTTCAAGTGTCAACAATGTCAATTGACTCTCCCCTATGAAAGATAAGAAAATATTACTCTCATAGTGCCTCCCTCTCCTGACTTCTAGATTTGAGTTAAAGCACTATTTTTATTTGAAAACCAATCCCATTATTATTTTGCCTTATCTTCACATATAAATGCATTTAATATTGTAGCAGACTAGCAGACACTACCAAACATTTGTTCCTACCCCTCTTTTCTACTCCAAAGAAATCCATTTTGTTCCAGTTTTTAGCCCTTTTCTCATGGCCATGTGCTTCAGGATAAGCCTCACTCCAGAGAGTAACTCCTAATTAGTCAACCCTAGTGATCTCATTCTCCTCACCAACGATTGGTTAGTGTCGTAGGCATGCAGTACAATTCTGGCCAATGAGACATGAGGATAACTAATAACTTCCAGGAATAATTTCCTAACTTTTAAAAGGAAACACACAGAAAAAGTCTCTTCCTTTTCTGAATGTGATTGCATTTGGCTGTGATGCCTGGATTGTTGCAGCTTCTTTGAATCCTGAGAGCAGATCTGATATTTTGAGGATGAAAGAACATAAAGATTCAGAGAAGCTGAGTCTGTGATATGCTCACTGGACTCCTAAACTGAACAATTTGGAGCTACACTGTTTCTGAAACTTCTTGTTATATGAAGTAATAAATATTGTTTAAGTCATTTTGAGATGGATTTGTTCCTTGAATTCAACATCATCTTCAAAGCTATCCTAATAAACATAAGTATTTACCACTGATCCTTCTTACTATATATCACCTCATGATTTAGAGACAGAGAATGTGTGTGTGTATTTTATTTAATCCTAGGGTAACTTCATGGCAAGCTTTATCTACTGGGAAAGTTCTATTACTGATATAACTAACTCACATTTTTAATTCATTCACAAATTTATTGATTGATGAATTCATGTGTGTAAATATATAATCTTGACTGTAGGAGAAGATAGGCAATAAAATAAATAAGGACATTACATGGGGTATAAGAAGGTAATAATTGTTATGGCAAAAAGTAGATCAGGAAAGAGGGTAGGGAGAACCATGAATGAAGGGTGGGGAAAGGGTTGCAATTTTAAATAGGGCGGTTGGTGAAAATTCCATTGTTCTGTGCAATTCTCATCATGACATTCCATTTAATCACTTGGATGCCCTGTAAATTAATAATTTAACCTATTGTAATTCAGTTGAGTAATGTCAAACTCCTTTGTTCAATTTTAGAGTATACAAAAATTGTAATACAATAAATTGGGCCTATGATGCTCTCCTTGGAGAATATTATTCAAGCAGATATTTAATTGTTATCTGAAAGACTGACTCCATCAAAGTTTGGGAAAATCAACACAGCCTCCTGAGAAGATAATTTTAAAACATTTGTTAGAGACACATTTTCCCATGCCTCAGAAGTTAAACATAACCTCCATCCTCTCATCCAAACTCTGTTTCAAGTGTCAATCTGCTGATAAATGAAAAGGAACCTGATATGCACTAACTTTTTGTCTACCTGGTTACTTATTCTTCAAAACAATAAACAATAACTACCATTTATTGAGGATAAGATAAATATCAGATGAGGTAGCAAACTTAATACAGAATCCTCCTACAATTTTACAATAATGTTATAATCTTTCAAACTTCTCTCTCCCTTGCTTGATTTTACAGATTTATCTCAATGAAGCATTTAATGAAGCAACTAATGCATTTCTTTTATTTTTCCAAGAAGTCACAACTCTTTGTCCGTTCACATTTCATTCACTTTCCATAAAATTAAATTATACATTTATAGCAACAGGTAAAATCAATTTAAATCAGTTTGGTAGCAACAAACAGACAAACAAAACAACAACAACAACATTTCACATGCAAATCAAAAAAAGTAAGGTTGGGTATTTTTCTTTAAGTACTGCTTATCCCAAGGGACTGCGTGGCCCTATCACATCATAGAACTAAAACTTTAAAAGCACTAAATAAAACTGACAATCAAAATCCCTCCTGCTCCATCTTTTTCCTTTCATCTGGCCAGAGTTAATGCAGAAATATTTTAGCATTGCATTCCTTTCTGTCATGCTGGACCATGGGGAGGGTGAGCCTCCATCATTGTCAGGCAGGGAGAAATCATCGCCTATGACAGGAGAGCAGAGAGACACCAGGATTCATAAGAGCTGGACAACGTGTCACATACACAAGGAAGGCTGCAAGCACAAAGTCAGAGAAAGCGAGGAGATCTGAAGTTTCTGAATGATATGACCAATGATCAGACTTGGAGAATATTTCTAGGATATTAGACAGAAACCAGGAGCTAGACGATCAAAGAAAGACAAAGATAGGGATAAATCAAAAGCACATCCGGTCAGTGCCTGGAAGACTGAGGCAGCTGGGTGCCATCTTTCAGTCAGTATTTCTCTCTGACATTTCTCCATTTCTCCAGGCGAGATCAATGTCCTCTCCCTTTCTTCCATGAGATTTATAACACTGTGTCAATGCTATGTCCAACTCCCTAGGTAAAACTTCTTATCTTAGTAAACATACTTGTCACAAGTTAAACACAAAGAAAACAATGTTTAATGCTACTTTGTAGGTATTTCCTAAAGCTCAGAAGTGGAAAGAAAATCACAGAAGAAAAAAAATTGGACATTCTCAGGAATCCAAAATGTAGGAGTGTGGGTGTTGAGGGAGAGATAAAAGAGAAAAGTTAATATTCAAGTACTTGATCTTTAAAATGGTAAAAAATTTATATGACTATGTTTTTGGATGCTAGATGTCATCTGCATCTAATCCTCTTGTGACTATTTTAAAACATGGCCACAAATTCTTTGCTGGGCTGGGTAGGGATCTATGTCTACTCCCCTTGATTCCGGCCAAGATGTGGCTTCTTTGACAAATAGAGTGTAATAGGTTTCTCTAGAGGGACAGCTCTAATAGGATAGCTATATATATATATATATAAGGGAGTTTATTAAAAAGTATTGACTTGCACGATCACAAGGTGAAGTCCCTTTTAGCCAGGCATGGTGGCATATTCCTGTAGTCCCAGCTACTCAGGAAGCAGAGGCAGGAGAATTGCTTGAGCCTGGGAGCCTGGGAGGTAGAAGCAGTGAGCCGAGATTGAGCCATTACAAGTGCACTCCAGCCTGGGTGACAGAATGAGACCTTCTCTAAAAACAACAACAACAACAACAACAACAACAAGGTGAAGTCTCACAACAGGCCGTCTGCAAGCTGAGGAACAAGGAAGCCAGTCTGAGTCCCAAAGTCCCAAAACCTCAAAAGTAGGGAAACCAATGATTGAAGTCTTCAGTCTGTGGCCAAACGTCTGAGAGCCCCTGGCAAACCACTGGTGTGAGTCCAAGAGTCCAAAAGCTGAAGAACTTGGAGTCTGATGTTCGAGGGCAGGAAGCATCCAGCACGGGAGAAAGTTGAAGCCTGGAGGACTCAGTAAGTCTGCTCTTTCACCTTCTTCTGCCTGCTTTATTCTAGCTTAGCCATGCTGGCAGATTGAGGGTGGATCTGCCTCTCCCAGTCCACTGACTCAAATGATTCAAATCTCCTTTGGCAACACCCTCACAGACACACCCAAGAACAATACTTTGCATCCTTCAATCCAATCAAGTCGACACTCAATATTATCCATCACACAGGGTTCATAGGAAGTGACACAATGACTTGATGGTAAATCCTAAAAGCCCAGGCCACTTCTGCCTGGTGTGCTGGAAAACTCACTCAGGAGCCCTAAGCTGCCTGATGAGTTCGGCTAGCTTGAGCCCGTTATGGAGAGGCTACAAATAGGGACTCAGGTAAACAGACCCAGGCTTTGAATCTTTCCAGATGAAGCCCCAGCAATGGGGAGAGAAGATATGCCTTCGCAGCTATACTTTGTTTGAGTTTCTGACCACAGAAAGTATGGACATAATAAAATAGTTGTCTTATAATGCTAAGTTTGAGGGTATGGGGGTAGTGTGGAGGTGATTTGTTATACGAAAGAAATAATTGAAATATTCCCAATACTCTTGAGTAGTAAAAAGTATTTATTTATGTGCCCACTATACCCAAGCTGCACACACCCACAGGTGTGCAAACTTTCATTATCTGCCTCTTTCCTTCTGAAGAGAAAAGGTAGTTAAATACTGTTTTAGCTGAGTTTTCCCTATAACACTGTTGTTGTTGTTGTTGTTGTTGTTGTTGTTGTTGTTGTTGTTGTTAGAAACTATTCAGGACCTTAAGAACAATCATTCCTTAAGAGGATATATAACCTATTCTTGAGGAATATGTTTTATTCAAGGACATGCTTTGACCTTTCTATTGCACTCAAAGGTTAAATTAAAGATTATATCATTCAAATCCCTAAGAGATGGGAAGAGGCACCCACACATGCTTACTACCATCTGTCTGCCTTTGCCCTACTCTTCTCTGCCTCTCACAGCCTTTTGCAAAGATCATCTGTCATTCCCAGTTCTGCAGGAGGTAGGATGTGCTCGTGTCTGATGCTCAGATTTGGAGCTGCAGATCCTCTCACTATGAACCAAGCAGATGGTATCCGTAAATCCAAAAGCTAGATGAGAAATGGCTTTTATGTAGAAAGATCACTTTTAAATTATCCTATATGTCATGTTCCTGTGAGCCACTTTCTTCCAAATATTCTCAGCAACATCTTCATAGATGAATTTACTAAAAACATACTTTCTTTTTAAATGTAAGCCCAAGATAGATAGATGATCCAAGACCCAGATGATTCTATAACTTTCTCTTCCCATTTCATATATCTTGAAGAAACATTTAAAAAGTACAACAAATATGTTTTGACTAGCTAAAAAATTTATACACAAGAATACATATTCCTCATGCTTATTCAGAACTCCCAGATGTCAAAAAATTGTATACTCTAAATTAAAAGTTGCCAACTGCTTTCTTTCTTGAATATTAGGTATATTATTAAAGGAAGTTATATAAAATAATTCATGTTTCGTAAAGGAGTTTGTGATATCTCTACACCATATAAAAAGAAAAGTAAATCCAGGGATCAAACACTCATAAATAAGAAAAGAAAGGAAGCTATTTTACTGGTGTCATACTTAATAGTAAAGAGACAGTGCTAATAGGTTCTAACTGGCTGCTTATCTAAGCTTCTTAATTTGTAAACATGTAATGGTTTTGACAATCTACTTCAACCAAATTCAGCTTTATGTCGGACACTCAAGGCAGAGCACATGGTGTGTCCATTGTGAATTGGGGACAGGCACCTTCGAAGCACAGATGCAGAGACAGGGATGAATAGGACCTACACAGCCTCAGCAACGTTTCCTTGGACAAAAAAGAAAGCAATGAATTCCTGTGAACCTATTCTGAAGCGTGTGCCAGCGTCACTTCCTGAGCCTGAGCCGTCAGAAGAACAAGGGATTTCCTGACTTTCAAAGTCCTCCATCCATGCTGGTCAGGCTCATTGCTAAAAGAAAGAATCCCTTCATCTCAGCAGCTTAATACAATATTTCTTGCTCATGTAACAGTGCAGTGAGGGTGGGTGGACGGATCTGTTCTATGCAGTGATTCAGGGACCTCATATCCTTCTATCTTGTGACTCCATCATTGTCCAGCACCTTGGAGTCCTTTGTTAAATCCTCTCCATTGGGACAGCTCACTAGGGAAAAGTGAAGAGGTGTGACCTCACTTGGTCTCACCATCTCAGCCTGGATGGTGACACTCATCATTTTGCCTCACGTTCTTCAGGAAAGAACTAGTCTCATGGCCCCACCTATATGCAAGCTTTGCCACAAACATTTAAAAAAAAAAAAAGGATTTCTTTTTTTTTTTTTTTTTCTATTTTCCGCAATTGAAAGAGTCTAACTACAGCAGAGAATGATACGGTAGAAGATAGCCTGGAATCAATAGTGTGTGTACTAGATAGAATAATCCCCTCACCAAAGACCTCCATGTTTAATCTCAGAATCTGTGAATGTTACCTTATATGGCAAAAGGAACTTTGCAGAAGTAATGAAGTTAAAGATTTTGAGACCTTTTTAAAATTTCTTCTCACTTTCCTAGTGGCTACTTCCCTAATCCTGACTAGGAAAATTATCAACTAAAATCTTACATATTCCTTTAAGATGTAGCCCAATTTGGTGGAAATATACTAACATTTGATGTAGATATCATTGTCACCTCAATAATTTATTCCCATTATCTGTGAGAAAATGTAAAAGTTTGGCTGAACAATTATAATGTGGCATTTAAACTTCTCATTTACCAACCTCAAGATTTCCAATCTTAGAAATCATACTTAAAGTAAAGCTCTCAACATGTTATGCTATTCTTAGCTCAGTTAGAAAATGATGCTGGTTATAGCAGCATAGCTATGATGTTGCCATGGTTATCCACCTATTAATGATTAAATTTGCTTCCTTTTATACTTATTAGAATGCATATTTTAAAATGGAAAAGTTTCAGTGTATTAGAAGATTACAAGATCCAAAGTTCTCAAACAAAAGTTTATGTATTAGAAGCCTGTTTAGGCTCTGATGTTCAGAAGATACTTCTTGTATGTCCCCTATGGGTTTTGTTTTAATTTTATTTTTCTCATCAGCTGTAAATGGATAAGCATTTTATGCATCAGAGATTCATTATAATTTCCTGGGAAGAGAGAAACCTGGTGCAAAATAGTATGAATTATTCAAAAATATAAATTTGTTTAAATACCACAAAGCATCAGCAAATTAAATGTTCATTTGTTTCAATTATTTATCAGACCCATCCTCTCACATCTACTTAGAAAATTATCACCATCAACTTCCAAGCCAAGCAAAGTTTTAGAATCACACAAATAAGATTAATGACTGCTAATTTTTTACAAGGATGATCCTAAAACTCATAAGGCAAGACACTTTTTTTCAATTTTATTTTTAAAATCACTCGACTGCTTGTCTCTTTTCCACCTTCCAGCACAGCAAATAATTAGTATCCTCACATTTGTAGCCATCACTATAAGTTTTTAGAAAAAGAGCCAAAACTTGGAAACTGTTTACAACATATCTGAATCTTTAGATTATTTTGCTCTGTTTTAGATGGAAAAAAAAGTTGGTGCGGGGGACTATGATGGCATGTTTATCTTCCTATGCTTCTCTATCTGTTTATTCCACAGGCATTTCCTGAGTGCTTAATATGTGACAAGGCCTGCCCTGATGCTAGGGATACGGGAATGAACAGACTCAGTTCCTATCTTTATAGAGCTTCTAATAGCACTGGTAAGAAATGATGAGGCCTAAACCAAGGCTTGTGAATGGGGCAATCCCTTCTGAAAATAGGATGGACCTTTAGCCTGGCCTTCAAATTCTTCAGCCTATATTTTAAGCCTTTCTTGTAGGAATTTACCACACTTCCTTCAAACAGCCAATTTGTGTACCTCATTAGAAACCAAATTCCTGTAACAATGGTCCTATTTGCTATCTGCAATGAGAAAATTATATCCAGATTTCAAAGTCTAACTCAAATCTCTCTTTCTCCATATGGCCTTCCATGACCTGATGTCCTCTCTCAGTCCTCTGGACACCTGAAGACTATTTAATGTCAAAAATCACGTGGAAAACTTTTGACTTTCCAGTATGAGCCAGATACTTTACAAGGTATATTTTGTTTGCATATTGAATGAACCTTATAATGAAAATATCTCCATTTTAATATAAAAAGACTTGAATTTCAGTGGAGATAAATAAGTTACCACAGATTGGAGCTACAATTCAACTCAGAACATTATGATTCAAAAGTCTATGTTATTTCTAAACACCATAATGACTTAATAATTTTTAAATTTCTTATCATCTTATACATTCTGTTAAGTTAGTAATCATCTTTAGATATGTCTGTATTTCCCTTAACACCTAAAAACCAATGCTTTTTCCATGATAGATTCTGAGTAAAATGTTGTTTCATGATTAAGATAATTGTGACCAAAATACAAGATAAAATTATAATAAATGTCTTCCTCCCCAAGTGATATATAAAATAACAATTAGAAGAGTCAAGAAGGCCAGGCATGGTGGCTCATGCCTATAATCCCAGTACTTCGAGAGGCAGAGGTATATAGATTGCTTGAGTCAGGAGTTCAAGACCAGCCTAGGCAATATAATGAGACCCCTGCCTCTACAAAAAGTCTGAAAATTAGCAAGGCATGGTGGTGTGTGCCCATAGTCCCAGCTACTCAGGAGGCAGAGGTGGGAGGATTGCTTGAGCCCAGGAGGTCAAGGATGCAGGGAGCGATGATGGTATCAATGCTCTCCAGCCTAGGTCACAAAGCAAGACTCTGTCTCTAAACAGACAGATAGACACATAGATAGATAGATAGATAGATAGATAGATAGATAGATAGATAGATGATAGATCAGTCAGGAAGAAGAAAATCATAGTGGGCTAGCATAGGGTGGAAAAGAAGCTTAGAATGAAAGGTTGTGTAGAATTTAAGCTGCTGATGTTAGTGGGCAAAAGCATTTCAAATATGGGAAAAGCTAAGAGTAAAAGTTTAGAGATGAGAATGCAGAAGGTCTATCCATTGGTTTGCAATTGGAGGACTCTGACTACAACAGAATGACAGATTATAAAATAGCCTAGAATGATTAGTGGGTGTAGTGGATAGAATAGTGTATGTCCCCCACACTCCTCAAAGACATCCATGTCCAATCCTGGAACTTATGAATATTACTTTATACAGTAAATGGGTCTTTGCAGAATTAATTAAGGATTTTGAGAGAGGGAGGTAATCTAGGATTATCCAGGTGGGCACAGTATAATCAGAAGCATCCTTGTAAATGATGGTCAGGGAATAGAAACAGATGTTAAGACAGAAGTAGGAATTTAGAGTGATACAAGCAAGGGGCCAATGAGCCAAGGAATGTAGGCAGCCTCTAGAAGCAGAAAAGGCAAGGAAACAGATTCCCTCCTGAAGGACTGCAGCTCTGCCAACACCTGATTTTAGACTTCTGATTTCCAAAACTGTAAGAGATTAAAATTGAATTGTCTTAAGCCAACCCATTTGTGGTCATTTGTTACAGGAACAATAGGAAACTAATAATAGGGTACCAGGGCATTAGAAGCTTGAGGGCCATACTAAATAACTAAGAATCTACCCTGAATGCATTGAATTTTTATAAGTTTAGAATGGAAATAAATTAATGTTATGAAGATGAATTATATTGTTACAGTTATTCAGTTATCTGAACCATTGTGGTAGCATTGAGAATGGAGCCAAGAGGCAGGTATTCTAGGATTCTAGGAAGGATTCTAGGATTCTAGGAAGAAAATTGTAGAAACACCTAGAGACTATCTCTGAGGAACTCAGAAAAGCAAGAAAGATTCAAAGAGCATACCTAAATTATGAGTGTGAGAGGTATAACTGAGAGAACAATGTAGGTGGAATAGTAAGTGTTAAGGAAAATGGTACATTAAGTGCTATACATGTTGAGTTTAGCTATCTGAGGTCACATCCATTACACAACAGAAGATGGACTACCAGAGAAAGAGAGATGCTTGGATATGCTGCCAACTAATTGTGAGCTCCATGAAAGTAGAAATAAAATCCTTTTATCATTATCTATAAACCCAAACACAGCACACTTCATGTAGTAGATGCTAAGAACATGGCTGTTGATAGGGGAGATACCTGATCATGCTAATAAAATGTCTAGAACCAATGGAACAGAACAGAGGCCTCAGAAATAACACTACACATCTACAACCATCTGATCTTTGACAAACCTGACAAAGGAGAAAGGATTCCCTATTTCGTAAATGGTGTTGGGAAAACTGGCTAGCCATATCCAGAAAACTAAAACTGGACCCCTTCCTTACACCTTATACAAAAATTAACCCAAGATGGATTAAAGACTTAAACATAAGACCTAAAACCATAAAAACCCTAGAAGAAAACCTAGGCAATACTATTCAGGACATAGGCATTGGCAAAGACTTCATGATTAAAACACCAAAAGCAATGGCAACAAAAGCCAAAATTGTCAGATGGGATCTAATTAAACTAAAGAGCTTCTGCACAGCAAAAGAAACTATCATCAGAGTGAACAGGCAACCTACAGAATGGAAGAAAATTTTTGATATCTATCCATCTGACAAAGGGCTAGTATCTAGAATCTACAAAGAACTTAAACAAATTTACAAGAAAAAAAAACATGTCAAAATGTGGGCAAAGGATATGAACAGACACTTTTAAAAGAAGACATTTAAGAAGACATTTATGCAGTCAACAAACATATGAAAAAAAATCAAGGTCATTAGAGAAATGCAAATCACAGCCACAATGAGATACCATCTCACACCAGTTTGAATGGCGACCATTAAAAAGTCTGGAAACAACAGATGCTGGAGAGGATGTGGAGAAATAGGAAAGGTTTTACATTGTTTCTTGGAGTGTAAATTAGTTCAACCATTGTGGAAGACAGGGTGGTGATTCCTCAAGGATCTAGAACTAGAAATACCATTTGACCCTGCCATCCCATTACTGGGTATATACCCAAAGGATTATAAATTATTCTACTATAAAAACACATGCACACATATGTTTATTGCAGCACTATTCACAATAGCAAAGACTTGGAACCAACCCAAATGCCCATCAATAATAGACTGGATAAAGAAAATGTGTCACATATACACCATGGAATACTACGCAGCGATAAAAGAGGATGAGTTCGTGTCCTTTGCAGGGACATGAATGAAGCTGGAAACCATCATTCTCAGCAAACTAGCACAGGAACAAAAAACCAAACACTGCATGCTCTCACTCATAAGTGGGAGTTGAACAATGAGAACACATGGACACAGGGAGGGGAACATCACACACTGAGGCTTGTCAGGGAGTGGGGGGCTAGGGGAGGGATAGTGTTAGAAGAAATACCTAACATAGATGATAGGTTGATGGGTGCAGCAAACCACCATGATACGTGTATACCTATGTAACAAACCTGCAGGTTCTGCATATGTATCTCAGAACTTAAAGTATAATAAAAGAATTTAAAAAATTAAAATATCTTTCAGACATTTCTGATTTGAAAACAGTCTCTTTGGGATAAATGTCTAGTTGAAGGGTTTATCTCTTTGTTAAGCGATATCCCCTCCTCCTCTTTCCAATTTTGCATTTGGGTTCAGAAACGGTATATATCTATGTGGCTTAGATGGGAAGCATTGCCCAGTACTATGCCTTCCTCTAGGTCTTGATATGTCTGCTGAACTATGTCCGGGCCCATTTAGTCCCTGGGTGTCTTTCACTCATCTCTGCTGAATTGGGACTGTTCCATGTGGCCACTTGAGCATCATTCTGGCACTGTTGTAGGTACCATGATCTCAGGCTACCAAGGTGATACAACCTCCTCATCCCTATCAAAGGCATCTTGTATTTCCTTCCAGCACATCCCCTGCCTCTTAGAGATAATTCCCTTGGAATTCTCAGTTGCTTCCTCTGCATCATTCTAAAGTGTGCTAGATCCAGTGAAGCTGTCATCAAGCCTAATGGCTTAGCTCGCCTCCCTCTGTTTTTGTTACTCAGTCATTCCCACATCGTGATGGACATGATAGTGTTAAATGCAGATATCTCTGAGATTCAGGAAGGCTTTCTTGAACTGTACCTTTGCAACCCTGAATCCTCCAAATTTATCTGAATATTTTAAAACAGACTGCTAGTTTTCTTATTGTCTCTCTGTGGATTTTTAAATGTCATATTTGAGCAATGGCTTCACAGTGACTTCTTGGTTGTAGACAGAATCTTTTATTTCCTTCCTTAAAGCAATAAGCATAGGTCTCATGACTTGGCCTTAAGGATAGAAGACTGCAGAGAAAGCAAAGGAAATATTTGAGAAAGAAAAATTTATTGAAAGCCATTTCAAAAGCACCATTTGTTTCTAAAATAAAAGGGTTGAAGACAAGAGCGTGAATGAGAGTAGAAAGAATGAGAATAAGAAAGAATAAAGGTTGAGGACTGAAGTTGAGGAAGACTACAAAGCAGGATATGGAGAGGATGAGGAGACAGAGCAGACTCTGAAAAACAATTATTGAGCCAGGAGAATAACCCAGTGTTCACAGCACCCAAGTCCATAGGAGGACAGAACTTACCAAAGAGGAGATAAGCAAAAAAGCAAAAAAGTGAACAGATCAAGGAGAATGGAGGTCCAAAAGGGAAAAGTGTACAGTAACTGTTAACATTTGACAGGTCAGAGTTAAGAGTAGAATTTGTATTAGAATCCAGAGAAATTTCAGGAAATACTTCACAGTAGAATATTGCTTTCAATATTATTGGAAGCTATTACACACACACACATACACACACGCACACACACATACACACATACACTCAATATTTACTTTTGTTATTATCCCTATGTAAACATTACTGGTATATGGCCACCCTACTAAAGTATATTTTGTGTAGGTATGTGTGTGTGTGAGAGAGAGAGAGTGTGTACATGCATGTGCGGGTAAAACTCATTCTCAAGTATTTTCTGTACATGTTATATAATTCTCCTTTTAAAACACACCAAAATTATTGCGATTTCAGCAGATGGTCATCTCAGTTCTTATCATAGAGTTCCAAGGCTAGAAGAATGTTATTGTTCTAATAAGCTACTAAATAAAGCAATAATTTTGATTTTTCAAGAGTTGCTAAGCTTTAAGTAAGAGACAAATGTCAATTTTAGAATTGAAATTAAGGCTTATGTTATAAAAACAATGTATTAATTCCACAGAGAACTTATGAGGTAGTAGATTATATACCACCACATGTATCCAAAATTCATTTCATTAGATACTCAAGGAATTGAATTTTATACTTTAAATAAATTATTGGTCACTGCAAAATTCATTAATAATTATACTTTTTCAGTTAAATATTTCATCATAAAAATATATTCAATAAGGCAGGCAGATTATACTTTTCCATATATGATAGGTATCAAAATATCTCTGTGGTACTTTTTTTTAGTACACCTATTAAAATGGCCCAAATGAAAAAAAGTGCCTGAACAGCAGAATGATCAACCTGACAAATACTAAACTAAAAAGACTCATGAGTTCTAGACAAAGAGACTACAGGCAAGATATTTAAGCTTTTTGAACCCATTTCTCAATCTATACATTTATCTGAAATCTATAAAGATTTAGAATAATGAGAGGCATAACTCATATGCTAGGCTAAGATATGGTGCATAAATCTTAAGTGGTAAGATGCTACCCTTTTATCATGTGTTTAAATGTTTCATGTTTTATAAAAATATAAAACATGAAATATAGTTTAGTAATAGAATGGAGAATCAGCAAAAGATTCGTAGATTCATTCAGATTCACTTTCTCGCTTTCAACACAATGTAATCATTTCAGCAGGCCATTCTGTTGATATATGTTCTGAGTATACAGAATATCAATGAAATTCCTGTGTTAGATTTTACAAAAGTAAAAATCGAATCCATGCAATTCATTCTTTTCTCACTTATTTAATGTCTAAATAAAAGCTCATCCCCCTGATCAACAGAATGACTGGAACTGTCAACCTCATTTCTTTTACCAAAATTTAATAAAGCCCACATGAGGCTACATAGTGACAAACAAAACCGAGATTTAGAACAGAAAGTGTATTTGAGGGTAAAACAGCTTATCAAAGGCTTGGCACATTCTCGAGTTATCAGATACAGAGGAAGATCCTGATACCAAATCAGGCAAACAATAAAAGCACATAAGATTTGCAGACTGATATCATCTACTTTACTGACCTGTTTACGCTTCAAGAAAAGGACTAACATTTCTGAGGTTGAATGAGGCTGAAAAGAAAGAATAAAAAGTTTGGTGACCATGGCAGCTGATGAGGGCATGCATTGCTGTCAGTAAATGCCATTGGCTGATATCTTCCATGCAAAGTGATGCATTGGTCCTGCAGAATCACATTTAATGCAGAAACCAGCACATGAGGGCACAGAGTTTGGCTCTTACATTATTACTTTTTAAAAGAAAATAAAATAGAAACTTAATTTTACAGACCTCTCATTGACGCTCCCTGAACTTAAATAATTAAACATTAGTGTGCGATTTTAAAAAGTGGCTTTTTTTCTTTTTTTTTAAGTCCCTAGGGTCCCAAGGGGTGAAAACAGTCACATATTTTGTTAGAAAAGTGGCTTGCAACTAACATGCTGCTTTCCCCAGAAATAACTGGTATGTGGGGAAAACACAATGAAGCACATATTAATAATGTAAAAGCTAGGTTTTAAAAAGACTCCAACTTTCAACAGATAGTTAACAATTTGCTTCTACATTATCAGACAAAAATCTAGGAAGGAATTCAGATGCATCTTTTCAATCCATCAGATAATATTCATGAACCTATTTTGCATATCGACCGGAGCTTTGTCACATTATGGTCTCTAAAAATCATCATTTTTACAAGGTTGTTTTCCTCTCCTTTCAAGCCTTGTCTTTGATTTCTTATTCTCTCCACAAATAAAAACATTGTATTCCACCAAAGCCTTGCAAATCTCCAGATTGTTCCAGAAATGTTTCTCTGTGGAGCTGTTTTTTTTTTCTTCTTGAAATAATGGGTGGTTCAATAACTAGCTTTGTTTGTTTGCTTGCTTGCTTATTTTCATAATATGCTTGAGTGAGTCTTCATATTAAAACCACTTGAGTTTCCCCTTTCCTCTGAACTTTCCTTTCCTGCAACTCTTTTTTTATTGTGTCTCTGTATGTCCAGCTAAAGTATTACAGGTGAGAGAAGATGGGAGAACAGTCTATAATCCCCCAAGGTGAGAGAAAGGGGAAGCTCAGGTGCCTTTGGTATGAAGAATCGCTCAAGTGTGTTATGAAAACAAACAAATATGAAGAATCATGTAGGAACAATTTATTTCAATTTATCCCAGGTCACAACTAGCAACACAATTTGCAGGGTCTAGTGCAAAACGAAAATGTGGATTGGGAGCAAGATGGCCGAATAGGAACAGCTCCAGTCTCCAGCTCCCAGCGTGAGTGACACAGAAGACTGGTGATTTCTGCATTTTCAACTGAGGTACCGGGTTCATCTCACTAGGGAGTGCCAGACAATTGGTGCTGGTCAGCTGCTGCAGCCCGACCAGTGAGAGCTGAAGCAGGGCAAGGCATCGCCTCACCTGGTAAGCACAAGGGGGAAGGGAATCCCTCTTCCTAGCCAGGGGAACTGAGACACACAACACCTGGAAAATCGGGTAACTCCCACCCCAATACTGCACTTTACCAAGGGTCTTAGCAAACAGCACACCAGGAGATTATATCCCACACCTGGCCGGGAGGGTCCCATGCCCGCAGAGCCTCCCTCATTGCGAGCACAGCAGTCTGCTATCTAACGGCAAAGCAGCAGTGAGGCTGGGGGAGGGGTATCCACCGTTGCTGAGGCTTAAGTAGATAAGCAAAGTCGCTGGGAAGCTCGAACTGGGTGGAGCCCATAGCAGCTCAAGGAGGCCTGCCTGTCTCTGTAGACTCCACCTCTGGGGACAGGGCACAGTTAAACAAAAAAAAAAGGCAGCAGAAACCTCTGCAGATGCAGACAACCCTGTCTGACAGCTTTGAAGACAGCAGTGGATCTCCCAACACGGAGGTTGAGATCTGAGAATGGACAGACTGCCTGCTCAAGTGGGTCCCTGACACCTGAGTAGCCTAACTGGGAGACATCTCCCACTAGGGGCAGACCGACACCCCACACCTCACACGGCAGGGTACACTCCTGAGACGAAGCTTCCAAAGCAAGAATCAGACAGTAACACTCGCTGTTCAGCAATATTCTATCTTCTGCAGCCTCTGCTGCTGATACCCAGGCAAACAGGGTCTGGAGTGGACCTCAGGCAATCTCCAACAGACCTACAGCTGAGGGTCCTGACTGTTAGAAGGAAAACTAACAAACAGGAAGGACACCCACACCAAACCCCATCAGTACGTCACCATCATCAAAGACCAAAGGCAGATAAAATGACAAAGATGGGGAAAAAGCAGGGCAGAAAAGCTGGAAATTCAAAAAATAAGAGCGCATCTCCCCCTCCAAAGGAATGCAGCTCATTGCCAGTAATGGATCAAAGCTGGATGGAGAATGACTTTGACGAGTTGAAAGAAGAAGGTTTCAGTCCATCAAACTTCTCAGAGCTAAAGGAGGAATTACATGCCCAGCACAAAGAAACTAAAAATCTTGAAAAAACAATGGAAGAATGGATAACTAGAATAATCAATGCAGAGAAGGCCATAAATGAACTGACAGAGATAAAAACCATGACAAGAGAAATACGTGACAAATGCACAAGCTTCAGTAACCGACTTGATCAACTAGAAGAAAGAGTATCAGCGATTGAGGATCAAATGAATGAAATGAAGTGAGAAGAGAAGTCTAAAGAAAAAAGAGGAAAAAGAAATGAACAAAGCCTTCAAGAAGTATGGGATTATGTGAAAAGACCAAATCTACGTCTGATTGGGGTGCCTGAAAGTGAGTGGGAGAATGGAACCAAGTTGGAAAACACTCTTCAGGATATCATCCAGGAGAACTTTCCCAACCTAGTAAGGCAGACCAACATTCAAATTCAGGAAATACAGAGAATGCCACAAAGATACTCCTCAAGAAGAGCAACTCCAAGACACATAATTGTCAGATTCACCAAAGTTGAAATGAAGGAAAAACTGTTACAGACAGCCAGAGAGAAAGGTCGGGTTACCCACAAAGGGAAGCCCATTAGACTAACAGCAGATCTCTCGGCAGAAACTCTACAAGCCAGAAGAGAGTGGGGGCCAATACTCAACATTCTTAAAGAAAAGAATTTTAAACCCAGAATTTCATATCCCGCCAAACTAAGTTTCATAAGTGAAGGAGAAATAAAATCCTTTACACATAAGCAAATGCTGAGAGATTTTGTCACCACCAGACCTGCCCTACAAGAGACCCTGAAGAAAGCACTAAACATGGAAAGGAACAACCGGTATCAGCCATTGCAAAAACATGCCAAAATGTAAAGACCATCAATGCTAGGAAGAAACTGCATCAACTAACGAGCAAAATAACCAGTTAATATCATAATGACAGGATCAACTTCACACATAACAATATTAACCTTAAATGTAAATGGACTAAATGGTCCAATTAAAAGACACAGACTGGCAAACTGGATAAAGAATCAAGACCCATCAGTCTGCTGTATTCAGGAGACCCATCTCACATGCAGAGACACACATAGGCTCAAAATAAAGGGATGGAGGAAGATCTACCAAGCAAATGGAGAACAAAAAAAAGCAGGGGTTGCAATACAAGTCTCTGATAAAACATACTTTAAACCATCAAAGATCAAAAGAGACAAAGAAGGCCATTACATAATGGTAAAGGGATCAATTCAACAGGAAGAGCTAAGTATCCTATGTTGGGGTCCGTGCCGGGGGTGGTGGAGAATGAAAGAACACACAAAAGACAAAGACACACAGAGAACATGGCGGCCGCGCTCAGAGCCTCTGCCTCACTTTATTTATACTCCATAAACCCCACCTCAGCAGAAAGAATGCAATGCAAAACAAACTTTCTTTTCCCAGATGTAACCTTCTACTCAGTTCTTTGTTTCTATGCTCTTCCTTATCTGCCCGCCTTCTTGGCGCCTACGGGAGTTCATTAAAAGTTCAATTGGAGATACTGTCCTTGAGCCCTATCTATTCTCAGCATACTGTTTTCAAAGGCCCCTGCATTTCCCCCCCCCCCCTTTTCTTTTGTTTTGCCTCAATCCTAAAAAGGTAGCCCATATTTGTTCTTGTGTTTTCTTTTGTGTTTGGAGGCGATGGAGGGAGCATCGAATCACCAAAAGAAGTAGACCCAATCCAAGTGCCCAAAGCAATATACTTCCAGAGATTGTAGAAATCCATGTCTTCATCTGGGTCCATGGGTTAAAGGCAGCAAGGCACTGACCCAGCTCCTGAAGGGTTACAGTTCCGGACAGCACATGTAATTGTTGTCGAAATGCTTCGGAAATGTTCTGAGTGAGCTCTTGGATGTCCAAACTAATATTTTTATGGCCTATTAATAATTTTTGGATTACAGTCCAATTTTGAGAGATGTTAAAAAGCACAGGCGTTACACAAAATTGAGTGGAGTTCCAATCACATTGTAATGTTATCCGAGTACTGAGGACAGTGAGCTGATCTCCAAGCCATGTCAAGGCTTGTTCCATGTTGTCCAATCTTTCAGCAAACTGAGAATCAATGTTTCGTTGTTGAAGCCATAACCGGTGAGATTGTTCGTGCCATTGCTGCACAAATTCAGCATTTTGTATGCTTTGATGAAGAGCGAGCCCTGCTATGGCCGCAGTGGAGATGATGGCAACAAGGCTCATCACCGAGGTAATTATAAGTCCAAGGGCACGGAGGGTTTGCTGGAGAGAAGTCCAAATATAAGTCTCAAGAGGTGATGCCCCCCAAGGTTGCGTAAGGTTAACAGGTAGCCAAATTTCCTTACGAGCCCTGAGGATATAAATATCCTCAGTAAAGTTGTGCCACCAGGAATGATTGAGGCAAGACAAAAATGTACACGTATCTGTACAATTAACAATCCCCGTATCATTATCCCATGTCAAATTCCCTGCTAATAATAGGTAGGGCTTACGGACACAAGCAATAATATATCAGGAGGTATTTCGATATAACTGAATATGAAAGGAGTTATTCGGGTTAGAAAGATTAAGGGGCATATTCCCCACAAAAGTGCTAATGGCATCGCCTGCAGCTAACAACTTCCAAAAATAACTCTGTACTTCAGGCCTCCTTCACGCCATACCAAGGTTTCATTACTGTTAGCAGCAATACTTTCATTTACCCAGTGTCATTTCAAAGGTATGTGACTAAATTTTGTTTGAAAATCACCGTGCACACTTCAATCAGTTATTTGCATCCCATTGTATTCTAATAAAATCCGGGGTTTAGTTCCCCGACATTGTTGTCACTCCAGCACCTCAATATTAGGAGAAACCTCTAGAATAGGACAAAAAAGTAAAGAACTATGAATAGTTTCATTACTATATACAGTATGATTATATTAAAAACTTCTAGTTACAATAATAACAGTATTAGCAGCCACATGACTATGATTATAATGAACAGCCCAGGCTTCATGCGATCTTCGGAGACAATGAGAACTATTTCCCATACATATTGGAACTCCTTCCACTCCAAATTGATATGTGTTGTTTATAATTCCCGTTTCCCGTTCTATATTGTCCTTGTCTATATAGGGGGACGGCATCCAAGTAGTGTCATTGGTGAAAACCTTAATTTCCGCCTCCCCCCAGGTGACTCCCTGATACAAGGGCGGAAAGGGAATATAAGTCCAATATTCATACAAAGCCTCACTAAGAGAAATAAGTCCCCCACCGAGGCACATCCAACAAAGGAAGAAATGCATGCTGAATCCAGTTTTCTTTTCAACAGGGTTTCAATCATCTTGTAGGAAACCACTCAGGTCCGCTCCCTGTAAGGACAAGAGCATAGCCCCGTCCCTGTTTTAGAACTTGCCCTTGAACATACTTACCTTCTTCATTAGGATACCAAACCTTTAAACTGTCAGCGGGGACTATCACCGAGGGAGGTGAGGAAAGATGGGTTACGGCAGCAGAATCTTGCAATTGTCTCCATTGATTCAAAAAAATTAAGGTAAAAAGAACCTTCAAAATCTGGTTTCAAAATCTGGTTTCTGGGGGGCTCATTTCCCCCTTTTTGTTTTGTTTTAATAGTTAAGTTTTTAAAGTTAAATTTGCGTGCTCAATGATGGCTTGACCTTGACTGTTGCCCGGGATACTGGTGATATGTTGAATATTGCATTGCTGTAAGAAAACTTGTAATTTATGAGAGACATAAGCAGGGGCATTATCAGTTTTAAGTATAAGAGGAATGCCCATGATGGTGAAACAAACTAAGAGATGAGTAATAACAGAAATGAGAAAAGGTATCAATGGTATGATGAACATTTTAATCGTCCAAAAGAAGGGACATCTCGTGGATTAACCCCAGGATGGAAGGATGGAATGCTCAAAGGAGCACAGGAAGGACAAGCTCGAATAAGAGAACGAGCTTGTTTATGAGTTAAATGAAACCATCGTTGAAGGCCAGAACTATTAGTGTGATGTAGAGTATATTTTTGTTCTGCAGCATGTAGGTGGCCGATTAAAAGCAAATCAATCTGAGTATTACCATGAACTAATGGTCCAGAAAGTTGAGAATGAGAACGAAGATGAGTGATGAATAAAGGAGCTCGACGTTGGCTCAAAGTAAAGGATAACAAAGAAAAGAATTTCTGAAGAGAAGAAGTAGCACAAAGAGGTAAAGTGGCCTGAGAAATATAAGAAGTAACATAAACGGCATATTGAGAATCACTAACAATGTTACAACCAGTAGTAGGGAAATCCAGTAAGACCATGAGAATAGCAAATAATTCTCCCTATTGCACCGAGGGATAAGGATAAACTGTAACTCAAGATTGATGAAGCTTCTTGCCAAGAATCAGAAGTTGCAAGAAGATAAGTGATCTGGCTATGAGTGAATTGAGAGATAATTAAGGAAGGATCTCCTCCCCAAAGTTGTCGACAGTGATGCCGTCCTTTGATGATCAGTTCAGCTAAACGATCGATATAAGTAGCCAACCGTTTAGATATTTTATTGGACAAAAAGATCCATTTTAGTGGTCGACTAGTTTGATGAATCATTCCTGTGGGAGAAGGTAAAGTATGAAATAAACAAAAGGAAGGGCCTTTTGAAGTTGCTCTCAACAAGCTGGAGTTCCTGTAAAGCCAAAGGAGTTAAATGGCGTGAGTTGTCCAAGTGACTGTCTCCTTCTAGAATAGAAAAAAGATGTTATAACTGATATGTTGGTATTCCTAAAACAGGACGCATCCAATTAATGTCTCCTAGAAGCTTTTGAAAATCATTTAATGTTTTTAAATGATCACGTCGAATTTGAATTTTTTGGGGTAGAATATTTTGTGCCCCCAAGGTATAACCTAAATATTGAATAAGAAAATCCAGTTAAATTTTTTCTGTGGCAATATTAAGTGAGTAGAAAGAAAGCTGAGTTTGTAATGATACAAAAGCATCTTGCTGCTTTTCACTGGTTTTAACTTTGTGGGATAAGGGCAGGATTAGGAAGACCAGGCTGTAAACTTTCCCTAGGTTTAATGTAAACATTTATAGTTTTAAGACAAGACAAACACGGGAATTCCATGCAGAAATACGTGGCTTTATATTCCTCTCAGCCATTTGTTTTTTGACTTACTCTTTTAGAGTCCTAAGTATTTCTTTAAATAATGGTCACTGTTTCACCTAAATAGGAGTGGTGGCTATGAGTTTAAAGAATTGTAGCCCATTTTGAACATCATATTTTTGGCAGCTGAGGAAATATGAGGAATGTTTTAAAAAGCAGCAAATTGTTGTGAAAGATCTTGTTCCCAAAAATTAATATTGATAGGAACAATATAAAAATTAAAAAAAAACACTTGACCTTGTTGACCTTTAGGACCGACACAGGTTAAAGGTTCTACGTCTTGATAAATCACAGAAGCAGCACCCAAGCCAGTGAGTATAACTGAAACTTGTCTTTTTTCCCATTGTATAGGCCACTAATTTAAACAAATAATAGACATATTCACCCTCGTATCAATTAACTCTTTTAAAACTATCCCATTAATGTGCAATGAACATAAGGGCTTTTGATTAGAAACTAAAGTTTCCCAACAAACAGTTTTTTCTGTGCTACGAAACCCTCTCTATTGAGAATACGTTCCCCTGCCTCTAGGCATATAAATTGTGAAACTTGTACCAAAATAAAAATTTTATTAGTAATATCATGTCCTTTTGGCAAAGGGCCACACACTCTAATAGCTAATTTATATACTCCTCTATTAGGAGACAAAGTATAAGGCTGAGTAATAGCTAGGTCAGCAGCAGCGCTCTGCTTAGTTGCCGCATAAAGCTGAGAAACTGGGGTAAGGTGTGGGATCCTTAAGGAGGACTTGAATTTATTCCTTAATGTTGTAGGCCATTGCTCACTGAATATTGTAGTAGACTTGTATTGCAACTGTTGGGGCCCCAAGCCTGTGGGCCCCGGCTCCCGTTTCCCAGGAGAGGAGACAGTAAATTTCCACTTTCATCAGTTTTGGAATGACATTTATTTGTCCAATGTCGACCTTTACCACAATATTTGTACACCTCTGAAGGCAGCTTTCTGCCTTGAGGGATAAAAGTGTTCAATTTTTATGACATTCTTTTTTGAAATGTCTAGGTTTACCACACTGAAAGCAAACACCTTGTTTGTTATTTCCTTTTAAGGCTTTAGACAAAGCTCCAGCAAATAATTGAGCATTATAGATAGCCCCTCCAACACTAACACAAGTTTTAATATTTTTATCTAAATTGGCCCCATTAGCCTTTAACGATTTTAACAATTTTTAACAGTCAGCATAAGCATTTTTAAAAGACAATGTTTGTAACAAAATTTTTGAAGCAAGGCCAGCACCCACAATTTCGAAGACAGCATCCTGAAGACGGGCTACGAAATCTGGATATAGTTCATTTGTGCCCTGTAAAATCTTCACAGAGGAAAGGGAACATTTTCCTGTTATCTCTACCTTATTTCAGGCCCTTAAAAACAAAGTCTTGATTTGAGTAAGGGCAACATCATCTAAACCAGCCTGAGCATTAAGAGTAGCATATTGGCCCATGCCTGTGAGTTGTTCCTCAGTGGGTCCAGGGGGATCACACATAATATTTTTCCTAGCCTATACATGTGCCTTGTTCATTTACCAGCTGTGCAATTGTAACCACTGAGAACGATCAAGAAAAGCCTTCTCCAAAGTCTTCCAGTCTATAGGAATTATCAAATTTTCTGATGAAAAATATCAAGAAGACCAAGGATAAAAGGAGATTGAGGTCCATAGTTAGAAATGGCAGCTTTCATTTCTTTTTAAAAATTTAATTTGTAAGGCATTAAATTGGACATTATTGCCACGATTTGAAAACTGAGCAGTAGGAGCAAAAGAAGCACAAATAATTGGAAACAGATCCAGCTCCTTAAATTTTTTTTTAATTAAAAGTATATATAATATATAATAATACTCATATCCCCAAATATAAAGAATCTCAACATATTAATAAGAAAAGGCAAATAACCCAACCAAAAGTAGCAGAACAAGGAAATGACAATAAATCTATATGTCTAACATCATTACTCACTAGGAAATATGTATATTAATACCAAATTGAGAATCATTACATACACAATACAATGGTTAAAATTTAAAAACACAGAAAATATCAAGAGGTAGTTAATGTGTTAAGCAGCTCGAATACTCAACTTCTGTTTGGAGTGTAAATTGGTGGAACCTATGCACCCCTATAACATAACAATTTCCTAGCTGGGGTCATTAATACCATATTAATATTAATAGTTAATATTAATGTGCTTATTTATTAACTATTGAAATACTCATAATATTTTAACAAACAACAAGATATACATATACACTGGTTTTGACATATTAAACCGGTGTTTAGTATAAATTTAAAGTATGTCTGATGTGAACAGGGCTTCAACTTTGCCAAACAAAGGTAAAGATAAGGAAGCCAGGGGGTTGGAGGCACTGGAAAATCCTCTTTTAACAGGGCAGAAGGAAAAGAAACAGGGAAAGCTCACAAAGGTGAATTACAAGAATGTATCTGTAATATTTGTTGAAGCAGTTCCATAATACACTGCATGTCAGAATTTCCCTTAGAAGAAGGAAGAGCTGGCTTTTTCTCTTCTCCCCCTTTTGCTACCCCCACCATCCTCTGTTATCCTGGCACAAATGGGCTCCATTTCAGATTTATTTTATTTTATTATTTTTTTTTTTCCAAATCCTCAGATACCTTTCCTCCTGTGGCTACATTACCACACTCTGAATCAGTCTCAAGTAACTCTAATGTCTGAGTGATAGAGTCACACAAGGTCCACAATTTTAGAGGCATAATATCCCCTAACTGGAGAGCTCTAAGCAGAGTTTTTACTACCTGTAACCATTCTCTGCGATTCAGCTGCACTTTAGTCTGATACTGAAACCAGTAACAATGTTGTTCAACATGGGCAAACAATCACTTCAAAGTCTTTTTCTTTCACTTCTACTCCTATAGACAGCAATAGTCCTTGAAACAGCCGTAAATATTCTGAGGCCAGAGAGATGGAATTCCCCATAATGAAAGCTTAAGAAGGTTCCCCTTAACAATATCTGGGCCTTACCCGCCCCTAGGGGGTTCCCCTTCTTGTTCTCCCCTACTCACCCGTGCTGACCCTGCTCGCTGCGCCACTTGTTGGGGTCCGTGCCGGGGGTGGTGGAGAATGAAAGAACACACAAAAGACAAAGACACACAGAGAACATGGCGGCCGCGCTCAGAGCCTCTGCCTCACTTTATTTATACTCCATAAACCCCACCTCAGCAGAAAGAATGCAATGCAAAACAAACTTTCTTTTCCCAGATGTAACCTTCTACTCAGTTCTTTGTTTCTATGCTCTTCCTTATCTGCCCGCCTTCTTGGCGCCTACGGGAGTTCATTAAAAGTTCAATTGGAGATACTGTCCTTGAGCCCTATCTATTCTCAGCATACTGTTTTCAAAGGCCCCTGCAATCCTAAATATATATGCACCCAATACAGGAGCACCCAGATTCATAAAGCATGTCCTTAGAGACTTACAAAGAGACTTATACTCCCATACAATAATAATGGGAGACCAACACCCCACTGTCAACATTAGACTGATCAACGAGACAGAAAGTTACAAGAATATCCAGGAATTGAACTCATATCTGCACCAAGCAGACCTAATAGACATCTACAGAACTCTCCACCCCAAATCAATAGAATATACATTCTTCTCAGCACCACATCGCACTTATTCCAAAATTGACCACATGATTGGAAGTAAAGCACTTCTCAGCAAATGTACAAGAACAGAAATTATAACAAACTGTCTCTCAGACCACAGGGCAATCAAACTAGGACTCAGGACTAAGAAACTCAATCAAAACCGCTCAACTACATGGAAACTGAACAACCTGCTCCTGAATGACTACTGGGTACATAATGAAATGAAGGCAGAAATAAAGATGTTCTTTGAAACCAATGAGAACAAAGATACAACATACCAGAATCTCTGGGACACATTTAAAGCAGTGTGTAGAGGAAAATTTATAGCACTAAATGCCCACAAGAGAAAGCTGGAAAGATCTAAAATTGACACTCTAACATCACAATTAAAAGAACTAGAGAAGCAAGAGCAAACACATTCAAAAGCTAGCAGAAGGCAAGAAATAACTAAGATCAGAGCAGAACTGAAGGAGATAGAAACGCAAAAAACCCTCCAAAAAATCAATGAATCCAGGAGTTGGTTTATTGAAAGATCAACAAAATTGATAGACCGCTAGCAAGACTAATAAAGAAGAAAAGAGAGAAGAATCAAATAGACGCAATAAAAAATGATAAAGGGGATATCACCACTAACCTCAGAGAAATACAAACTACCATCAGAGAATACTATAAACACCTCTATGCAAATAAACTAGAAAATCTAGAAGAAATGGATAATTTCCTGGACACTTACACTCTCCCAAGACTAAACCAGGAAGAAGTTGAATCTCTGAATAGACCAATAGCAGGCTCTGAAATTGAGGCAATAATTAATAGCCTACCAACCAAAAAAGTCCAGGACCAGACGGATTCACAGCCGAATTCTACCAGAGGTACAAGGAGGAGTTGGGACCATTGCTTCTGAAACTATTCCAATCAATAGAAAAAGAGGGAATCCTCCCTAACTCATTTTATGAGGCCAACATCATCCTGATACCAAAGCCTGGCAGAGACACAACCAAAAAAAAGGAATTTTAGACCAATATCCCTGATGAACATTGATGCAAAAATCCTCAATAAAATACTAGCAAACTGAATCCAGCAGCACATCAAAAAGCTTATCCACCATGATCAAGTGGGCTTCATCCCTGGGATGCAAGGCTGGTTCAACATACGCAAATCAGTAAACGTAATCCAGCATATAAACAGAACCAAAGACAAAAACCACATGTTTATCTCAATAGATGCAGAAATGGCCTTTGACAAAATTCAACAGCCCTTCATGCTAAAAACTCTCAATAAATTTGGTATTGATGGAACGTATCTCAAAATAATAAGAGCTATTTATGACAAACCCACAGCCAATATTATACTGAATGGGCAAAAACTGGAAGCATTCCTTCTGAAAACTGGCACAAGACAGGGATGCCCTCTCTCACCACTCCTATTCAAGATAGCATTGGAAGTTCTGGCTAGGGCAATCAGGCAAGAGAAAGAAATCAAAGGTATTCAGTTAGGAAAAAAGAAGTCAAATTGTCCCTGTTGGCAGATGACATGATTGTATAGTTAGAAAACCCCATCATCTCAGCCCAAAATCTCCTTAAGCGGATAAGCAACTTCAGCAAAGTCTCAGGATACAAAATTAATGTGCAAAAATCACAAGCATTCTTATACACCAGTAACAAACAGAGAACCAAATCATGAATGAACTCCCATTCACAATTGCTTCAAAGAGAATAAAATACCTAGGAATCCAACTTACAAGGGATGTAAAGGACCTCTTCAAGGAGAACTACAAACCACTGCTCTGTGAAATAAAAGAGGACACAAACAAATGGAAGAACATACCATGCTCAGGGATAGGAAGAATCAATATCTTGAAAATGGCCATACTGCCCAAGGTAATTTACAGATTCAATGCCATCCCCATCAAGCTACCAATGAGTTTCTTCACAGAATTGGAAAAAACTGCTTTAAAGTTCATATGGAACCAAAAAAGAGCCCGCATCTCCAAGACAATCCTAAGTCAAAAGAACAAAGCTGGAGGCATCACGCTACCTGACTTCAAACTATACTACAAGGCTACAGTAACCAAAACAGCATGGTACTGGCACCAAAACAGAGATATAGACCAATGGAACAGAACAGAGTCCTCAGAAATAATACCACACATCTACAGCCATCTGATCTTTGACAAACCTGACAAAAACAAGAAATGGGGAAAGAATTCTCTATTTAATAAATGGTGCTGGGAAAATTGGCTAGCCATAAGTAGAAAGCTGAAACTGGATCCTTTCCTTACTCTTTATACAAAAATTAATTCAAGATGGATTAGAGACTTAAATGTTAGACCTAATACCATAAAAACCCTAGAAGAAAATCTAGGTAAAACCATTCAGGACATAGGCATGGGCAAGGATTTCATGTCCAAAACACCAAAAGCAATGGCAACAAAAGCCAAAATTGACAAATGGGATCTAATTAAACTAAAGAGCTTCTGCACAGCAAAAGAAACTACCATCAGAGTGAACAGGCAACCTACAGAATGGGAGAAAAATTTTGCAATCTACTCATCTCACAAAGGGCTAATATCCAGAACCTACAAATGACTCAAACAAATTTACAACAAAAAAACAAACAATCCCATCAAAAAGTGGGCAAAGGATATGAACAGACATTTCTCAAAACAAGACAAGCATACAGCAAACAGACACATGAAAAATGCTCGTCATCACTGGCCATCAAAGAAATGCAAATCGAAACCACAATGAGATACCATCTCACACCAGTTAGAATGGCAATCATTAAAAAGTCAGGAAACAACAGTTGCTGGAGAGGATGTGGAGAAATAGGAACACTTTTACACTGTTGGTGGGATTGTAAACTAGTTCAACCATTATGGAAAACAGTATGGCGATTCCTCAAGGATCTAGAACTAGAAGTACCATATGACCCAGCCATCCCATTACTGGGTATATACCCAAAGGATTATAAATCTTGCTGCTATAAAGACACATGGACATGTATGTTTATTGCGGCACTACTCACAATAGCAAAGACTTGGAATCAACCCAAATGTCCATCAGTGACAGACTGGATTAAGAAAATGTGGCACATATACACCATGGAATACTATGCAGCCATCAAAAAGGATGAGTTTTTGTCCTTTGTAGGGACATGGATGTAGCTAGAAACCATCATTCTCAGCAAACTATCACAAGAACAGAAAACCAAACACCGCATGTTCTCACTCATAGGTGGGAACTGAACAAGGAGATCACTTGGACTTGGGAAGGGGAACATCACACAATGGAGCCTATTATGGGGAGGGGGGAGTGGGGAGGGATTGCAGTGGGAGTTATACCTGATGTAAATGACCAGTTGATGGGTGCTGACGAGTTGATGGGTGCAGCACACCAACATGGCACAAGTATACATATGTAACAAACCTGTACGTTATGCACATGTACCCTAGAACTTAAAGTATAATAGTAAAAAAAAATGAAAATGTGGAGCCCTTTTTCATGAATTACTAGAAGTTGTGCCCGGAGCAGTGGCTCACGCCTGTAATCCCAGCACTTTGGGAGGCCGAGGTGGGCAGATCACGAGGTCAAGAGATCGAGACCATCCTGGCTAACACAGTGAAACCTCGTCTCTACTAAAAATACAAAAACAAAATTAGCTGGGCGTGGTGGCGGGCGCCTGTAGTCCCAGCTCCTTGGGAGGCCAAGGCAGGAGAATGGCGTGAACCCGGGAGGTGGAGCTTGCAGTGAGCCGAGATCGCGCCACTGCACTCCAGCCTGGGTGGAGCGAGGCTCCATCTCAAAAAAAAAATAATAATAAAAAGCATTAAACCAACACAGGACCTTTCTAATGCAGGGTCTGAGTGCTAGTGCATAGGATACATAATATATTGTTAATATGTTGGTTAAAAAAAAAAAAGCATTACACAGCTATAATTTGAGACACAGTGCTGAACAAGTCTGCTTTTGTTTTTAGTTTGTGTGCTTATTTGTTTTTTATCTTTTTAAATGCAAGTGTTCTCAGGAAACGTCAATAAGCTGCTGCTCATTGTGCCTGCCTTAGCCTTCCCCTCCCGCTTTCAAAAGTAGAATCTATGAGACATAGGCTTTCTTGAGGTGGTTTATTTTTGCAAGTTACCCCAGGGAACCAAAGAGGCATACCATGGACAGTGAAATAGGAAAGGAAGAAATCCAAGGATGTTGTGATGGTTAATTTTATATGTCAACTTGACTGGACTAATGGATACCCAGATAGCTGATAAAATATTATTTCTGCGTTTGTCTGTGAAGGTGTTTCCAGAAGGATTAATATTTGAATCAGTAGATTGAATAAAGAAGATGCCCTCACCAATGCAGGTGGGTATCATTCAATCTGTTGAAGGCCTGAATAGACCAAAAAATGTGGAGGAAGAGTGAATTCCTTCTCCCTTCTTGACCTGGGATATTCATCTTCTATTGCCTTCAGACATTGGTCCCCTGGTTCTGAGGCCTTCAGACTCAGAGTATTACTTACGTCATTGTCTTCCCTGGTTCTCAAGTCTTCTGGTTTTGTACTGGAACTACACCACCAGCTTTCCAGGGCTTCCGGCTTACAGACGGCAGATTGGGGGACTTCTCAGCCTCCATAATCCCATAAGCCTATCTATATATCTAGATATAGATCTATATCTATATAGATATATCTAGATGTCTAATATATCCTATTGGTTTTGTTTCTTTGGAGAAGCCAGTCTAACACAGTTGTGTTACTGAGACTGCCACTGCTATGGGAAACTGGGCTAGATCTCCCTGAAACCCTCTGAGGGGCAACAGAGAATGTGCCTCAACATTGTACATCCCACCTAAGAGGTGGAAGGAGCTTTTATCCTCTGGGTCGTGTTGCCCATTAGCCAAGTATGGCCCTATAAGGGGTTAACTCCCTGGGCTTTCCATATTGCATGTGAGAGTGCCTGGATAAAGACTTCATGCAGTTGAAACTGGGCTCTGTCAGGGGGTGGGCAAACAGGCCCTGATACAGTGATTCCCCCCACCCAAGCTGGGGCTTACCAGCAGCACACCCAAACTGATTTCTAACTAAAGCTCTTTACTACTCAAAATACGTATTAACATCTTTCTGGACGGGGCTATACATGCAGCACAGTTTGGAACAAAGAAGAGCAACTATTATGGGAGTTAGATCTTCCTTTTCAAAGAAATCTCACCTTGGGAAGGGCAGATTAGGTATCTGAAAGACCAATGGAAAGATTAGGAAATGGAGAATGAAAGCCTGACTCCAGCTGAAGGGCAGTTGTGTAATTGTTTTGAATGTCCTCCCACAGATAGAAACATGAGGAGATGGCCCCACCAACTGTGTTCTGTGCCAGCTCTCCGAGAACTCTTTAATGTATATCCAGAGAGTTTTAACAGGGGGATATCACTTTTATGCTGTATAAGTCAGACATTTTTTCAAACGATTGCTCGATGAAACAGAAAATAACCTTTCTGCCTGCAAACTGGTAATAGTAAAAAGTTATAAGTGAACTTGGCTACAGCTAAAAATTACACAAAGAGAAACCAGTTCCTTGTTTAAGACCATTCTAAACACAAGCACTCTTGGTCTCCAAGACAGCTGGCAGTAATTTGCACAGACATATTGTGAATAAATGTCTTCTTACTATATTTGTTTAACTGTGACAGCAGACTCATAGAGCAATCTCAGCACTGAGAGGGGAAACTCCCTAAATATGTTTTGTGTAGGTGTTTCCACAGAAGTGATACAATTAACATAGAAATCAGGAAAACAAAACAATCTTTACATAACTAAGTTTATATTTCTACTTTTATTTAGGAACTCTATATTTATGTTCATTTTCCATCAATAATTTGCTATAAAAATTGCTTTAAAGCACTTTGCCCATTTTCCCATCAGTCAGGCAACATTGTTGATGACGTCTTGAGCCCTGAACTTGATAGTGTGTCAGCAAGATGTTGATACATTTAGCAAAACACAAACATTTATGTCTCCTAAGGAGGCTATAATTGAAATATCAAAATGACACCATTTCCTGTATTGAAGAAACCATTATTAGGTTTTTAAAGACCAGATTTATCTAAAGAGCAAATAAAATGCTTTGAAAGAATGCTTTTATCAGGATTTTCAAAATGTAATTGTTTTACTCTTCAATGTTTATTTGTAATTGGAAAACATGACTTTAAATATTTAGTTTTCCATCTGTTTTAAAATGTGAACACCCACAAAGGCTGTATATTGCCAGTTTTCCCTACGCTCCTTTTTATTGCCACAATATACATTCTGCTTATAAACCTGGTAATTTCACATAAAAATAGCTCAATAGCATGGGCCTACAAAGCAAGACTCCTTTAAAACTAGTGTATAAGTGTATTAAAAAACAGAGCAAGGTATATTTAAATTTATTCTTAGATATGGGATTTCAATAAAAATTCCTTTATATCAATAAGGATATTATTTGTAGACCTCACATGAATTAAAGTTTTACTTACAATATTAAAGGCAAAGATCACACACAAAAAATTCAAACTTAGAGAGAAACTGGGAATTCCATCTTCTTTATACTACATTTTATTTCTATATTTCATATTTTCTCTTTGCCACATCTATTTGTAATTTGATAAAATAAAACAAATATGTTAGAACTTTCTTTCTAAGTCTGGGTAACTTTCAACACAGCACATCATAAAGTATCCAAGTCTCAGTTACCTGACTTACAAAATGAGGATATTGTACCAAACAACCACTGTCACCTTAAGCATTATAATTAAGTGTTGTCACTGTTTTTATTGTAGACCTTCTGGAGGAAGAGATGCCTGGAAACCTTCCTGCATCGTCTTAGTTAACTGGCTTTATCCAGAGAAGAAACAAACTTCTCATATCTTCATAACAGGAGGTAGTTTTGCAACTTGTAGTGAGGTGCCCACCAAAGTTAGGCTCCTACATTCCCACAGATACTGGGAAATAAGGGGTACCATCTTCCTTGATGATTACATTTCAAAGAGATGGCTCCCAGGTTCTTGAGAAAGACTTCACGGGGCCACAAAGCTGACAAAAGGTCTACCTAGTTTTCAAAAGAGTATCTACACATTTCAAAGAGAAGAGAAAGCACTTAGTACAAGTTTTCCAAAGTAATTGCTCTTTTTAAAAAAGTAGGAGTGGGGAGAAGTTTTCCTTATTTTCAACAGGGAAAATTAAGCCTCTTATTTTTCTTTTTTTTGAGACAGTCTTATCTTGCTCTGTTGCCCAGGCTGGAGTGCAGTGGCACGATCTCGGCTCACTGCAACCTCTGCCTCCCGGGCTCAAGCGATGCTCCTGCCTCAGCTTCCTGAGTAGCTGGGATTAGAGGTCATGCAACACCAGACCCAGCTAATTTATTGTATTTTTAGTAGAGACAGAGTTTCACCATGTTGCCCAGGCTGATCTCAAACTCCTGGCCTCAAGTGATCCACCTGCCTCAGCCTCCCAAAGTGCTGGGATTATAGGTGTGAGCCACCGTGCCCAGCCTTATTTTCCATTTTCATTTATCCTTAAAAGTAATTCTCAGTACAAGTTCTAGTTTTGTTCAGCAGCTTCCTAACTGGCATATAGATTTCAGTTTTGTTCTCAAAGTCATGTCTTCATCACTTCCCATTCAGGGTATTGCCATGTTTATTTGCCTTGGGGTTTTTATGCTGCATGGCAAAATGTATCAGTTGGCAATTGCCAATAGAAATGAGGGCAGTATGCTCATTTACTAAAAGACTGGGGAAAGGATTCATGGTTGGAGTGTCCCACGGGTAGTTGGAATCAGAGTCTGTAAGTGTTCCAAGGGAAGAACAAAATCCCCTCCAAACTCAGAAAACCTTTTTCTAAAGGTATTATAGAAGGAAAAAAGAATGATTTTATTATTAAAGAACTTTGAACTAGAATGTAATAATTCACATTACAGGCAATCGATTAAAGACATTGTAAAGATAGAAAGTAATCTTCCTCTTTTATATAGATTATAAATCTTCCTCTTTTATGTATAGTCCATTACACTTATGTTCCCAAGATAAAATTGCTGATTTTCTCATATCTCTATGACTTTGAAGTCAAGTGACAGCTGAAATCACACTTATAATCTCCTGGAGATGGAAGCTATGGCATTATCTTCCTCCATCATTACATTTCAGCCATCTGGCTTTCAGGTACTTGAGGGAACAATCCTAAATTGTGAGACTGGCAAGAGGCTTATTTAGAATTTTACTTTCTACAAGAAGGTGAAAGAACTGGGGGTGGGGGTGATGCATAGTACACTAGGGAGTTTGGGCATGCGGTTTCACATAAGAGCTCACGCCCAATGGAAGTAGTGGACACTCATGCCTTTGAAGGACTTTGTGAGCTTGGAAAATGTGCATATCAAAGGTGACCAGTGAAGGCTTGAAACCATTGTGCTCTTTCCCAATTGTTTTGTATAATTTAAGAGTCTCACTATCATTGGATAACGCTAGATAAAAGGAGGAAACTTTTCATACATGACACAGATTGAATTTCTTATGAACTAGGAATGGGAAAAAAGTAACTCAAATCAGAGTTATTAATCTTAAAAACAGTAATATGTGACGTTTTTACATCAAATGTGGTAGAATAAAATTCAGAACTATATTTAATTATTGCCTATTTTATACCAGTTACTTTTCTGTGTAAGCATGACTGAGAAGATCTTTGCCATGATGGAAATCATAATGTGGTAGGAAAAAAATCACACAAATGTGCAGATGATTGTAATAAAGGAGGATAAATTATAAAGAGAGAAGTACAGGAAGTTATAGATGTTGCTTAAAACCCATATTTGGGGTGTTAAGGAACGTTTACAGATATAGAAAAGTTTAAACTGAGACCCAGAAGATGGGTGGGAATTACTATGTGTATGCACAATATCCTAAAGGTACCATTCAATATTGACTTAAAGCAGTGACCTTGACTGAATACGGTGGCTCATGCCTGTAATACCAGCACTTTGAGGGGCTGAAGTGGGTGGATCGCTTGAGCTCAGGAGGAGTTGGGGATCAGCCTGGGCAGCATAGCAAAACCTCATCTCTATAAAAAATACAAAAATTAGCAGGGCATGGTGGTGTGCACCCATGGTCCCAGCTACTCAGGAGGCTGAGACAGGAGGATCACTTGAGCCCAGGAGGTTGAGAATGCAGTGAGCCATGTTCACACCACGACACTGCAGCCTTGGCAACAGAGGAAGACCCTGTCTCAAATAAATAAACAAAAAGTAGTGACCTCCAAGTAAAACAAAAATCCAATCTCTAAATATGTTTTTACACAAGTAAGACAGTCTGGGCTATATCTTAGAAATATTTCAACGTAAAATAGTTAAGCTTCAAAGCAGAAAATTTTCATTATCTGGAAAATACTTTTATTCATGATACCTCATTTCCTTAGTGGTGTCAGATGAAATGTTCTTTTGTTTCATGAACTTTAGATTTGACTGATAAAAAGTTTAGAAAATTACTGGATCAAAATGGCTATACTTTTCCTTCAAAAGGAGCTCACTGAGTAATTAACAGGTGCAGAGAGAAATCATGATGTTACCTACCTGCAGTGATTGATGCTTCCCAATGTCACACAGTAATACAATTATGCGAATACTTTGACATCTGCCGTAACAATTGACCGCACTGAGGATGCTGCCTGCTCAGGACATTGTTACCTATGACTGCTCTCCCATTAGGGACTGGACCATGACTACTCTTTTTGAACACACCTGTTTAAAGGTAGATTACATGTTCCTGCAGTACATCTTCTGTTGTCTACCTCAAAGGGGTGACCTAATGACAGTCTCCAAAAAATTCACATAAGCGAATACAATTTTTTTTTTTTTTTTTGGAGACACTCTTGCTCTGTCACCCAGGCTGGAGTATAATGGTACAATCTCGGCTCACTTGTAGCCTCAACCTTCCAGGTTTAAGTGATTCTCCCACCTTAACCTCTTGAGTAGCTGAGATTACAGATATGTGCCACCACACCCAGCTAATTTTTGTATTTTTAACAGAGATGGGGTTTCACAATGTTGTCCTGGCTGGTTTCGAACTCCTGGCCTTAAGTGATCCACCTGCCTTGGCCTCCCGAAGTGCTGGTTTTACAAGTGTGAGCCACCGTGCCAAGCCACAATTTTCTACTGAGAAATCTTTTTAAACATCAAGGTGAAATTTTACCTTTGTAATCTCAACACTTTGGAAGGCTGAAGAGGGAGGATCACTTGAGGCCAGGAATTCACGACTAGCCTGGGCAACATCACAAGACCCCATCTCTACTATTAAATTTAAAAATCACCTGAGCCTGATGGCCCCCACCTGTAGTCCTAGCTGCTCAGGAGGCTGAGGTCGGAGGATCACTGTGTCCAGGAATTCAAGGCTGCAGTGAGCTACGATCACACCACTGCAATCCAGCTTAAGCGACAGAGCGAGACCGGAAAGAGAAAGAGGAAAGGGTATATGAATAAATCCCTGCATTTTTAAATCATGAAAACTTCTTAGTGGCTATTTTTTAATAGCTCAGTTCATAGATACATAATTGGTATATTTCAGTACTTTATTAAATGAAATAAATATTTCCCACAGAAGATACTTGATGAAAGGAGAATGCTTGTCTTTTTTCCATTTAGAATAATAGTAAATTCAACTAAAATATATTTAATTCATTGACTGGAAGTTAGGCAAAGTATGATTAGTTTACAGGATACTGTAAATATATGGTAAGTGGCAGATAATGGTAATCAGGAGGTTCTTTAGTTGAGCTTTTTAAAGTTAAATATTAATATGTGTTGACACTGCACATCATATGGAAATTAATCCTTAAGTTGGAAATTTAGGTATAATTGCAACTAATCATTTTAATTGTGTAATTGCCTAGTCTGAATGGACTGCTTGCTATAGCTGTGTCACTGATAACTTTGTAATTATATATAAGTGTCTTGGGGAACAAAATAATCCACCAACACTGTATTATCCACTAATAGAACTATAAAGCAATGAAGTTACGGGCAATACAGGCCCATGCAAATATGCTAAAATAATAGTTCACAGATTGTTATGGTCCTCTAAAATCTCCAGGCTGGCTATCAGGATTTTTATCTCATTCCAAATAAAAATAGCCTTATCTCTTTTCAGATTATAAAATAATAAATGTTCAATTTTTAAAATGGCCATACAAGACAGAAATGTAAAAGGAATAATGAGGAAATCAGCTTCAATGTCTCCACCTAAAAAAATCACACTGCTGATATTTCTTTTTATATCTGCCACACTTTTTACCATTTATACAGATTTTCTTACAAAAACTGAGTCATTTTTAAACAATGTCATTCATCTTGCTCCTTTTACTTATTAAAATACTTTGAAATCTGTACATATAATCTATCTTCTTTAATGCATATATATTTTTTCAATGTATATATTTTCCTTATTTAACCATTCCATTTTAAAAATAAATTTAGTTTCTATGTTTCTTTTTTTGCTATTGTATTATATGAAGCACTTTGACAAAAATTCTTATACCACTTTTATGCACTTTATTTACATTTCTGGGACAAAGAGGATTTATAACTTAAAGGCTTTGGTCAAATATTTGTAAATTTTCCTCTAAAGTAGTCATCAATTTCCTGTTTCATTAATAATAGATGAAACAGACTGTTTCCTGTTACTTTCACCAACACTGGTTCTTATCAACATTTTAAAATTTTGTCACACTAATTTGATTTTCTAAAGTCTAGGGTGGAGTACCAAAGAGGGGACATCAGGGGTAATATAGATGTTCATATTCTTGATTGTAATGCTATTTCATAGGTACATACCTATGCCAAAACTCAGAAATTATATACTTCCAATACATGCAGTTTATTCCATGTGGACATGGCACTCATTTCTGGGGCTAGGGGAAGCCTAATTCAGCCCAAACCGAGCTTCAGTGTCCTGGCTTTTAAATTACTGATGACCCAGCAGTGGCTTCCCCATAATCCTGTTTCTCACCTATAATCCAGAGAAAAGGGGATAGGAGAAAGTGATATTAGTACTGCCATCAAAGTAAGGAAGCTTATCCCAAAGCAGGGGAATGTGAAATATAAGCAAAAGCCAGGTTTAGGGAGATAGGCACAGAGCAGGGGACATACTGATCTTCACTGGGTCCCTAAAGGGCCAGCTAAGGTGACAGCACCAACTACAAGCTCCAGTTTAGAAATATGTTTAGAAATAGACCTTGGATACATATGTGGAAACAAAAGAAACAAAAGGCAAAGCTGTTCAGGAAAGCAAGGGTTACAGGCCTAAAGAGATCCAGAGCACGAAGTGGAAGTAGCACAGAATGATGAGCGTCCTGGGCTCCCCGCTGGGCTTGAAGAAATACAAGAGCTGTGGGAAATACAAAGCCATGGACTTTGGTGGGAGATTTACTGCTCTCATTGGGGGGTGCCTGCTCTTTAGAAAGAGTAGAAGCTATGTTCCTAAATAGGTCACACTCAACTTAGCATGGATTTTGGAATGCCTCTATCAAGTAAGACTCTAAAGGAAATGTAATAGGCTTTAAAAATGCAGAATATTGCTGAAAAGACACACTAAAATTTTATAAGTTTTGATAAAAGATACAAGTGTTTTAGAAGACATTCAAAATTCTCAAAAAAATGAAGCAGTTTACATAGGTGGTGAAGTTTTTCCAGGTGATCCAAGAAAGTGTCATGATTAACCTCCTCATGGGTGACCATGGCTATCACCAACAGACCTTGAACTTCACAAGAGATACATTTTACATAACTGAAATGAATTTGGGGGCAACTTAGCAAAGTGAAACTAATGACTCTTTCTCTTCAATTTTTTTTTTTTTGTATCAATGTCTTCACCTACCCCTACTAAAAAAAAAAACAAAACAAAAACACATGAAACTCAGCCACATTATTTTTTCTCAATTTTTTTTTTTTTTTTTTTTTTTTTGAGACGGAGTCTCGCTCTGTCGCCCAGGGTGGAGTGCAGTGGCCGGATCTCAGCTCACTGCAAGCTCCGCCTCCCGGGTTCACGCCATTCTCCTGCCTCAGCCTCCCGAGTAGCTGGGACTACAGGCGCCCGCCACCTCGCCCGGCTATTTTTTTGTATTTTTTAGTAGAGACGGGGTTTCACCGTGTTAGCCAGGATGGTCTCGATTTCCTGACCTCGTGATCCACCCGTCTCAGCGTTCCAAAGTGCTGGGATTACAGGCTTGAGCCACCGCGCCCGGCTTTTTCTCAATTTTTTAAATCAAATAAATGCTTACTTGCCATTAGCTGATACATATTAGGTAGCCAATGCAATCATGCCCATTTGTTATACTCAGCTCAAGGCAATGAAACATTGATGCTTTGGCATTATCTCTTCACAATATCAAAGTGTGACAGTGTGACTTTATAGAGTTTTGTGAATAGTCACAGAGTATCAGGTAGAGGTTGATCAACCACGGGGTGCTAGGTTGAATATTATATTGGGGAGTGTCTATGAGGGTGTTTCCAGATAAGGTTTGAATCAGTGCACTCAGTAAAGAAAATTGTCCTCCCCAGTGTAGGGAGGCATCACCCAATCCACTGAGGGCTTGAATAGAACAAAGAGGTACAAGAAGGAAGAATTTACCCCTATTGTTTCCTGCTTGCCTGGCTGAGCTGAGGCATCAGTCTTCTCCTGCCCTTTGACTGGAATTTATGCCACTAACTCCCTCTGGTTCTCAGACCTTCAAACTCGACTGGAATTACACCACTGGCTTTCCTGGGTCTCCAGCTTTGCAGATGGTAGATTGTGGGACTTTTCCACCTCCATAATTATATGAGCGCATATCTTATGTTAAATCTCTAGATAGATAGATGTACAGTACATATCCCATTAGTTCTATTTATCTGAAAAAGCCGGACTAATACATGGTCTGTTTGAATGCAAATTCCATTCTCTTGAGAGTCATTTATTCATTCAACAAGTATTTATTAAGGGTCTAGGCACTGGGAATACAACAGTAAATAAAGTTTTTGCCTACAAGGAATATATATTCTGGTGGAATTGTATCTTAAGTGTGCTATTATATTGTATCCTAGACAAACATTTCTATCCCTACCACTTGGAAATAGCTGAGTGTCACCATTTTCATAGGAAGCACCAAAAAATGGAAAGTTTAACAGCATAAGCACTAGAGCCTGATGGAGCAATTTAGTTTTTATTTTGGTTCTGGACACATCTCATGTTTGTGATTATCTTATCTTCATTGAAATCCAAAGGGTAAATCTGATATCAGCCTGTGAAATGGGGATTTTCCTTCTCAGATTATTTTTTCTTCCCCTGGAAGAAGGGTAGGCTATATTGATATTCAGGGTTCAGAATACACTTTGGTTTAAAATGTATTCTGTTGGATTGAAATAGTGGAGCAAACCTACTTTAACCCTCCTTCCTCCAAGAAATGGAGGAAGAAATCAATCAATGAAGAGTAAGCAGTAACTTCTCGCATATTCTCATACACTGTGAATGCTCAAGGGACAGTTGCTCAGTGGAGGGCTCCTCAAGAAGGCTGAGGCCCAATCTAGAGTGGAACTTGGAAACCCAACTTCCACCTGACCCAACAGAATCTGATTAACTGAAAATACGGGTCTCAGATAGGAAGTGGTGCCCTGCAGGAGCCATCATGTCCTGCTCACTGCCAGCACTATCTGTGCAAGACAGGAAGGTCCAGATCAAGACGGTCCCAGGGATGAGCGGCCAGCAGGTGAGGTTTCTCTCTTCTCTCTCTCTCTCTCTCTCTCTCTTTCTCTCTCTCTCTCTCCCCTGTAGTCTGGCATTCAGAATACATAATCTGTGGAAATACGCACTTGGATAAATGAAAGAGCTTGTCTGTGAATTAAGTTAGCCCAAAAGCCATTCTGCAATATCTCACAAATGCCAATATTTCCTCTCTCACCATTCAACTCACAAGTGTATTGTAAAAATTTAATAAAACAATTTAGTCTTAAATGGTTTAACACAGACTATGTTGCCTAATATAAATATTCACTTCAATGTTTTAAGAAAATATCAGTTACAGTTAGTTAATCTATATAAATGGAAATGTCTGAACATAACATAAATGTCTGAACATAACACAGGTATGTTATAATTTCTAGGTTAATCAGATATGATTTCTATGTTGTAGACAATGCTTAACCATCACTCAAGTGCCACCAGTGATAGGGATAAAAGGGAAAAAAAGCAATACAAGAATTCCTGATCTACATTCTGGTTATTCAATCTCTCAATTATAAACATGAGCTAAAACTGCAAAGAACAAGACGGTTGAATAGGTGGAACTGCCTTTACACAGTTTTAAAAAAAATCACCTTTTGACTAGCTAACCACAACCTCTTTTCTCATTTATTAATATTAACTACCACAATTCCTTAACTTTGTGCAACTCTTCTCAAAGAATAAATACATGTATAAGAATAAAATTACAATAATTACATTCATAATACAATCACAGCAGTAATTATGCACAATTTATTTGGGAACATGGAAAGCAGTTTTGAAAAGAAATATTTTTAAACAGCTCAAATTCATTTCTGAAAATGAATCAAATGTTTAGAAGACATTTCATTGAGCAAGAAAGACCAAAAGAGCTCCAACACGATGGTGTTCTTTAATAACTATTTTTAACCACCCAAGGGTATAATTCTCATTGTCTCATTTAATCCTCTCTATGATTTAAGTAGCTAATTTTGCTCTTCACTAGATTTATTGCCATAAGATACACTCTTTTCATTTTTACATCATGCTTTTGATTTAACCAAGGAAATTACTGGTAAAGGATTTAACCTGGATAAAATATGCTTTTTGAGGGGCATTTCTGGAGACAGCGTTCAGTTTAAAAACAAAGCAAACACACCCAATTTACTGTTGCCAATCAATGAGCTAACCTTAAAATAGTTTTTAAATGAAGTTTGAAACTGTAATAAAGCAATGTGATGTGTTTAAATAGCTTGTGAGATCACAATTCTTCTCATGATTCCTAAAAATCCCTCTTTTAATGTTTAATACATTGTGTGCTTTAGTTGCTCTGTAATTGTAAAGAGCATATATGCTTAATTCCACTTAATTCCCAAGTTTCTTGAAGAAGTTTATTCACATAGAACATCTCTCTCTATTATAGATCAGGGACTGTTAAAGATATTCATTCAATAATGTAATGTTAATAGATTACAAAAATCACATTGCTCTCTTATAAACACCCTTATAAACAATGACTTTTCCTTCTAAGTTTTAAAAATATGAAAACTTAAAAGCTCCAAGGCCATAGCCATTCACTGTTAATCATGTGGCTTCTGAGAAATTTCCAACCGACCCTTTGAGAAGAGTTTAAGTAAATTTACTTACTAATTTTACATAGTCAGTGTTTTGGGGGAGGCTGCAGAGTTTTCAGCTCCAGTCAAATTCCCAACCTAGTCATTTCTGAAAATGCCCCTTGCTTACCCAAGCTTTCCAAAAACAAACCTCTGTCCTAAAAGACCTGAATTTGAGGTATGATCACATAAAGAAGCTATAGAGAATGTTTTCCATATGAGGCATTTCATAAAGAAAACTGTTACATTTCAAAAGAGTAGACAGAACAATGTTTGTCACCTACATTTTAGATTTTTCTTCTAATTCCAGATTGACACTATTTGATAAATTTCCTGTATTTTTTCTCTCTCACTGCCTTCATATGCCCATGCAAAGGAAAAGCACAAGACCTTACTCTTCATTAGGACTCACGGGTCATACCAGTCTAAATCTGATTAACTCATACCGGGAATTACCAAAATACAATTTCAATTTACAGAGAAAGATTAAAAGGTACATTTGGCATTTCTACTACAAGTCAGTAGTGGGTGAAGGGCTATCAGTTTCAGAGTGTTATTCTTTATTTTGTAAGCTTACATAAATTTTAAAAGGCTTATGAAGTGAGTTTTCTAGCCAAGAAATTAGAGAACTAATCAATCCCTAGAAATTCCCCACTAGAAAAGGTTATGAGTCCCTGCTGCCAGGCCCTTCAGCTTAATGAACCCACAAATATACATGTCACAAAACACAGAGGCAGAAGTGGTTTGCTGGAGAGAATCAAAGTAGAATGTTTTAAAGGATGTAGCTAAAGGAGACCCAAAATCTTAGCATTTCCTTGTCTTCTGTCTCTTTCGCAAACCCCATATCCAATCCATGAATAAGTCCTGTCAGCTCTTTATGTTCAAAAATTATCTAGGCCGCCTCCTTTTCCTGCAGGTTTATGGTGGCTAGGACCCTGTGGACAAATCCCAAAACCAGCCATGAGCAAGGCTTTCATCACTGCTCAGTAATGTGGGGCGCTCAGCGTGGTCACACTCAGCCTTGACCAAACCCACCTCACATCTGAATTTCCTTGCAAATATCCTTCCAGGGTATTATAATTTTTGTCAGTGGTATGCTGTGTGGTTGAAAGCAAACTGTCTGTTGAGCACTGAGTGCTTTGTTGTCCCTCCATTTGGTCCCTAGAATCTGGCCACCCTGAATATCAATAAGCCTACCTCAGAGAATGCAGAGGTTGTCAAGTAAACCCTGGGGCTGCTAGAGGTTCATGTGAGGACTAGGAAGTTTCTGGTGAGTGAATATGACTCCCCAGCTATCATCACCATTGCCTGCACTCCACTGCATCTCAACAAGTAGCTCCTGGACCATTCTTATCACCAGGACTTCTTAACACCAACCCTTCATTTCTTACCTGCATCCATCAATCTCAATTCTGGACTGCCTTGAGGAAGTTGTAACTGCAAGAATATGGCCTGATGTATGCTAACATGTTTGCAGAGAGCTCGCCTAAGAAGGAGATCCCATGGAAAAAGAAGAATCATCAGGAGAGGGAAAGCAGAAGGCTGAAGCTCAGAAGAAGGAAGAGAAGAAGGTAGGACTTCACTAGACTCTGGTCTGGAGAAGAAGTTGCATAAATGTGAATAGAAATGCTGCTGAGCCCACGGCTAAGGACACCTTTGTTCACCTTCCCAAGAATACTTTTATATTGGATGAGTGTAGGTGCAAAATCTCCCATGAAAGCACCCTTTCTACAGTGCTATCATATTTCTAAGAGTGTTTAGTTGGGATGGCTAGTATTTGTGGTGTGATGAACATAGCATACCCAGCACTCACCCCAACCCTGATGAGTCCTAACCTAATCACTGGGATGCTGGACAGTGTTGAACAAATTGAGGCCAAGGCCTTCAGTAGTGTCTTCCAACTGAGTCCAAGTTGGAAGATGTGCTGTGAGTAAAGTAATTGGCATAGTGGTAACTGAAACCTAAAAAGGAAGAGAACTCATCACCATTTGAAAGTGTCTTCCAGAATGTAGGCAGAGTCTTCAATTAGGGCAAGATCAAGTCAACATCTTTTGCCATCACCTAGTGTAGTTACTCACTAAAGGAAACCAAACACTGACAACCTCCAGAATTTGACCACTTTTCTCCATTACCATGGCTACCACTCTAGTACAAACCACCATCTTTTTCACCTCAACTAATATAATAGCTTCCTAACTAACCTTCCTGCCTCCACATTTGTCCATTGTAGGCTGTTTGCACAAGTCACCCAAGGCAATTTTTTAAAAATATAAACCAGACTATTTTATTCCCCTGCTGAAAATATTTCAAAGGTGTTCCATGACACCTAGATAAAATCCAAATTTTCTATACAAGGGAATGTATTTAAGCAAAACCCTGACAGAGTGGTTAAGGCCCTCCTTGCTCCTCACTGTGTCTCCCAGGTGATAACTCCTCTACTTTCTTATAAAAAACTAAAAACAACCCTGCTCCTATGAGGGTCACTGTTTCTACTTACCTCTTAATTGCTGCTGTCCCCTACAGACCTCCTCATTACTCTTTCTTTTGACAAAGACTTTGGCATCTGGCTCATGGTCTTCCTCTTCAGCCCAAGCCCTGCCATCACCAGGAAGGACTCCAGTGCCACCAGTGCCCATCTTAACCCCTGGTCTCTGAGATTTCAGGCTCCTTATGTCCGGTTATTTTCTAGGAACTTTTGAACTCTATTACCTCCAAAATCAGTTATTCAAATATCCCACAGATTCTCTCTTTTCAGCTGGCTAAAGTATTCCAACTTAAACCCCACTGAGGTTTCTATTTTATTAAGCAGTCTTCTTGCTTCCAAACTATTTTTTCAGTACTTTCTTCCTTAGCTATCTTTTACTCCATGACCTACAATTCAAGTAGGTTTTAAACACTTTAAATTTGCTTGTCCTCTTGTGACTACTTCTATTCTTTATATAGAAAAAGTCACAGAATAAAATAGAATGATGCCACTTTAAACTCATGTTTACCAACGCTAAGAGGCTTCCAGCATTACCTGGCATTCCAATTAATGATGCACTGTTCAAGTCACTTTCTCCCTCTCCAAAGTGGCTTCAATTCTCCTCCACTCCTCGAAACCCAATCCTCTTGCTCCCCATACAATACCAGCAGATGACTCCTAAATATTATTTGCACAAAAGGTTAAAATTTAAACGTTGATAGAATGTCAAAAATGTACATTTTTCAATTAAAAAAATAGAAAGTAAGTGTAGTAATCACAAGCCCATAGAGAGAAGATAATCAAGTGACTGGCTCTATCGGACAGAAGGAAGAAACAAATTCAAAGAAAATGCATAATACATAGAAAGTAATTTACTATGGCACAGATAAATCCAAATATTTTGGTAACTTTACAAATACAAATACAAATAGATGGATGTGGCAAGGGGAGGGAGAGCATGTGGGGTTTAAAACCTAGATGACGGGTTGATCGGTGCAGCAAACCACCATAGCACATGTATACTTATGTAACAAACCTTCACATTCTGTACATGTATGTCAGAACTTAACATAATAAAAAAACAAATAGACTAAAATTTCATTTAAATGACAGAGACTTCAGATTAGAATTTTTAAAATAAAATCTAGCTATGTGCAGTTTGTGAGATATACCTAAACCATATTGACACAGACAAGTTGAAAGTAAAGTGATGAAAAAATGTATACCAGGCAAATAATAAACAAAAAAGGTGGTACATTTACTTCCATGTCATTCAAAATCAACCTTAAGGCAAAAATAATCACATGGGATAGAGTCAGTACATGATAAAAGAACAATTCTCCAGGAATATATAGCATATTTAAATTACAAAAAAGAAAAATTGACAGAACTACAAACAGGTATTTTAAAAATCTGGAATTATGGTGGGAAAACTTTAATATATTTCTCTTAATAATAATAAACACATATAGCATTCAATACCATTAACATTTGTCAGGTACTACTCTAAGCTCTTTGCGTAATAATTCATTTACCCCAACTTAGCATCTCCACTTGGATGTCTAAATAGACTCTCAATCTTAACACACCCAAAATCAAACTTCTAATTTTTATCATCATAATTTGCCCCACTCATAGTATTTCCCATCTCAAGTGATACTCTCTTGTTCCAGTTGCCCTAGCCAAATACAGTGGAGTGTTCCTTATTCCTCACTTTCTCTCATACTCCATATCCAATAGGTCAGGAAGTCCTGTTGACTCTGTCTTCAAAGTATTCCAATCACCTCTCACCCCAACCTCTGCTACCCTCGAGCCCAAGCCATTATCATCTTCCTCCTATATTGCTTCAGTAGCTTCATAACTGGTCTCCATGACTCTACACTTTCCTCCATACCATCCTGTTCTCAACACAGACATTGGGGTGATTCTTTTAGAATGCATGCCAGTTCAAATATTTGCTCAAATACCTCTGACTTCTTATTTTACTTCGAGTGACTGTCAAAAGCTTACATGTCTTACAAGGCACTATGAACATAACGACTTACAAGGCATTATGCGTGTGGCTCCCTCTCACCTATCAGACCACTTACCCTACTGTTCACTCCCTTGCTCACACCTTTCCAAAACATGGTTGAATTTTACATTATGCCAACCATAGTCTGGTCCTGTGACTTTTGCACTGGCTCTTTCCTTTGCCCACAAGACTCTTGCTCCAGATATCAGCATGACTAGCTTCCTCAATTTCTCCAGGTTTCTATTCAGATGCCGTCAGTTTGATGAGGCTTAGCATGGCCACCCTATTTAAAATTAGAACCTGACTCCTGCCCGAACTTCAATCCTTCCACCCAAGACAGTCTAAGCATTAGGAGGGAGGCGGTTTTTGCATACACCATTCACTTATATATCACATGTGCCAAGAGCAAAACTGGCACAGAATAGGCAGTCAGTGAATATTTGTTAAATTAGTACATGAATGAGCTATTCATTTTTCAATTCAATTTTGAGCAAAAACAAAAAATCACTAGCGGTAGATTACTTTATTTAGCATACCAGTATTACAGATGAGGAAATAGGCACAAATAGGTTAAGTAACTTGCCCAAGTTCACACAGCTAGAGAGTGCTGGAACAGGGATTTTCTTTTATTTCCCCGACACACACATTTTTTAGACTCCTGTACTGTACTGACACTCAATTATTGCTCCTCAACCATTGAGAAATCAAGCAAACAATAACAACAAAAAGAGTGTGACTAGAATATTCAAGTAACAAAGTAAACAAATGAGGTATGTATAAAACTTCATTCCTAACAAAGAGAAAATTCATATTTTTAAGTATATATAACATATTTCCAAAAATAAACCATGTTACAGATCAAAGAAAATTTAACATCAAAGACTCAACATAATACAGAACACATTATTTTACTCAAATGCAATAAAATTAGAAGTTAATAAATTAAACACTATGTATTAGTCTGTTTTCATGCTGCTGATAAAGACATACTCAAGACTGCAAATAAAAAGAGGTTTAATTGGACTTACAGTTCCACATGGCTGGGGAAGCCTCAGAATCATGGCCGGAGGTGAAAGGCACTTCTTACATGGCGGCAGCAAGAGAAAATGAGGAAGATGCAAAAGCAGAAACCCCTGATAAAACCACAGATCTCATGAGACTTTTTCACTACCATGAGAACAGTACGGGGGAAACCACCCCCATGATTCAAATTATGTCCACTGGGTCCCTCCCACAATATGTGGAAATTATGAGAGTACAATTCAAGATGAGATTTGGGTGGAGACACAGAGCCAAACCATACCAGATAGCTTCAAAAAATATAATACAGAGATGGAACCTAAAAACCATACTTCTAAATACTTCATGCATTAAAAAGCCATCATAGAAATTTGGATCAGAAAGAAACATAGGCTGGGCATAGTGGCTCACGCCTGTAATCCCAACACGACTGAGGCAGGAGGATCACCTGAGGTCAGGAGTTCGAGACAGCCTGGCCAAAATGGCAAAACTCTGTCTTTACTAAAAATACAAAAATTAGCCAGGCATGATATGTATGCCTGTAATCCCAGCTACTCTGGAGGCTGAGGCAGGAGAATTGCTGGAACCCAGGAGGTGGAGGTTGAAGTGAGCCGAGATCACGCCAGTGCACTCCAGCCTGGGTGACAGGGCAAGATAAGACTCTGTCTCAAAAAAGAAAACAAAAAGAAAAGAAAAAAAAGGTAAAGTAAAAAGCACTAGATATATAAATTTCTGGGAGTAGTAACATTTGCTTCTTTTAATGCCTTAAATTTAAATGTAGGTTAGAAAACAAGAAAGACCACAAATATGTGATCTATTTGTTCTCAAGAATCTGAAAACATAATTTACAGCAAATATAAAAAGGTAAAAGCAAGAAATAAAAATTAGAGCACAAAATGAAGAAAACAAAAATAAATATGATTCCCAAAACCTGGAGCCACTTCTTTGAAAAGACTGTGAAATACCCAAGTCACTGGCAGTACTGATCGAGAAAACGAGACAGTAAAAATAAACAGTATCATGTATAAAATAAGGCATAATAACAGAGATAATAAAGATTTTGTAATATGAAAATATGATAACTCTATGCCAAAAAGTTTGTAAACTTGGACAAAATTGATCAAATGTATGGGAAATATGAATTATGTAAAGTGACACAAGAAGAAATATAAAGCTTTAAGAGATTTATAACCATTAAAAAATTGGAGCCAATGGTTTAAAATCTACCCACAAAATCAAAAGAGAAAAAAAACTTGCTGCAAGCAGAAAACCTTATACAGTATATATATTCTTCAAAACTATCAACAAACATATAATCTCTAATCCCAACAATTTTCAAGGATAGAAAATAAAGAATACTTCCCTAACTTTATTGTATGATGCTGATATGATCTTGATGCCAAATCTGGGCAAGAACAGTACAAAAAGCAAAAGGAAAGCTAGAGGCCAATCTCACTTATAACCAAAAATACAAATATTCTGAAAAAAATACTAGAAAACCAAATCAAAGATTTTGTGTATATAATATATGAGTAATCTAAGTCGGGATTTCCCAGAAGTATGGGAGGTTTACCATTAGAAGACAGATTAATGCACTTCACTTAAACATGAACAGAGGCATTTATCTTTACTCTTTCCTTACACATTACTAAAATGACCATATGGTTATTTTTTAAGCTATTAATCCAGAAGGCAAACAGAAAAAGAGAGCAGATGACAGGAGGTAACAAAGAGGCTCACTCCATGCCCAACCCCCTACAGCGAAGCCACCTCTGGGTGTGTCCCAACCACACACTCACAAAGCATCCAGGCAGCCTGGTCAGGCCCCACTCTAAGGTAGGAACAGCCTTAACAACAAACAAAATCCTGGCATTTGTGACAACATGGATGAACCCAGAGGACATTATGTTAAGGGAAATAAGTAATGCACAGAAAGATAAATACTACATGGCCTCACTTATTTGTGGAATCCAAAAAAGTCAAACTCATTGAAACAGACAGTAGAGTGGTTGTAATTTTCCATTATGGGGATGGCAGGTGGAGGTGTAGATTGAGGAGATGTTGGTCAGACACAAAATTTCAGTTCAGAGGAATCAGTCCAGGAGATCTATTGTGTACAAGATCTATTGTACCACATGGTGACTATAGTTAATAACAATGCATTGTATACTTGAAAATCACTGAGATACATTTTAAGTGTTCTCACCACAAAAACATGATAAATATGTGAGGTAATACGTATTTTAAATATCTCTTTTTAGTCAATCCACAATGTAGACATATTTTTAAACATCATATATATATATATATATATATAGTCAATTAAAAAAGTATTTTTGAAAATTTTCAGAAAGAAACTGTTTCAAAATAAACAGGTTTTTAAATGAAAAAAAGAGATAACTCTATATTACATTAAACTCTAACAACATTTTCAGGAAATGAAAATCTCAAACAATATATCTCATTTGCACCCTTCCCCAGGGGCTACAATATTTAGATAGCATCTAAACATGAAAATATTTAGGCATCATAGTAGTAGAGGCATATCATTCAGAAATACGGAGGTAAATGCCTGAAGGGGGGGGGGGGAAAGAAACAGCTCAAATGTTTGAGGTTTGCCAGTCTTGCTACTGGTGAGCAGGATTTGGAATGGAAATGGTGGTACAAAGAACAGATTTGGGAGGATAAGCCTCGCAGTACAATTTTGCTTTTTAAACAATGTGCCTTTATTCCTTTAATAATAATAAAGGTTCACTTTTTAAAAGGCAATATAAATAATCACATTAACAATTTAAAGAAATACCATATATTCTCCCTATGTTCAGAAAAGGCATTTAATAAAATTCAACGTCCAGCCACGTTAAAATGTCCTAGAAAAACAAGATTATAAGATAACTTTCTTAACTTGATAAAACACTGATATGGTTTGGATCTGTGTCCCCACTGCATCTCATGTTGAACTGTAATCCCCAGTATTGGAGGTGGGGCCTGATGGGAGGTGACTGGATCGTGAGGGTGGTCTCATGAATACTTTAGCACCATCCCCTTGGTGCTGTTCTCCTGGTAGAGTTCTCAGGAGATCTGGTCATTTAAAAGTGTATAGCACCTCCCTCTTCTCTGCCTCCTGCTCTGGCCATGTGAAGTGCTTGCTATCCCTCTGCCTTCTGCTCATGATTGTAAATTTCTCCCCAGAAGCCAAGCAGATGCCAGCATCATGCTTCCTATACAGCCTGTGGAACCATGAGTCAATGAAAACTCTTTTTTAAAAATATATTATCCAGTCTTAGGTATTTCTTTACAGTATTGCAAGAACAGACTAATACAAAGACATTTACCCTGAACCTACAACAAATATCATCATATTAATAAAACATTATTGAGCATTTACTGTCAGGCAATAACAACCCTTTGAGATACATTTATTATACTCATTGGCATATGAGTATACTGAGGCACAGAAACATGCGTTAACTTAGCCAACGGTTGCATATGGACTAAGTGGCCAAGCCAGGATTTAAATTCAGGCTGTCTAGATCCACCACCCACACTGTTAAGGGCTAAACTATACCATCTTTCATATCGAAGGAAAGTTAGAGTCACATGCTTTGACGTCACAAAAAAAGCAAGGATGCCCAATTTCGCAGCTTCTGCTTAACATTACGAAGCTCCTACAGGGTGTGGTATGAAAATAAAAAGAAAAGTATAAAGATTTAAATGGAAAAAACAGGCTGAGGGCAGTGGCTCATGCCTGTAATCTCAACATTTTGGAAGACTGAGGCAGGAGGACTGCTTGAGCCTAGGAATTCAAGACCAGCTTAGGCAACATAGGGAGACTCTGTTTCTACAAAAATAAAAATAAAAAATAAATAAAAAAGCTGGATGTGGTGGTGTGCCCAAGTAGTGCTATCTACCAGGGACCCTGTCTCTATTCAAAAAAAAAAAAAGGCGGAGCAAGATGGCCGAATAGGAACAGCTCCAGTCTCCAACTCCCAGCGCGAGCGACACAGAAGACCGGTGATTTCTGCATTTTCAACTGAGGTACTGGGTTCATCTCACTGGGGAGTGCCGGACAATCGGTGCTGGTCAGCTGCTGCAGCCCGACCAGCGAGAGCTGAAGCAGGGCGAGGCATCGCCTCACCTGGGAAGCGCAAGGGGGAAGGGAATCCCTTTTCCTAGCCAGGGGAACTGAGACACACAACACCTGGAAAATCGGGTAACTCTCACCCCAAAACTGCACTTTAAGCAAACAGGCACACCAGGAGATTATATCCCACACCTGGCCGGGAGGGTCCCACACCCACGGAGCCTCCCTCATTGCTAGCACAGCAGTATGTGATCTACCCGCAAAGGCAGCAGCGAGGCTGGGGGAGGGGCGCCCGCCATTGCTGAGGCTTAAGTAGGTAAACAAAGCTGCTGGGAAGCTCGAACTGGGTGGAGCTCACAGCAGCTCAAGGAAACCTGCCTGTCTCTGTAGACTCCACCTCTGGGGACAGGGCAATAACAAACACAGCCGAAACCTCTGCAGAGGCAAACGACTCTGTCTGACAGCTTTGAAGAGAGCAGTGGATCTCCCAACACGGAGGTTGAGATCTGAGAAGGGACAGACTCCCTGCTCAAGTGGGTCCCTGACCCCTGAGTAGCCTAACTGGGAGACATCCCCCACTAGGGGCAGTCTGACACCCCACACCTCACAGGGTGGAGTACACCCCTGAGAGGAAGCTTCCAAAGCAAGAATCAGACAGGTACACTCGCTGTTCAGAAATATTCTATCTTCTGCAGCCTCTGCTGCTGATACCCAGGCAAACAGGGTCTGGAGTGGACCTCAAGCAATCTCCAACAGACCTACAGCTGAGGGTCCTGACTGTTAGAAGGAAAACTATCAAACAGGAAGGACACCTACACCAAAACCCCATCAGTACATCACCATCATCAAAGACCAGAGGCAGATAAAACCACAAAGATGGGGAAAAAGCAGGGCAGAAAAGCTGGAAATTCAAAAAATAAGAGCGCATCTCCCCCGGCAAAGGAGCGCAGCTCATCGCCAGCAACGGATCAAAGCTGGACGGAGAATGACTTTGACGAGATGAGAGAAGAAGGCTTCAGTCCATCAAATTTCTCAGAGCTAAAGGAGGAATTACGTACCCAGCGCAAAGAAACTAAAAATCTTGAAAAAAAAGTGGAAGAATTGATGGCTAGGGTAATTAATGCAGAGAAGGTCATAAACGAAATGAAAGAGATGAAAACCATGACACGAGAAATACGTGACAAATGCACAAGCTTCAGTAACCGACTCGATCAACTGGAAGAAAGAGTATCTGCGATTGAGGATCAAATGAATGAAATGAAGTGAGAAGAGAAACCAAAAGAAAAAAGAAGAAAAAGAAATGAACAAAGCCTGCAAGAAGTATGGGATTATGTAAAAAGACCAAATCTACGTCTGAATGGGGTGCCTGAAAGTGAGGGGGAAAATGGAACCAAGTTGGAAAACACTCTTCAGGATATCATCCAGGAGAACTTCCCCAACCTAGTAGGGCAGGCCAACATTCAAATCCAGGAAATACAGAGAACGCCACAAAGATACTCCTCGAGAAGAGCAACTCCAAGACACATAATTGCCAGATTCACCAAAGTTGAAATGAAGGAAAAAATCTTAAGGGCAGCCAGAGAGAAAGGTCGGGTTACCCACAAAGGGAAGCCCATCAGACTAACAGCAGATCTCTCGGCAGAAACTCTCCAAGCCAGAAGAGAGTGGGGGCCAATATTCAACATTCTTAAAGAAAAGAATTTTAAACCCAGAATTTCATATCCAGCCAAACTAAGTTTCATAAGTGAAGGAGAAATAAAATCCTTTACAGATAAGCAAATGCTTAGAGATTTTGTCACCACTAGGCCTGCCTTACAAGAGACCCTGAAGGAAGCACTAAACATGGAAAGGAACAACCGGTATCAGCCATTGCAAAAACATGCCAAAATGTAAACACCATCGAGGCTAGGAAGAAACTGCATCAACTAACGAGCAAAATAACCAGTTAATATCATAATGGCAGGATCAAGTCCACACATAACAATCTTAACCTTAAAAGTAAATGGACTAAATGCTCCAATTAAAAGACACAGACTGGCAAACTGGATCAAGAGTCAAGACCCATCAGTCTGCTGTATTCAGGAGACCCATCTCACACGCAGAGACATACATAGGCTCAAAATAAAGGGATGGAGGAAGATTTACCAAGCAAACGGAGAACAAAAAAAAGCGGGGGTTGCAATACTAGTCTCTGATAAAACAGACTTTAAACCATCAAAGATCAAAAGAGACAAAGAAGGCCATTACATAATGGTAAAAGGATCAATTCAACAGGAAGAGCTAACTATCCTAAATATATATGCACCCAATACAGGAGCACCCAGATTCATAAAGCAAGTCCTTAGAGACTTACAAAGAGACTTAGACTCCCATACAATAATAATGGGAGACTTCAACACTCCACTGTCAACATTAGACAGATCAACGAGACAGAAAGTTAACAAGGATATCCAGGAATTGAACTCATCTCTGCAGCAAGCAGACCTAATAGACATCTATAGAACTCTCCACCCCAAATCAACAGAATATACATTCTTCTCAGCACCACATCGTACTTACTCCAAAATCGACCACGTAATTGGAAGTAAAGCACTCCTCAGCAAATGTACAAGAACAGAAATTATAACAAACTGTCTCTCAGACCACAGTGCAATCAAACTAGAACTCAGGACTAAGAAACTCAATCAAAACCGCTCAACTACATGGAAACTGAACAACCTGCTCCTGAATGACTACTGGGTACATAACGAAATGAAGGCAGAAATAAAGATGTTCTTTGAAACCAATGAGAACAAAGATACAACATACCAGAATCTCTGGGACACATTTAAAGCAGTGTGTAGAGGGAAATTTATAGCACTAAATGCCCACAAGAGAAAGCAGGAAAGATCTAAAATTGACACTCTAACATCGCAATTAAAAGAACTAGAGAAGCAAGAGCAAACACATTCGAAAGCTAGCAGAAGGCAAGAAATAACTAAGATCAGAGCAGAACTGAAGGAGATAGAGACACAAAAAACCCTCCAAAAAATCAATGAATCCAGGAGTTGGTTTTTTGAAAAGATCAACAAAATTGACAGACCACTAGCAAGACTAATAAAGAAGAAAAGAGAGAAGAATCATATTGACGCAATTAAAAATGATAAAGGGGATATCACCACCGACCCCACAGAAATACAAACTACCATCAGAGAATACTATAAACACCTCTACGCAAATAAACTGGAAAATCTAGAAGAAATGGATAATTTCCTGGACACTTACACTCTTCCAAGACTAAACCAGGAAGAAGTTGAATCCCTGAATAGACCAATAGCAGGCTCTGAAATTGAGGCAATAATTAATAGCCTACCAACCAAAAAAAGTCCAGGACCAGATGGATTCACAGCTGAATTCTACCAGAGGTACAAGGAGGAGTTGGTACCATTCCTTCTGAAACTATTCCAATCAATAGAAAAAGAGGGAATCCTCCCTAACTCATTTTATGAGGCCAATATCATCCTGATACCAAAGCCTGGCAGAGACACAACAAAAAAAGAGAATTTTAGACCAATATCCCTGATGAACATCGATGCAAAAATCCTCAATAAAATACTGGCAAACCGGATTCAGCAACACATCAAAAAGCTTATCCACCATGATCAAGTGGGCTTCATCCCTGGGATGCAAGGCTGGTTCAACATTCGCAAATCAATAAACATAATCCAGCATATAAACAGAACCAAAGACAAGAACCACATGATTATCTCAATAGATGCTGAAAAGGCTTTTGACAAAATTCAACAGCCCTTCATGCTAAAAACGCTCAATAAATTCGGTATTGATGGAACGGACCTCAAAATAATAAGAGCTATTTATGACAAACCCACAGCCAATATCATACTGAATGGGCAAAAACTGGAAAAATTCCCTTTGAAAACTGGCACAAGACAGGGATGCCCTCTCTCACCACTCCTATTCAACATAGTGTTGGAAGTTCTGGCTAGGGCAATTAGGCAAGAGAAAGAAATCAAGGGTATTCAGTTAGGAAAAGAAGAAGTCAAACTGTCCCTGTTTGCAGATGACATGATTGTATATTTAGAAAACCCCATTGTCTCAGCCCAAAATCTCCTTAAGCTGATAAGCAACTTCAGCAAAGTCTCAGGATACAAAATTAATGTGCAAAAATCACAAGCATTCTTATACACCAGTAACAAACAGAGAACCAAATCATGAATGAACTCCCATTCACAATTGCTTCAAAGAGAATCAAATACCTAGGAATCCAACTTACAAGGGATGTAAAGGACCTCTTCAAGGAGAACTACAAACCACTGCTCAGTGAAATAAAAGAGGACACAAACAAATGGAAGAACATACCATGCTCATGGATAGGAAGAATCAATATCGTGAAAATGGCCATACTGCCCAAGGTAATTTATAGATTCAATGCCATCCCCATCAAGCTACCAATGAGTTTCTGCACAGAATTGGAAAAAACTGCTTTAAAGTTCATATGGAACCAAAAAAGAGCCCGCATCTCCAAGACAATCCTAAGTCAAAAGAACAAAGCTGGAGGCATCACGCTACCTGACTTCAAACTATACTACAAGGCTACAGTAACCAAAACAGCATGGTACTGGTACCAAAACAGAGATATAGACCAATGGAACAGAACAGAGTCCTCAGAAATAATACCACACATCTACAGCCATCTGATCTTTGACAAACCTGAGAGAAACAAGAAATGGGGAAAGGATTCCCTATTTAATAAATGGTGCTGGGAAAATTGGCTAGCCATAAGTAGAAAGCTGAAACTGGATCCTTTCCTTACTCCTTATACGAAAATTAATTCAAGATGGATTAGAGACTTAAATGTTAGACCTAATACCATAAAAATCCTAGAGGAAAACCTAGGTAGTACCATTCAGGACATAGGCATGGGCAAAGACTTCATGTCTAAAACACCAAAAGCAACGGCAGCAAAAGCCAAAATTGACAAATGGGATCTCATTTAACTAAAGAGCTTCTGCACAGCAAAAGAAACTACCATCAGAGTGAACAGGCAACCTACAGAATGGGAGAAAATTTTTGCAATCTACTCATCTCACAAAGGGCTAATATCCAGAACCTACAAAGAACTCAAACAAATTTACAAGAAAAAAACCAACAACCCCATCAAAAAGTGGGCAAAGGATATGAACAGACATTTCTCAAAAGAAGACATTCATACAGCCAACAGACACATGAAAAAATGCTCATCGTCACTGGCCATCAGAGAAATGCAAATCAAAACCACAATGAGATACCATCTCACACCACTTAGAATGGCGATCATTAAAAAGTCAGGAAACAACAGGTGCTGGAGAGGATGTGGAGAAATAGGAACACTTTTACACTGTTGGTGGGATTGTAAACTAGTTCAACCATTATGGAAAACAGTATGGCGATTCCTCAAGGATCTAGAACTAGATGTACCATATGACCCAGCCATCCCATTACTGGGTATATACCCAAAGGATTATAAATTATGCTGCTATAAAGACACATGCACTCGTATGTTTATTGCAGCACTATTCACAATAGCAAAGACTTGGAATCAACCCAAATGTCCATCAGTGACAGATTGGATTAAGAAAATGTGGCACATATACACCATGGAATACTATGCAGCCATCAAAAAGGATGAGTTTGTGTCCTTTGTAGGGACATGGATGCAGCTGGAAACCATCATTCTTAGCAATGTATCACAAGAACAGAAAACCAAACACCGCATGTTCTCACTCATAGGTGGGAACTGAACAATGAGATCACTTGGACTCAGGAAGGGGAACATCACACACAGGGGCCTGTCATGGGGAGGGGGGAGGGGGGAGGGATTGCATTGGGAGTTATACCTGATGTAAATGACAAGTTGATGGGTGCAGCACACCAACATGGCACAAGTATACATATGTAACAAACCTGCACGTTATGCACATGTACCCTACAACTTAAAGTATAATAATAATAAAAAAATAAATTAATTAATTAATTAATTTAAAAAAAAAAGGATAAAAACAGAACTACCATTATCTCATTATCTTCAGATATGATTGTCTACATAGAAATTGAAGATAATCTACAAAACATTACAACTAATAAGAAAGTTCCAAAATGGGTGCTAAATATAAAATCAATATAAAATTCAATTCATCTTTCTATCCATCAGTGACAATCAGAAACATAATTTTATAATATACTATAACCAAGAGAATAAAATCTATAATTTATCTGTTAGTAAATCCAAGAAAAAGGATGTAAGATCATTACAAAGACATGTATAAAGCTTTATTGAGAGCTATGGAATTGTATAAATAAATGAAGCTATGCAATGTTCATAAACAGGAAGAATTAATATTATAAAGATGCAAATTCACCCCATATTGATCTCTAACTTCAACACAATAATAATCAAAACTCTCTCAGAAACTGTTATGGAGCTTGATACACTAATCCTATAACCATATTATATACATATATTTAATAAAAGTTTAACAGTCTGCATGGTAATGATAGACATCAACTATAGGAATGATGAAGGCTTCAGTTAAAATTGTAACATTTCATTCCTTAAGATAAAGGTTAGCAATCTGAGGCAAATATGACAAAATGTTAATGTATGTTAAATCTGTGTAGCTAGTACATGAGCTTTTATTATAACATTTTCTGAACTTCTCTCATTTTGAAATTTTGCCTAATTTAAATATTTTCAGAAGGAAAGTCAGTGATGTTGAGTGCTGCTGTGAGAACAGATAACTGTTAAATCATCCTTTAGATTTGCTATCATAGACATCACAGCTGACTTTAGCAGGAGCTGATGATGTGAGATGAAGGGGCCAGAACATGACTGAATTGGGTTGAGAAATTAGTACCATAAGTAAATGGAGACAGTGAATATAGATCAGGTCATTAAAAAGCCCATGGGTTTTTTTTTTTAAACTAATTCAACAAAAATGAATCGAAAGATATGTTTATGGCACATAAAGCTTTGTAAAACCATCTCTGTTCTCAAAGAGCTAACATTTTGGCGAGGCTGTTTTATCAGTCATCTTCTCACCCTTCGATGGCATGTCTACTCTGAAGGCTCTGTGGTATCGTGGTGTGGGAGAGGGGTCTGGCCTGCAATGGTCCCGCACTGGCAGCAGGAGCCATGCTCTCTGGTTGCTGCCTTCAGTCCCACCGACATCCTTGGGACGTTTGTGCTTCTAGTGCATTTCCAGTCCCATGGCTTATGCTGCCATCCACAGCTGAAACTTTTTATCACAACCACGAAGCACTTTGTCATCTTCTAGTCTTCTTTCAGTCCTTCATCATTTCCCAGGATGTGGCAGGACTCTGGGCAACTTTCAGGTGCTTTTTAATGCCATGGTAGAGCTTAGTAAACTTGGAGAGAGTGCTACATCAACCTAAAATGGTTCCTTTCCATGTTACTGCCGCCTGGAGAGTCAGCCAAGGTGGGTGGAGGTGAAGAGGTCCCAGGTCTCCTTCCAATGAGCACTCACCTGCACCAACTTGTCTTGCTTTTTGCTCCAAATATCCACTGTCCTTAACTCAAGGAACCTACTTTAGGCAAGAGAGAGGAGCAGCAGCAAGTCTCTCTTTTTCCATTTAGTTCTGTATTCCGCCAAGATTAAGGTTGTTGAACTTCAGAGCTAAAAATCAGTTCTTCTGTCCTCTAGTTCCTTCTCCCTACCATCATCAATATTTTATTATTAAAATGTTCAAACATACAGAAAAGTTGAAAGTATTTTCCAGTGGACACCCACATACTTACCATCTGGCTTCTACATTTAACATTTTGTCCAACTCTCTTTATCATATATCTATCCTCCATCAGCCTGTCATTATTTTTTAATGCATTTCAAAATAAAATTGCAGAGATCAGTACACTTCACCCCTGAACCTGCAGCATGCACATCATTAACTAGAGCTTAATAATTATTTATAGTTATTTTGGGTAAAATTTTTATGTAGTAAAATCGCAATTATTAATACAATGAGTTTTGACAAATACACTTACCTGGGTAACTGCATCCCCTGCTCATCCCCTGAAACAGCTTCCTCGTACCCATTCATAGTCAAAACTTGCCCCCTCGCCAGATCATTTTTAAGAAGGGTCTAGAAAGTTCCTCTCCTGGAATTTTCCATCAATTAGAAACATGATCCCTTCTCTACCATAATCTCCCTTCTCATGAGTCCTGAGCACTTCTAGTGGAGAGAGATGGCTGCAAATGAAATTCTATGATTCCTGCAGAGAGCAGGGTAGTAATCATGGCTCCTTCAGAAATTTCCTTTCCATCCTCCCCAACGAATCCTTTGGCTTATTTTCAATCTGCCCCAGACCCAAAGGCTTACAGATTTTCTCACCCGTATACCATTGCATACAAAATTTCATGTGAACAGGTGAAAAGCCCACACTGTAAAAGGGAGTCTCCCTTGACTTCCTCAAGCTACACCATATCTGCAGAATATATAAATGTACAGCACATTTCTTAATAATGCACTTTGATTAGAAATTTTTGTTTGTAGCCCACTCTCTGTCCCTAGGCAAATCGATAACCAAATCATCCACATGAGTGTTTATGTTACAGGATCTTTGGGGTGTCATTTTTCTGGCCAGAATCTTGTGGCTCGTGGTGCCTTTGCCCAAGTTCTTCAGGCCTGCTAGACTAGTTCTGCCCACTCGTCCTGGCAGGCTGCACTCGACTCATGCTACCAGCCCGGATCCCATGCATCCAGGGAAGTCTGTGAGTCAGGCATGGAGCAGCAAGGGGTGTGTGAGTGTGAGGTCTGGCCACTGCGCAGTCAGATATGCCGGCTGCTGCCGCGGGGCAGTCAGCTCCAGGTCCCGGCATGGGTGCCAGTTCTCTGAAAGGCTGTGACTGGACCAGGTGCCCCACAAACAGCTTCCCTAGCTGGCACTGGGGAATGTGGTGGCACCTGAAAGCTTGGAGATGCCAGGAACTGCAGGGCCGCAAACAGGGAGTCACAGCCCTGACTCCAGGAGCTCCCAGGTCTGGGCTCCCCAAAGGGCTGCAGCTCTACTCTCCTTCTTTTTGCCCACAACGTGGTGAGCAAGGCGCATGCTGCAGCACTGTTTGTGTGATAGCTCTTTTAGCCTCAGGTCCCAAGTTCTTGTCCTGCACCCAGGAAGAATAAAGTACACAGACAAGTGAAGGGTGAGCAAGACGAAGCTTCTAGCAGAGAGGGTAGTTCCTCTCTGCAGGCAGGTCGTCCCAACAAGTGTTCACCTCCCAGGAGAAAGGGTAGCTCCTCTCTGCAGCTGGTCGTCTGGTTGTCTGCTCTGCTCTGGCTAAGGCCAGAGATTTTACGGGCCTCAGAGGGGAAGAAGTGCACGCTGATTGGTCCATGGGCAGCCATGGGCGGGCCCGGAAAAGGCACCACTCTGGTCCACAGGACTGACAGCCCAGCCCCCACACATCAGGCCCTCCTTGGCACCCAGCTGCCCTCAGTCCTCCCTCAGCTTCCCCCATACCCTGTGCCTGTCAGCGCGCAAAGTCCAGAAAAGACTGAGGCAGCAGGGGACTGGTATGTCAGCATTGCCCTGAGTGTGAACACACCCAGTCAGGCTGTGACGGTGCCCAGGTTTGGCCCCAAGTCTGCTCCAAGATCAGAGTGGGCACCGGGAGCAGGGAGAGGCCAGGCAGCAGGACCAGACACGCCGAATCTGCAGGGTCAAGGGGGGTCTTCCTGGGCTCCCAAGGGTGCAGACTGCAGAGATGCCTGGGTCCTGTGCCTGGGAGAGTGAGGCTCCCACCCACTCCATGGAGCTTGCAGGCAGCCCCAGCTATGCCTTCCCACTGCAGCCAACGTGATGACAACAGTCACTCCAGACGGCCCACCACTGCCATCATTTACACCCTCTTTTTGGCCTCTTCAAGAATATGGTCATCTCGTTTCCTCCCAAACAAATGAAGCATAGAATAAAAATGCAGTATGCTTTCTATTTAGGAGGTGAGGTAGCACTGAAGGTAATGCCTAGCTCTACCTGTACTGACCTTGAAAGCTGACAATCAAGCCCTTCTCCTGGCCAAGGCCACAGCTATTATTTGAAAGCCATCTGGCTCCTGTACTTGCAGCTGAGTACAGGAGGAGGCTGAGGTGGGAGGATCACTTGAGCCCAGGAATTCGAGGCCAGCCTGGACAACATAAGAAGACCCAGTCTCTATAAAGAAAAAAAGCCATCTGGAATACATAAATACACATTGTTACAACGATGTTTTTAAAAAAGATACAAAAGCATCACTATGTTTAGATCACTCATTTGTTCATTTTAAACTTAGGACTATGAAAATTAAATTACGTTTACTGAAAAGAAGTTACTCTGCATATACAATAAGGTATTCACTTCTTTTATGAAATATTTTAAACAAATAGAAGTGTCCACTTACAATCATCGGGGCATTATATCTTTCAAAAATACTTTCTTTTATTAGGAAAGCAAATCCTTTCTCTTATGCTTTAGTAAATAAGAAAAGCACACTTTGTGAGCTTCATTCCAACAGTAACTAAGAGACACTTGGCAACAGTAGGAGCACAAATCTGTTAACCATGGTACTTTTGTAATAAACAGATAGTATTAAATGAATTTGTGTATTATATTAAACAAGTGTTCTGGATAATTAACATTTGATTTCTATTTATTCCAGGGTCTTTAAAGTGGTGATGGCCACACTTGTGCAGTTAGGAAAACTCTTTTTTTTTTTTTTTGAGACGGAGTCTCGCTCTGTCCCCAGGCTGGAGTGCAGTGGCCGGATCTCAGCTCACTGCAAACTCTGCCTCCCGGGTTTAGGCCATTCTCCTGCCTCAGCCTCCCGAGTAGCTGGGACTACAGGCACCCGCCACCTCGCCCGGCTAATTTTTTGTATTTTTTAGTAGAGACAGGGTTTCACCGTGTTAGCCAGGATGGTCTCGATCTCCTGACCTCGTGATCCACCCATCTCAGCCTCCCAAAGTGCTGGGATTACAGGCTTGAGCCACCGCTCCCGGCCAGGAAAATTCTTTAAAGAGAGAAAGCCTCAAAACGCTTGTTGTCAAGGATGTTTCACTGGAATTACAGAGCGCATCAAGAACAGTGAATGTGACTGTATCAACTTCAGACTCCCGCCTTAAATACAAAACAGTATCTGTCAGAACCATAAACTATCTTAAAAGAGAAAGAGGAGTTTTCATGGGTAGGCTTTAAAGTCTCAAAAAATAATAATAATTTCCTTCCGTATCTCTCTGTTGCTTATTCAAGCTAACCTTCTTCCTGATCCTCTCCCACATCACCGCTAATCTTTATTGAACACCACTGCTGCCCCTGAAAAGGATATTCCAGGAACATGCTAAACTTGTGACTGCAAAGACACAACTGCCAAGACACAGTTCAGAAAAGATACACGGATCTACACCCTCCACAGGAAATTAGCAATTCCCAGTATTAAATTGCTTGCTTGTTGTTGTATATTGTCAGTTTGGTTTTGACTCTGTTTGTTTTTGTGAGGAATACTGAAAATTCTCTTATATAATTTAAGAAGGTAAGAAAGAAAATGCCAAACTTAATTTCCAACCTAACTCTCCATTTTGATATTGTGGCCAACCAAAATGGAGATTTAGCATCCCCACACACTGACTACCACCCTATTATTCCTCTACCCTCTACTCTCCACCCAAGAAAAAACCAGGAACTACTAAAGGAGCTAGAGTGGATGTCTTTTAAGTCAATTAATATCAACTGTACTATTATCCGAGGCAAGGAAAGTCCAAGTATAAGAATATCAAAGGTTGCTCCTTTTCAAAAAATAATGTCAAATTGTTGTTAATAGGAGGATCCACAAAAATCTCTCAAGCAACTCAAAGGCTCAACTTAAAAATAACCAAAGATACTAGATGTAATATTTTATTCCAATACTTTAAGAGGATCCCAGCTATACCTGAGGGGATGGCTATTACTACTACTACTACCACTGTTACACATACACACACACACACACACACACACCCTTTCCACAATTCTCTCCACTTGATTTACATTTGATCCTCCTCTCTGTAAAGCCACAGGACCCTAGAAGAAAAAAATATTTTTCATATTCAGGATACAATTGAATATCTGTAACATTAGAAAGACCTAAGATTAAATTATATCTGTAGAGAAATATAAATTCTGGAAAAACGGAGAACAGGTGACAGAGAATGAGAGGAAAAGAAGTAAGAGAAGACAGTGAGTGAAAGTGGAGAAAGCAGTTCGGTGCCCACTCTAGGGAGGTCAACATAGTGAAACTCAGTGCTTGTGAAGGACTAGGAACACAGTGGCTACCCAAAGAGTACAATGCCTCATCTCCACATCCATATCTCACCCTCTCGCCTTTGGGGAACAGCTTGGGCACAGTGACCTATGCTTTGCAGTAAGAAACTGTTTAGGCCTTCAGTGGTGACACAGGTGTGCTCAGTCACGGACACTGGTCTCAGGCAGTGTCTGGAGCTTCACATTCCAGGCTTCAGCCTCTTTCTTTGTGGATCATCTGGAAACAAGAAGTGTCTTCCTCGAGACTATAAGAAATTGAGGACAGGGGTTTTTCAGTTTCATTTATTGCTCTATAACATGGCCTGGAACATATACACACTCAATAAACATTTGTTGGATATCAGCTGAATACAGGCCAGTAAGAGGATCACAGCACCTCAGTGGCAGATTCACGATTAGAAACTTTCTCTTAATGTCCAGACTTATTATGATTTCCTCCAAATATCACGTAGTTTAGAAACTATTTGGTTTGAAAAAATGTTCAAACTAATCTTAAGGAGTTAGGAGCTTTAATTCATAATTAAGCAAATATTTAATCCCTTTTAACTTTAAATACCAGAGAAAGAGCAAGTAACCTGGGAACACATACACAGAGAGGGACAAAAACTTTACTTTTATTTATTTATTTTTCTTTATCTTTTTTTTTTTTTCCTTGAGACAGTGTCTCACTCTGTCACCCAGGGGGAAGTGCAATGGTAGGATTTCAGCCCACTGCAATCTCAAACTCCTAGGCCCAAGTAATTATCCCACCTCAGCCTCCTGAGTAGCCAGGACTACAGGTGCATACCACCATTCCCAGCTACATTTTAAATTTTGTTTTGTAGAAATGGGGTCTTGCTATGTTGCCCAGGCTAGCCTCAAACTCTTGACCTCAAGCAGTCCTCCCACCTCAGCCTCCAAAAGTGTTGGGATTACAGGCGTGAGCCACTGTACCCCAGCATACCTTTATATTTAAAGAGAAGAGATTAAATTTTTTAAGTTTAATTTATACAAATCATAATTTAATGGTTCCAAACTCAGACTAATTATAAATAAAGTAAAATCTAGGAACAGAATATTTGTTGTGCTTTATTTTTTTATAGAATATTTATGTTAAGCCAAATTTTCCCAAGGCATTTTTTTGGGCCCTGGAGAAAGAGACATAAGTTCACATAGTAAAGGGGTAACTACTTTACAAATAGTAGTCACATGTAATGATTTCTGACTAGGTAATATTTTTACAAGGTTTGAAAATCAAAGCAACATTTTTTTTTTTTTTTTTTTTGAGATGGAGACTCGCTCTGTCGCCTGGGCTGGAGTGCAGTGGCCGGATCTCAGCTCACTGCAAGCTCCGCCTCCCGGGTTTACGCTGCCTCAGCCTCTGGAGTAGCTGGGACTACAGGCGCCCGCCTGGTTTTTTCTATTTTTGTTTTTTTAGTAGAGACGGGGTTTCACCATGTTAGCCAAGATGGTCTCGATCTCCTGACCTCGTGATCCGCCCGTCTCGGCCTCCATTTTTAAAAAGTATATCTTGGCCGGGCGCGGTGGCTCAAGCCTGAATTCCAGCACTTTGGGAGGCCGAGGCGGGCGGAACACGAGGTCAGGAGATCCAGACCATCCTGGCTAACAGAGTGAAACCCCGTCTCTACTAAAAATACAAAAAACTAGCCGGGCGAGGTGGCGGGCACCTGTAGTCCCAGCTACTAGGGACGCTGAGGCAGAAGAATGACGTAAACCCGGGAGGCGGAGCTTGCAGTGAGCTGAGATCCGGCCACTGCACTCCAGCCTGGGCGATAGAGCGAGACTCCGTCTCAAAAAAAAAAAAAAAGTATATCTTGAGAAATCTTAGTTCTACCCCATTCCTGTCCACCTTGTCCCCACACCCATTCTGGGTAGTCATTTTTATTTGTTTCTTGATTATCATTCCAAAGTGTCTTTATACAAATATAAATAATTATAGATTTTTGTTTTTACTTTTTCATCTTTGTTAGTTTAATTTATACACAATGCTGTTCCTTGCTTTCTCCATTAATAATAATACAGTGTGGAGATCTCACACCAGCATTTTATGAATGACCTCATTCTTTTAATAACTGTGTGGTGAATCAGGTCTCTATTGGTGGGAACTGATAATGTTTCTTGTTTTTTCTATTGGAGATGATGCCATAATGAGTTTCTACATACACTATTTTGTAACTGAGTAGATAGATCTGTAAAACAGACTCCCAGAAGTGAGACTTTTGGAGCAAGGAGTAAAGTGCAGTTATCATTTTGGTGATTATTGCCAAATGTTCCTCCACAGGAATGGTATGCTCCACTTGCCACCAGCAGCAATATATGATTCACTGGCACTGTCTGTTGTCAAACCTTTCAGTTTCCACCAATATGGCCGTGAGAAATGTTATCTCATTTTTATTTCTCTTACTGTGAGTGGGGCTGAGCATCTTTTCACATGCTTATGGACATTTCTATTTCTTGTTCTATCCACTCCTGCCTTTTAACCATTTTTCTGTGTAGTGGCTGGTCTTTTTCTTCACAGTATTAGGAGCCTTTTATATAGTAGGAAAGTTACATGTTTGTCTGTGATGTCAGTGGCAAATATTTTTTCCTTGTCTATCAACTGTCTTTTGCTTTGCCTATTGCAGTTTTCAGGTGTTTTATTTCCATTCAGAAAATATGACTACATTGTCCTTTCTAAACATTACACAACCCTAGAAGGTAGCACAATTATTTCCATTATTCAGAAGACTCCAATCTATAGGGATATTAAGTAAATTGTCCAAAAACATACAAATCTGACCACAGATCTAACTTTGAAGATGATATAAAATTCATTATGCCATATTGCCCTCTCACCATGAAGATAAAAAATCAGAAAAGTAATAAAATTATTATTTCACACTTTACATTGGTTATATTTTTATCCTCACAGCAACTCTATAGATTATTTATTTCACTTACATTACAGATAACAATTTGAGACTACTAAAAGGGAAATAAATTTCCCCAGTTTGCACTGACTTTTTTCTCATCTTCATGGATTTATCTACCTTCAATCTTTGAGGCTGCTGACCTTTGGATGGGGTTTAACATTAAGTGTTCCATTGAGGACTGAATTTTGCTTACATTATGGACCCTGAAACTCTTGTAAATGGTTACATGGCCCTCACTGAGTTGTATACAAGGAATCTCAGATTTGAATCTGTGACCCACACGTGGAATTTGTGTGCTCACTACTCCAGACTCTTACTACTACTCTACCCTTCTTTTCCTTGTATTTCTTTAATTTATCTTGTTGAATTGTGTGTATTGTATCATCACCTAAATTAACTTTAATAAGAGTGTAAATATATATTCAAACTAAGTATTTTATCTTCATTTTTAAATCCTTTAAATATTCCAAAAATATTATGATTGAAACTCTACTAAATCCAAATTATGACTCAAATTAAATGAGTTAGTAAAATAAAGTTTATTGCATCTGCACCAACATTTCACTGAATTCTTCTTAATCTGCACTGACTCATAAAACTTTACTAGAGAAGAGCAAAAATCGCAAGTGAATCCCTGCTCCATCAACTAAGGTATCCAGGTTCTCCACTGGGACTGACTAGGCAGTTGGTGAGACCCACACAGAGCAAGGAAAAGCATGGTGATGTGATGACTCAGGAGCCAGACAGGATAAGGAGAGCTCCCACACCCAGCCAAGGGAGGCGGTGAGTGACTGTGCTACCCCACCCAGGAAACAATGCATTTTGCATAGATCTGTGCATCCTATGGATCAGGAAATCCCCTCATTAGCCCACCCCACCAGGGCCTTGGGTCCCAAGCACAGAGCTGTGCAACCTGCTTGGGCTGCAACCAACAGCAGCAGGCTGGACCGAGTTCCCAGGCAGAGGGGTGGCCGCCATCACTGTAGCTCCAGTCAGCCATTATTCTCTGCCGGTGTCAGGAAGACTGGGCAGTTTGGACCAAGAGGAATTCCCCACAGTGTAGCACAGTGGCTGTGGCAGATCATGGCCAGACTGCTTCACTAGGTAGGACCCGGATCCTTCCCTCCTCACCAGGAGGGGCCTCCCTACAGGAATTGCAGCAACTCCAGCCACAGGTTTAGGGAAAGAAGTCTGATATCCTGGAAAGGAGCCCCTGGGGGGAGGGACAGTCAAGGTCTCATAGTTCAGTGGACCTAGTCTTTCCTGCCTGCTGGCAGTCCAGACGAGAATTCTCCCCAGTGCAGCCAAAGCTGCTCAGCCAAGGGGCAAGCCAGACTGTTTCCTTAAGCAGGTTCCTGATGCTGTGCCTCCTGACTGGGTGAGACCTCCCAACAGGGGTCACCAGACACCTCATACAGGAAGGTTCCCGCTGGTAATAGCTTGATGGCCCTCTGGGATGGAGCTCCCAGAGGAAGCAGCAGGCAGCCATCTTTACTGTTCTGCAGCCTCCCCTAGTGAAACCTCCAGGTAAGGGAGGGACCCTGGTTAAATGGGTCTAGAGTGGTCCCCAGTAAACCGCAGCTAAAGGGCCTGGCTGTTAAAAGAAAAACAAACAAACAAAGCAACAACATCAACAAGAAAAACCCCACAGAAACCCCATCCAAACAAAGGTCAGCAGCCTCAAAGATCGAAGGTAGATAAATCAATGAAGACGAGAAAAAAGTCAATGCAAAAAATCCCTGAAAACTCAAAAAGCCAGAGTGTCTCTTCTCCTCCAAATGACTGCAACACCTCTCCAGCGAGGGCACAGAGCTGGGCTGAGGCTGAAGTGGATGAACTGACAGAAGCAGGCTTCAGAAGGTAGGTAATAATGAACTTCACTGAGCTAAAGGAGTATGTTCTAACCCAATGCAAAGAAGCCAACAACCATGACAAAACATTATGGGAGCTGTTAATCAGAATAAACAGTTTAGAGAGGAACATAAATGACCTGATGGAGTTGAAAAACACAACACAAGAACGTCACAGTGCAACCATTGTGTCAATAGCTGAATAGACCTAGTGGAGCAAAGGATCTCAGAGCTTGAAGACTATCTTGCTGAAACAAGACAGGCAGACAAAATTAGAGAAAAAAGAATGAAGAGGAATGAACATAACCTCTGAGGACTATGGGATTATGTAAAAAGATCAAACCTATGACTGATTTGGGTAACTAAAAGAGACGAGGAGAATGTAAACAAGTTGGAAAACATACTTCATGATATCATCCAGGAGAACTTCCTCAACCTAGCAAGACAGGCCAACATTCAAATTGAGGAAATCCAGAGAACCCCAGTAATATACTGCATGAGAAGATCAACCCAAAGACACATAACCATCAGATTCTCCAAGGTCAAAATGAAGGAAAAAATGTTAAGGGGAGCCTCAGAGAAAGGCCAAGTCACCTACAAAGGGAGGCCCATGAGGCTAACACCGGACCACTCAGTAGAAACTCTACAAGCCAGAAGAGACTGGGGGGCCGACAATATTTGACATTCTTAAAGAAAAGAATTTCCAACCCAGAATTTCATATCTGGCAAAATTAAGCTTCACAAGCAAAGGAAAAATAAAATCCTTTTCATAAAGGCAAATGCTGAGGGAATTTGTCACCACCAGGCCTGCTTTACAAGAGCTCCTGAAAGAAGCACTAAATATGACAAAGAAAAACCATTACCAGCCACTACAAAAACACACTGAAGTACACAAAACAATGACACTGTCAAGCAGCTATATTAACAAGTCTGCAAAATAGCCAGCCAGCATTATGACAGTATCAAATTCACACATAACAGTATTAACCTTAAATGTAAATGGGATAAATGCCCCAATTAAAAGACACAGAATGGCAAGCTGGATAAAAGCACAAGACCCACAGTTTGCCATATTCAAGAGACCTATCTAATGTGCAACGACATGCATAGGCTCAAAATAAATGAATGGAGGAAAATTTACAAAGCAAATGGAAAACAGAAAGAAAACAGAAGTTGCAATCCTAGTTTCTGACAAAACAGACTTTAAATCACCAGAGACCAAAAAAGACAAAGAAGGACATTACATAATGGTAAAGGGTTCAATTCAACAAGAAGAGCTAACTATCCTAAATATACATGCACCCAATACATGAGCACTCAGTTTCATAAAACAAGGTTTTAGAGACCTACGAAGAGACTTAGACTCCCACACAATAATAGTGGGAGACTTTAACCCTCCACTGTCAATATTAGATCATCTAAACAAAAAATTAACAAAGATATTCAGGACTTGAACTCAGCTCTGGATCACGCGAACCTGCTAAATATCTACAGAACTCTCCATCCAAAAACAACAGAATATACATTCTTCTTAGCACCACATGGCACTGACTCTAAAATTGATCACATAATTGGAAGTGAAACACTCCTCAGCAAATACAAAAGAACTGATATCAAATAGTCTGTTAGAACACAGTGCATCAAATTAGAACTAAAGATTAAGAAGCTCACTCAAAACCACACAACTACATGGAAATTGGACAACCTGCTCCTCAGTGACTCCTGGGTAAATCATAAAATTAAGGCAGAAATCAAGAAGTTCTTTGAAACCAACGAGAACAAAAAGACAACATACCAGTATCTCTGGGATGCAGCTAAAGCAGTGTTAAGAGGGAAATTTATAGCTCTAAGTGCCCACATCAAAAAGCTAGAAAGATCTCAAATCAACATCCTAACATCACAACTAAGAGAACTGGAGAACCGGCTGGATGTGGTGGCTCACGCCTGTAATCCCATCACTTTGGGAGGCCCAGGTGGGCAGATCACCTGAGGTGAGAAGTTCAAGACCAACCTGGCCAACATGGTGAAACCCCATCTCTATTAAAAATACAAAAGTTAGCCAGGCATAGTGGTATGCACCTGTAATCCCAGTTACTCGGTCAGCTGAGGCAGGAGAGTCACTTGAACCTGGGAGGTGGAGGCGGCAGTGAGCCGAGATCATACCACTGCACTCCAGCTTGGGTAATAGAGCTAGACTCTGTGTCAAAAAAAAAAAGAAACAACAACAAAAAAAACCCAGAGAATCAAAAGCAAACTAATGCCAAAGCTAGGAGAATAAAAGAAATAACCAAGATCAGAGCAGAACTGAAGGAGATAGAGACACACAAACAAACAAACAAAAAACTTCAAAAAATCAACAAATCCAGGAGCTGGTTTTTTTTTTGAAAAAATTAATAAAATACATGGAGCACTAATTAGAATAATAAAGAAGAAAAGAGAATAATCTAATAGACACAGTAAAAAATGATAAAGGGGATATTACCACTGATCCCACAATAAATACAAACAACCATCAGAGAATACTATAAATACCTCTATGCAAATAAACTAGAAAATCTAGAGGAAATGGATAAATTCCTAGACACATATACCCTCCCAAGACTGAACCAGGAAAAAGCTGAATCCATGAATAGACCAAAAATGAGTTCCGACATTGAGGCAGTAATAAATAGCCTACTAATAAAAAAAAGCTTAGGACTAGACAGATTTACAGCTGAATTCTACCAGAAGTAAAAGAGGAGGTGGCACCATTTGAAACTATCCCAAACAATTGAAAAGGAGGGACTTCTCCCTAACTCATTTTATGAGGCCAGCATCATCCTTATATCAAACCTGGCAGAGATATAACAAAAAAAGAAAATTTCAGGCCAATATCCCTGATGAACATTGATGTGAAAATTCTCAATAAAATACTGGCAAATCCAGCACCATATCAAAAATCTTCTCCATTAGGATCAAGTTGGTTTCATCCCTGAGATGCAAGATTGGTTCAACAAACACAAATAATAAATGTGATTCATTAGATAAACAAAACTAAAGACAAAAACCACATGATTATCTCAATAGATAGAAAAGGCCTTGATAAAATTCAACATCCCTTCATGATAAAAACAATCAACAAACTAGGTGTTAAGAAACATACTTCAAACTAGTAAGAGCCATTTATTACAAACTCACAGCCAATACCATACTGAAGGGTCAAAACTGGAAGCATTCCCCTTGAAAACAGTACAAGATAAGGATGTCCTCTCTCAACACCACTATTCAACATAACAATGGAAGTTCTAGCCAGGGCAATCAGGCAAGAGAAAGAAATAAAGGGTATTCAAATAGGAAGAGAGGAAATCAAATTGCCTTTGTTTGCAGATGACATAATCCTATACCTAGAAGACCCCACTGTCTCATCCCAAAAGTTTCTTAAGCTGATAAGCAAATTCAGCAAAGTCTCAGGATACAAAATCAATGTGCAAAAGTCACAAGCATTCCTATACATCAACAACAGACAAACAGAGAGCCAAACAATGAATGAATTCCTATTCAAAATTACTACAAAGAGAATAAAATACTTAGGAATACAGCTAACAAAGGAAATGAAGGACCTTTTCAAGGAGAACTACAAACCACTGCTCAAGGAAATCAAAGAGGACACAAACAAATGGAAAAACATTCCATGCTTATGGATAGGAAGAATCAACATAATGAAAATGGCCATACTGCCCAAAGTAATTTATAGATTCAATATCATTCTCACTAAACTACCATTGACATTCTTCATAGAATTAGAAAAAACTACTTTGAAATTCATATGAAACCAAAAAAGAGCCCATATAGTCAAGACAATCCAAGCAAAAAGAACAAAGCTGGAGGCATCATGCTAACTGACCTCAAACTATACTACAAGGCTACAGTAACCAAAACAGCATAGTACTGTACAAAAACAGTCACATAGACAAATGAAACAGAATAGAGAACACAGAAATAAGACCACAAATCTACAACCATCTGATCTTTGACAAACCTGACCATAAATAGCAATGAGGAAAGGACTCCCTATTTAATAAATGGTGCTGGGATAACCAGCTGGCCGGCCATATGCAGAAAATTGAAACTGGACCCCTTCCTTACACCTTATACATAAATAAATTCAACATGGATTAAACACTTAAATGTAAAACTCCAAGCTATAAAAACTCTAGAAGAAAATCTAGGCAATACCATTCAGGACACAGGCATGCACAAATATTTCTTTATGAAAATGGAAAAAGCAATTGCAACAAAAGCAAAAATTGACAAATCAAACCTAATTAAAATAAGGAGCTTCTGCAAAGCAAAAGAAACTATCATCAGAGTAACAGACAACCTACAGAATGGGAGAAAACTTTTGCAATCTATCCATCTGACAAAGGTCTAATATCCAGAATCTACATGGAACCTAAAATACAAGAAAAAAACAAACAACCCAATTAAAAAGTGGACAAAGGACATAAACAGACACTTCTCACCAGAAGACATTTATGCAGCCAACAAACATGAAAAAAATTTCAACATCACTGATCATCAGAGAAATGCAAATCAAAACCACAATGAGATACCATCTCGCATCAGTAAGAATGTTGATTACTAAGAAGTCAAGAAACAACAGATGCTGCTGAGGCTACAGAGAAACAAAATGGATCTTTTGCTGCACTTGGTCTATTCAGCTATTGATACTGTTGGTTTCAGACTGTTGGTGAGAATATAAATTAGTTCAACCATTGTCGAAGATAGTGTGGCGATTCCTCAAAGACCTTGAACCAGAAATATCATGTGTCCAAGCAATCCCATTACTGGGTATATACCCAAAGGAATATAAATCATTCTATTATAGAGATACATGCATGTGTATGTTTATTGTTATTCACAATAGCAAAGTCATGGAATCAATCCAAATGCCCATCAATGATAGACTGGATAAAGAAAATGTGGCATATATACACCATGGAATACTATGCAGCCATAAAAAGGAATGGATCATGTCCTTTGCAGGGACACAGATGGAGCTGGAAGCCATCATTCTCAGCAAACTAATGGAGGAACAGAAAAACCAAACACTTCTCACTTATAAGTGGAGGCTGAACAATGAGAACACATGGACACAGAGAGGAGATCAACACATACTGGGGCTTATGGGAGGGGGTGTGGGGGAAGGGAAAGCATTAGGAAAAATAGCTAATGCATGTTGGGCTTAATACCTAGGTGATGAGTTGATAGATGCAGCAAACCACCATGGCACACATTTTCCTATGTAACAAACCTGCACATCCTGCACATGTACCCTGGAACTTAAAATAAAATAAAATAAAATTAGAAAAAATTAAAAATGAAAACGTGTATCTCTGTTAAGGGAAGGGTCAAGGCACATCAGAAGTATTTTTAGCTTATGGCAATTGTCAGACATGCTAATTGCTACCTGGTTAAATCAAACTTCTTAAAGATGATTTTTTTTTTTTTTTACTAATAATTTATTTGAAGCCAAACAGACATGGAGACTTTAAATTAAAGTAGAAGTTGATACTCAAAACGTAATCTTCCTAGAAATTTTTGAGCCCCTGTTGCTGCAATCAAATCACCCAAAGAGGCCGGGCGTGGTGGCTCACGCCTGTAATCCTAGCACTTTGGGAGGCTGAGGCTGGCAGATCACTTGAGGCCAGGAATTCAAGACCAGGACGGCCAACATGGTGAAACCCTATCTCTACCAAAAATACAAAAAAATTATCCAGGCATGTTTGTGCACGCCTATAATCTCAGCTACTCAGGAGGCTGAAGCATGAGAATCATTTGAACCCGAGAAGCAGAGGATGCCGTGAGCCGAGATCGTACCACTGCACTCTAGCCTGAACGACACAGTAAGACACTGTCTCAAACAAGTAAAAAAATAAAATCACCCAAAGAGCTAACTAAAATTACCTGCAACATTATTTTAAAATATTACATTTTACAGAACAGAAAACTTATTATTGTATTTTAAAAATCCAAATTTACTCTAAATCATATCATTGGTATCCTTTTTCTATTCACCTTCAGTGAATTCCTTCTACAGAACTATCTAGTACAATGGAGAGGATTTCCCTCTGTTCTCAAACTTCTCTCTATATCACTCCACTCATGGAAGGTTGCCAGTATATTCCACTTAGGAAAAGATGTATTATACAAAATGAAAACTTAGCTCATTGTGATTTTAAAAAACCAAAACTAAGATAACACAAATGTTTATATCTATCTTAAGAATAAAAGCAAAAAGTTATCTTCCTCTTGTTTTGTCTGTTTGTTCATTTGTTTTTATTGTGTTTCTGATCTTGTTTTCAGTGGCTCTGTGAGCGACTCAGTATTTACTCTCCCTAAGCCTTGGATCACTGTATACTTAGACAAGCTGAGTTGAGTTACCTTGAGAAAATTTGAGCTTTAGACTTTTGCGCTATTTTTAACCTCAGAAAACTACAGTGTTCCTGGAGTCTAAAATTACTATACCTGGAAGGAGCTAATTTCCATCTGTGCTTTGAACTTATACAGAAACCATACCCACCTTTATCTATGTGCCTTATAGGTTAATTTGCCACAGGATGTTCTGTCTGGTCCTCTCTGGTATTATTCAGCTGATAAAAACTGCTTGGAAATGTGACTACCTACATTTTACCCTTATTATATTGTCCAAATTGATTCAGATCATCCCAGCTCTCTCTTTCTCTCTTTGCCTCTGAAATTTGATTTTGCTGTTGCCAAGAATGAACTGTTCCTTAGGGAAACTGGTAAAAATTCTGATTCCATGTCACCTTGAACGTGTCAGGTAATTTTAGTTTTTCCTCAATTTAAAATCACTGTTTTATCTTCTTATGTGTCTTTGAAGGCAGGTAGAGAGAAGAATTGATCCTTATAAAGTCATTTACCACTCACCCTTTCAACTATAGCATGTCTACTAACAAGAAATTAAGCTATCCCCAATCAGCAAGAATTAGTATTTAATAGAGTTATCAAAAACAAAAGGTATATCCCACACTGATAATAAATAAATCTGTATACCTAAGAGTTAAATTTTCATTTCAAAGGGAAAACACCAGTCCTGATTTTCTGGGTTGGGATTAAAATCTTAGATCTTCCTGGTTTTCATCTAATTTCTGAGGCCCTCATGAACCCATTACTTTATTACCTGCAGCCAAAAAAATCTCCCTAAGGCTGTTCTCCAGGTATGGTTTCTTGCAAAGGGCACAAAGAACAAATTTCGAGTTACTATAAGAAAAAACACCCTGCTTTAAAAAGGAAGAAAGAAAGAGAAAGAGAGAGAGAGAGGGAGGGAAGGAGACAGACAGACAGAGAGAAAGAGAGAGAGGAAAGAAGGAAGAAAGGAAGGAAGGAAGGAAGGAAGGAAGGAAGGAAGGAAGGAAGGAAGGAAGGAAGGAAGGAAGGAAGGAAGGAAGGAAGGAAGGAAGGAAGGATCTTAAATCTCAAACTGGTAAGCTAGATGCCTTAACACATCCTTCCCACTGCCTAAGCCACTTCATCAACCACTCTTCTCCCTCTCCCTCTTTCTTTTTCTTCTTCTCCTTCTTCTTCTTCCTCTTCTTCTTTTCTTCCACAAGGTCTTGCTCTGTCACCCAGGCTGAAGTACAGTGGCGCAATCTCGGCTCACTGCAACCTCTGCCTCCTGGGTTCAAGCAATCCTCCCACCTCACGCTCCCAAGTAGCTGGCACTACAAGCATGTACCACCACCACGCCCGGCTAATTTTCGTGTTTTTTGTTTGTTTGTTTTTGCTTTTGTTTTTTGGTAGAGATGAGGTTAAGTCATGTTGTGCAGGCTATCTACTATTTTCTTCTTATGCCCCAAGAAGAAAAAATCTGAGAAACATTTAACCACAGCAGAAATGTAAAGAAATCAGCTATGGTATATAGTTATTAAGAAGAATGAGTTGTATCCAGGTAGACCAACCTATAAAAACAGCCATGATCTATTAATTTGAAAATAAAATGAAGACATTGTACAACAATATATACACCATGACCCGATTTTTAAAAAATGAATAAACAAGAAAACAAAACTAAACACAATAGAAGTTCATAAATCTCTGTGAGCCCAGAGGAATATACACAGGTACATTCAGCCAAAGGTTAGCATTAGATACCTCAGGAAAGTGTAATTAGAAAGAAGAAAGTAGAAATTAAAGTTCTCTGTCATATTTCTATAATGCTTTGACTTTTGAAAATAAATATTTATTATCTTATAATTAAACAAAACAAAAATTTAAGGGATAAAAGCTAAACTAAGGAAGACACAGGCATCATACATGAGAAATAATTTTTGATTCAGTTCAGTAAGTATTTGTTCAGTGTAGGGACTGATTAGATATATAATATTACACATGGTGCACTTTGCTAAAGTAATAGAAAATCTGATTCAAACTGGCTTAAATAAGGACATTTATTGGTACACATAACCAAAAGTCAGTCATGATGTGGATTTTAGGAGTGACACCTGCGCATTGATTTCATCCTCAGTCTGAAGGAAAAAGAGGCAGAGTTGTGAGACACATCTCCATGTCCAGAATATGAGTGACCTCCTTTTTGGAAGCTACCCCAGGAGATGAAGGAAATGCTTTCAGGAAATCTTTCCTTGTGCTTCCTCAGCTCAAACTGTATTGCACTCCTAATCATGATAAATTCATTGGCAAAAAAAAAAAAAAGGAAAATTTAGATCAATGAAACTACTGTTAGAGTGGGGTGTGAAGATGGCCTCTTCTGAGATATTCAGGGATGAATATCTGAATAAATTTCCATTAGCAAAGAGAAAGAAGAAATTGTGGCTTTGGTCAAACAACAGTGAACAATGGTGGCATGTCTTTACCCTAACAGTGTTTACACTGTTGCAGAAGGCAAGCAATAAAAAGAAATTCTAACTGTGAAGAGTGTTATGAAAAGGGAAGTATATACAGTGCTATGCTTTCAGAATAGATAGCAAGGATTTACCATTGATAAGTTGGGGTGCGGAAGTTTACAGAAGACCACCCTGAGGAATGTTTAAGACCTGAAGAGAGAGGAACTCTACTAAATCCAAATTTATGACTTAAATTAGATAAGTAAAATAACATTTGTACCAGAATTTCACTGAATTCTTCTCACTCTGCACTGACCCATAAAGCTTCACTAGAAACTTGTGATCATTTGTATCTCTGTTAAGGGAAGGGTCAAGGCACATCAGAATTCTTTTCAGCTTATGGCAATTTCCTGACATGCTAGTTGCTACCTGGTTAAGTCAAACTGCTTAAAGATAAATTTTTTACTAATAACATATGAAGACATGAAGGCCAGTGGGTGTGATATGTTTAAAGAACTGAAAGCAATGCCAACGGCCAGAGCCTAGAGAAACCAATGCTAAGGTTACGTCTGGTGTATGTTAGGAAAACTCCCACAAATTATCAAGGAAAAGACAAATGCCCTGACAGAAAAATGGGAAAAGTAGTTCACAAGAAATAGAAAAAGGAAATAAACAGAAATATTGCTTGGTCTACTAACAATAAAAGAAAAGCATTTTGAAATACGTTCCATTTTTCATTTACCAAAATAAAAATTAAAAACTAATTCTGGAGTTCAGTCTTCAATTAGGACATAGGCATTTGCTACAGTGAATATAAACTCCTACAACTTTTCTAAACAGCAATTTGACAATAAGTCCAAAATTTCAAAAATGACTGACTGCCTTTTGAACCTCACAATTCAACCCCTTGGAATTGATCTCAAATAAACAAACGAAACCAACAAAACCCACGAGTGTGAGTAAATATGTTCAGGGATGTTCATCACAGCATTTTATGTAATATTGTAAAGCAATACCAAATGGAATTGTTACTGAGTGAGAAGCAAATTAAAATAGTATTAGAATCTGACTTCTCAGCCAAGCACAGTGGCTCACACCTGCAATCTCAGCACTTTGGGAGGCTGAGGCAGGAGAATCGCTTGAGGCCAGGAGTTTGAGACCAGTATGGACAATATAGCAAGAACCCGTTTCTACAAAAAATAAAATATATATAGTTGGGCAATGGGGGCATGTGGCTGTAGTCCTACCTACTTACTTGGGAAGCTGAGGTGGGAAGATGGCTTAAGCCCAGAGTTTGAGGCTGCAGTAAGCTATGATTGCACCATTGCACTCCAGCCTAGGCAAGGGAGCCTCAGAAGAACTGCAGATTAAGGTCTGGGTGGTGTACAGGAATCTGGAGGAAATCTTGGGCCAGGTGAAATATCTTCCCAGGAAACTTGCAGCCATGATTCCAGAGGCATAATTTGAATTATAGTCAAGAAAATACAACAAATTTAGAGCCAAGCATCAGATCCTGGGAGTAAAATGAAATCATAAATTGAAGAATTAAGAAATGAGCTCAGAAGATGGGAAAATCTCATTTATGAGTATGTGAGGGCCCTGAGACACATAGAATGTTTCAGGTGCACTTTTATATGGATGCCTGTTTATCACAGTTGACCTCCAGTACCAGTTCCATGTGATCCTCCACCCAAACATTTCTGAGCCATAAGCCCTATCCTACTGTACATCCATCAGTGGTAATCAGTGGTATTTACTCAGACTTAAACAAAGTAGCTGGGCCTATGCACCAGGACCCAGAGGACAGGATTTTCTCCAACTACTATTCTATGGGACTGTGTCCAGCCCACCTGGATTCTATGAGCACCCAGTGTTCATTGTCTTATTGGAATAGTTAGAAGAGGGAAGAAGACAAGAAGAAAAGAATAAGCTAGTAAAGAGAAGAAGAAAACTAGCAGTTGCACTTACTAAAGCAGACTACAGCATTTACAAATCATCAGATAAAGGGCACCTTGAATAGACAGAGAGGAATATTGACAAAAGCAGCTGGTTTCCTGGGGATGTAACTGTAAATGTACCCACTGATTTTGCAGCAGCATTCTTCCTCCACTCACATAGTTTATGTGCAGCCCTCCGCCAATGAGAAGATATGGCTGGCTAGTCAGTTGACCTTCTATACACAGACAGTTAACTTTGTGGCCTAGTGTAATAAATCATAGACGTGTCTTGAAAGCCTTCCTGGTGTCAAACACTCTGGTTCTCATTGACTCTGAATGAAACCTGTGCCAGCAACCAGAACTTCAAGATACAGCAATGCATTAGCTGATGCCCCGGGAGAAGCGGCCAGATGGGTGTTAAGGCACTTGGTGCCAGGCTGGAATTACCTAACATGGCCTGAAATACTGTGAGAAATCCTCATGCTGATCTGGGGAAAGTCTGTTTAGTCACGAGTGTGGGGTTGTTCATCTGTTTGTCTCTCTTCTCAGCCAGGATATCAAGACTGTCAGTCATTCTGCCTCATCCATAAATTTCACAGCCTGGGATACAGAGCTCATCAATGCCATAAGGAAGTGAGGACTCAGACTGTGTCAGAGGAAATCTTTCTGGCATGGGTCTGAAAATGGAAGCTGGAGCTGTACCTGGACTAACTCTCCTGGGCTACTATCAAACAGTGAGGGAAACCCACAGTCTCAGGTGAAGGTTTTCTCTCTTTGGGATGCTGTGGCCACAAACAAGTGGCCACTGTTGGCTCTACTATGCAGAAATGACTTTGTTTTCACCAAAATTCATTTCCTTTTCATCTGGTGCACACAAGCTACACCATATTTCTGCCTCCACTGCAGGAAGGTATATCCACATAACCAACTTCTATCCATGGGAATATCTGTGAAATGATGGAAGCCATTTTCAAGTTTGGCCCATAAAAATCTTCCAGGTGTCCAGGCATGGTATCTCTTTTATCACTGGCTGTATATTGTAATACAGCTGTATATTGGAATACTAGCTGTATATTGGAATACATTGGAATCTGCATGCTGAAGATACTAGAGCTTCCATCATTCTGGATTCCTGGGTGACTGCTTGGAACCAACGGGGGACATTTGAATTGGATTGTTATATGAAAATGAAATCAACTATTCTTATATTAAGCTATTGATTTGAGGGGTTTATTGTCACAAAAGCTATCACTACTTTAATGAATACACAGATTGATTTTCATGTCACCTTTGTGGGGTCAGGGTAATACACCTAGAATAATGTTTGGACCAGTGATTACCCAGGCAGCCTGAGGAAGCATGGCTAGAGAAAGAATTTTAATTCCTTTAAGAAAGAAGCAAAACTAACTGCTAGAAAAACAGCCCCAAAAGTCAGAGTCAGTGGAGGAAGTCATTCACAAGATACTAAGCAATAAGACTTTAGCCAGGATGCCAGTGAGCAAGTCAAGTTGCAGAGCATGAAGACAATCAGAGCACATGGTATGGAACAAGGGCAGAGGAGATGTGAGGGCAACAAAAGTCTGTTTTCTTCAAATGATAATAGAGAGAGATTTGAAGGCATAAAAGAACTATGTAAAACCAGGTAACTTCAGCCCCTACCTTTAAGCCAGCTCTGCACCCCATTAACTTCCTGAGGTCTTTACACACTGGCATCATTCTTATAAAGTCCATTTCTTAAGGTTTACAAATTCTTGGGTCATTTCCCAAATTCTCTCATCTACCGTTGGTGTGCACTTGTGTTGTAATAGATTTTATTATTATTTCTGTGTGGTAAGGCCAACACATCAGGAGATGACTGCCATTGAAAAGATAGTTTGTGCTACTAACAGTTCCCAAGAAAGAGTACATGTCACGCCATAGGAGGCTATACTGGGATCTGTCACAGGGCAGAGAGAGAAGGGGAACTGTGGGCTGAAGCTTCTATTGTGCATTGCTCAGGGGTGAGGCAGGGTATGCAGACTTGGGATTGGCTAGTGTGACTAATCCAGCGAGCTCTAGAGCCTAAGGGCTGTTCCTAATTGTCTGAATGGGGGAATTAGGGCAGGTGGGGTTTATGGCTGACTTAGGGAATAAAAGCTTGATAGGGAAGGTGTTTGTGGGTATGGACTTAATCAGCTGTTCAAGAAGGGCAACTGGCCAGCCTCTAACCAGGTCCCCCAAACTAGGTAAAGACAGCATTTGAATAGCTATATTATAACCTGTCCCACAGTGACAGTGTTTTCATGGTTCATTTACTAGCCCTCACCATATCCCATGTCCCAGATTTTAATTTTTGTCATCTGCATGATTGCTGAGTATACCCTTGTGCATAATGGTTTCCTTTCCAGAAGAGGAAGGAACTGCTGTTTTTACTCTAGTGTTACTCCTAACCATTCTAACTCCATAGTACTATGTCAGCTACTTTGGGAATTATATTGAAAGCACCCAGATAAGCACCCAGGCTACAGAAAGGGTCAAATTTCCATGAGGCTCTGCTTCTGAGAATCAGGGCTTCATGACCAGAGCCATGGGCCTTCAGATCTCCTGAGATCCCATGGTCAAGCTAGCATTCCTGAGAAAGGAGGTATCTGACTTTCAGTTAATAAAGACCTGAGTAGGAACTTCACCAGCCTGAGTCCCTACTCACTACCTAAATCTTTTCTGCCTTTCTGACGGTCACCATGTCTGAAAATTTTTCCAGGAATAACCTAGCACAAAGAAACTACCATTGTTTGTATTATCTAGATCTCAAAAGTCTTCTATTGCCCTGGGCTCCAGAAGCTGCATGCCTGCCTGGCCTGCCTAGATTTCTGCCCTACAGTCAGACCTTCTCTGAAGATATAAGAGCCAATAATGCTTAATAGGGATCTTGAATTCATTTCCTGTGTCTCTTGCTTGCAAATGAGAAACATTTTACTTTAGGCCACAATGTGGTTATGCATGTTTTACCTGTGTCAGAAATTGTGGGTGGCACTGCTGTAAATTACCAGCGCTGAGTTGGGTTTAGTAATGCTGAACCTGGTATATACTGAGATGAAGAAGTGATGAATAATGTAGACAAATCACAAGCTTAGAGCCAGCCGACCATGGAGGAGTTGAGGACAAGCTGAGCAGGGCCAGAGGCAACAGGATGAGTCATGAGGCCCAAGCTAGGTTGATTGGGACCATTGGATTCTAAAGGAAAATCCTTCATGAATGAGGAAGAATAAAGTGAAGGAAACAAAAAAGTACAGGTAAGAGGTTGGATTGGCAGTATTACGATGTAAAAAACACCTGAGTTTCAGTGTCTGTACAGACACAGGTTTAAATTTTTGTTCTGAAACCAGCCCAACTGTCCCATAGAACTGATGTTTATGATTTCTTTTGAAAAAACCTAGAAATTGACCCTTGCAGTTTTAAAACTTGAGAAACTTGCATTGTCTTATCTGAGTTCCTTTCTCAGGAAACCAACCATCAGGCCTCCCAGACAGTGTCAAGAAACTGAAATTTTCCAATCTATCACTGCATCTGGACGAGACGTCAGACCCAACACCTGTCATGATCGCCTAGCCAACCACTTGCTGCCTGGTAACCAACTCCTCTTCCTTACCCCCTTCTCCAATTCCTGTTTTCCCATGTGGAGTTCCATTTCTTCCCTGCTATATAAACCCCTAATTTTAGTCACTTGCAGAGACAGATTTGAGATTGATCTCCCACTCTTGGCTGCAACACTAGAAGCCTCCTTCCCTAGTGATACTTGTCTCAGTGACGGGCTTTCAGCAGGACTTAGAAGGAACCCCTGGTGTTTTGGTAACAGTACCCCCACTTTATGAGTCCTGTAGCCTCTTAAAATTCAATTAACCACTTGAAGCTTTAAAGATTTATAAAATAGAATAATATCTACCTCCCAGAGTCATTATAAGGACAGGCGATTATACATTTAAAGATAAAGTATTTGCATCACCTAGCAGGAGTCAAATAAATGACTTCCATTAATGTAATTATTTGGTTGTGGACTTTCTATGGGCTTAAACAGCAATAAAAGTCTTAACCAGGAACTGACAACCAAAATTATTATTTGTAACACTGACCTTGCTTCAACCAACATTGAACCTTTATTTAGCATTTACGTATTTTAGAACTTCTTCATTAAGCAAAGTAAACACCTTTTATATGTAAAAGTCTGAGCTAGCTGCCAAAAACACAGCTCTACCCACCCCCACCCCAAGCACATACCATAATGTTTCCTGGTTTTTGTTTTGTTTTGTTTTGTTTTGTTTTGGAGACAGTCTCACTCTGTCGCCCAGGCTGGAGTGCAGTGGCCAATCTTGGCTCACTGCAACCTCTGTCTCCCAGGTTCGAGCAATTTTCCTGCCTCAGCCTCCCAAGTAGCTGGGACTATAGGCACATGCCACCACACCAAGCTAATTTTTTGTATTTTAGTAGAGATGAAGTTTCACTGTGCTGCCCAGGCTGGTCTGGAACTCCCGAGCTCAGGCAATCCGCCCACCTCGGCCTCCCAAAATGCTAGGATTACAGGCATGAGCCACCGCACCCAGCCAGTGTTTCCTGTTTTTACAGACTATCCATCTTTGTTTTAAATGGTCAGTGTTTTAAAGATTTGTTACTAAATTTAAGTTTTCCTCACTTCTATACAATAGTAGACTGATTTGGCTGCCTTTTTGTTCTTCTAAATTTTCTTTTTTTATTAAGCCAACTGTTTGTTCTGGCACCATGTTAAAGTATGTACCTTTTAGTCTATTTATACGTGTCACATCTTGGATTGACTTTTTATTCCCAGTTTCTTCCTGGCAAAGACAATGAACACAGTGAGCATACTTAATAAATGTTACATAATAATAACTATTAAATGTTCCTTAAAAAATCTCAAGCAGATTTTTTATCTTTAGCTTCTACTTTGGGATAATTATATCCTTCCACAAAGCTATTTATAGCTCCCATCAGGAAGAACAACTTAAAAAAATGTGTTCACGGTCCTGCCAAAACTGTGGTGAAAGTGATTTAAACTCTGAAGATCTGTTGCAAGTGTTCAAAATGGCATTCGACATATGTATATCTAATTCCAACAACAGAAAACTTTTCCCAGCCCAAATTTCCATGACGGAGGTGGTCATGGAATATGACTTGTCCATATCCCCATCATCATTCATTCTGATTACCCAAAACAGTCACAGAAACACACCTTACATGCTGGTCTTATCAGTCCATCTGTATGTGCACTCTTCATCTGCATCATAAGTCATGTTCTCCCTCTACCCTGTGAAGGGCCTGAGCCTGAGCATATTTAGTCGACACCACAAGATGCAGTCATAGGGCCACCTTATAAATAAGTGAAATGGAGGACCTCCCGCATGACATGAATTGGAAATCATAGGGTCAAAATATATATATATATATATATGGTTCAGAATTCAGGGCTGCCGGATTTAGCAAGTACAAATTAGCAATCTTATTCACTCTACACATTAATCCCCAAACTTGCCTAGATGGTATAAGAAAACCCCCAGATTACTTTCTCTTAAGTTCAGGAAGCAGGTTAGAACAGTAGGTGAGTCACCAGAGACTGAAAACATGGGCGTTGATCTCAGTTCTTGCTAGCTAGAACTTATTTGGCTTGGAAAAGTCCATTCTAGTTTTTATTAGCAAGATTCTATTATCAAAAGTTCCACTTCCAGACTTTGAGAGGGTACCGCTCTCTGTCAGCCACCATGGTAGATGCTAGGGAAACCACGAACAAGCCTAGCGCCTGGCCCTCAGGGATCTTAGCACCCAGTAGGAGAGAAAGTGTAATTAAAGGGGAAAGGTGGGGCTAGAAATAAAGATCTATGTCTATATAAGAAGTCTTGGGTTAGAGGGGTGGGAAGAGGTGGCTGGCATCACATCTGTTAGATTACATTTTTTATATTTCCCTTCAGTATGCCTCTTGTTTCACTGTAGATTTGTTTTCATGAGAAGGCTTTTGCCCTCAGGAGAAATCAAATAGAACCCACTGCTTGGCAATAGCAGCCTTCACACAGATTCACATATAGTGATGTCTTGCATTCTAGGTTAATCATCGCTTTTGAGATTACCTTTGGGGAAACTGTGTAAGAAAAATCTTTTCTTCTCTCTCCTGTCAGAGAGAAATGTCTTCTGTGCCATTTGCAGTTACCTTGCTAATGAGTCCACAGAGAGGTGGTAAGTACAGAAAGGTATCTCTGGCTGACAGCTTCCCAAGGAGTCCCAACATCCATGAACAAAGAGTTCTTCCAGTTTAAGTCCAGCAAAAGTGATAGCAATACTTACCAGAGCAGGTGGGCTATGAAAGGTCAGCTTAGGTCCCCTCAGAAGTTTAAGTCCAGGCAGCGTAGATGAACTCCTTAAAAATTGTTATCTTATTTAAGATACTACAAAAGTTCCATTATTATTGCTTCTACTAATAAAAACATATCTATCTGATAAAGATATTTTCCAGAATCATTTGTCTGGCCTCTTCTCACTTGATAACAGGTTTTTCCAAAGCTTGCAACCTCACTATTCAGCCCTTTCCTTTCTGACAGTAAAATCTCACTGACTCAAATGAAGTGGGAAAGAGCTCTAAAGTTGGGAGTTGGGGAGTCTGGTTTGAATCCCAACTCTGTTTCCTAACTGCTGCAAAAATTTGGTCCAGTCATTTAATTGCCCCAGAACTAGTTCCTTGTCTGCTTATTAGGGCATAATGTATTCAAAAACCTCTAATGGAGGTTCTGTCACAGAACAGATGATAAACTACATAATTTAAAAATATTCTCTCATTATTTTCAAATATATCTAACAAATTACAGTACCACAGTTTTTTGGGACAGTTTTTTATACAAAGTACTCAATCGATTAAGCAATTCTAATTCTTGTAACAATCATGAGTTTAAGGGTATCTTAAAACACTGCCATTTTACAACATATTGAAAGTTTGGTGACACAGTAAGAATTTCAAAACTGGTGTGGGGACCCAAAGGGCCCAACTTTGTGCTCAGTACTATCTGATTTATCTTTGACAGTTAAATATGCTCCAGTAACAATTTATATTATTAATTGGTTTAATCAACCTTAGATAAACTATATACAAACCAGTGCCTGTGCCTGCTTATCCTACATTCCAAACTGATGGGTGTTACTGTATTTATATATATATATAACAGATAGGTATTTTGTTTGTTTGTTTTGGATAGAGTCTTGCTCAGTCGCCCAAGCTGGAGTGCAGTGGTGAGATCTCAGCTCACTGCAACCTCTGCCTCCCGGGTTCAAGCGATTCTCATGTTTCAGCCTCCCAAGTAGTTGGGATTACAGGCATGTGCCACCATGCCCAGCTAATTTTTGTATTTTAGTAGAGACAGGATTTCACCATGTTGGCCAGGCTGGTCTCGAACTCCTGGGCTCAAGCAATCTGCCAGCCTCAGCCTCCCAATTGCAGGGATTACAGGTGTTAGCCACCACACCCAGCCAAAGATAGACGTTTAATGACACGCAGAGAAGTCCCACTGAGTCAGTTTACATATGAAGATGCCAATATCATTCTGATCCCCAAACACTGATCTCTTCTGAACACTGGTTTTCTCATTGTTTTAAAAAAACAAAACAAAACAAGACAAACAAAAAAACAATGTCTACTAATAATATTAATTGAGTGCATACCATGGCCCAGCTCTGACTCAACACTGGGGATGCAGCAGTAAGCAAAACACTGCCTTACTGACTCAAGGGGCTCAGTCTGTTGTAGGAAATCACCACTTCTTAGGGTGAGCTCTTTCAGAGGAGTTTTCCTCTGTGGAACTGCTGGAGTCCTTGGCAGTTCTTTATTCTTTGGGTTTTCCGTCCCCAGAATACCTAGGCAGGTGGCTCCAGCAAGGGTAGGGTACAGGGGAGAGCAGTGATCAGGAAAGTCTCACACTGCCTCCTCCAACATTTAGGCCCCACCCAGCCTTGCCAGATCTTCATCACCTCCAGCTCCTTTCCCTCATTCTTGGCTACTACAGATAACTCCCAGTACTTCAGACAAATTAGTACATAATTGAACCCCAATTATGCACCAGGGTGAGAGTCTATTCAAAAGGAGTTCTGAGATCCATGTGATCTGAGGACATTAGTTGGGTGCTCCAGTATTTCTGCTGCAGTCAGCAGGTTCTGTGAATGTTCTATGACATTACAGATGCTATGTCCCAGGCTCTAAGGGCCCCAGTCAGCCTAATAGTCTTATTTATGACTTATCCAAATACAGTTCATGACTTAAAACCAAGACTAAACCAATCTCAGTTTAGCATTAATATCCCCATCTTGGAATACAGATTTTGCTGCTGATTTTCTGATGCATTAAGAGTAATACTCATTCAGTATGACATTTAGTAAGCTCCACTCACTAGGGGATTGGTTCAGTTATCAGAGAATAATAGGGGAAGGTGGCCTAGATGTGAATCCTAGTTATTCCTGAAAAATGTACTTAACTTCTTGGGAACAGTTACCTCAGCTAGAAAAGGGGAAATACTGTGCATTAAATAGATTGACGGTGTATTTAACCACAATTAGAGGCCAAAATATGGCATCTGTTATTATTGGTACTATTATTGTACTTTCACACTTAGAATAACTATAAACGCTCTTAAATTCCTTAAAAGGATCGCCTTTGATAAGTATCACAGAAAATGAGAACTTATATAGAAAGGATACTGGTTTACATAATCATCTGATCAATTATTACTCCCTTCTAAGGAAGTTTCAAAATCAAGTAAATATCAGAGCAAAATATGGTGCCCTGTGATTATGCACATTAAACACAATGCAGTCAGAATGTGTATCCCATCCTCTGCAACAAGTTTAACTTGGTCATTTTATTATTAAACTCCCACTTATGCAACACAGATTTATGTGGCTGTATTTTTGGACCACCATCTCCAGCATTATAGAAGGATTTTATTTCATACAGTACTTTAAATTTGGAGATCTCCATTGTGATGGTCTTCTGATGAGTTAATTTAGCTAAGCTATAGTTCCCAGTTATTCCATCAAATACTAATCTAGGTGTTGCTGTTAAGTATTTTGTAGATGTGATTAAAGTCTATAATCAGTCCACACTAACTAAAGGAGATTAATAATCTGGATGGGACTGATTCAAGCAGTTGAAAGGCCCAAAGATTAGAGCTGAGGTTTCCCTAAGGAAGAAACTCCATCTGTGGACAGCACCTTCAGCCTGTGCCTGAGAGTTCCAGTCTTCCCTTCCTGAAAGCCTGCCTTTCATATTTTGGACCTGCCTAGCCAGCCCTACAATCATATAAGCTAATTCTTTGCAATAAATCTTATTCTCTCCTACTGGTTCTGCTTCTCTGCTTAAACCTTGACTGATACAGCCATGAAACTTACTTTTTTTTTCCATTTTTATATCAAATCTAATTGACTGCACCTTGATAGTGAAGGCAGAAATTGCTCTATAAGGGTTCTCTTTATTATGGATGAATTGAGTGGGGTTCATTAGTCTCATAGTAGATGTGACTATTCTTTTAATTCAACATGTTGCTTTAATATCTATTTTGCTGTATCTTTCTTACTTTTTTGTGTCAGAAGGAAACATCAAATGTAGATTCAATAACAACCTGCTTTTGTAAATCAACCTTCTTTTGTGACTTACAACCCTCATGTTTAACTGGCACAAAACTGAAACTCTCATACAAATAAATGATGTTTCCTATGGATTTATAAGTACAGAAAGGCCTTTGCTTTTAGAAATGGAAATGCAGTATGAAATCATTTCATCAAAATAGAAGCAGACATTATCATTGCTTTGCCAAACTGACAATCTAATTTTAAATAATTCAGCAGTAAAATTTTCATCACTTTCCTAGACAGAATTTCTTAAAGCTGTTTAACAGCTTTATAACTCTACTAACAATTGTTGACTATACTACTAGTTTTTTGTCATATCATCTTGAACTACTCTGAGAACTTCTAAAACTAGAATACAGTTATATGCACACAGGTCTTGAGGTCTAATTTGAAAATAAGAACCCAAAGGAAGCACAATCTGAAGCTAAATTCAGCTTTTAACAGAAATTATTATTCATGATAAACGTTTCTAAATGAGATGCAGTAGTCCTTTTTTTAAAAAAAACTCCACTTTAGAAATGTTAAATATTTATTTATTTTCTTATTAGGAGCTGTTTTCTTGGTTGTGATAAGAATATGCACAAATAACCATATTTTTTTATTTTTTTATATTTAAATATTAGAACCCATAATTCAAGGTGTTTCTTTTTCTCCATATAGGTCAGTTACTATTGTAAAATAAATTAATTTTAATCACAAAGGTCTAGTACCAATAGATATCTGAGAAACATAATTTACCTCCAATAACAAACTTGTGCTTTGACATATTTTATTATAAAAACTGAGTTTTCAATGAAGGCAGTTTAGCAGGACTATAGTTGTGAAAATAAATCTGAATGTAGCCATTCTTTAAACTTAAACTAAAAATCATTGTAGAATAAAATGTCAAGCAAGTGAAAATTTTTCTGTGATATATACAGAAATGATACATACGTAAATATTTTCACATAAACAAAAACAAAGATCAAGAAAAAATTTAAATATCTTTGTGGGCAACAGAAATACAGAGATTAAAAAGGTTATTTTATTTTACTTCAATGCTTCCATCGAACACAACTGGCAGAGCAATGGGAATTAGATAAATCTTTACATTTCTTCAGGGAATTACATACAATAAAGATACCTCTCTAGAAGAAAATAAAATATTAGCATAATTAGACTGCTGACAGTCATGACTTTCAATTTAGTCACCTTTTTTGCTCTACTGTGAAGCTATATGCTTTATCAGTATTTTGCCAGTTGAAAGAAAATAAAGCTAACACTGGCAAGATCCAGCACAAACACAGATGGCAGCAAATTAGGCACAATGTTGTGTAGATTTTCCTCTCAATGTGGATTACCCATGCCTAGAAGATAATGGCTTGCGACGCAAAACAAACATTGTGGGATAAAACAGACAATATTTAAATAGATATATTTTCTACAGGAATGTTTCCTGAAGTGTTTCCCAGGGACTACCTGAGCCAGAGTCAGGCAGAGTGCTCAATAAAATAAAAATGCACATTCCTGGGCTCAACCACAGATCCTCTGGGGGCCCAGGAATCTGTACTGCTAACAAGCTCCCTTGGGAATGCTTAAACATGTATTAAAAGTTTAAAAAACATGACTTCATACTATTTGGAATTTCTCTTGCATCTTTCTTTTGACCACAAATATTTCGTTTGTGGTCATGCTTCTTACTAGCCAGAAGGAAAAATAGGCAAACAAAAAACCATTTCGGATTATGCCTGTCAGCAGTGAGAATTAGTAGTGGTATCTTTCCCTGCCTCAAGAAAATATGGGGGAATAGGCAACAAATGATTTTGCTCCTACATTTCTCAAAGGTGCTCCGTAGTACTTATTTTTAAAGCTTTCAAAATGTATACATAATAAAAATGTTCAAAATGATTTGTAAACTCTCATCAGATCAAGATAATCCAGTGTAAAAAAAAACTGCTGTTCAGTGTTGTTGCTGAATTCTCACAAAGACCCCTTCATAATCTTTGTTCACAAACAGGGAGCGTCTCGGCAGGCACTCCAGAACTCTCACCAAATGAGGCACTGCCTATTAAGTAGCATGAAAGTACCTAAAGACTGCCCATAAAACAGGAACAAAGAAAACAAAGCTCAGTTTCAACTCCAGCCAAAAAGGAGTCTTCATGACCTACCAATATGTAAGATGAATACAGATCATGCTGACTTTCCTCAGAGAAAGTCTAATAAAAAAAAGTCCGTATCGATATCTGCTTGAAATCTAGTTTATATTGAAAATGGAAAGCAAAATACAACATGCTACTAGTATCTACTACAGTGCTTATGTCCTATAAAATCCCTATGGACAAAAACAATTTTACTTGTGAATAAAAATTAGAAATGAAAGAGGTAGGTGACTATCATTTGAAGATAATCCCAAAAACATGTTGAATAATATGCTTGAGTCTCCAAAGAGCTCTTTAACTGGTCAATGAGTTCCAACACCGGTACAATTTCCTTAAGAGCAGGGTTTCCCAGGTCTTTCATGATGTCATCAACCTTTCAATGCCCTAAACTCCGGACACAGTGCCACAAGCTCTTCAGATATTTAATATTAAGAAATAGCTAATGAAGTAAAATGTAAAGAAGTAATACTAGAGACCAAAGAGTGAGGTGATGCTGAAGTCAGCTTGGCTCTTCAAAAATCTATACCCTAGTATGGAGGAAAGCACATTTGAGTTGGACAGGACGTTAGAGATTCATCTAATCCAACTCTCTGGTTTTACAAATGAAGAAATAGAAGCTTATTTTTTTCCACTGGCTCACAAAGCACTAACATCCTGAAAAGATGCTGTAAGTCCACAGTTAACTTACTTAATTAATCAATGATGTAGCCAAGTGGCTATACTTTCAGCCCTTATCCCTGTGGGCTGTTTTATAAAGTGAGCCACTGGTAACAGAGAAGCTGACCAAGGCCTTAGATGTACCTGGGAGCAGACTGTCAGCAAGAGAAAAATAATTTGAAATGTCAGACATGCCCCATTAAAACTTGTTCTAGGCTCAGACCAGGGTTCATTTTCCCTTCTTTGTAGGAGACACACATCTGAGTACGTTCACAAACTCCAGCTCTGCTAGGGCAAGCATTGGGGCAATACTGTTTTACCCAGAACACTTAGAACTAACACAGGTGGACAACTAGAAACCCCCAAACCCACAGGCTCAAGACCTACACACAGCTCTTTAATTTCTCAATAATTGTTAGTCACTTGTTTTGCAAATCAAAAACAAAAAAATCACTGGATTTCCTTCATAGCCTTATTTTTCTAAGATTTTTAAGTCTCACATTAAACAGTGGTTGTAAATCAGGTGTGGTGGCTCATGCCTGTAATCCCAACATTTTGGGAGGCCAAGGCAGGCACATCATTTGAGCTCAGGAGTCTGAGACCAGCCTGGGTAACATGGTGAAACCTTGTCTTTACAAAAGAAAATACAAAAAATTAGCTGGGTGTGGTGGCACACACGTGTGTGTGTGTGTGTGTGTGTGTGGTGGCACACACGTGTGTGTGTGTGTGTGTGTGTGTGTGTGGTTCCAGCTATTCAGGAGGCTGAGACAGGAGGATTACCTGAGCCTGCAAGGTTGAGGCTACAATGAGCCATGATCACACCACTGCACTCCAGCCTGGGTGGCAAAGCGAGACTCTGTCTCCAAAAAACAAAAAGTAGTTGTAAGTGATTATATTTTTTCTTTTCTATTTTCCAGTGTTTCTGTAATGCCTTCATATTTCTTTTGGTAGTAAGAAAATAAAGGCTAATTTTTAAAAAGAATATTATAGTCTAAAAAATTAAAGGATGCATAGAGTTCCCTCTTGACTATGAGACATCTAAACTGAATGAACTGTCTGTGTGGCATACTGGAACAGCGCAGCCTCAGGATTCTGACAGATTTTTGGATCCCAGCTCTACCACTAACCTTGGGCAGGATTTTAGTCCCTCTGAGACCTGCTTTCTTCACCTCTAAGAATGAAAACAATAATACCTACCTCACAGCATCTTGTGAGGATAAAATGATGTACAGTGCCTGAAACATAGGTCCATAAATGTCAACCCCTTCTCCCTATACTCCACAAAAACCCTTGAGTAAAAGGAATCACCACAGCCTGCACCAGCCACCTGCCATCCCCCTCACTACATTCACCTTTTAAATTCGCAAGGATGCTGTCTCCTTGATTTTGTGCTATTGCTCTGAAGAGTTGCTATTGTGCTTAGAAAAATTTCTACATTTTATGTTCTCTCTTTTACAACTGTACATGCAGATAAAACATTTTTTAAAACTATCTTCCCATAAATGATAATGCACGTTTCCTAAAGCACGTATCATGTATAAAAACAATTCTGAAAAATAAGACTGAATTAATTTGTACATTGTCTCTTAAAGTGCACCAAAGTAAATAGTAATGACCTTTAAAATGTCACTAACCTTCTTGGGTTAGTTTTTAAAATAAATCTAAATATATATTGATTGAGATGTTTGGCTCCAATGTGATGGTAAAAAGCAGCAGTGTCTTCCAGAAAAAAAAAAGTCTTAATAAACTCAACTAAGCATACCTTAGCAGCACATAAAATGCCTACAATTTAATATAACTGCAGGCTCAATAAAGCACAATCCTGATTCCTACTATGAAAACAAAATCAATCAAGGAAAAACCCAAAAACCAAAACCAAAAAAACATCTCCTCACCCTAAATTGAGGATTTCTATTGAACCCTGGAGGTAATATTTGTAATCACTTTCCTATTGTTTATTCTTGGTAACAGAACCATAATTACCATTCTTTCTTTACACTGCTCACACACATACATACACAAAGTCCATAAAAAACAATAAAGTATAAGTGGAGAGGCTATGAGAAAGAAACTTCAATGTCAATAAAGAACAAGCATCACCCAAAATGTCAGTCAGTTCCAATATTCACACCACCGTCCGATGTTCCCCACACACATAGACCGCACTGGGACGTATCCGTCGCCTTGTGTGACCAGGGAGCTGCGGCAAAAACTTGAAGGACTTAGGCATCATGTCCAGGCAAGCATCATGGAATTTCTTAATCCTCCAGTAGTAGATCAGTGGATTCAATGCAGACTTGAGGTAGCAGAGCCACAGTAGCCAGGTGCTAATCTCAAAAAAGTTGTGCTGATAGTAAAAGTGCTTACTGAATGTTGCCACAAGGCTGTAAGTGGTGAACGGGGCCCAGCAGACAATGAAGACAGCAAAGAGAATCAAAATAGTGGTGAAGGCACGTGTTTTAAAGCCCATGTCAATGCTCATCTGGAAAGGTCTCTGTAGACTCATGAGACCCAGTTTGCTGGCCTGGCTGAGGCATATACCTTCAGGGTAGCTATGGATCCTCAAGGCATTGTGCCGAAGGGTGTTGAGTATGCCCATAAATGAATACAATATTACCAGGAAGGGTATGAAGAAAGAAATGAGAGAAATCAAAATCACATAAGCCTGGTAGCCTGGATTGGTTGTGTACCCAAACACACACTGGGGAGCTCGGGAAGGTATCTGCAGGTCAGGGTTTCCTATGGCTAAAGGAAAAGCTACACAAAAGGAAGTTGCCCAAGAAACTGCAATCAGAACCTTAGCTCTATATGGGTTTAGCTTATCCTGCCTCTGGACTATAATAAGGAACCTATCTATGCTAATGATGAGCAGGATGGCTACTCCTTCTATCACAAATAACCAGAAAAACATAGCAGATACCCTACAGAAGAATTTCCCAAAAATCCATCGGGTAGTAAAGATAGTTACCAGGGCAAAGGGCATGTTCAGCACTGCAAGCAACATGTCTGCAAAAGCCAGGCTGGCAAGGAGGATGTTAATTGCAGATCGCATGGCAGCTTTTTGGTAAACCATGAGGCAAACAACCAAGTTCCCAAGAAAAGACACAAACAGAATGAATATCATTATAGCAGAAAGGGTAATTTGAAGAGGCAAGTTGAGGCTCTTAAATGCTGCTGGTGTTGTGGGCACAGCTGTACTATTCACTGTCAAGGAACTCAAACCAGTGGGAGCCATGGTTTCAAAACTATATCTAAGCAATGGACTGATGTCAGGATGCTGGAATGGTGGAGGGAGTGTAATATTCATGTAGGTGTTTTCATACACTACAAATGTTGTGTTGGATGTTCCGGTATGGAACGCAGTCAACACTGCCGAGAAGACCATGGTTTCGGTAGGATGGAAGATGCAAGCAGAGATGCAGGTGTTCTTCAAGCATTTCAACACAGAACAGCAGTATCAGGTTCCATTGATGGGCTTGGAAATACATTCTGGAAAATGGACAATGAGTTCCATCTTCCACAAGAGTCCTTTTGCCTGAAAACAAAACCAAAACACAAAAAATCAATGAGAAATGAGATTTGTAAATAACATTTAACTCCAGGGCTGCCTTTCATTATGAAGGATCAGTTTTGCTCTTTTTGATCCTTTAAAAATATTTTAGCCTCCAGTGTAGTCAACACTAAAATACTGTTGTTATTTTATCTTTCGTCAACCATGGTGGAAATTTCATGACATTCATATATAAAGCAAAAGTGCAAGGAATCTCAAAACGTATTACTGCCCCAAAGACAAAAGTTACAATCTTACTGTTAATTTTTAAAATATTTCCAGTGGCTTTAATTTTAATTAAATGTTAATTTTAATTTTCATGCTTTTCTATAGTCGCTATTAATAAAGATTTTTATTACCTGGTTCTCCTGAGAGCACTATTTTTTTTAGTTAATAGTTGTTTGATACAAGTTCTTACTCTAATTTTACATTAGCACAAAACCGGATGACAAAGAAACCTAAAGCAGGTTTCCTATTTCACACATAACAATTTTTAGTTCTAACATCCTTATTAAGTAGGTACTAGGTAATTGTCAATGAAGATCTGAAACGTTTTATTGGCTTGCTTTCTATTTATTTATCCAATTAATTCATCAATTTTTTTTCATTTTTAGTTTTTGAATTAAAAATTCATTCATTTTTAATTTCTTTCCAGAAGTTCCACCACCAACCATACTGGAGAATTTACTCAAGAGGAGAGAAAAATTCTAAGTAAGAAGTCTTGGTAATATTTTCAGAAGTTTTATTTTACTAAAGCTCTCTTTGTTTCTCATAGTCTCTCTTCTCTCCCAAGTCCACTGACTTTCATCCTTTCTTTTCTGATATATATACATCTATCTTCTCTATTTTCTTCTCCCTAAATAACCAATCTTATTTTGTGTTAGCAACTTGATCAGAATGTGTCAACCAAATCACAAAGTTAGAGATGTTAAAGGAGAGATGACTAAAAAAATTCAGGTATGAAGAATCTACTCCAGAAAACTTACAAAGAATCTACTCCAAAGAGTTTCTTATCACATTTGTCTTATCCTAACCCCCAATTTCTTAACCAGATTTCTGTAGCTCTAGAGTTTTCTGTAAGGGACTTTCTTAATCTGCTGTCTTACACATTTTGTGGTATGGGTTTTTCCTTATGTAGGTCTTTACTGGACAGGTAACCTCTTTATAGTTAGAAAGAAGTCTCTGAATTTCTGGCAAGATTCCTTTAATAAGCTCTTAAAAGACTGGGAAAACATAAATGTACAGCAGTTTAAAACAAATTGCAGTTTACTCATTATTTTGACTTAGAATCAGTCACTGAATTTTTTTTTTTTTTTTAAACAGAGTTTCACTCTTGTTGCCCAGGCTGGAGTGCAACGGCGCGATCTCGGCTCACCATAACCTCCGCCTCCCACATTCAAGCGATTCTCCTGCCTCAGCCTCCCCAGTAGCTGAGATTACAGCTATGTGCCACCATGCCCAGCTAACTTTGTATTTTTAGTAGAGATGGGGGTTCTCCATGTTGGTCAGGCTGTTCTGGAACTCCCGACCTCAGGCGATCCACCTGCTTCAGCCTCCCAAAGTGCTGGGATTACAGGCATCAGTCACTGCACCCAGCCTAGTCATTGATTTTAAGGGTCATTGTCAAAATTTCATTCATTCACTTACTAGTGTATGATGGGCAGGAATATCACATTTCTAAGATCTAAGATCCAGCAATGTAGCCAAATCAGGGACTCTCTACTATACCTATAGCTCTACAATCCCATCTTTCTTTGTCCAGGGCTGCCTTTATAAAAAAGAAGAATCCTGATCTACTCCTTCAAAATATCAACTTTACTACTTACTTTCACTTCTACAGTTTAATTTCTTTGCCCTTACTAGATTTTATCTATCCTCACATATTCACTTTGTAATACAAAACATACCTGGATATGATGCCACACTAAGCCAGCTGCTCTTGAACTTTATTAACCACAAAGGGGCCAGTGGAAAGACAGCAGTGGTAGTTGGAAGATTTTTACACCATAATCACCATCGGCCTCTACAGAAGTACCCTAAATATACATATAATTAAGACTAAAGGCTGTGCATAATTATAAATTAATCTCAATACAAGTCTACCTCTATAGAGGTAGAGGTAATTTCTCTAGAAAAATTATAAATAGACAATTGTGTATCTTAAGCCTAATGTGACAGCTAAAATTGTGTTTGACCAAGTAAACTAACATATATCCATCCTGCACTACTACACTGTTCAAAGTATTTCATTCCCTTGACCATGTTAAGGAACAAAAACAAAAAATGGAATGAAGCCAAAGTAAAACCATAATTTAAAAGATGCCTTTTAACTTGTTATATTTGCATAGTCATAACATCATTCTACCATAAAAGCCTCCCACAACTATAAAAACTTCTAACAATTCATTTAATATTTCATCAAATATCTGTTTAAGAACCTACTACGTGCCAGATACTAAAACGAAAATGGTGAGCAAGTAAAAGGCTTCTAAATTTCTGGTTAAAAATGCAGACTGACCACAGTCCACATCCCCAAAATCACACTGAAATGACAGTAAAGGGATTTTTTTAAACAAAGTATATAAACCAAAAGGACAAGAGGTATAAATGAAAGACACATTAGTAGATAAAAAAATTTTTTAAATTCATTTTATTTATTTATTTATTTATTTATTTATTTATTTATTTTTTTGAGACGGAGTCTCGCTCTGTTGCCCAGGCTGGAGTGCAGTGGCACGATCTCAGCTCACTGCAAGCTCCACCTCCCGGGTTCACACCATTCTCCTGCCTCAGCCTCCCAAGTAGCTGGGACTACAGGCACCCACCACCACACCCAGCTAATTTTTTTTTTTTTTTTGTATTTTTAGTAAAGATGGGGTTTCACCTGGTTAGCCAGGATGTTTTTTAATGTTTTAAGGCAAAAAAAAAAGCAAATGGTGTTGTGGTCTTAAGAAAGCAGAACAGAGAACAATTTATTCTCAATACTTCCAGGGAAATATGCTTCGAAAAAACTGAAACGATCCTGTAGATCCCCAGAGAATCTGTGGATGCCAGTTACCACAGAGAGTATAGGTAGAGCTGAAAACTGGAAAACTGACTGAAAATCAGAGACACTGGAACCCCACTGCACATCTAGTTCTCCTCCTCTCTGAACAATCATATGAAAGCATCTATCTCCATTTCAGTAGCCCAACTCTGTGGCACAACTGAACCTGACAAGCACCAAAGTCGAAAATATCAGTGCAAGGCTGAAAACGGGGGAACTGAGTGAATGCATATTCAATTTGAGAACACAGCTCCTTTCGCCATCCTGCTCTCAGACTGCCAGAAGCCAGGAACATATTGCCTATGCAGAAGACTGAAAGACTGTAACTAAATAGCCACAGAGGAAAAACCTCTAGATACTAATATCTGATGGTAGAATGCCAGCTTGGTGCCCAGTCACCCTGTACATGGAAGCCCACCCACTGTCAAACCAGCCCATAAGCAGAGACTCTAATCAACTTTTCGGTGCCTATTAAATATAAATGGTCAATTTCTCTAAGAAATAAAGAGTTTGTAACAAAGAGATTAAACAAAGGCATTTTTGTAGTTAAACATTAAGGGAAATAACTTGAATTTAAAATACTAAGGAACATAGCATGAACAGACTTAATAATGCCTTTGCTTCATTCAGTATCTGTACAGTGGTCTTACTTCACTCCTGGCTCACTGGAATGTAAATATTCCCTGGCCTTCTTCCTTTTCTTACGAAGTCTAATAACCAAAGCAGTGCTCCTGAATGCTCACAGTAACTACATTAAAATATTATTTCCTCTAAGCATTTCTCATCAAATATCACTGTGACCTGAAGTTTCTTTGAATTTTATATAAGACTAAGTAAAAAAGTTTCATACTTAAAATTTGTATTTCCAAATGAAATAGGACAGTAGCAGCATGAGATCAACAGACAATTAGCTTAGGTTGGTAACATTTACACAGCAGTCCTAATGTTAAATCCAATCTAGACTAGTCTTTATTTGCCATTTGTCGGAAATGTTTAACAAATCTTCCAAGTGAGAAACATTTTAAATTATGTGTGAATGTGTGCACATGATATATGCATACATAATACACATATGTTTATACAAACACACCACATGTATGTACATTTGTAAAACTCACATATGGTAGAAGTGACTGGATTTATGATTCTCTCTTATTGCATCTACAGAAACAATGCTGGGGTTATCAGGTTAATGATATAAGTGGAGTGTTTTATATTTGGAGTGTGCCAGAATGTCACATTTATAGGGCTTCAGTAGCTAGAATGGTCAGTGGAGGTTGCGGTATTCTCTTGGTTCTCTTTCCTTAGTCTTATCTGCCACTGGAGTGCTTTATTTTGTTTTTTTTAAGCAGGGTATATCACCCAGACTGGAGTGCGGTGGCACAATCACAGCTCACGGCAGCCTCAACCTCCCAAGCTCAAGTGATCTTTGGAGTGCTTTAAATACTTGTTTTATTCTCTGAAAAGGCTATATTCTTCTAGAAGGCAGCCATTGATTTTATTAATCCCATTGCTCCCTACAACCACTATGCTTTGCACACAGTCCGATAAATATTTAGATAACTAAATTCATTTGCACTGTTTTGTGGGATCAATTTTTTGTTTACTCATCTTAATATTCATGAAATACACACATTTTAAAAATAATTAGATAAGTTTTAAGGTGATCATCAAACCCTGTCCCAACCTTCACCACCCCATTCCTGTTTTTAGTAATAGTCATTCTTAATTAAAGGTTTTTTTCCTATTTTTATTCTTTATATATTCTTTATATATCTAAATAACATGAAGAAATTACTTATTGGTTTATCAATTATATATATTAACTCCTGATTTCCTGTAAGTATAGATGTAGATTTAGCTGTCACAGCATTGCCCAATTTATTTCTCTTCCCTTTGTACTATCAAAATCTTTATTTGAAACTTTTGAGTTACAGTACTGTAATAATGTAGTTATGTAAATAGTATATTTACTGATAAGCCAACAGTAGAATATTTTCCTTTCTTAACTTTTAGAAATCCTAAAATTAATAATTCACTTACATATTTATTCTCCATTTTTTTTTGTTTTGTTTTGGCTGTTTGGATATTTTTGTGAAGTTTTTGTTCAAGTCCTTTGTTCATCTTTCAGCTGGGTTGTTTATCTTTTTCTTATAAATTTGTTAGCATTTATATATACATATATATACATACACACACACACACACTTTTTTCCCCAAAGGATGAGGCTGCATAATTTATAAGAAACAGAGGTTTATTTTGGCTCACAATTCTGCAGGGTGTGTGAGAAGCATGGTGCTAGCATCTGCTCCTGGAGAGGTTTCAGGAGGCTTACAATCACGGTGGAAGGTGAAGGGTGAGAGCAGGAAAAGAGAGCAAGAGGGGTTAGTGCCACAGCCTTTTAAACAACCAAATCTTGTGTGACCTCAGAGCAAAAACTCACTCACTATTCGGAGGACAGCATCAAGCCTTTCATGAGGGATCCACCCCATGACTCAAATAGCTCTCAGCAGGTCCAAACCTCCAACATTGGGGATTACATTTCAACATGAGATTTGGAGGGGACAAACATCCCAACCATGTCAGTATCATATTCTATGGTACTGCTTCTATTCAGAGCAGAAGTTTATGGAAATCTCATGATTAATGAAGTTTGGGCTCAGTACAACTCCCACTCATCCCAGAACTCATGCCATGGTTATTCTACCAGTTTTGAAATGCAGTGTTAGAACAGACAAACTCAGCAGATTCCCTCACTGGTTCTCTAATCTGTGGAGCAAGGGTTATAATGGTAGGAAAGGTTAACTGCAAACCCCTAGAACTATCTATTTCTACCTGTGAAAATGGTAAACCAAAAGCAACATTTAATTCCTGCAGAGATTGCAAAGATTAGAGTCACCATCAAGGACTTGGAAGAAGAAGGTGATCAATTCTGCCATATCTCTATTCAAGTTGCCTCTTTGGCTTTGTAGAAAACAGATGGATTCTGAAGAGTGCAGATGCTGTATCAGATGTGGTTTTACTGATGGAGCACATCAATGTATTTCCTGGCATCTGGTATACGGCTATTGATTTGTCAAATTCTGGTTTTCTCTATATGTGTTAGCAGACTACTTGAAGCATTTGCCTACCCTACTGTCCTACCTCAGGGCTCTGTCAAGTCTCCTGCACACTATCATAATCTAGTCCACAGGGACCTTGGTTGTACTTCTAGTCCATAGAATGTCATGCTGTCCATTACATGCTGACTACATCTTTTAAATTTTCTAGGGGTCTTATAGTATTTCAAGATATCCCTTTCAAAGTGATAGCTCTCTTGCCTACCACTAATACAGAGACACAGCATTTAGTTGGCTTTTCTGGACTCTGGAGGCAACATACACCTCATTTGGGTATGTTATTCTGACCTATTGATCAAGTAGCTTGAAAAGCTGCCATATTTGAGTAATCAGTAATAATAAGAGAAGGCTCCACAACAGGTCCAGGCTGTTATGAAACCTGCTCTGCCACTGAGCCGAAAGATTCACTGGTGTTTTAAGTGTCTGTGGCACACAGGGATTCTGTATAGCATTTGGCAGGCCCCTTAAAGGTCAGACCAGATCTTTAGTATTTTGGAATAAAGCTATGGAACATGAGTGCTCCACATAAACTTGGTGCTGTCTGACCTTCTGAAGCCATACAGTTGGGTTTGCATGGAGCATTTCAGCCTTATGCAGAAGGGTATGTATGAAATCAGACCTGGCAGGTGCTCAGGGCACAGTTCGGTTACATGAGCAAATGGCTGAGATTCCCACAGCTCCTATTTTTGCTGTAATGATCCTCTCTTTAAACTTCACCTGTGACCTCACTGAGAGGAGTTTCTCATGACCAGTTAACTAAAGAAGAAAAAAATTTAGGCCTGATTTATTGTGCCGAGTTGTAGCATTACAGCCCCACTTGGAAGCCCTTAAGGGCAGAGCAGAGAAAACCTCCCAGTGGGCAACATTTTGAATACTATACTTGGTTGTTCATTTTGAAGAATTCATGCCAGAGATGAAAAACTACATTCATCATAGACAGTAGCTAATGGTTTGACTGGCTAGTCATGTAAATGCTCACCAAATAGCAATTTTCAATAGAAGAGCTTGATAACCAGGCAGACAAGATGACCTATTCTATTGAGATCAACCAATCTCTTTCTCTAGTCACTCCTGTCCTTCCCTAAAGAGTTCGTGAACAACATAGCCATGGCAGAAGGGACAGAGGTTGTACATGTGCTCAACAACATGGACTTTCACTCACCCAGATCAATCTAGCTATAGCCACTGAACACGCAACGTGGGAACACAGGGACCAAAACTAAACTTACTGAATATGACATAATCTCCTGGAGACACTAGCCAGCTACTTGGTGACAAGTGGATTACACGGACTACTTCCATGATTGGTGACTTTGTTTTTATTAGAATATATCCATATGCTGGATTTTACCAAATTAGGCCATGAAGCATAACATCAATATATTTAGTATCCTGTGCCTCCTTCCTTTCACACAATATCCTACACATATCAGAAAAAAGTAATCAGAAAGTTAATAATCACCTCCACTGGGGTTACAGATTTCAAATAAAAACAGTGGGAACTCAAAAAAAAAAAAACTCTTAAAATTTTGTTTTTTAAGTATCCAGAAGCATAAAGGAACAGACATATCAAGATATTCAGTATTCAAAGGGGCAATCTGCATTCTTAAGAATAACCTTTTATCTCCTGAGTTTTGTTAGGAAGTATAATATCAAAGAACTGCCTTAAGCTCTTTGAATATGTTAGCTTTAAAAATTTCACAGCAACTATGATATTCCTGCTGCTATAATATCCATTTTAAGGATGACAGAACGATTGTACAGAATGGTCAAGTAACATGTCCAAGGTCACACGACTAATAACGGGCAAAGCTGAGAATTAAACCCAGGAAGTCTGTTCTCAGTCACTATGCTATGCTATAAAACAGAGAATATAACGTACAGAAATGCCACCAGTATAAGAAAAACATAACACTTTGTTTTCTTTTACATATCACTTGTATATTTTCAAAAACATATTGCTAAATTTAAAAAGCAATTACAATAAATTTAGAAATGATGTGGAAATGAATCAGGATTATATCCATATATTTTACCAGGATATTCATGTAAATGTAGGGCTCTATGCCTTGATTACAGAAGTCTAGGTCTGCCAAAAATATATGACACATGGAATGTAAATATGCATGAAAAATACAAATACTTTTTTTTCCTTTCAAAAAATAAGACTCAGTAAAAAAATCTTAACAGTGCTGAATTTGCTCGGTGTTTCCCAATGCAGATGATACAAATATCTGGTAAAAATACAATAAAGCTCCAAAGTAACGAGATTAGTTTTCCCATGCGGTTGCTAAAACTGGAGTGACCACCTTTTAATCACAATTTCACATGAAACAAAATGAAAATTCTACAATCCCAATAGAAGTGAATATTTAGTGAGTAAAAGGAAAGACTTCTTCAGGCCAGTTCTTTCAGTGCCCAAAAGGATTTCCCAATGCTGCAGTAATATAAATGCTGGCTGTTTTTCAGAAGAGTTTCACAGGCTGAAGTCCTGAGGGCGTCCATAAAACTCTGCAAAGCAGTCCTCATCAAAACTGGGACTGCAGAGAAAAGCAGCAAAAAAGTGGGACACCTACACTGAACTCCAGTCAACTAAACAGGGCCAGCTTCTTTCTTTATCTCGTCCTGCCATCTCTAATTCTTCAAAATGTTTTTATTTTCCTTCCTTTCTGCTCCTTTCCTTTTTCTCTTCTTTTATATTATTTTGACTGTATCTCTATACTGAAAATTTTCAAAACCAACCTCACTTTCTAATTTCCAATAAAAGACCATCCTTGGATCCACATATATGCTGGAGTATACTGGCTTTACCAGCCCATTAGAATCATAGCCTCTCTTCTACAACTTCCATCTCTAACCCTTCCAGGAGAATCCTGCTATCTTTGCCTCACCAGTTAGGCCTTCAAATGGCCCTGTATTCAGAGTGCATGCTAACTAATGTGTCTAACTGCCTGTTATCTCTACCATGACTCAGACTGCAAATCTTACAAAAGAGATAGGACCACCATATTACAACTTAGAAAGAAACTCATTATACACAATTCTGCCTTGATGTTAAAATTCATTAGGCTGCCTAGACAGAGACATAAAGATATACAGATTAGATACAGATACAGGCATGTATCTATATCTACAGATAGATATAGATATAGGCATGTATGTATATCTACAGATAGATATTACGTATATATACAACCAAAAAATTATTTCATGGTTCAATAAATATGTTCTCTTTATATGAAATTTGATTTGAATCATTTTCTGTATTTTTCTCTTCCTTCAAATCCATAGTAACCCAGTACTACATAAAACCTATCAACTTTCACAAATGCTAAGAAAATGTCATCTAAATATGGCCAACCTCAAGCCTTTCCTAAATTAACTTACTATAAGGATGTCAAAAGTAGAGAAAAAATATCTGGGTAATAGTCTTGGCCCTTCCATTTATTAACTAAGATGTTCAGGCAAGTCAGTGAACTTTCCTGACTCTCAAATGTCCTTATCTCAAAGATGCAGATATAAAACCACATCATAGGCTGGTGAATTAAATAAGATAGATGAAAGTGAATTATAAACTACAAAGTGATATCAAATTACAACATATTATAACCATAATCTTCTACAGACTTCTGTCGCAGGAAGTCAGGGAACCTGAAGGGAGGGACCCGCTGAAGCCATGGCAGAAGAACATAAATTGTGAATATTTCATGGACATTTGTTAGTTCCCCAAATTAATACTTTTATAATTTCTTATGCCTATCTTTACTGCAATCTCTGAACATAAACTGTGAAGATTTCATGGACATTTATCACTTCCCCAATCAATACTCTTTTCATTTTCTATGCCTGTCTTTACTTTAATCTCTTAATCCCGTCATCTTCATAAGCTGAGGATGTATGTCACCTCAGGACCCTGTGATAATTGCGTTATCTGCACAAATTGTTTGTAAAACGTGTGTTTGAACAATATGAAATCTGGGCACCTTGAAAAGAACAGGATAACAGCGATTTTCAGGGAACAAGGGAGATAACCATAAAGTCTGACTGCCTGAAGGGCTGGGCAGAACAGAGTCATATTTCTCTTCTTTAGAAAGCAAATAGGAGCAATATCGCTGAATTCTTTTCTCAGTAAGGAATAACCCTAGGAAAATTAATGCATTCCCAGGGAGAGGTATCTAAAATGGCCGCTCTGGGAGTGTCTGTCTTATGCAGTTGTAGACAAGGGATGAAATACGCCCTGGTCTCCTGCAGTGACCTCAAGCTTGCTAGGATTAGGAAATTCCAGCCTGGTGAATTCTAGTCAGACCAGTTGTCTGCTGTTGAACCCTGTTTCCTGTTAAGATGTTTATCAGTGACAATGTGTGCCCAGCAGGGCATGGACCTTCATCAGTAATTCTAGTTTCGCCCTGGCCTTGTGATCTCACTCTGCCTCTCTGCCCTTGTGATATTGTATTGCCTTTGAAGCATGTGATCTCTGTGACCCATTCCCTATTCGTACACCCCTCCCATTTTGAAACCCCTAATAAAAACTTGCTGGTTTTGTGGCTCAAGGGGCATCACGGAACCTGCCGATATGTGATGTCACCCCTGGAGACCCAGCTGTAAAATTTCTCTTTTGTACTCTTTCTCTTTACTTCTCAGACCAGCTGATACTTAAGGAAAACAGAAAAGAACCTACATTGAAATATGGGGGGCTGGTTACCCTGATAAATTTTGACTATGTTATGCAATCAATATCTCTATTATAGCCTATTGGTGGGAGTATGAACTGGTACAACATTTTGGGAGTAAGAGTAGGCAGTATTTCTTAATATTGAACAATTTAAATATTGTCTAGAATTCTACATGATAAAAACACTAGCATAAACATACAGATAAGAATGTTCATTGTAGCATTACTTCATAGTGAAAAACTCAACATCTTTTTAATACTCATCAGTAAGATAACAGTTAAATAAGCTGGGGCACAGTGGCTCACACCTGTAATCCCAGCAGTTTGGGAGGCTGAGGCAGCCTTGAGGTTAAGATGGCTTGAGGTTAAGAGCTCGAGACCAGCCTGGCCAACATGGTGAAACTCTGTCTCTAGTAAAAATACAAAAATTAGCTAGGTGTGGTGGCACGTGCCTCTAATCCCAGCTACTCAGTGGCTGAGGCACGAGAATCACTTGAACCCAAGAGGCAGAGGTTGCAGTGAGCTGAGATCGCGCCATTGCACTCCAGCACAGGCGACAGTGTGAGACTCCATCTCAAATAAAAAAAAAGATAACAGTTAAATAAAGTGTGGTACATACATACTAGAAATACCATGCAGCTATCACAAACAATATGTCAATCTAGAATAGTGACATCAGAGAATGTTCATCATATACTAAAAAAAAAAAAAAATTAACATGCAGAATGACATACAACATAGTCCCATTGTTATGTATGTATGTAGATGTGTGTGTATATATATACATGCATGTGTTTGTGCATATGTACATATGTATAGACAAACAGACCAAATGGACAAAAGGGATTTCTTTTCTGGTATGAAATTAAGGGAGTAAAATATTATTTTACCCATACACTTACAGTTTTGTATAATTTTTTTCACATTAAATCAATATTCATCTTGTACTATTCTGTCACACTTTTCTTCCTGTTTCCTGTATAAAATTCCTTGAGGATGCAAGCTGCAACCTATCTGACCTAACACAAAGCTGTGTATCCTAGTGTTGCTTAAGATACGATAACCATTTATGTCACTCTAACCATGGAAAAGAAGGTAAGAAGCAAACCAGTCTGCAGATTCTGCAGGACCTGGGCTCAAGCATCTCAGGGGTCCCAGTAGAGACCTCCCAACAGCCCCAGTCCCAGTCCAATCCTCTAAAATGCTGTACTCACTGCATATGCTCTAAAGGTTGGCCTTGATTCCACTGATCCCAGGATGCTAGGAAGAAATGAGTGGCAACACTATGAAAAAATTGCTGTTCTAAAATTACTCTTCTATACCCTAACGGATAAACAGAAACTGGCGCTGGTAAAGCCTAGGAGAGGACTAAGGGAACAACCCACGTCTTCTAGCCAACTCATCACTGACAGCAGAAGAAAACAGATAGGAATCTGAAATACTGGTGTTACTCAAGAGTGTCTGCTTTTGTCTTGAACAAAATGGAAGTCTAAAAGAAAGAATGCCTAAAAGAAAGCAGAGCTCTTGTGACATTATGGAGCATCTCTCTCTGATTCTGGGCCAGAGGCTGCACTTGAAGAGAAAAGATGTCACATCATGTTCTTCTGTTATTTGCCACACTCTTAGCCAAGAAGAATTTCACTTGGTTCTCCCTTCATTCCCATCTTTCCTCTCATCTAAGAAAGAAAGAAAATTGCAAACTAAGAGAGGAAAGAAAAAAACGTATCACATATAAATTTATATTCCTTCCTATATTAGGCCCTTGCTACATATCCAGAGATTCTAATTAAAACCGGGGGAATGGTAGTTGAAGGACACACCAGGATGGAAGTATACTCCTGAGTTCTGTTATGAAAAAGGTGGAACCAGAAATAAAGAACCAACCATTTCACTTCAGAAGCAATGCAACTTTCAACTTTATTTCATTTTTTTTTAAAAGGCAATCACTTTCATTGGGCAACCTACTTTGCAATTAAAATGAACAGTCCATAAATTTAGATCACTATAATAATGTCTACATTTTTTTGTTGTTGAATTCTGTTATTCTCTGGTTTACCTGTAAATAGAGTCAAAGGAAGCTTTGAAAACAAACCAAAAAGGAATACACAATAATCACATAAAGTGAGACAGGGTAAGGAAGAGCTTATCTAAAGTTATTTTTTATATAGAGCATATCATCATGGCATCAAAATTACCTTATATGCAAGGCATATCTAACCTAAAACCTATATGCAATAAAGCTAACGGAAAAAATGCTGTGTGTACATTTTAAGCATGAACCACAAGTAGTATTCTATTTATAACGCCATTCCATTCCTAATATATTTCTAATTCCAACCAGAATATTCACCACAAAAAAAGAAGAATTTTCTCACTGATGTTCAAAGGAACACTCAGTTTTTCCATGGACTTTTAAAAAATGAGATTATTAAGCACAAAGATTTATTTGCCTTCCTGTTACTTTATCCCAAAAATACTAAAAAGAAACTAAATGCCAGCAAGGGCTCTGTTTCAGAGAATATGCTAAGTGACTTCTGATGACAATTAAAACTGAAACTCAAGTGGCAGGAAAGGTCAATATTTAATAAAAGAGAAAATTAATTATAATTGAAAACTTTAAAATGTATTTTTAAGTGGCTAAAAGATTAACCTTTTAGAAATGCAAAAAGCAAAAGAAGTGGTAAGTCCTATGGGTGATAGGTTTTGTTCATAATTCCCTTTGTCTCCTATTTCTATTTCTTTTTATTTTTTTATTTTATTGATGCATATTTTACGTATTTGTGGGGTACATGTGACCATTTGTTAAATGTACAGAATGTGTAATAATCAAGTCGGGGTATCTGGAGTATCCATCATCTAGAGTATTTAACATTTCTATGTGTTGGGAACATTTCAAGTTCTCTCTTCTAGCTAGTTTGAAATATAAAGAACATTGCTGCTAACTATAGTCACCCTACTCTGCTATTGAACATTAGAACTTATACCTTCTATCTAACTGTATCTTTGTATCCATTAACCAACCTCTCTTCATCCTCTCTTCCTCTTCTGGTATCTTCCTAGCTCCCGGTATCTATCATTCTATTCTCTACCTCCAGGACATATCTCCTTTGACTCCCACATGAATAAGACATGTGGTACTTGTCTTTCTGTTCCTAGACTATTTAACTTACCATAGTGACCTCCAGTTCCATCCATCTTGCTGCAAATAACATGCTTTCATTTTTTATGGCTAAATAGCACTCCATTGTGTACATATACATGTTCTTTAGGCCTTTGTCTGTTGATGAACATTTAGGTTGATTCCATATCTTTGCTATTGTGAATACTGCTATGATAAACATGCGACCACAGGTATCCCTGGATATACAAATTCCTTTTGCTTTGAATACATACCCAGTACTGAAATTGCTGGATTGTATGGTAGTTCTACTCTTTGTTTTTAGAGAAAACTCCATACTGACCCAGTGGTCATTCAGGAGTATGTTTAATTTCCATTTATTTGTGAAGTTTCCAAAGTTCCTCTTGTTATTGATTCCATTGTCATCTGCAAAGATACTTGATATGGTTTCAATTCTGTTGACATTTGTTTTGCATCCCAACACATGGTTTATCCTAGAAAAATGTTCCATGTGCTGATGAGAAGAATGTGTATTCTGTAGCTGTTGGGTGAAATACTCTGAAAATGTCTGTTAGGTCCAATCCAAGGTTTCTTTGTTAATTTTCTGTCTAGATGATCTAACGCTGAGAATGTAGTGTTGAAGTCCCCTACAGAGTCTTTAGTCTCCTCTACAAGTTTGTTTTACTTTTGAGATGTCATATATTCTTTTATCTGTATCTCTGACCAGTGGCTACAATTATATATTCTCTGTCTCTGAGGAATAACTATGGTTTATTAACATAAGAGTGAGCCATAAAGATGGCATCATATGAACATCTGCATAAGATTACCTGATACTAAACTATGAGTAAAACAAAACCTTATATAAAAAGTGGTATATTTGAAATGTAGGATGTAAAAAAATTACTATAAAAATGCAACAAAAAAGAAAATTCTAGTATTGTTACTTCAAAGCAAAAGAAAAAAAAAATTTTTGTAAATGACATTCAATGGTACGTACTCAGAAAATACAAAAAATGTCATTTTTTGTAAATGACATTCAATGGTACGTACTTGTTCAATCTCCAACTTTATATCTCATACAATAGTATATACATGTAAAACCTTAGTAAGTTTTCAAGCAAAGGAGGAAATGTAAATTATAAATGAGGAAGCTGAGCCACAAACTATGTAACTTGCCCAAGGTCACATAGGTGGTAAACAGTAGAGCAAGGATTGGAACTCAGGTAAACTGCCTCTCATCTTTGAGTTATCATTATACTAGGGGCAGAAAAAAGGTCTTATCCCAGAAAAAGAAACAAAATTTCAGATGTGCAATTACTATAGCTATCAATTCTTAAATGTCTACCATGTACCAGACCTTAACATATATTATTGCTAATCCTGACAAACCACCCCAAAAATAGAAGTTATGTTCCCCATTTTCAAGAGAAGTAAACCAAGGCTTAGAGGGCAATGTGCCGCCAATCACACAGCTGGTGGGAGGGCTGGAATTAGAACCCAGGGTGCCTGGCTCCACAGTTTCTGCTCTTTCCAAAAGATTTTACTGCTTCTCACATAACCTATGAAAGAGAACGGACTTTTATGCCACTTAATATAGCAATTTGCAATGTTAAAAATGCTGTCCCTCATCCCTGGTCTAACACCTTGAGGGTTTTATTTTTAGACCAGCCTTCCCCAAAGGCTTCAAGTTTTCTACAGAACACCATTCCCTGAGGGCCTGAGGCAGCATGAGCACAAATAATGTGTTTTACAAAATGACCAAAAAAAAAAAAAATGTAGGGCAGTGACTAAAACAAGGACATTTCTGTGAGTTATATCATACTTTCACAATTAATAGAGCCAAAATGTGGATAAGGAAAATTCCATTATCCCTTATCCTCAGACACAATTTTCATATTGCTGACTAAAAATTACACTGGATGATTTCTTAAAATCCAAACACTTAAGACTTGGATAAACTATGGGAATAGAGAATGTTTTAGATTTTCTAAATTTTTATGTGCATGCTTTAGAACTCTGAAATCAGTTTAAAGTGGTCTAACACTTCAATTCCTTCAAAATGCAACTGGTAAGGTTGACACTCACCATTTATATGAATGCTTCCAGGAGCGAGATTAATTTAACTTCATGTGAGGAAGCCAAGATACACAATTCCCCTTTTAAATTTGTGGAGATTTATAAAACAGGTACTTTCTGATATATCACAAAGGAGAATTTCATCTTAAGTTAGTGATTTGCATGGACGTGAGAAAGAAAATAACAACTCAAAATTGGAATGGCTCTGATTCTACTTATAGGAGGTATCTAAAATAGTCAAACTCATAGAAGAGAACAGAATGGTAGTTGCCAGGGACTGGTGAGAGGGAGAAATAGGGACGTGCTCTTCAATGGTTATAAAGTTTGTTATGCAGGAAGAATAAGTTCTAATAATCTGCTGTACAACATAGTACCTGTATTAACAATAGAGTATTGCGTATTTTAATATATATTAAGAGGACAGATCTGATGTTGTGTTCTTACAAGAACACACACATACAAAACAACATGAGGAAAATTTTGGAGGTGATGAATATGCTCAGTGCCTTGGTTGTGGTGAAGATATCGCAGGTGTACGCATATGTCCAAACTCTTCAGGATGTATATGTTAAAGGCGTACAATTTTTTGTATATCATATATATCAATAAAGCTAAAAAATGTGATGCCTCATGAACTTAGACTTGAGATGATGCTCCTAAATAGACAAACTTTCATACAGATAAACCACTGAACACAGCATGACATAAGAAAACATTCCTCAAGGGTTTCCTGCTCTTCTCTCTACATTATTTTTTAAATGTAATCCGGTTCATGTTAATATGACCTGTACCACATACCAGATACTAAGACAGAATACAAAAGAAAAGAGGACACAACCCTTGACTTCAAAAATATTAAAACATTATAAAGATTAATGAAAAGGCTAATTATTCTGGTCAATTAATATAGTATCTTCAAATGGATGGATTCTTATTTGTTAATACAGGCAATATTACACATTAAAATTCTTAAAAATCAACGAATAATAATGTATATTCGCAAGTAAATCATAAATAGAAGGTGCAAAAAACCAACCATTGTTTGAAACAGTGTTCAGTCTCACTCAAGTAAAAATGAGAATTCAAACATAATGGAATATTAATTTTTTGTCTAGATTTTCAAAGGTTTAAACAAGATGAAAATAATTCTAGCAAGTTGATACTCCACCAATGGGAATGTAAGCCTATAGTAATTCAGGAAGCTATTTCAAAAGCCTTAAAAACATTCCTAGAGACTTCCACTTCTAGCAAATAAAGTCAAGCCTGCAGCAGACAAACACTCCCACCAAAAACAACCAAAAAAGCTAGATAACATTTTTACATCTCTTTGAAGACATCTAAGAGCCACCAAAGCAGGGAGAACCTGAGAGGCTATGATCTGAGAGAAATGAAGTATAGAAAAGTGAGGCACTCTGCAATTCGGGTAATTTTTCACCTGAAGGCATGAGCTAATTCTGAAATGCTAGCTCAGAGGTTTTCTCAAGGCAGCTGAGAAACCAAGAGCCTGCAAAGTGGCAGCTGAAAGGATTAAAAGCTGCTGAAAAGCTTGAAAGTCTGGTAAAAGAGGCAGCTGAAAGGCTGGGAAGCTGGGTAGAGCACAGTCTCAGTGGGCTGGAAGCTGGCGTTCTGGGTTCATGGAAAGGTTGGGAGAAACAACATCTGAAAGACGTCACTCGTGGAATAAGCATGAATAGCTCTCATAACAACCAAATATCAGCCTCTAATTAGCTCAAGTTTAAGTTTCTTAACATTTATTAAGTTTCCAAATCAAATATATTTTTAAGGCACAAACAGGATGTCAAAAGCACTGCCTATAAAGAATGATAAATTCACCAAAAGGTGAAATTATAAGAACAGAAAGGCAAGCCAAAAGGCAGAAGACATTTGCAATCACATACTGACAAAGGACTCATCCTTTGAATATATATATTTAAATGCCAACAAATTTGTAAGAAAAAGATAAACAACCCAGGCTGAAAGATAGGCAAAGGATTTGAACAAAAACTTCACAAACATATCCAAACAGCTAAAACAAAACAATACAAAACAAAATCCACAACATATGTAAACGTGTTCTTCCTCACCACTCATCAGGAAAATGCAAATGAAAATCACAATAAAATAAAAACCCAACAGAATGACTAAAGTTGAAAAACTAAATATAAAATATAGCAAATATTGACCAGGATGTGGTGCAAATGAAACTTCCATTCACTGGGAGTGGAAACGGGTAACTAGATAACAGTATGCTGTCTATGGTAAATTTAGTTATGCCCGCTCTGTTACCCAGTAATCCCACTCCTGAGTAATGAACAGAAATACTTAGATTTGTATACCAAAAGTTCAATACAAGTATATTCCTAGAAGCATTATTTGAAATATGAGAACAGCAAAAATGTCCATCAATAGAACTGATAAATCAATGTCATTATATTCATATAATCTAATACTACACAGCCATGAAAATGGGCAAAACTACTATAACACAACACGTGGATGAATCTCACAAATATAACACTGAACAAAAGACAGACACAAATATGTATATACAGTATTATTCAATTTATATAAAATTCAAACACAGGGAAAACTCATCTATGATGTTAGCAGTTTATTGGTTACCTTTGGGGAAGAGTAGGAGTTATGACTGGGAAAGGGTTTCTGGGAGGTTCATATATTCAGTTTTTTTCAAATTTCACTGAACTGTGCCTTTATGATTGCTACATCTTTCTGCCTGTTACACAAAACTTCAAAAAGTTTATGAAAATTAAATATTAAAACTTTGTACAAATTTTACTCCTCAGGATCCATACTTAAGAAATAACTTTATATTACCCAAAGCAATCCATAGGTTCACAGCAATCTCTCAAAATGTCAATGACATTCTTCACAGAAATATTTTTTTAAATGCTAAAATTTCTATGGAGCCACAGATCCCTTATAGCAAGAGTAATCCTGAGCAAAAAGTTAAAAAAATTTCATGGCTGGGCGTGGTGGCTCAGGCCTGTAATCCCAGCACTTTAGGAGGCCAGGGATCGCCTGAGGTCAAGAGTTTGCAACCAGCCTGGCCAACATGGTGAAACACCTTCTTTACTAAAAATACAAAAATTAGCCAAGTGTAGTAGTTCATGTCTATAATCCCAGCTACTTGGGAGGCTGAGGCAAGAGAATCACCTGAACCCAGGAGGCAGAGGTTACAGTGAGCCGAGATCGCGCCACTGCACTCCAGCCTGGGCGACAGAGCGAGACTCCGTCTCAAAAAAAAAAAAAAAAAAAAAAAAAAAAATTCATGTACGTCATAGTAAGAAATATGAAGCAATCTAAAGCTTTACATTTAAAAAACAGAATTATATGATTTATAAAATAGAATGTTGCACAGCAACTAAAACTGTTCTTGAAGAATATTTAATGACACGTAAAAATATTATGCTAGCATATTGAGTGAAGAAAAGCTGTATACATATAATACGTTCCTACTATGTTTTGAAAATTTTTTCAAAGACTTAGAAGAGAACATATCAAAATATTAACAAGCATCAGAGTGAACACGCAACCTAAGAATGGGAGAAAATTTTTGCAGTCTACCCATCTGACAAAAGTCTAATATCCAGAATCTACAAGGAACTTAAAAAAATTTACAAAAAGAAAACAAACGACCCCATCAAAAAGTGGGTAAAGGATATGAACAGACACTTGTCAAAAGAACACATTTATGCAGCTAACAAACACATGAAAAAAAAATTCATTATCACTGGTGATTAGAGAAATGCAAATCAAAACCATAATGACATACCATCTCACACCAGTTAGAATAGCAATCATTAAAAAGTCAGGAAACAACAGATGCTGGAGAGGATGTGGAGAACTAGGAACACATTTACAGTTGGTGGGAGTGTAAATTAGTTCAACCATTGTGGAAGACAATGTGGCAATTCCTCAAGGATCTATAACAAGAAATACCATTTGACCCAGCAATCCCATTACTGGGTATATACCCAAAGGATTATAAATCATTCTACTATAAAGACACACACACACATATGTTTACTGCAGCACTATTTACAATAGCAAAGACTTGGAACCAAACCAAATGCCCATCAATGATAGACTAGATAAAGAAAATGTGGTATATATACACCATGGAATACTACGCAGCCATAAAAATGAATGAGTTCATGTCCTTTGCAGGGACATGAATGAAGCTGGAAAACATCATTCTCAGCAAACTAACAGGAACAGAAAACCAAACACTGCATGTTCTTACCCTTAAGTGGGAGTTGAACAATGAGAACACATGGAGACAGGGAAGGGAACATCACACACTGGGACCTGTCTGGGGTGCAGCGTGAAAGGGGAGGGAGAGCTTTAGGACAAATACCTAACGCATGCGGGGCTTAAAACCTAGATGATGGGTTGATAGGTGCAGCAAATCACCATGGCACATGTATATCTGTGTAACAAACCTGCATGTTCTGCATATGTATCCCAGAACTTAAACTAAAATAAAGAAAAAGGAAAACCCAACTAAATTGTCGAAAAAACAAAAAACGGGTAGATCATGAGGTCAGGGATGGCTGGCTAACACGGTGAAATCCCGTTTCTACTAAAAATACAAAAACAAAATAAGGCAGGTGTGGTGGCAGGCGCCTATAGTCCCAGCTGCTCTGGAGGCTGAGGTGGGAGAATGGAGTGAACCCGGAAGGCGGAGCTTGCAGTGAGCCGAGATCGTGCCACTGCCCTCCAGCCTGGGCGACAGAGCAAGATTCTCAAAAAATAAAAAAACAAAAAAACAAAAAACAAACATATATTTCTGACCAGTAGGACAGTCTGTGGTACATTTTTCTCCAGCTTTTCTTTTCCTTATTTTCCAAATCTTGTAAAATGAGTTTTCTTATAGTCAGAAAAAAAAAAAAATCTTCTTGAACATTTCATATATTATAAGTTAATATTTCCTTTCAATGATCATAAAACATATTCCTTAAAAAAAATTTGTTCGTTAGGAAATACATTAAGACAGCAAGATAAGCATTCTCCTGTCTATCTCATCATGCCTGTTGTCCATGGATAAAATGAAATAAGGTATTTAAACATTTAGAAACTAGTGACAGGAGGAACTATTCAAATGTACCTTGTTAGGTAAGTGTTACTGTTATTACGCAAGAAATGTACTCTCATCGGTAAAGGGCACATGCTTCTTATGAGAATAGGATTTTGTTATCCCCTAATAAATAAAATTTAAATATGGTACTTTACCTAGTCACTACTTTTAAGTGTACCCCATATTTCCTGCAATTACTTACCTAGTAATCTAAAAAAAAGTCTTTGTCTTTTCATATTAAACTCTAGGTCATCTTTCCAGTTTCCACAAATATTCCCTCAGAATCAATGTAATTTTTTTAAAAAAGCAAAACAAGCCAAAAAAGCATGCTTATTTTGTTAATTTCATGCTATTCCACTAGAATTTTTTTTCATCCAGCTTTAGCATTGAACTGAATTTCTGGGTAGAGCTCAGCATGCCACTCACTTTTTTAACCTGTTCCCTTAGCAACTCTGTACTCATCTGACCCCATATGCCTATCTTCACAATTAGACATTTAATTTTTCCTTAATAGTCACAAATCTAGCACGAATTTCCAAGGACTTAAAATTAGTTTATCTAATCAAAACTAAATGTTTATACCATCATACTGGTGGTATTTCTTCTAAAAATGCTGGTACTCTCTTCACCGCATCTCACTACAAATGATTTTGGCGTGTTCTTTGGAGGGAATAAAAAGTCAGTCGGGGAAACAATAGTCTATCTATTGAGCAGTTCCACACTCTTCCTCCAGAAGCTCATTGTGCCCACCTTGGCAGTGGTCAGAGTGCCTGGTTGCTATTTACAAACTGTGTGTCACTGGGCAGGTTACTGAACCTCGGGTTTTTCATCAGAAAAAATGGAGATGATCATAGTGCAGTTTAGCTCATGAAGCTATAGCAAGGACTAAGCGAGATAGCAAATGTTAAGTATTGACACATAGTGCGCAATAAGTATGCACTCGCAGTTTCACTTAAGTCAGAAAAGAAAATCACATCCTCTACGACACCAACCCTTCAGTGACATTTAGGATTCTACTCCTTCACCCTTGCAAATGACTATTTTTCCATACCTCACCTCAAACTGAGTTTAAACCTCTTTCTCACTTCAAGATTCTGCGCTGTGATTTTTGATAAGATGCCTTTATTTCTCTTCCTCTAACTTACCTTTTTATTTCAGAAAAGTGACTTTCAAATACCTCTTTTCAGAACAAAAAAAAAATGGTACAGCTTCTTTTGCCTTTTCACGACTTTAAGCAGCGTCAGAATTCTACATATTTCTTACTCAACTTTCTAGGAATAGTCTACTACAACTATGCCCAGAGTATTCCTCTATCCCCAGATGCATCTGTAGTCTAGCTTACTTGTTTTTCATAACAACACTTTTTGTTGCTGACTGTGATTATCCCTGAGAGCTCCAACCAAGTCAATTCAACAAATAGGTCTCAGGCAACAATCATGTACCAAGCCCATATATGACATGATATCTACTAAAAACAAGTGAAGGACACATATACATATACCACGGTCTCCTCTTTCTTCCCACACCAGATAACATCACTATCTGAGACAGTTCAAGCATAATCTCTTGGTACAACAGACACATCTGGTAGACTCCCTACCCTACCTCTCCCCCATCAACTAGGTACCTCGTTTCCAAGGGTATAATAGAAATTTCATAGAACATAGAATCAGAAGACCTTCACAACACCATCAGATACCTCAAATAACCTCATGATTGTATATACAACAGTCAACCATACACACATACTTAAAAAAAAAAAAATCAAAGGATGGATCCTCAGTCCTTTGGTCCTGCACTATGTAAATGTAATGAATTACCATAGCAAATTCCAATAATGAACACAAAGAAAAATATAGGATTATGAAATTTTTTCATGAGTGGGAAACCACAAAATAACACAAGGGAAACATCACTGAAAGAAAGATCATTCTGCTCTAACATACACCATTTCAAAATAGGATTGGTGAAGAGCAACGCTGACTCATGCTCAAAAATAACGGCGAATCTGTTTTGACCTTGATTCACTGCTATGATCAAAATAATTATGGTTAACTTAAGAAGGTTCTGAAGAAAAGGTTCTAAAGATCATACTAAAAATACTTAGAATTTTAAAATCTATGAAATAAGACTTCAGTTTTAGTATTCGAAGTGACCACCAGATAAAGACAAAAGAAATGTTGACAGCGTCATCATGCACCAACCGAAATTACCTTCACTTGCACATCTTTCCCTGATACTCAGTCTTCCACCACGCTATCCAAGTATACTATATAAATCTTTGGCATATACTTTTCAACTTGACTTACACACTTCTTTAAATACATTTCCATCCTTCCCTTAACAAACAGTTGCTAAGCACCTGCTCTAAACCAGCTTCTGACTAAGCACTACTTACAATGGGAAACAAACTGGATATATCTCCTGATCTTATGTAACTTACAAGTTCATCAGGGAGACTCACACTACTCATATGGTAACTCCTGGGTTATGCCATGATGTATGTGCTGTGAAGAAAAACTCAGGATGCTACAAGAGTGAAAAACAGTGAAAACATAATTCCTCATTTACAGTCATGTACTGTTTAATGACATTTTAGCTAAGGGCAGACCACTATATGACAGTGGTTTCATAAGATTATAATGGAGCTGAAAAATTCCTTTCATTAGATTATAATGGAGCTGAAAAACTCCTATCACCTAGTGACATCGTAGCCATCACGGCTTTGTAGTACAACACAATATTCATGTGTTTGAAGTGATGATGGCATAAACAAACCTCCTGTGCTGCCAGTTGTATAAAAGTCTAGCACATACAGCACACAATACTGAACAAACATAATAAAGGATGTTACTGGTTTATGTATTTACTACTCTACACTTTCTATTGTTATTTTAGAGTACTACTTATTAAGATTTCTAAAAGTTAACATAAAACAGCCTCAAGCACATCCTTCAGTATTCCAGAAGAAGGCATTGTTATCACAGGAGATGACAGCTCCATGTGTTATTGCCCCTGAAGACCTTCCAGTGGGACAAGCTATAGAGGTGGAAGACAGTCATACTGGCCCTGTGTAGGCCTAAGTTATTGTGTGTTTGTGTCTTAGTTAACAAAAAGCTTAAAAGTTAACAAAAAAAATTTTAATAGAAAAAGGCTTATAGAATAAGAATATAAAGAAAATGTTTGTATACAAATGTACAATGCACTCATGTTTTAAGATGTTATCACAAAAAAATGAAAAAGTTTTAAGAAATTAAAAAGTGTATAAAGTAAAAAATTTACAGTAAGGTATTACTGAAGAAATTTTAAAAATAAATTTAGTGTCACCTAGGTATATTGTGTTTATAAAGTCTACAGTGGTGTACGTTAACATCCCAGACTTTCATTAACTCACCACTCACTCACTGACAGAATAACCTTCCATCCTGCAAGCTCCATTCATGGTAAGTGCTCTATACGGGGTACTATTTTTTCTCTTTTACACCATATTTTTACTGTACCTATGTTTAGATATATAAATGCTTACAGTTGTGCTACAATTGCCTATAGTATTCAACACAGTAACATGCTTTACAGGTTTGTAGCCCAGAGGCAATAGTATACACCATAATATAGCCTAGGTGTAGAGCAGGGTATACCATCTAGGCTTGTGTGAGTGCACTCTATGACGTTAACACAATGAAGAAATTGCCCAATGACTCATTTCTCAGAACATTTATGTGTCCATGTCTTCTTATAACACTCTCTAAAGCTCATGCTCTATGATAGCAAGGTATTATCTACTAAGATGAATCTCTAAGTACTAGGCTAAAGACTAGCATATTTTAGTTTTCAAGTTATAGTTTATTTGTTATAGTTTGGTAGGCAAAAAGTGGGAAAGAATAGGTCATGAGGAATAAGAGCAGAAAGAAAATAAAGACCAAAAACAGATGTCTTTCACTGTAAGAACAGATAAAATTTTACAATATGCATGTGGTCCTGAAAAAATGTCTTCTAAAATCAAATTGCTGGCAAACCATTTTAAATTCAACAATATTTAATATTTCTTAAAATCTTACTAGCTGAAAGACTCTACTGAATCCTGTTATAAAGCAGAATTCATCTAAACAAAAAACTAAATCCTCTAAAACAACCCCATTTCTACTATTTCTAAATTTTAATATTCAGTCAAGTTTTCTGTGCAACCAACAACTGGAAAGGACTACTCCAAGTAAAAGGGCTACATAATTATCATTCTAAATTCAAAGTACTGCATGTCACCTACCAACATAAACCCTGCTCACTCCCCACCAAAAATGACTTAGCAAAAAAAATGTTTTAAAGAAAATCTGCACTATTCATTTTGAACTTTTAAAAATGAAAAAAAAAAAAATCAGGATGATAAAATGGCTGTGTTCTTAACACCAAAGAACAATTTATCATCATGCACCACAGTCATAAGGGAGAAAGGGTCCAGTGGGAGGTTGTGGTGTTTCCCACTGATAGTGTTGCAAGTTATTGTCCCCACACAGTAAGACACCTGCCACTGGTCTTCTAGTTCTCTGCTCAAAGATTAAAGCACCGGTAAAAGCTTTGCAAGATCACAAAGAGCTGATGCAACTGATATTAAGACTGGTAAGACCAAAGACCCATAGGATATTCAATGGCTCAGCATTAACTGTGCACACAAAAGTCAGAAATGCAATTCCTGGATTTTCTCTCAAACCAAAGGCACAGAATGAAAAGTATGAAATATTGTTTATAAATATCACTGCTTATACTTATGCAAAGCTTTTCCATTTGTATTATACCTCACTCATGCTTACTCATTTTATTTCATCTAGCAAATAGGGCCCATGAGAGATTGACTAACACCAGAAAGTGATGTGTATATGTGTATGTATGTGTATATTCAATATATATTCAATTAGGGCAAGAACCACTGCAACAATGTGACCCAAATGCTGAGTTTGTATAACAGGTGATGAAACAAATGTGAAAATTCTTATATGCAGAGTATTTATTACACTGGAATTGAGCAGGAAAAAAATCAGACTTGAACATAGGGTCTGGGAGAAACAACATTCAGTGAAATGATCAAGTCTCAAGTTTGTATAAGATAAAAAAGAAAATTCTCCCTCCTACAAGGGCCACAGACTAAATGGATTCTTTATAAAATGTGGCTTTTGATATGAGGGTCTTCTATCTACTAAAAAAAAAAAAAAAAAAAAAAAAGCTACTAGAGGGACTGTTTGCAGGAAGTTTATTCCAACCTAGAATCTAGATATGAGCAAAGATCTTACCAAAGTGAGATTCTATTATGTATGCTTCAAAGATTATTTCCATTTTGGTGCCTGTTTACTCAAGGTGAGGAAAAGTAAAAGGACAAAAAGATAAACTTTAAAACTGAAAATGTAAAAACAGCACAGAAAATAGTAAAGGCTTAATTTTATGACATGGAAGCTTAATTTTATTCCATCATCACCTGATGAATGGAATCATTCTCCAAAGATAATCAAGCTAATTACCTTAGTCTTTTTTTAAAATTTATTCAGCTTCGTTTGCTACTATATCTGCTTTTATTGCTAACGTACAGCAACTGAGTATTGAGAGATATAATGCTGAAGTTCTTCAACCTTTCTAGTAACTAACTGTCCATCACAATCAAGGTTGCATCCACATCACCATATCACGTAGGATTAAAAGTAAAAATTTGAAGATGTTATAAAAACTAAAAAATAAGAAGAATAAAAACAAACATTACTTTAAAATATTTACCAAGATGGACCATTTCAAATAAGCATAAAATAACTGTTCCTTTTTAAAAGTCAAGTACCCAGAAGAACCCTGCAGTTTGCCATCTTTAACTTGCTTTTGAGAATATAAGTAAGGAATCTGTGAACCATGGATGGCTTTTTAACTTTAGCTACTACCATTTTAAAGGCAAAGCATAGACATATGAAGGAACAGAAAGCTAAATGTGACTGGCAATGTCTTTCCAGCTGGAAGATGAAACCAAATTTAAAACAAGGAGCTGGTAATAACTTTCTAAAAAAACAAAACACAAAACTAAATACTAAATGACTGTAAAAATGAAGTTTGGGACTGAAGAACAGAAAGTGCTGACAACAACATTATATACAGAAATTTCTAATTTATTAACAGAGAAAAATGTCAAATTAAAAATTGAAATTAAAAAGAGAAAGGTATTTTGCTATCATATTGTAATACATTAACGGCTGCTTTTTCTTTTCAAAAGCAAATGCTCTACAGTAAGACTAGTTAAGGTCTGCTTATTAATCTGAATAACAAAGATATTCTATTTTATACATGTTTATGATCTCAGAAATAAAATAGTGTCTTTAGTATAGTCAAATTAAAATCATTTGAGTTGCGATTATAGAATTAGAATATTTGTCAGAATACCTCAATGGCAACCAGGGACTTCATGGGACCAATATTTGCTAGGGAAAAAGTGAACAGAAAATAAACTCTACCATGTCAAAGGAAACAGAAATAAAAATTATATTTTATTACATGAACAAAGTACACCATGGAAAAAAGAAAATAATCTCTCCCAAAAGATCTGTAACCACAAGATACATTTTAAGAAATAAGGCATCATCAAACAGAAATCTAATTTAAAATGTGCCGAAGTCAGTACACCACCCAAGCTAGTAGGCAACAGGAAATATATTTCCCCTCTGGAGGAACTCACCTTCAACACAGGCCTGAAATAATTACCGCAAAATTCCAAGGCAAGTGAACACAGCCTTAAAAAAAAAAAAAAATCACAAAAACCTCAAAATAAAGTAAGATGAGTGATTAAGAGCAAGGGGAAAAAAAGACAAACTCACAAAAGACTTCAGTTATAAAAATTATTAGACAAGGAATATAAAAATAATAACTGCTTAGAATTATGACCAGAAGACGAGCAGATTTGCAAATAAAGTTCTACATATGAAAACTATAACTGATATTAAAAACTAAATCGACAAAGTGTCATATTAGACATAGTTGAAGTGAATAAACTGCAAGTTAGAACATAGGAAATTTTTCCAAATACAATCAAGCAAAAACAATGAAAGGTAAGAGATAAAAGGGATGAACTAAGGAAGAAAAACATAGAAAGTCTACCAGACATGGAATTGGAGTTCCAGAAGGAGATCATAAAATTAATGAGAAAATATTCAAAAGGATTGTAAATAGGTTTCCAGAATTCCTGAAAAATGCTAGTCCTCAATGTAGCCTATCTAATGCCAAATATGTTAAAATTCATGCCCAAAAACATCAGATCAAAAATTCAGAATAGAGAGAGAGAATATCTTTAAGGAGAAAGAGAGCATCTTTAAAAGATCTTAGAAGGAACCAGAGTTTGGAAAGATAAGTTCCCTTACGAAGAAAAAAATGAGCTTGACTGCTTAATTCTCAATGATAATAAAATTCAGAAGACAATAAAATGATATTTTTGATAATTCCTTTCAGCAAATTAAAAGGACTGTCACAAACAAAAATCTCTCTCTCTCCCCCTCTCCTTCTCTCTTTCACACATACACACACTCACTCAACAGAGGAAAATTAAAGGATATGTCAGGCAAAAGAGAAATGATCCCAGATAGAAGGTCTGATAGACAAGAACAAACCGGGTGGAAAGATATTAATGAATAAATGGCTAAATATAACAGACACTGTATAAAGCAATAAAAGTAATATCTAACTTGAGAGAGAAAAAACAGGCTAGAACTAAAATACTCAACAACAATGACATGTAAGTTGGAGGAAGGTATTATAAGAGTTAAACAATTCCTAAAAAATGAAATGTCACAGACTGGGTGGCTTGAACAATAGAAATTTATTTTCTCACAGTTCTGGGGGCTAGAAGTCCAAGATCAAGGTACTATCTGGATGCATTTCTGGTGAGGCCTCTCTTCCTGGTTGGTAGACATGTATGATCTTACATAGCCTTCCCTCTCTATGCAGAGGGAAGACAGAGATCTCTGTATCTCCACAGAGATCTTACTGGATCATGGCTCCACCCTTATAATCTCATTTAATCTTCATTACCTCCTTATAAGCCCTATCTCCAAATACAGTCATATTGAGGATTAGGGCTTCAGCATATGAATTTTGGGGGATACAATTCAATTCCGTAATAGAAGGCAAGGATATTAACTTTAGACTAGATAAAGATGAGTATATATTAAAATTGTCTGGGTAACCACTAAAATAATAGATGTAGAACTTATAGCCAATCTCCTGACCCCCCAAATAAATAAAAATAGTAAAAAAAAAAAAAAAAAATTGGGGCAGGGGGTCAGTCTATCCAAAAGAAGGCAAGACAGGAAAGAAGACAACGAAAAAGCAGAATAGAAAATACATAATAATATGATAAATAAATCCAAGTCACTCTTCATTCTAAACTCTCCAGTTAAAAGCAAAGATCCAGCTATATGCTATTTACAAGAGACACATCTAAAATCATAAGGATATAGATGCAACATTAAAGCCAACAAGTAGGGAAAGGTGTGTCAAGCCCATCATAATCTATAGGGGACTCTATATCATTTTATTACTATCAAAGAAAAAGAGACTTTAATTCAAATTATACTATTAGAGATACAGAAGGTATGACATATGACAAAAGGGTTAATTTCCCACAAAAATATTTAAAAATCTAAACTTGTATGCATCTAATAATAAACCTCAAAAACATATAAAGTAAAAGGTGAATTAACCAGATGAAAATAATAAATCCGTAATTATAATCTCTCAGTAATTAAATGATCAAGTAGATTAAAACATCAAGAAGGATAAAGACTTAAACAGCACATTTAAAATTTTCATCTTATGGAACACATGAAACTGCATCCAGAAACTAGAGAATACATATTGTTTTAAAGCTACACATGGAACACTTATTTGTAGAGAAGACTTGCCATTGTCCATGGAGCTAACCTTAACAAGAATCAAAGAACTGGTAAGATACAGACCACATCCTCTGACCATGTCACAAATAGTTTAGAGATCACCTACAACCACAACAAAATATGCTTAGAAATTAGGAAACATGATGCTCATTAACTCATGGATTAAAGAAATCATAGAAAATACTTAGGGCAGACGCGGTGGCTGATTCCTGGAATGCCCACACTTTGGGAAGCTAAAATGGGAAGATGGCTTGAGCCCATGAGTTCAAGACCAGCCTGGGCAACATAGCGAGACTTCATCTCCACAAAAAATAAAAATAAAAAAAAATTAGCCAGGCATAGTGGCATGCACCTGTAGTCCCAGTTATTCAGGAGACTGAGGTGAGAGGATCGTTTAAGCCCAGGAGGTCAAGGCTACAGTGAGCCATGATCACACCACTGCACTCCAGCCTGGCTAAAAGAACGAGAACCTGTCCTAAAAACAAAGAAAATACTTAGAACTGTATGAAAACATAAAAAATTCTGATAAGCAGCTAAAGTGATGATTCAAGAGAAATTTATACTCTGAAAAAGCAAGACTCAAAACTGAGCTAAGCACTGAACCTAAGAAATTAGAATAAAGGCAGGAATAAACATAAAAACATGGAAACAAAAGAGTAAAACCGAACATGTTAGAAACAAATATATAAATATTTTCAAAGAAGCAACTTTTGGCTTTGCTGATCATCTCTACTATATATTATATATTATATACAATACATTAAACAACAAAAAACAAATTACAGCTACAAACAACACTGATGAATCTTAAAAAATATAACAATGAGCAAATGAAGCAAGCATAAAAGTATAAATATTTACAGTAGTAAAATTCCCTTTATGTAAAGGCCAAAAATAACCACACAAAGAGGGTTGATAAAGCAAGAGTTGCCTCCATGTGAGGAATGAGTAGACAGAGGAATGCTAGGTATATTTCTTAACTTTAGTAGTAAGTCCATGAGTATTCAATTTTTTAAACTTAAAGGCATGTTTTATGCAATTTTAAATGTACAATGTGCTTCACAATAAATACTCTTTAAAAATAACATGGCAAAATCAGTCTCTAAAGGATATTCTGAACTTTCCTATACAGTGAACATCCACAAGATCTCACGAAAAAAAATTTACCTGTTTAACCTATTCATGTCTGTTAGATTCCAGACTGAAAATATAGTTCCTGTTATTTGAGATAGTAAAAAGGAAAATGATACTTATCTAAACAAACAACAAAAAAATGTATTTAGCACTTATCCAAGTGCTAAAACAGAGGTAAGCACCAGGTATTAAGGGAACAGATAACCTAAGCCTGACTTAAAGGAGGAAAGGCAACTATTCCACAGTGAAGAAAACAATGTCTGGAAAACAGTAATTGTCCCAGAAAGCATGTTTGGGAGTACACGTGTGTTTACCTTCTACATTCAGAACCAAATTCTAAAAATGAAAAATGCAAATATAACTGCATTCACTCGGATCATGTTTGATAGCTAAAGATAATTTTAGTTTCAAAAATAAAAGGGAGAATTTCTCTCTACATTTAGCCGTCAGTGTTTAAGTTTCTATCTTTTCCTGACTTTTGCTCATTTTATAGCTCTAGTTTTGTTCCAAGAAGTGACCACATGCTTCTGTAGTAGCCAGAGTGATACTCAACTGATTTCAAAAGGGAATTTCTGGCTAAGAAGAAGTTTCGTATTATTGACAGAAAGGAAGAAAGATACAAATATATAGATAAAATATAGATGTAAACAAACACATGCACATACACATACACACACAGCTCAAAGCTAAATTTTGTAAATTTAAACCTTCCAAATTTATTTTAAATGTTAAGAGTCCAGGAGTTGGCAGCAAAGTGCAGAAAACAGAATATTTTTACATTTTAGAGATGACTATACAGAAAATGACATTCATTCACTCTATCATTCCACAATTATGTATCAATATGTGGGCAAGAGGGCAGCTGGCAATACAGTAAACTGAAATTGAAAAAGGGACAGCATTCTCACGGCACACTCAACTACTGTACCTGTTTAGCTGGAGGTCACATTTATAGTTATAACTGAGCACTCATGAATGGTTTGGGATTGAGGCTAAATCTCTATAAACAACTAGGTTACTTCATTTGGAAAAAGCAATCAGGTCTGGGTTCAAACCCTATCTGATTTGACTCTTTCATATTACACTTACCAAAAACACACACACACACACAAAACTGTAGAAGATAAACAGGGAAGACAATGATTAGCTCTACAGATTTTATATTGGGAATAATAAAGTGCCTTGAAGGCAATGAAAAATATCAATGCTCTTTTATTCCTCCCCAAAAATTCTACATCTAGGGCTTTACCCAAAGGGAATAACCATCGATGCATATAAAAATTGAGCTATAGCAAGGCACAGTGGTTCACACCTGTAATCCCAGCACTTTGGGAGGCTGAGGCAGGCGGATCACTAGAGGTCAGGAGTTCAACACCAGCCTAACCAACATGGTGAAAACCCCGTCTCTACAAAAAATACAACAATTAGCCAGACATGGTGGTGGGCACCAGTAATCCCAGCTACTCAGGAGGCTGAAGCATGAGAATCCCTTGAACCCGGGAGGCGGAGGTTGCTGTGAGCCAAGATTGCGCCACTGCATTGCAGCCTGGGCAACACAGTGAGACTCCATCACAAAATAAATAAATAAATAAATATAAAAAAATTGAGCTGTAAGATAGTCATTACTGTAGAGCTGAAGAAAAAAAATTATATCCCCAATAAATTATGATACATCCATAGAATAATATGATTCAGAATTTAAAATGTTACAGATCATTCCATGACAAGGGAAGTGGTTCATCTTTATGTGAAAATTACAAAGCAATAGATATACACTAAGGGCCATTTTTAGAAATTAAAATATCATAGTATTTTTCTATATGTATATAAAAATAGATACCAAAATGCTAATAATAGTTATCACTGGGTGTAATTCTTCTTTTCTTTTCTTTTTGCTTGTCTGGATTTTCTAAATTTTCTTTTCTTTCTTTTTATTTTTGAAGACAGGGTCTTTCTCTGTTGTCCTGGCTAGAGTGCAATGGTATGATCACGGCTCACTGCAGCCTCAACTTCCAGGGCTCAAGTGATCCTCCCATTTTAGCTTCGCAAGTAGTTGGGACCACAGCCGTGTGCCACTCATACCTGGCTAACTTTTTTTTTTTTTTTTTTTTAACCTTTTGGAGAGACAGGGTCTCCTCACATTTCCCAGGCCAGTCTCCAACTCCTGGGATCAAAGAATCCTCCCACTTCGGCCTCCCAAAGTTCTGGGATTACAGGCATGAGTGGCCATGCCTGGCCTCTAAATTTCCTATAATGAACAAGAATAACTTATAAAGGAAGAAAAAATCTATTATATCATGAGGGTGGAGGGTAGGAGGAGGGAGAGGATCAGGAAAAATAATTAATGGGTACAAGGCTTAATACTTGGGTGATGAAATAATCTTTACAACAAAGCTCCACAGCATAAGTTTACCTATGTAACAAACCTGCACTTATACCCCTGAACTTAAATAAAAGTTAAAAAAAAAAAAAAACAGATTTGAAACCTTGAAATAGTAACTATACATGAACTATAGAAACAAAAACAAGAAGTTCCCAACATTACCAAACCTGTAAGTGGGTGCAAATTTATGTAACTTATAGAAAATGGAGAAACCTGATACTCAACTTATACTCAAATCTCCTATCATTCAAGAAATGAATAATGCAAAAGAAGGAAAAACATGTGAAGAAGTGCTGAGTGGGAACAAGTTGAGAGAAGAGACTTTCTGCTAGTGCTAGACAGTGTGAAACTTTACAAGGTATCATGGTTTATGCAGGGTTAATCAAAATGGAGTAGGAAGACTGTGTGCTTCAAATACAAGGGAAATGGAGTAAGTTAAAATGATGAAAAGAACGGATCTTATTACAAAAGCACACTTATCTGAACATTTTTCCCTCTGGAAGACAATGGATGTTATGCCTACACCCAACTCCCTTTGTATCCACATCCTCCCAGGATCAACTTAGAGCAAAAAATCCTGCACCAGACAGCCTCAGCCAAATACCATACCAAACACATGGGATAGATTTAATTGATTCTTATATAATTTTCAGTTGAAACTTACTCTGATCTAAACCTCAGGCTTCTTTAAATGTCTACAAATGTTCTCTCTCTAAAGTTACCTACGCATTTGTTTTCGTTTTGTTTTATATTGTTATTGTATAAAGTAGGAAGATGTAAAGATGCCTCACTTTAGGAGAAAGGTAACAGCTAGAATACAGAATCATGTCCCTTCTTCACCAGCCTCCCCAAGGCAGATCCTTAGAAGTTTCCACAGAAAAGAATTTGCCTTAAATATTTTTCAAACACTTTAATAACACAGACTGAGCTAAGTCAATTGAGAGAAAGAAGTTAACCAAGAAGGTCTGCTCAAAAACCCTAAAAGGTACATAAAGCTTATAACTATAACAACATATAAAGGTTTAAATTGAAAATGATCTAAGAATTTGAAAAAGATCTAAGAATCAATTAATATATATGCCAGGTGATTGGTACAGTATCTGGCTGGGGGTGTTTTTAATCCAAATTGGATCTGGGAAGATGTAATTCTTTAGCATATCACTCAAAGGAAATGCTGATAATAATAATCCTATTATTAATTTCAATAGGCAACCACAAGATTACCCCCATACCTGCAAATATACCATCTATTCCCCAAGACCTGAGGGCTGTGTCAAAATCCAACTTTTCTAACTCTTCATTATGTTTATAACAAATATAAATGAACTTTCCTGTATATTAAGCTAGAGTTTCATGCTTGAGTTTTCTGAATCTTCTGTCATACAAACAGCAATGAATATAAATCTTGTCCATATTTACTGGTGCAGAGGTTAGAATGCCTTTTATCCTATGTGTCAAATTCAAAGCCTGAAACAGCTTGCTGTCAGCTTCGGAAACCATTTTTACAAGTATGGCATACTGCCTCAAGCCAACCAAATACTAAAGCATGTTGGGCTGCCCACACTTCAAATCATTTGGAATATTCTCTTGTTTTGTGGTTGCAAAAGTACCTATTTCGTGGATCATCTAGTTCAAATTAAGGGCACATCTAACCTTAAACAGAAAATTCCCAGGAAACTGAAACTATAACTGACCAGGATCACATCAGCTCTGAAGGTCCATGATCTCAGGCTCATAGTCAAACATGTCATATGTTATGTTTCGAAAGGTGAGGAAATACAACATAAACTCTATGAAACTCATTAATGTTTTCAAGTAAACACTAAGAATTCATCCTAAATATACATATGTCATAGTTGCAAAAAAAGGAAAAACTGCCACCTGCAACAAAGTAAAGGTCATTTGCAGCAAATATAAACACATTTCTGGTAAACAGCTAGCAAATTAAAGAAAAAAAAACAGCCTAATAGATTATTTCATTTCATTTCTAATTTTCATACATATGCTGAAATGTAGCAGCTTCAGCTGTGAAATGTGGTAACAAATATACCAAAGGTGAATGAAATAGTTTTGCTTGCAGTAACTGGAGCACTGTATTTATACACATTGTTTTTCCAAGCATTAATGGGTCCACCTCTCAAATCAAGCACTTAAGACATCATTTCACAAATTTGGAGTACCAGAACTTCCCCCAAGGTTTGACGCTCATGCCTTTGAGACATACTCTCTAAATCCCAGACCTATGAAGAATGTCGTAAAGGTTATTTTTGAAGTGTTAAAAAAAAGAAAACACTATATTGACAAACTAAATTTTACCTAAAATTTGCCTACTGAAGCTTAAGAAATACCTGGTTCAATTATCCATTAGTGGGGCAATTCAATCCATTTGAATAGATAAATGTGGTTAGGATATGGCTCCCTGATCCAAGCCTTGTTAAGAGTTCAAGAACATATTGAAAACCAGTGCTTTTTAACTTAACTGATATTGACTAAAATGCTGAAAAGATGACAAGCCCTAGCAATAACCATTTTTAGCTGATCTTTTAGACCTGCTGTTCTTGGTGCACACATATTATTAGGTTCCTAAAATGGTTCTCGTGTTTTTTATATATTCAATAGTATATATAGATATGGTATATATAATTATACTATATATAGTATGGATACATAAATATAGGTATATGTGTGATATGGATATATACATATATAAATCCACGTGTGTGTATCATTTCCAAAAGACTCATTCACAAAACAATCATCCCAAATTAAATACACCATATACAAAATCTCAAGGTGCTCAAATAACTCTAGAAACTAAGTCACATCCACCTAAGAACACTAAATTCTTACTTTCTTGCTTGTAGTCCAGCAAACTTAAGGTAAAATAGTAACTACATTCGGGTTTTAGTTATATTTATTTTTCCTAAGCAAATTTTCTCCAAGAATGCTCGGTTTGCTGAAAATTTTCAGAAAATGCTTGAGATGGTGAGTTGTTTTCTTTTTTTTCAGTTTTGGTACTGGTATATTTTACAGTAAAGTGACAAAATTGTACTTAAAGATGAGAAGTCTATATCCCAAACAAAATTTGACAGTATTAATGGTTATTCTGGGACGATTTTCTTCGAAAACTTCCCACTGCAAACAATGTTTCCTACACTATCCCCTGTCTGCCTCGGTAGTATACTTTTCACACACAAAATTGTATGTAACGCATATACCAGAAATACTTCAAGGCACTCTTTTATTTAAGCTCCCACATTCTGTTTTTATTGTTCAAAATGATCTGCATGTTCATAATTGATGTAAAATCAATTATGTCACTAACATTTTGGCTATGCAACACTTTACAAAACATAGGGACTTTTCATCAGCACCTTTGATTTGTAGTTGGCAATGTGGTGAATAAGGCAAACAGGAATAGTGGTGTGGCAGAGACCTGGGGGTGTGAGAAAATGGGGCTTCCTTTACCCACAGGACATGTGGGGGAAAAAAAAAAAACTTAACCACGTCTGCGATAAATGTACTTTTATGTTAGGTTTCATCAAATGAAACACGTATTACATACCTCGTCCATAGATTAGAATGTCTGAAGCAGTATCAGCTTATGCAAGAAACATGAGGTTCTATCCATGATTCTTAGAAACACTACTCCTAGAACTGGCTGAAGGCTTCTTAATCCAACACATAATGAAAAACAAGCTCACCAACAAAGAAAGAGAAATCCTATTTTAAAAACATATGGTTTAAACTTCATCCTACCTCACTAAAAACCTGCATGCTACTACAGGGATGCCTGTATTCCCTAAGTGTCGAGACTGAGTCTAAACATTCCATCAAAGACTAAACAATAAATGAAAATTTGGGCTAGCCCTGGGGGAAATTTTCATAAAGATATGTTGTTGGGGTTTTTTTTTTTAAGCACTCTGAGCCTCCACGAATATTTTATTATTAAAAAGAAGAATGTTTCCGAAAAGAGGCAGAGGAGAGAAGACTGAAATCAGGGTGACGCTGAAAACCAGCCAACACACACAGCGCTGCAGAATGAACCACATGGAAGAGGGAACCTCTCGTTTAACTGTTGGAGCGCGAAGGCACCTTTCGCTCCCGCCAACAAGGTAAATTTCAGCACTCAAGCAGCGAGACCACCGTGTAAAAGTTCAAGTGGAGCCCATCTCCTTCCTCTTACTCCCAGCACTGAATTCTCGACCAGAACAGCCCAGCAGGGAAGGAGCCGGCGCGGGGTGCACCTCTGCAGGCGACCGTTTTCCTAGAAGGCCTAACCGCTCAGACGGGCAGGGGACGGGGGCAGGCGGCCCGGGAGAAACCGAGTCCCTGCCGGGCCCCCACCGTGTGGCGCCGACCGAAATAACTCCAGTCCAGCTGCAAAAATCCTCCCGAAAACCCAAGCTTCTCCGGCACAACTTCGGTCTCCCCAGCCTAATTTCCCCCCACGCACACTGCCGAACCGCTCGCCCTGCCCAGCCCGGCGGATGCAAGCGCTCCCCGCCCTGGGCGGCTACCTGTCCCGCGGGCCAGAGACCCCCAGCCTCACCTCAAGCGAAAAGCAGCGCGCGGGCGCCCGCGGAAGAGCCCAGGGAGCATGGCCCCATGTAGTCCCTCCCGGAACTTTCCTGACATAGCACTTCTCTCCTCCGCTGCAGAGAACAACGCTGCCAGGCGGAGGAGGAAGGAGGACGACGAGGAAGAGGTGGTGGCGGCTATAGAGGCGGCGGTGGCGGGAGCTGGAGCTGAAAGTGAGGAGCATCGCGGACGAGCGCCGCCGCCGCCGCCTCGCGAGCTACCGAGGGGTTCCCGCCCCCAGGGTAACCAACGCTCCCTCTTAAAGGCGCAGGCCCCGGTTTTAGACCGTGAGGTGAGTAGGAGGAGAGGAGAAAGAGGGAGGAGGCAAGTAGAGACTGAGAGATCCCGGGAGGCCACGCCCCAGCTGCCCTAGGGCGGATCGCCGGCCCCTTTCCGCCGCTCTCCGCCTTGACTTCCTCTATACTCAGCTCGCGTCGCTCCTCTACCTGGGCAAAGGCATGGAGGGTACCGCAAGTGCGCCCACCTGGCACTGAGGCAAGCCTCGCCGTTGGCCAGCGCCCTCAACCCCACGCCCCTCTTCTAGAGGGTCGCTCCGCCCCTAATCGCTGGCAGTCCTTTTAGGGTCCTGGTTTCCCGCTCCCACGGCCCCCAAAGTGCACCTCCAGTGGCGACTGCCCAGTGGAATTGCGTTCCCCGAGGCTGCTTGCGTTTCTGCCTTGGTTATTCTTCCTCATTTCCAACACAATCATGAGGGTCTCACCTAGGCGCCCAGAAGACTGAAATAACTGAAAGCCAGCTGGGGCCCCTAGACGGACCCCTGAAGGTGTCCGTGATGTGTGGCAGGGGAGACTTGCCAGGTATCCTTCTTTCTCTGGTGCTCTGTTCTCTTCCAATGGCCAATTGCCAGCTGGCCTCCCACTGGATTTCTAAAACGATTCACTTTCATCAACAGATGGGCTGTAAAGATGCCAAACAACTCAGGAAGACCCCCTAGAAAAAGTATCGCCTTGAGACAGTGGGAAATGCTGCTTTCAGTGACAAGTGATATTTTCAGCTATTACCAACATATGTGATCATTACTGAGGCCACAGCCTCCGGTGGTGATGCCCAGGAGGCTCCCAGCATCAGCAGCTATCATCACCCTAGAAAGAGACCACAGCAGCAGTGGGCATGAGCAGCAGAGGATTGCTACTATCCACGGACTTGTTTTTCTACCTCATGGTTCCAACCCTTGCTTCTTGGACCTATGGGTCTTCAGCATAGTGTTGTGCCGTTTGTACTCTGCACTATGTCCCCTGGCTCAGGAGGTGGGCAGGCAATTTGGAGTTAAGATCTAGCTTGGGTTCCAGAGCACCAGTCCTAGCACAAAGCTCAGAGAGTGGCATTTCTTCATTCACACAAAGGCACTTGCATGGGCCATCACTACCCTGAGACTGGACTAGAACATCTCAGTTCTTTGTCTCCTGCCACCTACAGCTGTGAAACAAGCACTTGTGTTGAACTTGAAGAAGAAGAAGGCAAGAAGAGACTATGCAAAAGGTTGGAGAAACTTCTGTAACCAGATGGAGAGGAAATAAGCCCTGGGCTCTAGAAAAGCAGGAGACATGATCTTGCCTGCACCAAACTTTTAAGATGGAAAAAGAGATTATCAGTGAGAAAAAGTGAAGTCAGGATAGTTGGATGTGCCCGGCACACAACCCAAACTGAGTTAGCAAAACCTACAGCAAAGGGTATTGGAATTTATTGGCTCATATGTTTATAAATCTCACAAGTAGAACTGGCAAACACACACACACAAACACACACACAAACATGTTCTTAGAAATCATTTTTTCTCCTCCAGATGCTCAAAAAGCGTCAGGACTCAATTTCTCTCCCTGTCTTCATTGTGCTTTCATTGCACTGGTTTTATTTTCTCTAAACAGAGGGAAGACCTACATCTCCCGTCTTAACATCCAACCTCCTTAGCAATTAGTTGCATCAGAAAGAGAGCAAGCTGAAGAATGTTTCACCAGACCCATGTGGATCCTGCGCTCATCTCTGAACTAACCATTGTAACTATGGGATGGAATGCACACTGCCAGGCTGGGGTCATTTGCCTGTAGCTACAAAAAGGTCAAGGGAAATAGCTGTATGTACCCCTTATATATACCCAAACCACAGGGACCGAGTAGAAAGAAAAAGGTTTCCCAAACGAAAATTAAAGTGTTGTTAATAAAGAAGGAAAGAGAATGTTGAGTAGATAAAGACTATAAATGCCCACTACAATCCCCATTCCCCAGTATACACACATCACCACCACTCTCACAAAGGGGACTGACAACCTCTCTGGCTCCTTTACCATAGTCTCAGGATCAGAAGAATGAGAATGCAGATGGTCATGGAGGTGCTAGTGATCGAGCCAACCAGCCACATCCTTTGGCCTCCAGAGCCACTGAAAAGATCCTAAGTGATTTTTGTGACATTTCACAAACCACCTGTAAACAAACAAACGATATATAAACCATAATTGTATTCAGTTATTTTTGTCCCTAAATAATAACCCTGCCTCCATGTACCTCAAGCCCACATTCATTGTTAGGCCTTTTTTAGTTCTGCAATCAACTCAGTTTGATAAGAGCTCATAGAAATTCCCTGATACATACACACACACACACCATATGTATACACACACTGTATATATATATACACACACACTGTATATATACACACACACACACATATATGTATATATATTCATTCAACTTAGGGGGGAAAAAGTGGCCTACAAATAATCACATTTCAGTATCCAAGTGCCAAAGAACCCAGCTACGTTTTTAAACTTCAGTAACTTTATTTTTTCGGAGATAAAGATGTTGTCTTTGTCTCTGAAAAGGTGTTTATATTTTGCCTACCAAAAAGTGACAAAAAGTTTCAGACGTTTTTTGTCTCATACAAGAACTTTTCTTTTACAGTAGTTGCTAATAAAAAAAAACAGTTTTGTATTTTTTCTTCATTTGTGCATTTTATAGAAGTCCTCATATATCACAGAAATATAGACTAATAAACTGGAAGAGACTTTAGAATAATAGAACATTTCAGAGCTGAAGAAATGAAAGCTCAGAGGTTGACTTGTGTAGGGTACATAGCTGTTTTTTAGTATCTGTGATGTGTCTAACACACGTGTGCTTTTGTTAGACATTTCAAAGGATATAGAAGCAAAAACATAGAATGTAGTCACTGTCAAAGAGACATAACTATCTAAGATATAAGACAATTATAGAACATCACAATATATCATATAGTGTAAAAAATGTGTGATGATCTCTTATGTGTTAAAAATAGACATCAGAAAAGGAGACACCATGGACTGGAATAGCCTTGGAAACACTTTCTAGCGAGGAAGCAATTAGATGGTCTTTTTTAAATGCAGAGAAAAAAAGGAAAGGTTTTTCCAAGCAAGAAAGCAAACAAAATGAGAAGGCATTGATGGGAAAAAGATCTTGCCACTTGCAGGAACAGAAATGAAACCTGTACTGTCATGGTTTAGAAGAGTGTTTCAAACTCCAAGTTATGAAGTCATGTTACTGGGTTTTGAGTATTATTATTATTATTTTTGTTTAATTAATATTATACTTTAAGTTCTAGGGTACATGTGCACAACGTGGAGGTTTGTTACATATGTACACATGTGCCATGTTGGTGTGCGACACCCATTAACTTGTCATTTACATTAGGTATATCCCCTAATGCTATCCCTCCCCCCACCTCCACCCCATGACAGGCCCCGGTGTGTGTGATGTGCCCCATCCTGTGTCCACGTGTTCTCATTGTTCAGTTCCCACCTATGAGTGAGAACATACAGTGTTTGGTTTTCTATCCTTGTGATAGTTTGCAGAGGATGATGGTTTCTAGCTTCATCCATGTCCCTACAAAGGACATGAATTCATCCTTTTTTATGGCTGCATAGTATTCCATAGTGTATATGTGCCAAATTTTCTTAATCCAGTATATCATTGATGGACATTTGGGTTGGTTCTAAGTCTTTGCTATTGTGAATAGTGCCGCAATAAACATATGTGTGCATGTGTCTTTATAGCAGCATGATTTATAATCCTTTGGGTATATACCCAGTAGTGAGCTGGCTGGGTCAAATGGTATTTCTAGTTCTAGATCCTTGAGGAATTGCCACACTGTCTTCCACAATGGTTGACCTAGTTTACAGTCCCACCAACAATGTAAAAGTGTTCCTATTTCTCCACATCATCTCCAGCACCTCTTGTTTCTTGACTTTTTAATGATTGCCATTCTAACTGGTGTGAGATGGTATCTCATTGTGGTTTTGATTTGCATTTCTCTGATGGCCAGTGATGATGAGTATTTTTTCATGTGTCGGCTGCATAAACGTCTTCTTTTGAAAAGTGTCTGTTCATATAGTTTGGCCACTTTTTGATGGGGTTACTTGATTTTTTCTTGTAAATTTGTTTAAGTTCTTTGTAGATTCGGAATATTAGCCCTTTGTCAGATGGGTAGATTGCAAACATTTTCTCCCATTCTGTAGGTTTCCTGTTCACCTGATGGAAGTTTCTTTTGCTGTGCAGAAGCTCTTTAGTTTAATTAGATCCCGTTTATCAATTTTGGCTTTTGTTGTCATTGCTTTTGGTGTTTTAGACATGAAGTCCTTGCCCATGCCTATGTCCTGAATGGTATTGCCTAGGTATACTTCTAGGGTTTTTATGATTTTAGGTCTAACATTTAAGTCTTTAATCCATCTTGAATTAATTTTTGTATAAGGTGTTAGGAAGGGATCCATTTTCAGCTTTCTACATATGGCTAGCCAGTTTTCCCAGCACCATTTATTAAATAGGGAATCCTTTCCCCATTTCTTGTTTTTCTGAGGTTTGTCAAAGATCAGATGGCTGTAGATGTGTGGTATTATTTCTGAGGACTCTGTTCTGTTCCATTGGTCTATATCTCTGTTTTGGTACCAGTACCATGCTGTTTCAGTTACTGTAGCCTTGTAGTATAGTTTGGAGTCAGTAGCGTGATGCCTCCAGCTTTATTCTTTTGGCTTAGGATTGTCTTGGAGATGCGGGCTCTTTTTGGTTCCATATGAACTTTAAAGTAGTTTTTTTCCAATTCTGTGAAGAAAGTCATTGGTAGCTTAATGGAGATAGCATTGAATCTATAAATTACCTTGGGCAGTATGGCCATTTTCACAATATTGATTCTTCCTATTCATGAGCAAGGAATGTTCTTCCATTTGTTGGTGTCCTCTTTTATTTCACAGAGCAGTGGTTTGTAGTTCCCCTTGAAGAGGTCCTTCATGTCCGTTGTAAGTTGGAGTCCTAGGTATTTTATTCTCTTTGAAGCAATTGTGAATGGGAGTTCAATCATGATTTGGCTCTCTGTTTGTCTGTTATTGGTGTATAGGAATGCTTGTGATTTTTGCACATTAATTTTGTATCCTGAGACTTTGCTGAAGTTGCTTATCAGCTTAAGGAGATTTTGGGCTGAGATGATGGGGTTTTCTAAATATACAATCATGTCATCTGCAAACAGGGACAATTTGACTTCTTTTTTTCCTAACTGAATACCTTTGATTTCTTTCTCTTGCCTGATTGCCCTAGCCAGAACTTCCAACACTATGTTGAATAGGAGTGGTGCGAGAGGGCATCCCTGTCTTGTGCCAGTTTTCAAAGGGAATGCTTCCAGTTTTTGCCCATTCAGTATGATATTGGCTGTGGGTTTGTCATAAATAGCTCTTATTATTTTGAGATACGTCCCATCAATACCTAATTTATTGAGAGTTTTTAGCATGAAGGGCTGTTGAATTTTGTCGAAGGTCTTTTCTGCATCTATTGAGATAATCATGTGATTTTTGTCTTTGGTTCTGTTTAAATGATGGATTACATTTATTGATTTGCATGTGTTGAACCAGCCTTGCATCCCAGGGATGAAGCTCACTTGATCATGGTGGATAAGCTTTTTGATATGCTGCTGGATTCAGTTTGCCAGTATTTTATTGAGGATTTTTGCATAGATATTCATCAGGGATATTGATCTAAAATTCTCGTTTTTTTGTTGTGTCTCTGCCAGGGTATGGTATCAGGATGATGCTGGCCTCAAATAACTAGTTAGGGAAGATTTCCTCTTTTTCTATTGATTGGAATAGTTTCAGAAGGAATGGTACCAGCTCCTCCTTGTACCTCTGGTAGAAATGGGCTGTGAATCTGTCTGGTCCTGAACTTTTTTTCGTTGGTAGGCTATTAATTATTGTCTCAATTTCAGAGCCTGTTATTGATCTATTCAGGAATTCAAATTCCTCCTGGTTTAGTCTTGGGAGGGTGTATGTGTCCAGAAATTTATCCATTTCTTCTAGATTTTCTAGTTTATTTGTATAGAGGTGTTTATAGTATTCTCTGATGATAGTTTGTATTTCTGTGGGATCGATGGTGGTATCCCCTTTATCATTTTTTATTGCATCTATTTGATTCTTCTCTCTTTGCTTTATTAGTCTTGCTAGCGGTCTATCAATTTTGTTGATCTTTTCAAAAAATCAACTCCTGGATACATTGATTTTTTGAAGGGATTTGTGTCTCTATCTCCTTCAGTTCTGCTCTCGTCTTAGTTATTTCTTGCCTTCTGCTAGCTTTTGAATGTGTTTGCTCTTGCTTCTCTAGTTCTTTTAATTGTGATGTTAGAGTGTCAATTTTAGATCTTTCTTGCTTTCTCTTGGGGCATTTAGTGCTGTAAATTTCCCTCTACACACTGCTTTAAATGTGTCCCAGAGATTCTGGTATGTTGTATCTTTGTTCTCATTGGTTTCAAAGAAAATCTTTATTTCTGCCTTCATTTCATTATGTACCCAGCAGTCATTCAGAAGCAGGTTGTTCAGTTTCCGTGTAGTTGAGCGGTTTTGAGTGAGTTTCTTAATCCTGAGCTCTAGTTTGATTGCCCTGTGGTCTGAGAGACAGTTTGTTATAATTTCTGTTCTTGTACATCTGCTGAGGAGTGCTTTACTTCCAACTATGTAGTCAATTTTGGAATAAGTGTGATGTGGTGCTGAGAAGAATGTATATTCTGTTGTTTTGGGGTGGAGAGTTCTGTAGATGTCTATTAGGTCCTCTTGGTGCAGAGCTGAGTTCAATTCCTGGATATCCTTGTTAACTTTCTGTCTCGATCTGTCTAATGTTGACAGTGGGGTGTTCAAGTCTCCCATTATTATTGTATGGGAGTCTAAGTCTCTTTGTAGGTCTCTAAGGACTTGCTTTATGAATCTGGGTGCTCCTGTATTGGGTGCATATATATTTAGGATAGTTAGCTCTTCTTGTTGAATTGATTCCTTTACCATTATCTAATGGCCTTCTTTGTCTCTTTTGATCTTTATTGGTTTAAAGTCTTGTTTATCAGAGACTAGGATTGCAACCGCTGCTTTTTTTGTTTTGTTTTCTATTTGCTTGGTAGATCTTCTTCCATCCCTTTATTTTGAGCCTATGTGTGTCTCTGCATGTGAGATGGGTCTCCTAAATTCAGCACACTCATGGGTCTTGACTCTTTAACCAATTTGCCAAACAGTGTCTTTTAATTGGAGCATTTAGCCCATTTACATTTAAGGTTAATATTGTTATATGTGAATTTGATCCTGTCATTATGATGTTAGCTGGTTATTTTGCTCGTTAGTTGATGCAGTTTCTTCCTAGCATTGATGGTCTTTACAGTTTGGCATGTTTTTGCAGTGGCTGGTACCGGTTGTTCCTTTCCATGTTTAGTGCTTCCTTCAGGCACTCTTGTAAGGCAGGCCTGGTGGCGACAAAATCTCTCAGCATTTGCTTGTCTGTAAAGGATTTTATTTCTCCTTCACTTATGAAGCTTAGTTTGACTGGATATGAAATTCTGGGTTTAAAATTCTTTTCTTTAAGAATGTTGAATATTGACCCCCACTCTCTTCTGGCTTGGAGAGTTTCTGCTGAGAGATCCGCTGTTAGTCTGATGGGCTTCCCTTTGTGGATAACCTGACCTTTCTCTCTGGCTGCCCTTAACGTTTTTTTCCTTCATTTCAACTTTGGTGAATCTGACAATTATGTGTCTTGGAGTTGCTCTTCTTGAGGAATGTCTTTGTGGTGGTCTCCGTATTTCCTGAATTTGAATGTTGGCCTGCCTTCCTAGGTTTGGGAAGTTCTCCTAGGTAATATCCTGAAGAGTGTTTTCCAACTTGGTTCCTTTTTCCACGTCACTTTCAGGCACACCAGTCAGACGTAGATTTGGTCTTTTCACATAGTCCCATATTTCTTGGAGGCTTTGTTCATTTCTTTTTACTCTTTTTTCTCTAAACTTATCACTTCATTTCATTCATTTGATCTTCAGTCACTGATACCCTTTCTTCCAGTTGATCGAATCGGCTACTGAAGCTTGTGTGTACGTCACATAGTTCTTGTGCCATTATTTTCATCTCCATTAGGTCATTTAAGGTATTCTCTATGCTGGTTATTCTAGTTAGTCATTCGTCTAATCTTTTTTCAAGGTTGTTAGTTTCTTTGCAATGGGTTCGAACATCCTCCTTTAGCTCTGAGAAGTTTGATCGACTGAAGCCTTCTCACAACTCGTCAAAGTCATTTTCTGTCCAGCTTTGTTCCGTTGCTGGTGAGGAGCTGCATTCCTTTGGAGGAGAAGAGGCACTCTGATTTTTAGAATTTTCAGCTTTTCTGCTCTGGTTTCTCCCCACCTTTGTGGTTTTATCTACCTTTGGTCTTTGATGATGGTAATGTACAGATGGGGTTTTGGTGTGAATGTCCTTTCTGTTTGTTAGTTTTCCTTCTAACAGTCAGGACCCTGAGCTACAGGTCTGTTGGAGTTTGCTGGAGGTCCACTCCAGATCCTGTTCGCCTAAGTATCACCAGCGGAGGCTGCCGAACAGCGAATATTGCAGAACAGTAAATGTTGCTGCCTGAATATTCCTCTGGAAGCTTTGTCTCACAGGGACACCCGGCTGTGTGAGATGTCAGTCAGCCTGTACTGGGAGATGCCTCCCAGCTAGGCTACTCGGGGGTCAGGGACCCGCCTGAGGAGGCAGTCTGTCCGTTCTCAGATCTCAAACTCTGTGCTGCAAGAACCACTACTCTCTTCAAAGCTCAGTTGGAAATGCAGAAATCACCCATTTTCTGTGTCGCTCATGCTGGGAGCTGTAGACTGGAGCTGTTCCTATTCAGCCATCTTAGAACCTCCTTTCTAGCACTAGTATTATTTTAATTAAACAAAATAATATATCAGCATGCATCATACTTAATAAGTATTATTTGTTAAACTTGTGTTTCATTATCATGCATGTTCTGAGTTATGACATGAATTCAATGTCTTACTTTGGTTAATGTTCACAGTAAGCTCAAAAGCCTCTGGTTCTAAAGCTAAATAGATGGTGTGAAACTGTTTTGAGGCAAGACATTGAGCAAGTAACATCTCTCCAAGCATCAATTTCTTTATGTGCAAGACATTTTCTGCACAGTCCTCTTCACACAGTAAGATTTGTAAATGCTATGTCTTATTGACTAGATTGGGTATTTTCAACCCTGACTGCACATTAGAATCACCTGAGAGGTTATTTTTTTAAAATACCAAAGCCTAGAGTGCATCCTCAGAGACCCAGATTCAATTTTGGGGTTGACTGTGGGCATCAGTGAGATTAAAAGCTGCCCAAGTGATTCCAATGTACAATCATGGCTGAGAACCCCTGGGTTGGACCCATAGAACACATCTAGCACCTGAAGAGTGTGTCTCTTTGTTCAGTGAGTAAATTGACTTTCATAAGTTACATTTCTGTTTCTTCCTATAGATAGCATGCCAGATAGTCGGCAGAATTCTAACTAATTTCTAATCTGCCTTTGCCCCTGAAAAATCTTCAACTGTGGTGCAAACTGCTCATGGTTCATCTCAGTCAGTAACACAGCATGAATCCTGAGTCATAATCTCTCATGTGTCTCTCCACATGTACATTTTATGGTCAGTTATCAGCATAGTCATTTCTGGAGGTGTTAAAAGGCAGTAAAAATACCACCAAAAACTCCCTAAGGTAAAGGAGAAAGACTAGAAGAGGCATTAGAAATCCATAAGCTGAATAATTAGCAAATGACTCATTAAATTCCAGCTATTTTCATCCTAACTTTTAATAGTGTAGTTTCTAAACATAGTAATTAGTGATGTGCTTTTTGTAATTTTACATTCAGTAATCCCTCTTAAGTGTTAATAACTTATAAACTTTTTCCCCCTATTAAGTCAATCCCTTTGAGTATGAAAGAGTAAACATTTTCAAATATAACTTGTCCAAGAAATTCAGAATCCAGACCACTAGTATTTTGACTGATTGTTTTGTCTGTGTAAATCCAGACTTTTCTGAACTATGGCTAGAGAAAGATAATAAAGGTAGTATAAATTTAAATTCCCCCAAAGAGACAGCAATGAAGACTGAGGGGAGAAAACACTATAAACTACAAGTCTGATAAGCAGATACCATGTACTTCATGATATGACAAGAACTGAAGAACCTGGAACCACTGAGAGGTTTTATTGCCTAAGCAATGGAATCTGAGTCTAATCAAGCCTCTAGACCTAACAGGAAATACAGGGGACAGAGGATTAAGTTAGAAATCATCTGAAGGAAGCAATCCATCAAATCCAGAATGTCAAACATTCAATAAGCAAAATGACCTGATTTCCATATGGAATCAATGACATGAAAAAACAGTGGTCAGACTATAAAAGAGTAAAAGAGATTTAAGGATCATAATTAAATGCAACGTGTGAACTCTATGTCCTGTTTGACACAAACAACCTGTGAAGATAACCCTTGAAATAATCAGGGAAATCAGATTATTGACTGAGTATTAGATACTGTAAATGAATTATTGTTAATTTTGTTAGATGTGGTAATGGCATGACAGTTATGTATAAAACAAATATGTCATCGGGGTGTAGATTGAAGACTTTTATAATCCTCCAAAAATAATGTAAGGAGAAACAGGTGAAAAAATGACTAATAATTTTTGAAGCTGGTGGATAGAGATTTATTACCTTATACTTATTATTATTGAGTATATTTGGAAAGCTCCATAATGAAAATTTTTGAAATTTCTATTTGATGTTGAGCTAACCTTTTATTCAAATCTTTCTCTAGGTGTTGCTAATAGAACAGTGATAAACATGTGGGTCTAGGCCTGGTTGATGTCAAGTATCCTGAGAAACAAGCTTTAAGTTTCAGAACTCTTTCATTATAATATTTTTGGCCAATATTTACTGGTTACATTCAAACATCTTTCAACTCACTGTACACTGAGGACAAGGCTCTAATGCCAGTCTCTTTGCTAAGGGAACCCTCAGTGGTATAGGATTGGGCCAAAAGAGTGACCAGTGAGGGACTCTGTAAGGAGCGCACACTCTATCCCACACAGCTGCCTCTCTGCACTGCAGTTGCTTACTCTCCAAGTATCTCTGGGCTCCCATCTTTCTCAGGTGGCTGGTATCCAGTGACTAGCTCTGGCTGCCTCCACCTTGGGATGTCCATGGCGAAGTCTGTGGTTAAGTTCATAGGGACTAACTGGTTGATGTTTCTGTTCTTTTTGTAAGCCTTAGTAGAGACATGGTCTCTTGGCCAAAAACCTTTCCCTCATCTTACTACATCTCACTATTTTCTACCCCTCAAAGAAGACACACAAGTGTGTGCGTGCACACGCACTCCCTTGCACACACACTCCAAGAAAACACTGCAGTGGTAAATAAGATCCAGGAGGCCAAGACCAATGAAGGAAGACAGAGAGCAGCCATTCAGCCTGCTTTTAGTCCATGCCTTAGTCTGTTGTTTTTCCAACACTGGTATCTGAACCATTATTGGCACATGATTAAATTTTAGGGTAGGGTAACTTTTAATATGTCTATTTAATTTATCAGGAATTAGAAAAATAACATATCAATCTTATTTCATGGATATTACTTCATAGGATGACGCTAGATTTTTTTTTAATGAGTTCGTTTTTGGCTGGGAGCATTGGCTCATGCCTATAATCCCAACATTTAGGAGGCCAAGGCAGGAGATCACTTGAGGCCAGGAGTTTGAGACCAGGCTGGGCAACATAATGAGACTCTGTGTCTACTGAAAAGTAATTAATTCAAATGAGTCAATTTAATAAAAATGTTAAGTTTATAAAAGTGCAGCTATTTTGAGGATATGCAAAATTCAAGAAGGTTTTTATATATAACTAAGGGTTTTGAAACTCTGCTTTTATCTACAGAAGCAGAAGGAGTCTTCATAGCTCACACACTGCCAGCCCAATTCTGAAGGGGCTTAACTAGAAAGGCAAGATAGTTAAGTGAACGCTTTGGCATATAAAAATCACAAATTATACTTCTAGTTCCACCATGACATAGGGAACTTCCATTCCTTCTTGAGAAAAATTCTGGTGGTGGTTGTTCAGCTAATCATCCCTTTTCTCTCCCTCAACCGTTTCTCATACAAGTTAGAAACAGTTCTTTATTTTTCCCTTCCTCTAGTGGGCATTGTTATTATCTTTTTGACTTACCAAAACAGGGATTCCCAAATTAATTTTTTATGTTTCATAATTTTATTCTCTTTTCTTTCTTTCTCTATGTGGCTAATACCTTTAGTCCTCTCTTATAGGCAGTCCTTTCTGCTGGTCTCTGCCTTGCTGTAACCATGCATGCCTTTCTTAAAGTTGCAGATGGCTTCTCACTGTCCTGCAGGTACTGTACATGATGATCCTGTAAAGAAGCCTACCTGATTTGCGAAAAAGAATTACACATTAACTCCTTGTGGCTTCCCTTGACTGGCTATGCTATAATCTCAGAGCTTGAAGACCGGTTCTTTGAATCAACTCAGTCAGACAAAAATAAAGAAGAAAGAGTAAAGAATAATGAACAAAACCTCCAAAAAATGATATTATGTAAAGAGACTGAATTTATGACTCATTGTTATTCCTGAAAGGGCAAATAAGCAAGCAACTTGGAAATACATACTAGAGGATATTGTCCACAAAAATTTCCCCAACCTTGCTAGAGAGCTCAACATTCAAATCACAAAATGCAGAGAACCCCTGAGAGATACTATATAAGATGACCATCCCTAAGACATATAATCATCAGATTTCCCAAGGTCAACATGAAAGAAAAAATATTACAGGCAGCAGAGAAGAGGCTGCTCACCTACGAAGAGAACCCCAATAGGCTAACAGCAGATCAGGCAGCAGAGAAGAGGCTGCTCACCTACGAAGAGAACCCCAATAGGCTAACAGCAGATCTTTCAGCAGAAACCCTATAAGCCAGAAGAGATTGGAGGCCTATATTCAGCATTCTTTAAAAAAAAAAAAAAGAATTCCAACCAAGAATTTTATGTCCAGCCAAACTAAGTTTAATAAGCAAAGGAAAAATAAGATCCTCTTCAGACAAGCAAATGCTACAGGAATTTACCACCAGACCTGCCCTACAAGAGGTCCTTAAGGGAGTGTTAAATATGGAAATAAAAGACCATTACCAGCCACCACAAAAACATACTTAAGTACATAGACCACTGACACTATAAAGCAACTACACAGTGAATTCTGCATAATAACCAGCTAACATCACGATAACAAGATCAAATCCATACATATCAGTATCAACCTTGGATGTAAATGGGCTAAAGGCCCACATAAAAAGGTACAGAGTGGCAAGTTGGATAAAGAAGCAAGATCTAACTGTATGTGGTCTTCAAGAGACCTATCTCACATGCAGTGACACCCATAGACTCAAAGTAAAGGGATGGAGAAAAATCTCCCAAGCAAACAGAAAACAGTAAAAGCAGGGGTTACTATTCTAATTTTGGAAAAAAAACAGGCTTTAAATCAACAACAATCAAAAAAGACCAAAAAGGGCATTGCATAATGCTACGGGGTTCAATTCAACAAGAAAATGTAACTATCTTGTTGTTATAAATATATATGCACCCAACCACAGGAGCACTCAGATTTATAAAGCGTGTTCTTAGAGACCTATGAAAAAACTTAGATAACTACACAGTAATAGTGGGAGACTTCAATACCCCACTGACAGCATTAGATCATCAAGGTAGAAAATTAACAAAGATATTTAGGACTTGAACTTGACACTTGACCAAATAAACCTAACAGACATCTACAGAACTATCCACCCCAAAACAACAGAATATATCTTCTACTCATGTGCACATGGCACATACTCAAATCAACCACACAATTAGCCATAAAAGAATTCTTGACAAATTCAAAAAAACCAAAATCATACCAACTGCTCTCTTGGACCACAGCACTATAAAAATAGAATCAATACTAAGAAAATAACTCAAAACCATATAATTGCATGGAAATTAAACAACCTGCTCCTGAATTACTTTTGGGTAAACAAGAAAATTAAAGCAGAAATCAATAAATTCTTTGAAACTAATAAAAACAAATACCAGACTCTCAGGGACACAACTAAAGCAGTGTTAACAGAAAAGTCTGTAGCAATAAAGGCCCACATTAAAAACATGGAAAAATCTCAAATTGACAATCTAACATTCCACCTAAAGGAACTAGAAAAACAAGAGCAAAACAACCCCAAAGCTAGCAGAAGACAAGAAATAACCAAAAATAGAGCTAAACTGAATGAAATATAGAGATGTGAAAAACATTCAAAAGATCAATGAAAGTAGAGATTTGTTCTTGGAAAGAATACATAAGATTGATAGACTGCTAGCTAGACCAGTAAAGAAAAAAGAAGATACAAACAAACACAATGAGAAATGACAAAGGGGACATTACCACTGACCCCACAGAAATACAGAAAGCTCTCAAAGACTGTTACAAACACCTCTATGTAAAAAAAAAAAAAGAAAAAAAAAAAAAAACTTAAAAAACCTACAAGAAATTGATAGATTTCTGGAAAGATACAACTGCCCAAGATTGAACCAGGAAGAAACTGAAACCCTGAACAGACCAATAACAAGATCTGACAAGAATTTGTATTTCTGGTTGGTAGTAATAAAAAGCCTACCCTACCAACCAGAAAAAGCCCAGGACCAGGGAGATTCACAGCCAAATTCTACCAGCTATATGAAGAGCTGGTACAATTCCTACTGAAATTATTCCAAAATATTGAGGAAGAGGGACTCCTCTCTAACTCATTCTATGAAGCCAACATCATCCCGATACCAAAACCTGGTGGAAACACACACACAAAAAAGAAAATTTCAGTTCAATATTCTTGATAAGTATAGATGCAAAAATCCTCAACAAAATACTAGCAAACCAAATCTAGCACCACATCAAAAAGTTAATCCACCACAATCCAAGTAGGCTTTATCCCTGGTATGCAAGGTTGGTTCAACATATGCAAATCAGTAAGTGTGATTTATCATGTAAAGAAAACTAAAAGCAAAAACTACGTGATCATCTCAATAGATGCAGAAAAGGGTTTGAATAACATTCAACATTCCTTCATGTTAAAAACCCTCAACAAGCTAGGCATTGAAGGAACATACCTCAAAATAAAAATAACCATCTATGACAAACCCACACCCAACATCATACTGAATGGGCAAAAGCTGGAAGCATTCCCCTTAAGAACTGGAACAAGACAAGGATGCCCACTCTCACCACTCCTATTCAACAGAATACTTGAAGTCCTAGCCAGAGCAGTCAGGCAACAGAAAGAAATAAAAGGTATCTAAATAGGAAGAAAAGAAGTCTCCATTTGCAAATTGATATGATTATATATCTAGTAAACCCCACATGGTCTCTGCCCAAAATCTCCTAGATCTGATAAACAACTTCAGCAGTTTCAGGATGCAAAATCAATGTACAAAAATCAGTAGCATTTCTATACACCAACAATGCCCAAGCTGATAGCCAAATCAAGAATGCAATCCCATTCACGTGAACCACAAAAAGAATAAAACACCTAGGAATACAGCTAACCAGGGAGGTGAAAGATCTCTACAATGAGAATTTAAAAACACTGCTGAAAGAAATCAGAGACAACAAACAAATGGAAAAACATTCCATGCTCATGGATAGGAAGAGTCAATATCGTAAAAATGGCCATACTTCTCAAAGCAATTTATGCTATTTCTATCAAACTACCAATAACATTTTGCACAGAATTAGAAAAAAATTACTCTAAAATTCATATGGAACCATAAAAGGGCCTGAATAGCCAAAGCAATCCTAAGCAAAAGGAACAAAGCTGGAGGCATCACATTACATGACTTTATACTACAAAGCTACAGTAACCAAAACAGCATGGTACTGGTAGAAAAACAGACATTAGACCAATGGAACAGAATAGAGAGGCCAGAAATAATGCCACACACCTAAGACATCTGATCTTTGACAAAGCTGACCAAAAAAAAAATTGGAAAAAAAAAAAAAAAAGCCCTTATTCAATAAATGGTGCTGGGATAACTAGCTAACTACATGCAGAAGATTGCCACTGGACCCCTTCCTTACACTATATACAAACATCAACTCAAGATGGCTTAAAGACTTACATGTAAAACTTAAAACTATAGAAACTTTAGAAGATAGCCTAGGAAATACCATTCTCAACATAGGTCCTGGCAAACATTTCATGTCAAAGACGGGCCAAATGCAATTGGAACAAAAGCAAAAACTGACAAATGGGACCTAATTAAATTAAAGTGCTTCTGCACAGAAAAAGAAGCTATCAACATAGTAAATAGACAACCTGTAGAATGGGAGAAAATATTTTCAAACTATGCATCCCACAAAGGTCTAATATCCACAATCTATAAGAAACTTAAAGTAACAAGCAAAAAAACAACCCCATTAAAATGTGGGCAAAGGACATGAACAGACATGAACACCTTTCAAAAGAAGACATGCATGCGACCAAGAAGCATATGAAAAAAGGTGGCTGGGCACGGTGGCTCATGCCTATAATCCTAGCACTGTGGGAGGCTGAGGCGGATGGAATGCTTGAGCTCAGAAGTTTATGACCAGCCTGGGCAACATGATGAAAGTCCATCTCTAGAAAAAAATACAAAAAGTAGCTGGGGACTGGGTGCGGTGACTCACGCCTGTAATTCTAACACTTTGGGAGGCCGAGGCGGGTGTATTGCCTGAGCTCAGGGATTGGAGACCAGCCTGGGCGACACAGTGAAACCCCGTCTCTACTAAAAATACAAAAAATTATCATGCGCCTGTAATCCCAGCTACACGGGAGGCTGAGGTAGGAGAATTGCTAGAACCCAGGAGGCGGAGGTTGCAGTGAGCCTGAGTGGAGATTGTGCCACTGCACTCCAGCCTGGGCGACAGAGTGAGATTCAGTGTCTTAAAAAAAAAAAAAAGTTTAGGTGGGCATGGTGGTGCATGCCTGTAGTCCTAGCTAGTCTGGAGGCTGAAGTGGAAGGATCAGCTGAGACCAGGAAGCAGAGGTTGCAATGAGCCAAAATCATGTCACTGCACTGTAGCCTGGGTGACAGAGCCAGTTCCTATATAAAAAATATGTAAATAAATAGTATAAAAAGAAAACATGCTCGACATCACTAATTATTGGAGAAATACAAATCAAAACTACAATGAGGTACCATGTTATACTAGTCAGAATGGCTGTTATTAAAAAGTCAGAAAATAACAGATCCTAGTGAGGCTGCAGGGGAAAGGGAATGCTTATTCACTGCTGCTGGTAATGTAAATTAGTTCAGCCACTGTGGAAAGCTGTTTGGTTATTTCTCAAAGAACTTAAGACAGAGAAATCTCGTTATTGAATATATACCCAAAGAAATATAAATCATTCTACCATAAAGACATATGCACGTGTGTGTTCATCACAGCACTATTCATGATAGCAAAGACATGGAATCAATCTAAATGCCCATCAACAGTAGACTGGATATAGAAAAGGTGGTGTATATAAACCATGAAATACTATGAAAAAGAATGAGATCATGTTCTTTGCAGCAACCATGGATGAAGCTGGAGGCCATATCCTAAGCAAACTAACACAGGAACAGAAAATCAAATACCACATTGTTTTCACTTATAAGTGGGAGGTAAACATTGAGTATACATGGGCACAAAGTAGGGAACAATAGCCACTGGGACCTACTTCAGGGTTGAAGTTGGGAGGAGGGTGAAGATCGGAAAACTACCTGTCAGGTATCATGCTTATCATCTGTGTGATGAAATAATCTGCACACCAAACCCCCGTGACATTCAATTAGCATATGAAACAAACCTGCATGTGTACCCCTGAATCTAAAATAAAAGGTTTTTTTTTTTTTAACAGATCGAAACTAAAAGTTCTTCTTAGGTTTTTCTCTGAATACATTATCCATATCTTTTCTTTTTGAAGTAGAGCCTTATAGCTTTGAAAAGTAACTTTAAAGCCAGATCTACTTACTTTCATCTACCCCAACCTCTCCACTATCAACAAGCAGAATCTTGGTGAGGTAAGTTTTAGAATTAAACAGTAATTTTTCTTTTTCATATATTTTCTTTTCATATATTCAGGGCTAAGCACCACTGGAATTCAGCGGTCAAAACTCCTGCCTTCAGGAGCTTACTTTCAGATATACACAAAATAAATAAGTAAAATATATGGTACATTGGGGGATGAAAATTACTGTGAAGAAAAAGAAAGTAGGGAAAAGAGAGCAAAAATTTTGGAGGAGAATTTAACAATAAAATCACCAGAGTCATCAGGGAAATGCATTTCTGGGGAAAAGTGCCCCAGGCAGGAGGAACAGCGAAAACAAAAGCCTCTGGGCTGTGAGCCTGGACTAAAGAACAGCAGAGAGACCCGTGTGGCTGGAGAAAGGGGAAGAGGAGTAGATGAGGGCAATGTTTCTTAAAGTGAGTTCCAATGGAACCTTATTCCTGCTCTTACTTTGGGAAATGATGTACTCTGTTGCCCTTGGAGAATTACAATATCATTCGCACATTAAATGTTCTAAGAAATCCTGCCAAAGGCAACCTATTTGATGTTTATATCCCAACATTTTCCAGTTTTTCCTGACCACAAATCTCTTACGCACAGATCACCTGTTTTTTGGAATACACAGTTTGAGAAAGATGCTTCTGGCTTATGAAATCTTAGAAGGGAATACACAGTTTGAGAAAGATGCTTCTGGCTTACTCTTCTTTGTATCTGGTTAAAAACATTCTCAGTAAATATTTGTGGAATGGATCAACCTCATTAAGCCACAATTATCTAATGCACACCGTCCTTGTACCTTAAAGGAAGAAATCAAACCAATTATTTCTGGTAGGTCGTGTTCCTGTGGGCAGTGGGTACACCTTCAGCCTTCTGTGTAAACCTGGACATTCTCCTCTGCTCATGTCTGTGTCCTCTACTGGGTAAGTTAGGAAGCCCAGCAACCTAAATATACTAAGTTCAAGTACTTAGCAGATTCCGCTCTCACTTAGCCAATTCTATTTTTACTGTAGTCTTGACCTGAAGTATAATACATGCTCCTAATTATTAATAAATGAATCCATCATCATTTCCTGATTGGGTTAGCCCCTCTATATACCACTCTATGAACAAGGGGACCCCAAAGGTGAGAGGGATAAGTAGTGGAACTTGGGGAAACTTCACACAAACAACAGTCATCCCTCATTGATTTAAAACATGGGTAATAGTTAACTTACTTACACAATATATCTACATATTAAATATTACTAATTTATAATAAAACAAGCAGTGTTTTCAAATAGCCTATGGAGTATATGTACTGTTTTTATTTCTAAAGATACTACCATAGCATTTGTTCCTGAATATTTAAGAAATCCATAAAATAACAGAAAATAAGTCCTGAAGAATGATCTGTGTTAAGATAGTGCTGTGGCTTGGATATCGTTTGTCCCCACCAAAACTCATGTTAAGTTTGACCCCCAGTGTAGGGAGGTGGGACCTAATGGAAGTGTTGAGTTATGGGGGCAGATCTTTTATAAATGGTTTGATGCCATTCTCTCTCTGGCAAGACTTGATTAGTTCTCACAGGAATAAATGACTACATTGAAAGCAGGTTGTTATAAAGCCAGGGCACACCTCAGGTTTTACCTCTTCACGTGTGTCTGCTTTCTTTCTAACTTTTGCTATGTCGTGAGGCAGCACAGAAGCCTTCACCAGAAGCTTAGTAGATGCTGGCACCATGCCCCTTGAACTTTCCAGCCTCTGGAACTGTGAGCTAAATAAACCTCTTTTCTTTACAAACTACCTAGTGTCAATATTCTGTTCTAGCAACAAAAAACTAAGACAGGCAGCCATTAACTCCATGAACATTCTTAAAGCATCTAGGGCTAGACCATGGCTCCTTAACTAACAACTGGTAATTATTTACTAAGACTATACTATTGTCAACTACCTAGGGAATCCATGTTCCCACAGGGAACTGCACTCTTCAGCTGGTGTCATATATACATAGCTTATAAGAAAAGCATCAATTAGTACAAACTTCAGTAGAAAATGTCATAGATATTAACAAATTATCACTTACATGAGTATTCTGTTTGTTTCAATGCCAAAACTAGAACTATGAAGAATAAAAGGTTGAGAAAAAAATAAATAATTTAAATGGTAGAGAGAAATTCTACCTTATTTAATTTTCGTCTTCCCTAAAATAAATTTGCCTTTGTAATTTTGTTTTTCCACCCCTCAAGAATACAGCAGACACATAACCCTATGGCAATTCTTTCTTTGACATTTAACTTTTGACTCTAATATCCCTTCTTCAGTTGAGAATATACTCAAATTTGTCAGGTAAATAGAAAAATTTCAAGAAAGTGCTTGTAAAATGGAAGCTGAAAATAATTGATGAGGAAAGAAATTCACTAAAGTTGAAAAGTAAGAAAATTGCTACAATAAAACAGATTATGTGATCATATTTTTGACAAATCTTTACCATTATTATACTACTCTCCATTTTCAGATTTATAGTTTAAATAATAATCAGATATCTATATCTCTGCATTTTTGACAAAATAAGACTCAATTTCAGAACTGCAGACTTAGTATTGGTTACACTAATACTGGTTATAATTTTGTTTTTTATATTTTTATTTTTATTTTTATTTTTTTTTATTTTTCGAGACAGAGTCTTGCTCTGTAGCCCGGGCTGGAGTGCAGTGGCCAGATCTCAGCTCACTGCAAGCTCCGCCTCCCGGGTTTGCGCCATTCTCCTGCCTCAGCCTCCCGAGTAGCTGGGACTACAGGCGCCCGCCACCTCGCCCGCCTAGTTTTTTGTATTTTTAGTAGAGACGGAGTTTCACCGTGTTAGCCAGAATGGTCTCGATCTCCTGACCTCGTGATCCGCCCGTCTCGGCCTCCCAAAGTGCTGGGATTACAGGCTTGAGCCACCGCGCCCGGCCTGGTTATAATTTTGTTAGATACTGTGCATGAGTATGTGTGTGTGTTTGTGTATAAAAGAGAAAGTGACAGAGACAGAGAGAGATGCAGGCAGACAAATGCATAATTTTAAAGTGAAATAAAATCTATTCAAAAATTAGCTGTTTCATTAATATTTGTATTCTGGTAAGATTAAGAATCCTATTTTAAGTTCACCTGCATATATGTTCATACATTTATACATGAAAATATGCTCCTATGATATACCCTGAGCACTCAAAATGCACAGAAATTTTAATGCTTACGCCATTGTGTGGATTACTGGAAGCCAGTGGGTATAATTTTTTAGATTCCCAGAAAGCATTCATAGGTAAATTGTCAGCCTCTTTTCTCTTGTCAGCCACTGCTAGACTTCTGAATTTTAGAACATACCATACAAAAGTGATTTAATATCAGGCTTTTCACTTAATAAAATACATAAACGAGAGAACTATTTGGAATATGTAGGCCCACTCAGAAGGTAAGCTCTTAAAAAGTCTAACCATGAAATGAATAACAATGTAAAAATAAATTCCAAATGGACTAACAATCTTAAAGTTAAAAAACACTATAGACATGATAAAATAAAATTTAGGAAAATGTCCATATAGCTTTGGTGGGAGAGGCTTCCTTAAGAAAGAAAATATGAAAGCCTGAAAGATTGATAGTCTTTTTACATAACATAAAAATGTATGGGGAGCACCGCTCCCCACTCCTTGTGTGTGGGCTGCACATAGTACTTCCTTCCAAAGAGTACAGGATGTAAAGAGATAGAAAAAGAGTAACTTTACATTGAAGAAACCTGACCAATACCACTTCAGCCAGGTGATCAAGGTTAAAATCAACAGTCATAAGTCATGTTGATAATATGTACCCTCTATATGATGTGATAAGAATGGCACTTTATGTCTGTGGTAAACAAAGACAAATTCCAATAGAACTAGGAAAAACCTGACTAATACTCTTCAAAACTATCAAGGTCATCAAAAGCAAGGAAAGTCTGAGAAACTCTCACAGCCAAGACAAAGATAGAAGATATTGATGATTACATCTAATGAGGTAATGTGTACAGGGCCCTCAGAAAAAGGATGTTAGATAAAAGCTAAGGATATCTGAATAAAGTGTAAACTTAATATGATATCAGTATTTGTTAATGAGCATGGCAAAGGTACTATACTAATATAAAGTGCTAATAAAAGGGAAGATAGGTGTGGGTTATATGGAAACTCTGTTTTATCATCTCAATTTTTCTGTAAACTTAGAACTGTCCTAAAAAATAAAGCATATTAAAAATATGCTTTATATGGTAAGTGTCTTAGTTCATTTTCTGTTGCTATAACATAATACCACAGACTGGGTAATTTATAAGGAAAAGACAGTTATTTCTCACAGTACTAGAAGCTGGAAGTCCAAGAGTATGGTGCTTGCATCTGGGAAGGAACTTCATGTTCCATTATAATATGGCAAAAGGTCAGAAACACAAGTGAGCACTTGAGACATAAAGAAGGGAAATTGGGCCAAACTCATCCTCTTTATCACAAGCTCATTCTCAAAGTAACTAAACCACTTCCACAATAATGGTATTAATCTATTCATAAGAGTGGAGACTTGATGACCTAATTACCTCCTATTGGTTCCCCCCTCCCGACACTGTTGCTTTGAGGATTAAGTTTCCAACACATGAACTTTTGGGGACACATTCAAACCATAGCAATACACGAAGTCAAATTACAGAAAAAGTACTTGAATTTGACGGAAATTATTTGAATACAAATGAAGAAAATGTCTGGATATTATTAACGTTCCAGTTATCTTTGCTATGTAACAACCCATCCAAAAATGTACTGCTTAACACAATAACATTTTAATTTTACTTTCTTTCACAGCTATGAACATAGACTGGGCTCAGCTAGGTGTTCTCACGCAGGGCCTCTCACATGTTTGGCTCACTCTCCTGTCTGGTGGATGGACAAGAAAGCCTCAACCAGCTGAGGGCTGGAACATCTGGGAGTCACCAGGCAAAGCTCCGTGTTTCTCTCTGTATCTATTTTTCTCCCTCCTCTCTCTCTGTTTTTCCTGTACTCAGTCTCTCTAGTCTCGTAATTTCAGGGGAACTGGACTTTCTATGTGATGGGTTAGAGCTCCAAAGGCACATGTCCCAAGAATGAGATAGCCAGAATCACCTTCTATGAGCTTATTGTCTTTATGAGCTAACCTGAAATCATGCAGCATCATTCCCCTGCATTCTATGCATCTTGGCAGTCTTCAAGGCAAGAGAAGGGGGAATAGGTTTAAGGGGAGTGGCAAAGTTCTGGATGAGTGTGTGGGTCCAGAAATATATTGCCATGACATTTTTGAAAAATATAATCTGCCCCAATTAATATACATAAACCTACAAATTGAAAAAAGTAGGCAAATATACATATACATATATATGTGTGTGTGCATATATACATACTAGTAAAATAAACAATATAATTATGCATTTCACTGAAGTTGATATAAAAAGGCAATCAACATACAAAAAGAGATTCTACCTCACTGCACTTGAAAAAAATCAGATTAAAACTATTTTTATACCTTACACTGGAAAACATAAACAGAGCATCAAGACTGGAGAGGGTATAGAAAAATGGGTGATTTTAATGCAATTGTAATGAAAATATATCTCATTGGTCACCTCTATCAACAAGATAGGCTGGAAATGTAGTTTTTTCAACTGGGCACATGGCCCAGGGTCTATTCCTGAGAAAAGAGGTGAGAAGCTTATTGTTTTCAGGAAGTTAGATTTGCTACCATAATCACTAAAAATATACTTGTTTAAATGTATTGCTGTAGCTATAGTAAATTAAGTTCACTCACCTAAGGTTGTATTGCACATAGCAGCATTGTGAGAATTAACTCATCAGCTGTGATTTTACTGACTTCATTTTGTAACTTTACTAGTATGTTTATATGTGTGTTTGTATGTGTGACATATAAATATATATATATACACACACACACATATATGTATGAAAGCATCAAGACTCTTATTAACTTTCTGACGGAAAAGCCTTTGCCTCTAAGATAATTACTTATAAATAAAAACGGGAATTTGAGGTTTTCTCCATCCATAAATCCTGATAGAAATTTTCATAGGTTCATGGGGTGTATATGAGGATACTGATCATTGGTTGTGGTAGCAGGAAGTTGAAGGCCACCTAGGTTACCATGATTTGGCCAATGGATGAGTTAAATGTAGTCAATACATGCAATGAATTACCATGCAATGGTGATAAATATATGAAAATATACCGTTAAGTGAAAAACATTAGAAATAAGTGTCAGACAGGGATCGGATCCACTGGGGGTCCTCAGGCACCTTTCTCTATGTAGTCTCTCTACATAGTCTATTCAGCATGGTGACATCAGGATGGCCAGATTTCTTACACAGAGTGCTTTCGGAGGCTTGCTCTGGGTCTCTCCTGCCATATTAAACATCATTTGATGAGTCAGAGAATGAATGTAAAGATGCTACCATTTTCTGAATGTACAGCATACACCCACCCCCACTTCTATGCAGTTTTGCTTTCTGTGGTTTCTGTTACCTGTAGTCAACTGTGGTTTGAAAATATTAAATGAAGAATTCTAGAAATAAACAATGTATGAGTCTTACGTTGCAAGCTGTTCTGAGTAGTGTAATGAAATCTTGCACCATCTGCTCCATCCCACCCAGGACGTGAATAATTTCTTTGTCCAGTGTATCCACACTGTCTATACTATCTGCCCACTAGTCACTTAGAAGCCGTATTGGTTATTAGATCAACTGTGGTGGTATTGCAGTGCTTGTGTTCAAGTAATTCTTATTTTACTTAATAACAATGGCCCCAAATGGGCAAGAGGAGTGATGCTGGTATATTGTTATAATTATTATTAGTTACTGTTGTTAACCTCTTACTGTGCCTAATTTATAAATTAAACTTTATCACAGGTATGTATGCATAGGAAAAAAACATAGTATATATAGGGTTCAATACTATCTACAGTTTCAGACATCCACTGGGGGTCTTGGAACATACCTCCTACAGATAAAGGGAATTACTATATCTGTTCTCACTACACTCAATACGATTGGGAAAATAAACAAAGAATGGCTCCACAGTCCTCCTGTACAAAATGAGACATGATTGACCCAAGATTTTATCTACCATCCGGTCTTCATAAACAACTCCTCTTATTGGTGGGACACTCTGGCATTTGGAGTCTCCAGGAATTAAGAACCATTATTCAATAACCCTCAGCAGTTCTGAATATTTACTTCCTCATTGTATAGTCACACTTTTAAATAGACAAGTTCCCTTAGGGAAAGCTTTGAGGAAGCTTCACAGTACCAACATACACCTGTGGACATAGTGCAGAGTCTTTAGAACCTGGCTATTCCCTCTTCAAAAGTGAAAGGTCTATGAACTATCTTAAACCTGAAAACTGGGAATGATCATGCATCTCTAACACAATGACTGAAGTTGGGTCTCTGCCACCAAGCCTGAAATTTTTGCCTATATTTTTCAAGCAGTGCCTTAGAGGTTGTCCATTTGTTTTATTTCTAGAAAATCCATGATCCATTAGTCATCACTGTAGAATTTTGTAGATAAAAATACTGTAATCACTATTCTGTTCTTATAGCTTATTGTGGTATTTGTTTCCATCTTGTCCCTAAAGCTTAAATTCCACCACTCAGTTTCTACCCCTCTGGGATTCTATTTTTGTCACTGATATCAGGGAACCCAATTCCAGTGCAGCACCTTCTACCATTGTTTGTGGCTTACTAAGGACAACCACCAGAGAGCTTATGAAGGATGACAATACACCCTGATCCATGCATTTCTTAATGCCATGGTGACAAAAAAAATCCTCCAGGCCCAGAAGTAGATGGTAACAAGTGGAAATTTTGGACATACACCTTTTGTTGATACTGAAGCACACATTACAGGAAAGAGCTGAACTTTCTCTTAGCCCAGAGCAACAAACACATGAAAGTCAGAAGTCTCATTAACATAGCATTAATCTTTTTTTCCAGTGAGGTAAAATAAGACATAAATGCACATAATTATTGCCAGCTGATCGAAAGTCAATAAAACATTCTGCTTAAGTGTTTTTCTTACAGAAAAAAAATCCTCTAGGCCCCATGGAAGGATATGGTTAGGGGATAGCTGAGAATATTGCATACACCAGAAGCATTTCACTAATTCCATCTCACTTAGCCTTCAGAATCCTTTCCTCCATAGCTCTAGTTTTCAAAGTGTAGTTCTAGGACCAGCAATGTTGGCATCACCTGGGCACTTGTTAGAAATTCAACTTCTTGAACCTCAGTTTGACCTACTGAATCAGAAACTCTAGGGTTGATTCTAGAAATCTGGATTTTTAAGAAGCTTTCCCAAGATTCTGTTGCATACCAAAGTTTGAGAACCAGTACTATACAGTATGACAGGGAAAATCTATCGTTTATACTTCATTAATAGTAGGTTTTTGTGAATCTAGGCTTTCACTGGCCAGTATAGCTGGCTATCAATGCCATTATAAGTATTTGAACCAACACATTAAATTCAAAATTCCATGTGAGCACACCCATGAAGTAATTTTAATTCAATCAACCCTTATAGTTCATTCTGTTTGAATCAGACTATTAGAATTCTCTCCCATACATGTTCCTTACACTTCTGACAATATTTGGTGCTGTCTTGTAACTCTTTTAGCGTAAAGACTATGTCCTGACATTTTTGAAATCTAGATCCTGTTAGGATATAAATCATAAGTTAATCCAGAGGCAATAAAATGTAGTGAGAAGATAGGTCCTGAGAAAAATCAGTATCAGCTTGTGAGATCGCTGCCCAAGGTATACTTGTGGAAAGACTTCAATTCACAGGAAAGCTGACTTCCTGAGGGCAGGAGAGGGTTCCTTGGACAAGAGAGATCCTCATCATTTGGGATATCAAATTTCTCAGCTTCACACATGTCTGCCCAAATATCTTCATTCACTCCCTTCCAGCAGTGCCTTTAATTCACTATAAGAGCTCAGTAGAAAAGAGCATTTCATTGATGTTCCAGTTCTGAAGAACTTCCAATCAGGCCATAGGCTTGGGGCTCAGCCATATCTACCTTGCAACTTACAGGAGAGGAGGGACTCTTTCAAAGCTGCCATAGAGGCTCTTTTGATTTTCCATGTGTGTTCTCAACTAAACATTGATAGTTTTCATTTCTTCTTTCTCTTGTTGTAGATCATTTAAATCAGAAGCCAGCTGATGTCCCTATATTGCCATTCCTGTTTCTTTTTGTTTGTGTAAACATGGCTTTATTTCACTGTTATCCTTGAAGGATATTTTCCTCAAATATCCTTGATAGTATATAATTCTTTTTTTAAATTTTAATAGTTACTGCGGTACAGGTGTTTTTGGTTACCTGGATAAGTTATTTAGTGGTGATTTCTGAGATTTTGTTGCACCCATCACCCAAGCAGTGTACACTCTACCCAATATGTAGTCTTTTATCCCTCACCTCCCTCTCACCCTTCCCTCCCAAGTCCCCAAAGTTCATTATATCATTCTTATTCCTTTGTGTCCTCATAGCTTAGCTCCCGCTTGTAAGCTATGTAAGAATGTACAATATTTGGTTTTTCATTCCTGAGTTACTTCATGTAGAATAATGGCCTCCAGCTCCATCCAAGTTGCTGCAAAGGCCATTATTTCATTCCATTTTATGGCTGAGTAGTATTCCACAGCGTACATATACACCACATTTTCTTTTTTTTTTTTTAATTATACTTTAAGTTCTAGGGTACATGTGCACAACGTGCAGGTTTGTTACATATGTATACATGTGCCATGTTGGTATACTGCACCCATCAACTTGTCAGCACCCATCAACTCATCATTTATATCAGTTATTACTCCCAATGCCATCCTTCTGCCTGCCACCCTCCCCATAATAGGCCCATGATGTTCCCCTTCCCATGTCCAAGTGATCTCATTGTTCAATTCCCACCTATGAGTGAGAACATGTGTACACCACATTTTCTTTATTCACACAGTGGGTGATGGGCATTAGGTTGGTTCCATATTTTTGCAATTGCAAATTGTGCTGCTATAAACATGCATGTGCATGTATGTCTTTTTCATATACTGACTTCTTTTCCTTTGGATAGATACTCAGAAGTGGGATTGCTTGATCAAATGGTAGTTCTACTTCTGGTTCTTTAAGGAATCTCCATACTGTTTTCCGTAGTGGTTTTACTAGTTTATATTCCAGCAGTGTAAAAGTGTTCCCTTTTCACCACATCCATGGCAGCATCTATTTTTTTATTTTATTTTTTTACTTTTTAATTGTAGCCATTCTTGCAGGAGTAAGGTGGTATCTCATTGTGGTTTTAATTTGCATTTTCCTGATAATTTGTGATGCTGAACATTTTTTCATATGTTTGTTGGCTGTTTGTCTATCTTCTTTTCAGAACTGTCTGTTCATGTCCTTTGTCCACTTTTTGATGGGAATGTTTGTTTTTTTTTCTTGCTGGTTTGTTTGAGTTCCTTGTAGATTCTGGATGTTAGTCCTTTGTCAGAAGCATAGTTTGTGAATATTTTCTCCCACTCTTTGGGTTGTCTGTTTACTCTGCTGATTCTTTCTTTTGCTGCACAGAAGCTTTTTAGTTTAATTAGGTCTCATTTATTTATTTTTGTTTTTGTTGCATTTGGGATCTTAGTCATGAATTCATTGGGGTCTTAGTCATGAATTCATTGCCTAAGCCAATGTCTAGAAGAGTGTTTCCATTGTTATCTTCTAGAATGTTTATGATTTCAGGTCTTATTGTCTTTGATCCATCTTGAGTTGATTTTTGTATAAGGTGAAAGATGAGGATATCCTTCTTCATGTAGAGAAATTTCATTCTTCTACATGTGGCTTGCCAGTTTTCCCAGCACCATTTATTGACTAGGGTGTCCTTTCCCCACTTTATGTTTTTGTATCCTTTGTCAAAGACCAGTTGGCTGTATTTGGCTTTATTTCTGGGCTGTCTATTCTGTTCTATTGGCCTACACACCTATTTTTATATCAATACCATGCTGTTTTGGTAACTATAGCCTTGTAGTATAATTTGAAGTTTCGTAATGTGATGCGTCTGGATTTGTTCTTTTTGCTTAGTATTGCTTTAGTTATGCAGGCTCCTTTTTGGTTCCATATGAATTTTAGGGATTTTTTTTGTTAATTCTGTGATGAATGATGATGGTATTTTGATGGGAATTGCATTAAATCTGTAGATTGCTCTGGGCAATATGGTCACTTTCACAATATTGATTCTACCCAACCATGAGCATGGGATGTTCTTTATTATCATTGTTGATCATACATAATAACATTGTCTTCATATTGATTAATCACTACAATATTCATAGCAGGAGAAAAACTAACAAAGCAAACAGCAAATGTCTATGGAGGCAAGAGGAGAATGGATGAATAAATTTTGGTATATTCATATAATGGAATATCACACAGATTTTAAAATTCAGCATTAATTTTTCTTGGAAACATTGTATTGAGCACAGAAAGAAAGTCCAAGAAGACTACTTACAATATGATACTATATTTTAGGGCTCAAAAGCAAGCAAAATGGAACAATATATTTAAAATATTAGATTTAGATGAGTTAAAACTGTATTAAGAATTATACAATTCACATATTTTTACATATATAATAACACCTTTTTAGAAACAATAAAGGGAAAAGACTTGTAACAATGTTCTATGGAGATCTGTCATGCTTCCTAGTAGCTAAGGAGAATGAGTCACCCAGTGCTTTGCATGGAAAAGTAAAGAAAGTCAGTGGAAAAATGGTAATGGATTGTGTGGGGGATGGAAGAAAAGGAGGTGGGGTATGTATTGAACTAAATTCTCTCTATCAAGTCCATGGGTAAAATCTAAAATTGATAAATTAAGTAATAAACATGCCAATATTTTACTTTGAGAGAAAGACTAAAGAGAATACAAGAAAAACAGCTCAAAGTTAACATAGTTGTATTTGTAGTGTGGGCTAGAAGAAATCTGTATCAAAGACTTACTGCTTTTCTTTCTAATCCTTTTTTGTATTGTTTTAACAACTTTATTTGTAATGTACCTTAATAAATATTTTAATTATGTAAAAAATTATAAACTGCAAAGTTATCAAAGGAATGTTTGGACTCACACTTTAAAAACTCTCAAGACAATTGGGAGTTACTAGAGAACAGGAGGACCTAGGAAATAAAAAGCTTGGAGGTTAATCTAATCTTGACTCTGCCACCAAGGAGCTGGGTTATTTTGAGTAAGTATGTAAACTATTCGGTCAGACTACCTCATCTGGAGTTTGACGAGGTCACCATAAAGTGCTTTCCAGCTCTAAAGTTTAAATTTTCTACTATTATTACAGTGTGGTATTAACTTGTGATTATAATTATTGACTCTTAGCACTCATTCAGGCCCATTATCCCTTTGCCACCATCTCTGTTAAACATCCCTGCCTAGTGGCACTGGGACATCTGCTGGGGAAAAGTTCCCTTTACACTGAAATATCCCGAGAGTATTAAGGAAGGGCTCTCCTGTGTCCCCTGCTCTATCCCCCCTCAAAAACTGTTTGTTTCTGAGAGGGAAGGACAGGGTTGCAGAGACAGAATGCTGCACAGAACTCTATTTCTCTCCCATCTCTATGACTCAATATTAGAACTCTTTTATCTTGTTGGCAGAACAATTTATGTGCCTGTTCCAGACCTTCATGCCAAGACTGTACACTTCAAACTTCAAAGCTTAAAAAAAAAAAAAAAATAGCACATCCTACATAAAGAATTTTCTTCGTTCTGCCTTCCAATTTCTGGAAGATCTGCTTACTCTGATTTCCCACACAAAAGCATTGGTATCAGCCTCAGGGGGTAGATTCTGACAGCCTAGATGAGTGAGCACACCCAGACACCACGTGAAACCTCGTTGAGCCAAGAAAGCCTGGGCCACAATTTATCCTGTTATTAACTGGCTCCTTAACACCCTCATGCTCCACTTGTAACCCATCTTCAAGACCTACATTCACATGAATTTTCCTAAAAAACAGGACATCAACTCTTCTCAAAGAAAATTGAGGGCTTGAGTTTTAAAACTAAGCAGTCAAAGCCTTTTATAGCTGTATTCCTCATGAAGAGTCTGCTGTTAAACCATGTACTGTCCTGTTTATTGGTTATGTGTATCACTCTAATCGGTATCCTTACCCTGGGTACCAATAAAACAAAATTGTTTCATTCAGAATCACTCCTGGCAATTTTAACTCAGCCTCCTTGGATATTTTGTTGTTTTGGTTGTTGTCTTCGTATTTCTAATCCCATTAGAGGTTATGATTAAGTGTGCCTGTCTAGCTTCTATTTCTCTTTTTTTATAACCATGTCACTTAGAGTGGTTTTACTGATATATTTCTCCCAGTGAAATTTAATTATATGGACTCAAGATTACAGTTTAGAAAAAGCTCATCTGAGTGGCTAACTTCAGCCAAACTACCTTGGGAGTCATAAATCCCTACAGCCTGTGCTAAAATCCTTAGGTTAGCAGGGGGGAAAAATCATTGGTTCCATTTTTTATTCATGCAGTTTGTACCTCATTGTGTCAAGTCTACAATACTTACAATTGCAAGATAGTAGGGATCTATTGTGTTTGAACATTAAGCTGTAATGATTTTGACTTTGTTTCATTTAACACAACAAGCATTTATTTGACACTTGTACTCTAAAGGATATCAAAGTGAGTAGAGCAGGATGGATGCTCTTCCAAGAGGGAAGTTTTCTTTTAAAGCAGATAGAAGCAAGTACTATAGAGTAATAAAACCAAATACGGTGGCAGGGTGGAAGAGGAAAAGCTTCATTTCGCTTCAGGGGTCTTAGAAGGCTTTTAGGAGGAAAGAAGATTTGACCTGGCCCTTAAAGAATTGACAAGCAGCCGGGCGGGGTGGCTCACGCCTGTAATCCCAGCACTTTGGGAGGCTGAGGCGGGCAGATCACAAGGTCAGGAGATGGAGACCACGGTGAAACCCTGTCTCTACTAAAAATACAAAAAATTAGCCGGGCGCGATTGTGGGCGCCTTTAGTCCCAGCTACTCGGGAGGCTGAGCCAGGAGAATGGCGGGAACCCGGGAGGCGGAGCTTGCAGTGAGCCGAGATCGCGCCACTGCACTCCAGCCTGGGCAACAGAGCGAGACTCCGTCTCAAAAAAAAAAAAAAAGAATTGACAAGCACTTCAAAGGAAGATATGGACCTGGGACAAAAATATACTTAAACAAAGACAAAGAGTTAATGTTCTTAATATAGCAGCACATATATACAAGGCAAGTCATAATATATGTCAAAAATATAATAAAGTATCAATGTCTTTAATATATAGTAAGGTTATATGACGTGTTTAAAAAACACTAAAACCTCCAATAGAAAAATGAATAAAAATATTTACAGAAGAAATGTATGTAACTACTAAACATGAAATATGTTCAAGCTCATAAGTCATCAGAGAAATACAAGTTCAAACAATTGCAATTTTTAAACCATATGAAATCTAGGAATCTGTTATGAGGAAATAATTGAAGTACAGCTAAGGTTTATGTGCAATGATTTTCAACATAAAAAATTCTTTAAAAAGCAGATTGGTTAAATAAGTTATGATATGTACTTCTGATAGACTATGCAGTTGATATGGTTTGGCTGTGCCCCCACCAAATCTCATCTTGAATTCCCATGTGTCGTAAGTGGGACCTGGTGGGAAGTAATTGAATCATGAGGATGGGTCTTTCCCATGCTAATCTCGTGATAATGAGTAAGTCTCAAGAGATCTGATGGTTTTTAAAATGGGAGTTTCTGGCTGGGCACGGTGGCTCACGCCTGTAATCCCAACACTGTGGGAGGCCGAGGGGGGCAGATCATGAGGTCAGGAGATCAAGACCATCCTGGCCAACATGGTGAAACCCCATCTCTACTAAAAACACAAAAATTAGCTGGGCTTGGTGGCGCATGCCTGTAATCCCAGCTACCTGGGAGGCTGAGGCAGGAGAATCACTTGAACCAGAGTCAGAGGTCACAGTGAGCAGAGATTGTGCCACTGCACTTCAGCCTGGTGACAGAGCGAGACTCCATCTCAAAAAATAATAATAAAAATGAAAAAGGGAGTTTCCCTGCACAAGCTCTCTTCTCTTGTCTGCCACCATGTGAGATGTGCCTTTCACCTTCCACCATGATTGTGAAGCCCCCTAGACACGTGGAACTGTGAGTGCATTAAACCTCTTTCTTTTATAAGTTGCCCGGTCTTGGTTATGTCTTTATCAGCAGCATGAAAACAGACTAATACAGCAAATGGGTACCAGTAGAGTGGGGTGTTGCTGAAAACATACCAAAAATGTGGAAACAACTTTGGAACTGGGTAACAGACAGAGGTTGGAACAGTTCAGAGGGCTCAGAAGAAAACAGGAAAATGTGGGTAAGTTTGGACCTTCCTAGGGACCTGTAGAATGACTTTGACAAAAGTGCTGATAGTAATATGATTAAGATCTAAGCTGAGGTGGTCTCAGATGGACATGAGGAACTTGTTGGGAGCTGGAGCAAAGGTGCCTCTTGTTATGTGTTAGCAAAGAGACTGATGGCATTTCTCCTCTGCCCTAGAGATTTGTGGAACTTCGAACTTGAGAAAGATGATGTAGGGTATCTGGTAGAAGAAATTTCTAAGCAGCAAAGCATTCAAGAGGTGACTTGGGTGCTATTTAAGGCATTCAGTTTCAAAAGGGAAACAGATCATAAAAGTTTGGAAAATCTGCAGTCTGACAATGCAATAGAAAAGAAAATCCCACTTTCTGAGGAGAAATTCAAGCCAGCTGCAGAATCTGCATAAGAAAGGAGGAGCCGAATATTAATCACCAAGACAATGAGGAAAATTTCTCCAGAGCATATCAGAGACTTTGTGGCAGCCCCTTCCATCACAGGCCCAGAGGTGTAGGAGGAAAAAGAGGTTTCATGAACTGGGCTGAGGACCCCCATGCTGTGTGCAGCCTAGGGACTTGGTGCCCTGCATCCCAGCCAATCCAGCAGTGGCTGAAAGGGACCAATGTAGAGCTCGGGCCATGGCTTCAGAGGGTGCAAGCTTCAAGCCATGGCAACTTCTACATGGTGTTGAGCCTGTGAGTGCACAGAAGTCAAGAATTGAGGTTTGGGAACTTCTGCCTAGATTTCAGATGATGTATGGAAATGCCTGGATGCCCTGGCAGAAATTTGCTGCAGGGGTGGTGCCCTCATGGAGAACCTCTGCTAGGTCAGTGAAGAAGGGAAATGTGGGGTTGGAGCCCCCACACAGAATCCCTACTGGGGTACTGCCTAGTGGGGCTGTGAGAAGAGGGCCACTGTCCTCCATACCCCAAAATGGTAGATCCACTGTCAGCTTGCACCATGTTCCTGGAAAAGCTGCAGATACTCAATGCCAGTCCGTGAAAGCAGCCAGAAGGAGGGAGCCTGTACCCTGCAAAGCCATAGGGGTGGAGCTGCCCAAAACCATGGTAACCCACTTCTTGCATCAGTGTGACCTGGATGTGAGACGTGGAGTCAAAGGAGATCATTTTGGAGTGTTAGGATTTAACTGCCCCACTGGATTTTGACTCGCATGGGTCCTTTAGCCCCTTTGTTTTGGCCAATTTGTCCCATTTGGAATGGCTGTATTTACCCAATGCCTGTACCCCAATTGTATTTAGGAAGTAACTAACTTGCTTTTGATTTTACAGGTGCATAGGTGGAAGGGACTTGCCTTGTCTCAGATGAGATGTTGGATGGTGGACTTTTGAGTTAATGCTGAAATAAGTTAAGACTTTGGGGGACTGTTGGGAAGGCATGATTAATTTTGAAATGTGAGGACATGAGGTTTGGGAGGGGACAGGGGCAGAATGATATGGTTTGGCTGTGTTCCTACCCACATCTCATCTTGAATTCCCACGTGTTGTGGGAGGTACCTGATGGGAGGTAACTGAATCATGAGGGTGCGTCCTTCCCGTAATATTCTTATGATAGTTAATAAGTCTCATGAGATCTGATGATTTTAAAAATGGGAGGTTCCCTGCACAAGCCCTCTTCTCTTGTCTGCCACCATGTGAGATGTGCTTTTCATCTTCTGCCATGATTGTGAGGCCTCCCAGTCACATGGAACTGTGAGTGCATTAAACTTCTTTCTTTCGTAAATTGCCCAGGCTTGGTTATGTCTCTATCAGCAGTGTGAAAACAGACTAATTCAGCAGTCATTCAAAGTATCTGTGAAAAACTTTTAAAGACATGGCTAATGATTCACTTTTGAGTGAATAAAACGGAATATAAAACAGTATCTACAGTATATTCCAGTATATATCTGGATATATATTTATATGTATGTGTGTGTATGCATATGTGTATACAGAAAGACTTGTAGAAATGCACCAAAATGTGTATAGTAGTTTTTTCTGGATGGAACTATGGTTAATTTTTTTCTTTATGTTTCAATTTTTTATTTCTTCAATTGATCATGTACTACTTTTATCATTAGGAAAAAATAAGCCTTCAAACAAATTTGGTAACTTCTGTCCTTCTCCCATCCACATCTGAGTCAACAAATGTTAGGAACAGAACTGCATATCTGCAACAGTTCTGGGCTCCACCCTGGAATCTGCTCTTCCTTTGGAAAGCTTTTAGCACTCTGTGGCACTTGCCCAGATCAAATTCATATCTGCTCTCTGCTGCTTCTTACTTGGTAGACATTTCTCTCAAGGCAAGACCCCTGAATTATCACAGATTTAAGACTTTACTCCTCCACATCGTGAGCCTTTTATCTGAGCATTAACACAAAGCAGAGAAAAATCAGGCTTTGACATTACTTTATAATCAGGAAGTACCTCAGCCGAAACTTTTTCCTTTAAATTCCAGGTTTCTGTTTATGCAAAACAAATCCATTGCTTGTATAAATCTGAGTTCCACATATCCAGACTACTTAGAAGGAGAGACATCTAAAATTTGTGAGTAAATGCACTGAAGTCTGACCCTATCAAATAAATTTATCATATATATCAACACCTAACCCTTTTGAACCAGAATTAAAGAAATGATATGTAGGGGTACTTCCATCTATTTGGGGAAACATGATATCTTGCAAATCAAGGCTAATTTTATTCACTCTCAGTACAGCTGCTTGATTCCATAAAGGGGGGAAAAAAAGCAGATGTTGAATTACAAAGGGAAGAAAACACACTTCCTACAGAAGGGTGCACCTAAATTATATTACCTTCACAGAAAACAAGAGCAGATGCATTGTTAGCATTTGGACAGAGGCCAATATTGGGAAAAACTTTGTAGCTGGTAAGAAAGTCAGTATACAACCTCAAGCATAGAAGAAAAATCACTTAATTTACTTTATTTCAACCAAGTTCTGCCTTAGATTCTATCCCACCGGAATTAAATTCTATGTGGGTCATTATTAGGCTCTTAGTCCCATCCCAGAAACCAGAAGGCATCTGTGGTGGCTGAAGAAAGAGAAAGATGTCTTATATCTCTTTTGTCATGGGTGCAGCAGGCATTTTCACTAATTAAGCCTGACATGGTCTCCTAAACTCTCTGCTTGCATGCCTTGAGTAGGACATGGGGATCTCCCAGGAGGCTGGCAACTCTGGTATCCAGGATCTCACCTCTCTTGGCTCATTTTCATGTCAGGCTAGAGAAGTCCCTCCTTGTCTCACCTTATCTGGGCTATTCTGCTTCTTTCCACAAACCCTATACTCCCTCTCATTCTTTCACAATGAACTGTGAAGGCCCATTATAGACAAGAGCTGAAATCTTAAAACTAGGCTTCCCTTTCCTTGAGGTCAGGAAGGGTTGACTCTTCAAAGTCTCCTGGATGGTAAGAAAATTATTTCAATTTCTATTTCTATGGCAGCAAGTAGAAGATAAAACAAAGCATGAGGTGTCTAAATTGAACAAGTCAGATCGTTCACATTCTGTCCTGTCCACTTTATTTTGTTCAATCTTATGTTTTTACATACTTCACAAGCACACTAGTTCCATGTTATCTGTATCCACACATTCATTTTCCTTCCTTAAACCATTTGCAGGTGTCTGAAGTATACATACCTTCATGCCCCTTCTTTGCTTAACAGTTGAAGCAACTTCAAAAGGAGATATTATTTTATATTTTATCCATATAAATTTTACATTATTTTTGTTATTCTAAAATCTTGATTTCTCACTCCTTCCATTCTCTACTTTCTCTTTTCTTTTTCTAAAAATTGTATATATTTATGGTGTACAACATGATGTTTGGATTATATATATTAATTAACTCTGGCTTCTTTTGAGCATCTTATGGAAGTAGGAAGTGCTGTCAGGATAAGAGATCTGGTTAGGCAGATGTCTCCCTGCCAGTATTTGTGTCCCAGAATCTTTCCAAAATGCCCCAGAATTCTTCTGTTGTACTCATGGGATCAACTCCCTCAATCCAAGGTAGCAATCAATGGGCCAACAGAGGTATGTGCCTTCTCTTACCCTGACTGTACTGTGCCTTCCTGTAGTAACCCACTGACCTCTCCCTACTCTTAGAATGTTCTCCTTCACTCCTGGGTATACAGGTCTGGGCTGAAAATGCTACAGCTGAGTATTAGCTCCCCTCCCACAAAGCAATTCTCTGCTCAGCCTCAAAAGGCAAACAAATCTCAGCGCTTGAGTGTTTCCAATACACTACTGTCTGCAAAAAGGATGTCATAAATTACATGTTTAAGACTTTGTTGTTTTTCATATTATTTATAACACTAGTTAAGACTACTTTAGCTGCAAGTAACAGAAACCAACTAAAAGCCAGGTGTAGTGGCTCACAGCTGTATTCCCAGCATTTTGGAAGGCCCAGGAAGGAGGATTGCTTGAGGCCAGGAGTTTGAGATCAACCTGAGCAACATAGTGAAACATCACCTCTACAAAAAATTCTTTCAGAAAAATTAGCCAGGCATGGTGGTGTGTGCCTGCAATCATAGCTACTTGGGAGGCTGAGGCAGGAGGATCACTTGAAGTCAGGACATTGAGGCTGCACGGAACCACAATCACGTTACTGCCCTCCAGACTGGGTGACAGAAGGAGACCCTACATTAAAAAAAAATAATAAAAAAAAATAAATAGTGTGGGGACAGGTGAAGACAGAAGCCAAGAATCAGCAAACACCCATTAATCTCTTTCATTTCCTTCTCGGCTTTGTCACTGTATCTAATGACTTCTTGTGTCTTGGCACAGCTTGTTTTTCACTTTTTCACTCACAGAAGCTCTTATTTACAGAAGTTGTGGGGTTTTTTTCTTCTGTTTTTGGCTGCTGTTGTTTGTATTAACAGAATCTAAATAGTAATTTTTAAAGATTCTTGCTTAAATACCACATTATTCAGAAGCATTTGATGTGCTGAATCAAGAAGAGTTCAAATTTGGAATCTTAAATAATTTGTTCCATTTTTCACCAAAACTTTTAGAAATGAAAACTGAAAAAACAAACAAATCCTCAAATGCAGCAGCAATAGGCTTGGATTTGTTTCTTCCACCCATACTGAATTCTGAACAAAGAACACGCGATTATACAGGCCAACTCCACAGTGCTTTCATAGAGATGACCGATTTCACCATTATTAAATGGCATAAAGAAGTGAAATGATCTAACTAAACAGGGGAAACATAGCTTTGATTGGCACCTCTTATTAGTTCAAGAAATCCAAACAGCGGAATCCGAGGGAAGCCAGCTCTCCATTAAAAGCAAGTCTTCTCCCTCCCAGCTGTTGCCAAGAGAAGAGGAAGATGCCCAGAGCAGGAGGGAGCAGCCTGTTGAGCACTGGAAAAAATCTTCGGGAGGATTATTTTTCTTCCTCACATTCAATTACTGTGTTCCCAGGCCTCTTTTTGTTTCTTTACACAACCATCTCAGAACGTGAAATTTGCTTAGGGGTCTGGAATTTAAATTTACCCCTGAATATCCCAATAAGCTCTTCCTGGGCTGAGCTGTAGAGAGCCTGCTGCAGCACAGGGCTTGGTGCAAAGCAATAATGAGGATGCATCTTATGAACATTAATTGGAGGAAAACACAGAGTAAGATGATTTATGTGAACAGAGAAGACAAGGAGAGAGAATCTACACTGTGCTATTGTGTGAAGAGACCAAGGGCATGATTTAGAAACCAAGGTTGAAATGCAGCCTGAAAGGGCTTTCACCCAAACTCCTGAGGGCAGCTTTAAGGCCACATCATTCGTCCTTTTCCACTTAAGTGTCACATTCAAGCAGTTTCTTTGCATCCTGTGCAATGTTATGAAATAGAAAAGGCTATATTTCACAAATTTAAACTTCAAATACCTTTTGAAAGATTCTAAACTAATGTATATTAGATGTTTCTATCAACTCCCATTTTCTATTCATGCACTCGAGGTTTCCATGGCAAGTGCTTACAGACTTCTCAACATACAAGCTGTTCTCTCTGAGCCACGTTGCAGGTGGGAGGCTGCTTAGCCAGTGGTTAGGTCTGTAGGCTCTGCAACAGGACTGCCTGATTCACCGGCCCAGATCCTTCATTTAACCAAGGTAATATATCTGAACTTTCTGTGTGATAGTCATGTCATCTTAAAAGTGGGAACAATAGTAGTGCCCAATTCACAGGATCAAATGAATTAAACAATAATTTCTTAGACAAGTACCTAGCTAGCATACTAAAAGCTTGTGATGATCTTGGATAGTGCTATTATAATGCTTATAAGATTAATGGGAGTTTGACATCTCTGAGGAAAATTTAAAGCCTAGATAGTGCAGAAAAAAAAATTGGATCTTGATTTTGAAGCTAAAGATGGCCTTTCACAAGTTACTCTGCAGCACAACCTGGTCAGATTAATATTTGAACTACCTTCAGGGCCATCTTAAAGAAAGCAGGAACTCTTGTCCTGCTTTCAAAGTCACTGTATTTTAGCAAAACAAACATCTTGGCTTTCTGCCTTCCATGGCCCCTACTTCTTGTAGCCTTGAAAGACAGGAGGAAGCATGCCTTTCACCAAGTCATCTTGGGTCTCTTGCCTCAACAACTCAGTTCTGCAGCTGGTCACAAGCCTACTATTTTTTTCCTCGCTTTCTTAGCGAAAAGGTATCTGCTGTGCTGATAGCCTATAAAATTTCAATTTCCTTCAGTATTCAAATACTTCAGGCTTGCAAGAATATAAATGACATGTTTTTAAAAACAGAAATTCAGAAAGTATCAAGTTACTGTATCCAAAAAGAAGGAGCTCCAAACACCCGTAGTTATCCAAAAACCAACAGATTCTAGATTTGAAAGGTCTCTTGCCTTTTACAGCATAGAATTAATGAAGGAGTATTTTCATGAGTTAGGAAGCCATGTGACATGTAAATTCAGTAAGAGTAAATACCAGAGAAGGAGTTTGGAGTAAATCCACAGAATCTCCACATGAAAAACCTGAAACCATGAGAGAAAATGATATTTATTAAGATTTGCATCTTGGTCATGAAATATGAAATTTAATTTCTAACATAATAAAATAAACAATTTTTTACATTATACTAAAATTTTTTAAAATTTCAGTTATGCACAGGCAAGAACTTAAAGAGAACAGATAAAAGTGAAAACATTAATATTTTCGAGGGAAAGATTTTAAGAGGACAGTTTTCTGCTTTTTGTTAGATTTTGTCAGATTTGGACAATAAATTTTAAAAACAAAACTATAGGAAAATATTGTTTTCTTCTTATTAAGTTGAATGTTGCCTAAGGCATTCCATTATAAAGAATTGAATTTACCTTTAATTATAAACATTTTAATGATGATTATTAAAACCATTCTAATTGAAAACAGAACTAAGAACTTGAAATAGTACTGAAGAGTTCAAAAAGTACCCTCATAAGAGTTAAATTTAGCTCATTATTTTAGTGGGATTTTTTTTAGGCTGCAAGTACCTCCAGGACTCTAGCCATTCGAGAAAAAAAGTGGCCTGTCAAAAGTAGAAGTGCATCTTAATTGCTTCAGGAATAGAAATAACTTATAAAATAAACATCTTTGGTTCCCAGCTATTAACATTGAAACATCTATTTTAAATGCTCTAAATTGCCATGTCATTGGTCAAAGCTGTTATTGTCAGTAAATAAACATTGAGAATAAATACAATATATTAAGACTTCAGAAATATCAGTCCACTCAAAAGCATGGGAATCAGCAAGAGATAAATCATACATCCATAAAGAAAAGTGATTTTGTCTCTTTCTCTTACATTGAAATGAGCCTTCAGCCCTGGACTTCTTTCTCAACCACGTAGTAATGTCTTGTATCAGAGTCTTCAAGCCTGCCAAGGATGAATGGGAAGATTAGTGAAAATATGTGATTACTAAATAAATTAGAATGAGTGCTATCCATTGAATATTATCAGTATGTTATTGCCATAACTGCAATTGTCAGTGTTGCACTGCAAAGACAGTACCAGCTCTATCTGGGGACTCAGGTAGACCTTACAGCTGAGTTGGAAAGTGGGTTTCCTCCCATATACCAGTACCCCAGATGATGGTTGCTGGAGGACTCTGTTGAGAGGAATTGTGAGGTCACCTCCATAATTAATTGGTGATGCTTGCCACGAGCATGAGGGAGCTGTGTATATGTAGTGGAGGGAGGTGTAACTATGGCTTAAGGGCACATAAGGAGAAGGCGACATCTCCTTCAACCAATGCCTACCTACAGTTCCCCCAATGTACCCTGTTCTTTATCATCTTTGTGCCTTCGCTTGTGCTATTTCCTTTGCCTGATACATCCTCCTGGGTCTGGCTTCACTGCTGAGTAGGTCTGTGAGTTCCAGGTAAAAATGGAAATGTGAGTAGAGACACACAATTCTTCCATTTCTGATCCAGTTCAAAACACTTAAGGAAATGAAAACACAGGGACAAAGCATATATCAGCACTGGAAATGAGACTTCGAATGACCAGGAATTTCATCTGGTATATAACTGTCAGATACAAAAGTAAGATGGGTCCAGATTGAAGGACAGCACAGAGTCTGAATATGCAACTCATCACACTACTTAGTGTGATTTTTCAGATGATTAGTTAGAAAAAAGCCTTACATGTCACTCCTTGGTTGGAAAGGCAAAAGCAGGCTATGCAAGAGATGAGAGAGGTTGGAGAGACAGTTCAGTCTGTCTTGTTCATAGTGTTGGATGAGTGGGTGGTTGCAGGGCGGTGGAGGTAACCCAGGCTAAGGGCAGCTCTACTGAGCAAAGAGCCAGCAGTGGAAACGGTTGCACAAAGCAACTAAAGCATAGCTATTATTTGGGCCAAGCTATGTTGAGGGGCTAGGAGCCAAGCAGACTGGATCTGTATCAAACTGTGACACTTGTTTATTTTTCCCCACAGAAAACTTCTTTTTTAAAAATAAAAGTACTATTAAAGTTAAGGAAAAGCAGAAGTGCATAAAATAGAAAGCCCCTCCAATTCCTTGTTTAGCATACACAAGTACCTATGCAATAAACTTTCCAAAGATCATCTTTTCATTGTCTTATATTACTCCAGATATGTTTTGTGAATATGCAAATCTATACTTACATATTTATTTATTTTTCCTTCATGTGGTGTAATATATTCACGTATTTAATAGATGGGTTCATACTATTTTGGAATCTGGTGCTTTTACTCAAAATATTCTTTGGAGAGCTTCCCTTGACAGCACATTTGGATCCTTTTCATGACTGTAGAGTATTTCATTGCATGAATGTGCCATGATATAACTAATTTCTTTTTTTTGTTTGTTTGTTTTTGTTTGTTTTTTTGAGACAGCGTCTCACTCTACTGCCTGGGCTGGAATGCAGTGGCACAATCTCAGCTCACCACCACTTTGACCTCCATGCTCAGATGATCCTCCCACCTCAGCCTCCCAAGTAGCTGAGACTACAGGCACAAGCCACCATCCCCAGCTAATTTTTTTTTTTTTTTTCATAGAGACAGGGTTTCGCTGTGTTGCCCAGGATGGTCTCAAACTCCCAGACTCAAATAATCTGACCACCTTGACCTCCCAAATTATTGGAATTACAGGCATGAGCCGTCATGCCTGGTCAATCTAAGTAATTTCTAGTTTTTGTATGTTTAAGCTGTTCCCAGTGTTTCCTCAAATGTCAACAATGCTGCTGATGTATCTGTGTGATTATTTCTAATACATGTATACCTAAAAGTAGAGTCGTTTGCTCAAAGAGCATGCACATTTTAAATTGTAATTGATATTGTCAAATTTGTATCCTCATTCACAATATACACAATATAGGAGAGACCTTTTCCCACACCATTGGCAATACAGGAATATCATCAACCTAAATGTTTAATAGCAGAATACTGCTTAAGGTAACTGTCATACCTGTGTGAGGAAATACATGCAGCTATTTAAAATTATGATGTAAAAAATACTAATACAAGAATACGCTAATGATGGATTAAGGAAAATAGAAAGATGCAAACAATAATATGTGGTATAATACTGTTATTATAAAAGCTTTCTGAACTTTTGTTTCTTCATTAAGAAAATTAGGATAGTAATGCCCATCCTAATTTGTTAAGAACAAAATAAGATCGGCCGGGAGCGGTGGCTCACGCCTGTAATCCCAGCACTTTGGGAGGCAGAGGTGGGCGGATCACAAGGTCAGGAGATCGAGACCATCCTGGCTAACATGGTGAAAACCCATCTCTACTAAAAATGCAAAAAAATTAGCGGGGCGTGGTGGCGGGTGCCTGTAGTCCCAGCTACTTGGGAGGCTGAGGCAGGAGAATGGCGTGAATCCGGGAGGCGGAGCTTGCAGTGAGCTGAGATAGTGCCACTGCACTCCAGCCTAGGCGACAGCGAGACTCCATCTCAAGAACAAAATAAGATCATTTTCATGAAAATAGGTAAACTGTAAAATGTCTGACAAGTATAGAATGCCCTAATTGAAACTAATGCTGCCATTTTCCCAAAAGCTCTATGTCAATGGCATAGCTCAGACCAAACCCACTGGGCTTTGAACATATAAGACCACCCAGAGGCTCAGTCAGTGGAACACAGTTTTCACTCTGTGCACAGGCTGCCTGACAATACTGGCAAATGTGGGGACCCTGAGCACTTCCAGCCACCATATGGAACAATCTGCACAGATTTGCATACGGTGTGAATTTTTTTCCCAAGAGCTCTCAAAGCCTTCTTTTCCTCTCATTTTCAACATACCACTTCTACCTGCTCACCTTTTCCATAGAACTTACCCCTGACAATCCAAATCTGGAATTGTTTTCTCTTTTCTAGCATTCGTCTATACACCTGAACTCTCAGTCACCCAATGCTTTGCACAATTATGTTAACACAGGATGCAAATATGTCAGCTTTGAGTAAGAGAGAGTCAGTCGAAATCTCTGTCCTTCCGGGGTCCCATTTAACCTTTGTAATCTTAGGCTATTTAACCTCTCTGGGTCTTGATCTCTTCATCTGAAAAATGGGGATAATTGAATTTATCTTAGAAGATAATGAATGTAAAATACTTTACACTGTCTGACACAGTATAAGATTGCAATGTGGTGACATTGTTATTATTATTATTTCTACTAGAATATATGCTTCTTATAGGCATTGACTAGATCTTATCCTCACAAGATTCTGTACATAATAGTTATTTCTAAATAAATTTATCTAGATTGATATGTCTTTTATAACTTGACCAAGCATTATTTTATTCAGACAGCAACTTTTTGTGTAGGTTCATAAACTCACAGTAATATGATAAAACATAAAAGATTACAAACGAGAAAGCAAATGTTTATTTGGTGCTACATGGTAGGAGGTGGAAAGTTGAAGTAGGAGGGAACATGTAAAAGAAAAAGAATACATATGCTTCTCAAGAAAAACATGCCCAGACTTAAGACATCATTATCCAGGCCACAGAGTATAAGACAGAGAAAAAAATAACATCTTTACAGCAGAACATAAAACATCAAGGGCTGATATATTTTACGTATATCATAATCATATGTACATATTTAACTTCACAGGAAAAAAAAGCTCAAGTTGAACACTTTGACATTTGTATCATATTATGAGTATTTCCCAGATATTGTTCTTCCCTCTCAATCAACTGAGCAAGTGTCATTCAGAGTTTAGGTCTGAACAAAATGTCTGGACTAAAATTTAACTTAATGGTGTCCGAGAGTCTCAAGGCAGTTTGCACTGAGTGAAGCAAAACACCACCTCCGGTCTCCAGGGTTTTTATACTCAGAGGAGAAGTACTGAAGCACACAGTAAAATTTGCGATGAAGGTTCTCAGTTTACAATTAACCCCAAAGACATCCTTTGTTTCATACAGTTCTACTTACATGTTTTTAGCCCAATCACAGAAGAAACAAGTTGCCTGTTATAAAATAACATTCCTCCTTTGTGGCTGGTAACAAGCTGCATCTGGGCAAGGCTGTTAATTGGCAATTTTAAAAACATGTGGGGCCAACAAGGTCTCCTAAGCAGTGATCAACAGACATGATGTATAATGGGAAAGAGAACATTGGGGATTAATAATAGAATGTGTCTATCTTATCATATTTTTAATGAGATGCATTTAAGAGAGTAAACAACATAAACATTTCGTCTCCTTACTCACAAAAAGCACAAACTATGTTGCAATGCTCTGTACTTAATGTGAAATAAGTTTTGGAATATATAGCATATAAAGTTATTTTAATCCCACTAAATACTTTGATATGAAACTACTCAAGGAATTTAAATTCATTAAGCTTATTGAATTTTTTAGTTTTCTTAGTTAAATGATGTTTTAGATGTAGGGAAAACTAAATTTACAAGTGACTTATATAACAGGATTTCAACACCACGTTGGGTAGGGACTCAATATTTGAGTCCCTAGTTACTAGCCAATAATCAACTGTAAAGAATACAGATGATGCACTCCGGTTACACTCAAAAGCTTCATTCTTCCTAGTAAGGGCTGATAACCTTATGGGGAAGGAGCAGCAGAAAAAAGGAAAGCAGAACCCTTCCACCCCATAAGGAGTCAGTGGTGACACGCAGGCTTAGCATTCCTCATACCACAGTATGCCTGGGTTCAGCTGCTTGGTAACACTGCTGCCAAAAATTTCACAGCCTGAACATGATAATGCCTAGAAAAGTCATAGGATAGGAAAGGTTATACAACCACCATTCAGAGCCATCCTGGCTTACCGAAGGTGTTTGAGTAGATTCTCCTTTCATAGAAAACTCTTGGGAGACAATTATAAAGGAGGAGCCATCTTTCCAACTAGGATCCTTTTGAGCATCTGAATCTATAAAACCTCAGCAGTGGAAGCAAAACACTATCCATTGCCTGAGGGGAAAATTTGGGGTAAGGATGCATTTTTATTTACATTAAACATTTTGAAATTTAAAAATTCATTTCAAATGCATCTAATATTTTCATAATTGATCCACATAAACTTCATTTTGTTCTAAAATTTTTAATGGTAATTTTGAAGGCACATTATACACAAAGCATTTATTTGTGCTAAAATATCTAAAGGAAAATAGATTCAAATCAGAGATCACTATTTTTACACTTATCTATTTCCTATAGGTTTATTGCTCTACAAGTGAAATTTTATGAAATCACATTTAATATTCATATTTTAAAACTATGCATCACATTAACTTGCAGGATTACAATTTTGTATAGTCAAGATTTAGAGAATAAACATCTTTACTTTGTAAATTCACTGCTTTCTGCTATCATTTTCTTATCACCTAAATATTGAATATAATTATGTTTCAAGGTTAACAAAGTTGAAGTTGAAATTGAGCTATTTCAAACATAACTAAATTACGAATTAAGTCTACCCATGAAGTAACATTTGGCAGAGACTGTACTTGATAAAATATTTCAATAGTCTGCACTTTAGAAAGTTTCAAGAGAATTCATGGCTATCCTAGAGAGTTCAACAATTTGTCTGCCTGTATGTATAGAATCCTGTGGGAAGTCCTTTAAGGATCCTTTTGAGCATCTGAATCTATAAAACCTCAGGAGTGGAAGCAAACCATGAATTTCTCACATCTATTGGGATCACATAGCACAGCCCATGTGTTAGTTAATACATTCAATCTGGCCTTCTCATCATAATGGGGAAGTCTCTGAAAAAGCTAGAAGCTTTCAAAACCTATTAATAAATTAGCATTTGATGAGTTATATGAAGATAGTATGATGCTATGTACACAAGCTATGATGTTAGGTGCCAGAGGGCAGGAAAGATGGATACAATTGTCATCCTGAAAAAGCACAGATAGTGGAAAAAAGATTAATAAGTACCTCTTTCAGATTTGCTACAAGAAGCAAAGAGCTACACAAAAGGTATCAATATAAAACAAGCAAATTTTCTCTTTATACACATATGCATACAATATATGTGTATGATAGATCTCTAATCTATCATAGGAGAAAATTGAGTTGAAACTACAAAAATAAACAGCTACATGGATCACACACACATATATTTATATGTGCGCAAACACACGCGTGTAGAAAACACAACAAGAAGGCCATATGTTCCCAGTAGAAATATAAAGTTGCTTTTTCTTTATATTGCCATACTTTATAAATATTCAAAATTGGCTATTAGTCTATATTGGAAAAATCATTATTAAAATACAAAATAATCTTAAATCTGGACTTCAAAATTTTTTCATATTTTTAAAAGTTCATCTGTCATTAAGGGATTAGAAAGCACATTTCTAGTCTAGCAATCAAACAAAAATGTGTAGCTAGTAGAATAGATCCTGCATTTTTAGACATCATATTTAATCTATCATATTAACATGATAGAAGGAAAACAGAAGATAATGTTACAATTTGTATTCTAGCCTAAAAGCTTTCTGGGCTTCCAGACACTATGATAATGAATACTTTAAATGCATGAATGAATCAAAATTTAACGTAAAATCACAAGTGCTTCTATCACAAATACAACCAGCTGTGTTTAGAATTTATGCCTTGATATTTTCAAAAACCAACAAATTTAAATGTACTATAGGAACTAATTACTTCCACAACCCATTTCCCATGGCCAGTGACAAAGAAACATTTGCAAATAAAGCCAGTTTTATTTACTCTTATTGTCTTATTCAACAAACCTTTAAAAATAGTTGTTAATTGCCGGTCACTATGCTGAACATTGGGTATTCAAAATGTTTAATTAATGACAAGTTAATTCAAAATGGTAAATTAATAAGAAAAGAATCTAATTTTTTAAATATACAAAACATTTCAAGAGACACTTTGCAAAAGTTATCCAAATGGCCAACGAGCAAACGAATAGGTGTTCAGCATCATTCTTCATCAGATAAATACAAATTAAAACTACAGTCCAAATCTATCCAAATGGCTAAAATAAGATTGGCCATACTAAGAATAGGTACAGCTGTGGAGCAACTGCAACACCCATTAATGGTGAGAGGGAGAGTAAAATGCTGCAACAACCTTGGAAAACTATTAAACTTTTTTTTTTCTTTTCTTCTTTTTTTTTTTTTTTTTTAAATAGAGACAGGGTCTTGCTATGTTGACTGGTGTGGTCTTGAACTCCTGGCCTCAAGCAATCCTCCTGCCTCGGCCTCCCAAACTATTGTGATTACAAGTGTGAAGCACCACGCCCAGCCAGCAGTTTATAATAATGTAAAAACTGTGCACACTTATGACTCAGCAACTTCACTTCTAGGTATACACCCAAGAGAAATGAATGTATGTGTCCACAGAAAGACACATATAAGACTGTTCCATTTACATGAAGTTCACAGGCAAAATTAATCTACCCAATAGAAGTTAGAAGAGTGGTTGCCTGGGGCGGGGCTGAGGCATTACTGACTGCAAATTAGCATGAGGGAATGTTCTGAGATGATTGAAATGTTCAACACCTTGCTTTAGGTAGTGATTACATGGGTATATACATAAGTAGGAAGTAACTAAGGTGTACACTTGTAGCTTATGTATTTTTCTGAATGATAATTATACCTCAATTTTTAAAAAATAACATGGTTAGGTCCCTACCTTCAAGAAGTTATAATACGAGTGAATTAACAGCCATACAATGTGATATGAGCAATGATATACTTAGTGAACAGTGTCCATGAAGCTCAGAGGAGGAAACAAAGAATTCCATCTGGAGAATGCTCAAAGGCACCATAAGTAAGTGTGGAATTGGTGTTTAATTATGATCTTTATGCCAGGAAAGTCTCTCAAGAATATCACCATTTTCCTATTCACTGGTATATTGGAATCATTTAAAAATATTAACTGAATATTCATTCTAAGCAGCCCACCATTGGCATTGTAGGCATTATTGCTATATAATTAATCTTCACTCACTGTGTCCTGTCACACAGTCCAATTTACTCCAACATATGTCTATCAGGTTCTTAGCACCCCTGACTTTGGGGTGATAGGACAGGCACAGAGAGAAGTAAAACAAAATTCTGGCCTTCAAGGAATTTGTAATTTTTCAAAATACCTCTAATATCCATCTTTTCTCCATTTCTACTGACACTATTTAAGACCAGTTCTTGTTCCTGCAACAACTGAACGAGTCAAAATAAATTACTACCCCATCTTCCTGCTTTCCAGCACTTTCCCAGCCCCAATTATCCCATGCATACTATTCTCATCAATTATTTTCGATGTTCAGAATGGCTCAGGAGCTTCCTGGGGCCTAATGCATCAATTGTAAACTGTTCAGGATGGCTTATCAAGTCCTGCACAATTTGGTTCCCCCAAAATTGCTCCAGAAAGAGTAACGTCTACTGAGTAGCAGTGACACTGTAAAGACACTTGAGAGAAAAACAATTCTTAGCTTACATGTGCTTTGAACCACTTCATTTTTAATGGGACACCTTGAATTTATTATTTAAAATGTGTTATATTAATTGTAGTATGATACAGTCTGGATTCTGTCTATGTGGATCTGCCATGATCTGGAGTGTTCATTTATTCATTCACTCATTCAAAAATCATTTACTGAGCCGGGCACCATGGCTCATGCCTGTAATCCCAGCAATTTTGGAGACTGAGGCAGGCAGATCACAAGGTCAGGAGTTCGAGACCAACCTGGCCAATATGGTGAAACCCTGTCTCTACTAAAAAGTACAAGAATTAGCCAGGTGTGGTGGCTGGCTCCTGTAATACCAGCTACTTAGGAGGCTGAGGCAGGAGAATTGCTTGAATCCGGGAGGCAGAGGTTGCAGTGAGCCGAGATTGCACCACTGAACTCCAGCCTGGGTGACAGAGCAAGACTCCAACTCAAAAAAAAAAAAAAAAAAATCATTTACTCATCAATTTCTCTGTGTTCTATATTAATGAAATACAGAAATATAAAAGACTAATGTATTGTCAAAGAGGGAAATACGAAGATCAAAAACATATACATAGAGTTTTTCCTTTTTTTACTCTTCATAAAATCCTTCTTCCCTACAGGGGGACCCACAATAGCATTCTCTGGGGCAGCTGCAATTTCTCAAAAGAGATACATACAGTGGGATGCTGAAAAGTGTCCTGAAACAAAATGTCCTTGCATTATAAAATGTTAAGAGAAAAAATAAGGCAAAAACTGGAGTCAGTCTGGTGCTTTCCTCTGTAGGGCCTGTGAGGATACATGTTTCTTTCCTCATTGAGTCAGATTTTATGATCATAGTGCCCTCAGATACAAGAATCAAATCATTTTCAAGAGCCAAACATCATTATTTTAAAACAAGGCATTGCCATTTTAAGCAAAACAGCTTATGTAAATGTCAGTATATTTAAAAATAATCAAATTTCTCTTTAGCTAGGAACCATTCTGTAAGAGTCTTTTTTCAGCATCTAAGGTTGGTATTGTTGTATACTAGAGAAGCCAAAATACAGTGACCAGGTTTACTTTTCTGCTAAAAAGGCTGATTATTTTTATACATTCCTGATCGACATTTTGCATCTCTTTTTCTACTCTGCATTTGAGTTGCAGCCTTCTGGCAATGTGAAGATGTTTTCAAGCACAGATTCGATATGTATAAGCCATCCGTTTGTCTGAAGATTTATAATCGGTAATTTTAGAAGGATTCCGTTCTTTATCACATCTTAGGTTAATGAAACATCTATGCTAGTATTTTCTAAAGTTCTTTTGGAAACAAAATCTCCTGAAAGATTTTCCAGCCTGTGAAAATGAAAAACTCATTTAAATAATCAGTTCAGAACAACATTTCTGTTTATGTTAAGAATGCTGCTCTGATATTTAAAGTGGTTTAAGAAATCCAACCAGTGAATATAAAATTAAGCATAATTTTCTCTCCTCTAAGAGAGCACGGAAGCTCCAGAGAAACTGGCAACTCAGAAGATGTGTGGCACTGTGCCCGCTCCAAGGAGTAATGCTGAATGCTTTTGCATTCAGGTTTTGCAAAAACTTCATGCACTTCATAGCCCATGCTTACTAACTGAATTTTCAAGCTTCTCTTTTGCCCTTTCTTGTGGAAGCCCAACTTCCTGTGCCATCATTGATCATACTGAGAGGCTCCTTGATCTTTCCCAAAATTCTACTAATAAGCCAAATACACAATTTCAAACAAAGAAAGCCATTTTCTGGTCCCAAGGTTAGAGCTTTGAAAGTATGGAAAGTTCAAAAGCTTAAGTTGTGTATTTTGACTCATTTTGGCTCAAATGTTGAATGTTCATTTAATTATTTAAGAAAAATGTATCCTGTTATTTCAGGGGGTAAAAAGGGAACTTCATGTGAGACTCAGGAAGACAATACCCAAGCAAATGCCTGGGCATTAAAGGTTGGATACAGAGAAGGATCTTTCAAAACACCTAGAAAAGCTCTTAATTTACTGATGCTCTGGTTTCACTCACCAAAGTACCATTTTCTGGGTCTCAAAGGGAAGTGCATGTTGGAGAGGATGTGGGCCCAGGCCTCGCTGATACAGGGATCACCTTCCTTGGGTTGCTCTACTTCCAGGCTAAAATTCCCATCATCTTCGAGGGTGGAAGGGTTTGGGACAGGGTGGATCCTGCGGAGTCAGCTCCTGGGTTAAAATGTAGGCTCTGCTTTGGGGCATCCAACCTCATCTTTATGACAGGTTTTCTTACTATGGAGTAGGAGATCTCATACCAGCAAGGACAGAAGTTTTGCTTGTTTCTTTCACAGAGGAGTGTAGTAGGGTAACATCAATGTTTTTCAGCAGTTTTTCCACATTTTTTAAAAACCACAGCCATCTTTTTGTCTTACATCTTTTTGCTTCACCCACATTTGTTGAAAAACTTTAATGGTTGGCCAGTACAGCTATAAATTACTCTGTTTCTTAATTCCATTTTCTTCATAAAATTCAACAATGACTCATTATGGTTTGAAATGTTTATTCAGAACTGGTGAGAAATTACAGCTGGTTGGACAGCCAGAGGGCCTTTTTCATTACAATGAGACATAAACATTGAATTCTGAGAGTAACAAGCCATGTACTGCCTTGAAACAGGCATGGCATGAATCTGATTTCAGCAAACTCTGAAGCCCTTATTCAGGTTAAAGTGAACCAAAAATGTAGCAGCTCAGGGCTGTGTGCAATTTTAGATCGAGTGTCCTCATTATAGGGTAAAAATAGAAATATCTAGGTAATATTACTGTGTTGTTCTGAGGTAAAGCAAGGAAATGAGCCTCTGTGACTTCAGTTTCTTCTGGAATCCTTCTGAGAATAAGATGTTTATTAAGCTAAGTATACAAAATGATGAATGAGGAAGGATAAATGATCGGCTAAACTGTATACTACATTAAAAAAAATAAACACAAAGTTGGAATTTCGAAAAAGGAAAATTAGATTGCTGGGAAAGGGAGGAGTTTGAGTCCTGGAGGAGGAAAATAGCTTTACCTCCTTTCTCCATCCTCTCTGCCATATCAATGAAAGTAAATCAAGACTGCTGCAGATATTTGCATTATTTTAAAACCTTTTTAGCTGTGTCTTCATCCCTGGCTTACCCTGCCTCAAAATTATCATTTTCCTCTTTTATTTTTAGAATAAGTAAAAGTATTAACATATGCAAATAGGATTCTTGAAAATCCAAGGAAAATTCAAACCACCTTCCTCAAATTCTTGACAACGTTTTATGTCATCCTTTTCAAAAAGAAACCTACCTTCCTTCTCTCTGTGACAATGGAGAAGGACCATTGTCAGAAGATAAAGGATAAACTTTTGCTGCTCCACCTTCACCTTTTGACCAAAGATGTTTTTAATATTGCTGTGTCCAATTGCTTTGCCTCATTCTTTGATGTTTCAAGTAGGCCAGAACAAAATCTAGGCCAACCCCTCCCAGCTTCCTTCCAAATCCTAAATTAATATAGCAGGGAGTGTGGGGGAAGCTATTTTTCATTTTTCATACCCATAATTGTTTGAAGGGGCACTGTATGGCCTCCAAGTTCTGACGGATAGGGTATCTGTTTATAAAGACATTCTATCAGACCGGGCGCGATGGCTCACGACTGTAATCTCAGCACTTTGGGAGGCCAAGGCAGGTGGATCACCTGAGGTCAGGAGTTTGAGACCAGCCTGACCAACATGGTAAAAACCTGTCTCTACTAAAAGTCAAAAATTAGCCAGGTGTGATGGCCAGTGCCTGTAATCCCAGCTACTCGGGAGGCTGAGGCAGGAGAATTGCTTGAACACGGGAGGCAGAGGTGGCAGTGACCTGAGACCCTACCATTGCACTCCAGCCTGGGCAACAAGAGCAAAACAACATCTTAAAAAAAAAAAAAAAAAAAAAAAAAAAAAAAAAAAAAAAAAAAAAAGACATTCTATCACAATCAGCTGGGAAGGAGAGAGTTCAGGAAAGCCCCTATATGACGTCTGGTCACTAAAACCCTCTCACTGAAAACTGTTAGGTATGGGGTTGGGGTAGCATGTACATTTGCTGGAATCTTAGGTCTCTCTATGAGACCAAACCATTAGGATTAGTTAATTCTGCTTGAAGTCAAAGTCAGTAGAAACAATATTTGAACTGACATTTAAGAATAATAAGGGTTAAATATGATTAAATATTTACTCATGTTTTAATTATTATTGTTAAAACCAGACATGTAAGTGATAGAACTGGAGAAATAGTTTTGAAAACTTTAAGTGCTGTTAACAAAGAGTAGAATAGAGGTAATGTACCAATATGGCCTCCAGGATGGGACTATAAATGCAAGTTAAGAGGTTTAAGTGATGGCAGGGGCTAGTTAGATGGTACAAAACAAGCACAGATGTCACATTCCTTTTCTTATGTTTTGAGGATTCTTGGGTGTATTTATTGTGTACGGAACATGTACCAGCATCATAGATATAGGTGACATGATAGCCAAGACCATTTAATGAGAGTGGACTTTGGTATAAGATGCCAGAGCCTACTACTTCCCTCTTCTTAAAGCAAAACCTCCATTGCACCATACATGCTCAGCCTCCTCTCCTTTGCTATCACCATAACAACAACCACCAACATGCCATGAGAAATATAATAAGATGTTGTCCAGAGAAGTGAGAGCTTTCAGTGCCTGACTTTAGGAGCCTCCTATAGGGGCTGACCTTCTTTCTCTGAGTCAGTGAAATGCCTAAATTATGAAGGTCTAATTAATCTGCATTTGAAAGCTTCCATCAGCATCCCATCACCAAGGATACCTCAGAGAACCATGAGTGTGCCCCTCAAGGGCCAGCACTGATTCACCAAAGATGAGGCAAACAGCAAGACTGCATAAGAGTCTGGAAATGGAAAGATACTCCCCAGCAATACTAGATAGTCTAGGTGTTTGAAGCCTGTGAAAGTAATCAAACACACAGTCCTTGGTAAGGAGCAGAATAATGTGGGACGAAAGAAGGCAAGGCACATCACTGACCCAGATTTGGGTAAAATAACTGGTCATTCCCACATTCTCTGTCTCATCTCTACACATTGCCACATGCATCCCCTTTAAACTAACGTTTCCTCCACAGTGAATTCTATTTCTCCTTTTATGCCATACCGAATGACCACTTCCTCAGTAAGATTCACTGTGATATATCATATTCCTTTGAAATTTATCTCTCTGGGAATCTTTGATTGGTCATATTCATTCCTGGTCTCAAAGTTAAAAAGAGTCTCCCTTGCTAGAAATTGAGAATTACCAGTAGAATACAGGTGTAGTAGTTGTGAGGCAGCCCCACCTCCTACTGTGGTCAAGATCAGGACTTTGGAGAGGAACCATACCTGGGATAGCCCCTCCCCCACTGACTTCCAATGCAGCCTTGGGTCAGTTAAGTACTTAGCACTCTAATATTCAGTTTCCTCATCTGTAAGGTGGAGATAATAGAAGAAACCACCATATAGAATAATTTTGAGGATGAAATGAAATAAGGAAAGTACTTAGCATGATGCTAACAAACACTGTAAATATGCACCGTGGTAATATTGTTATCACCATTATCATTATAAACCCAATGGTTCATATACTGATACTATCCTACAAAGGAATAAAAGGTTTCACTCCTGGGTTTCCTACAGATTATTAGTTTCATTAAAAACTTACCATCACTGAAGTAAAATTTGTCATAATTGATTTGAAATCTCTCAAATCAAGCTAGCAAAAGGGAAAACTGCACTAATGACAAGTCTCTGAGCTATAGCATACTTTTAAAGGCATGCAGTTTTATCCATTGTAAATTCACAGGACAAACAAGGATGTATAAACTGGACTTTCTAAATAGAAGTCCAGTTGAGGAAATAATAATCATGGCATTTGTAATTAGCATAATTTCCTCAAATACATAGCAATATACTAAATTCTTTAACTTGTTGTGGAGAATAAGTTGCTTTTAAAAACTCAAAGCAATTTGAGTTTTTAAACTCAAAATAATTGCTTTCTTAGAGATCACTTTTTAAAATGATCTGCTCCTGTCCAGTACAAGCAAAAAAAAAAAAATTCCAAGTGATGGAGTCTGACTATATTACACTATGTATCAAGTTAAATAATTATGAATTAATCTTCTCTTCAATGTCTTATATCTCATACTCTCATGATCTATTATCACAAGTCAAGTTTGACATTTCTTTTAAATTAAAATATTATGTTACAGAATTCTGCTCTTTCCTTCTAATTAATTAAATTCTTACACGGTAAAATCACTTTATTTTATACTGATAAAGCATACTATGGTTTCTGAAAAAAATTCAAAATTGTAATACAAGTTTACAAACTGGGGGCATACCTGAAATAGAGAGGATTAAGTTTACAAAGCCATGAAGATAATAATAGCTACAGAAGATAATTCTATAGATCCAGAAATCAATTTTTTATCATTATCACAATTATGGTAGGGCAATTTCATTGTTATAATAATGTAGGTTGTGTTTTATTCTGCAGATCGTGAAGTTCATACACTTATTTCTGGTTAGTTTGATATATCATCACAGCTATATAAATAGTGGGTGACCTTTGTTGGTGGGAGAATGAACTTGAGAATGTTTAAATAACTTCCCAGTAGTGGGGAAGCTGATATCTGAACACAGATGTGCCTTGCTAACATGCTCTAAAACCTCTAATTCACTTATGTAAATACTATAAATATTAAATATGAGTTGCAAATATATTCTAAGCACCAGAACACAATTAGAACTCTTACACCAAAAGCTATACCTACCATTGATTTTATTTCTGACGACAAGAAAGAAACTCTGAAGTCATCCAGCATCTCCAGATCATATTCAGGAAATTAAGTGTTATTACAAGGTAGGTGAAACATTGCATGGTGGATCAGGGAACAGGATGCTGTATTCTAGACTCTGCTTTTAACTGTTTGAATTTAGACACCATACCTGACCCTGCAAAATGAGGGAACTAGACTTGATTTTGATTAAGATACCATCCAATGCTATACAATGCTTCAATGAGCAGATGTCCCAATTATCATTAACAGAAATACTGAGTCTCAATTGCAGCATAAACTAACCCGAAGTTTATGCAATGAAAAAATGCACCAAGATCAACTTGTGCCCTTAAATAAACATATGCAGCTAAAATCTGACACAAGTTGGTGTTATGGGCTGAATTGTGTCCCTAACTCCTCAAATTCATATGTTGAAATCTGAAACTCTAATTCCTCAGAATGTGCCTATATTTGGGGATAGGGCCTTTAAAGACTTAATTAAGGTTAAGTGAGGCCATTAGGGTAGGCTTTAATCCAATATGACTGGTGTTTTTATAAGAAGAGGAGATTAGGATATAAGCAGGCACAAAGGAAAGACCTGTAAAACACAGGGAGAAAAAAACGGCCATCTACAAACAAAGGAGAGAGGCCTCAGAAGAAATCAACCCTGCCAACTCCTTGATCTCAAACTTTCAGCCTCCAGAGCTGTGAGGAAATAAATTGCTGTTGTTTGTTTAATTTACCCAGTCTGTGATATTTTATTCTGCAGCCTGAGCTAGTTAATGCAGTTAGCTCTTCTATAGCAGCTACATAGTCAAAGGATTCCAATGCACATAAATATAAATAGTAGGTATTAAAAGAACATTAGGTGTCTAATAAAATGTGAAACTCTGAGATTTTGCTAGAGGTCACACCTTCTCTGTAAACGTTAAAGAGGGCTGTTTCAGGATAACAGACTCTGCACAAAAGCCCCACAGTGAGCATCAAGGTGGAGTGCCAGCCTCCACTGTACCAGCCACAGCAGTGCTCTGCAAGAAGAAAATCAAAATGCTAACAATATCCACCAGCATAGGAAAATCAAAACCACACAAAGGATGAATACTTACAATAGCCTCTCCAGAACTGGAGTATATTCACAGGGAGTGGAAGACCTTCCGCACGCATAGTCACCAAATACACCAGCCACACAAAGGGACTAGGCTTGCCGGGAACCTGAATTCTTTGGTGAAGTAATTACTTTTGTATTCTTTTTCCCCTTAAATAGCAGCTCCATTCATTTTTTTCTTGGGACAGTTCCATTAATTCAGGCAAATAAGTCATGCTCAACAGGGCTTTCATCTCTCACACCTTTGATTCCCCATCGCATTGTGTTTATACTTACAGCACTTACTAAATTTTGCCCTGTAATGGGGTAATCTGCACACTTCTCTTGTCCCAACTAGCAAGCAGGGACTATGTTTATTCTTTATCATGACTCTTACATAGTTCAGAGCCTTACACCGAATTAACACTCAGTAATATTCACTAGCTAGAATTGAACTAAACTGCCATTCAATAAACCTCTGAAGTATTATTTTGCATTTTAGTCATAGGTAAATACATATCTTGGTAGGAAACTTAGGAAAGCTGGAGTTCACATTGAGAAAGTCGTGAGAGATGAGTTTGGAGAGATTAAGCAGGCACGGAGTTCCTTACAACTTAAAGAACTTGGATTTCATCCTAAAATGATAGAATGAATTTATCACAAAGGAGCAGCATTTTCATATTTGTGTTTTTGGAAAAATTAGCCTGAGTGCTAGTTGAAAACTGAATTATAGAGTGTCATTACTGAAGCAGGAAGCTGGTGGCGGAGGCAAATTAGAGAACAGTCAGGGTGTCTGAGTTTTGCAGTCTTTGTAATTGGGAGATTAGTGGGATCACTGTCCAAACAACCTAAGGACGTACAACAGGGCAAGGTATGAAGGTAAAAATGGTGAATTTAATTTTTTAATTTTTTTCTTTTTTATTAAAGTATTAAGCACAATATACTATAAAGTATATAAAATGCTTTATTCTGAAATGTACAGCTTGATGTATTTGCACTAATGCAATGGCTACCAAGATCAAGATTGAGAACACTTCCAGAGCTTCTCATGCCTTTTCCTAAGTAATAATTTATTAACTACAAAAAATAGTAATTTTATAGTGAAAATCTACAGACACTACCTTAGCCAAGCTATCAAAGTTAACATCATCAAAATGAGACAAATTGACTTCATGTGTTTCCTGATATGATGCACTGCAAAGGGCAAAGATGGCCTCAAGTTCTTTGACACGTTTCCCATAGTGTGGTTTATGTTCCCTACACTTGAATCAAGGCAGACTTTGTGACTACTCTGACAAATGGAATAAAGAAGTGATGCTCTGCCAATGTCAAAGCCCAGGCCTGAAGAAGCTGACAGGCTGGGCGCAGTGGCTCATGCCTATAATCCCAGCACTTTGGGAGACAGAGGTAGGTGGATCACCTGAGGTCAGGAGTTTGAGACCAGCCTGGCCAACATGGTGAAACCCTGTCTTTACTAAAAATACAAAAAATTAGCCAGGTGTGGTGGTGGGCACCTGTAATCCCAGCTACTTGGGAGGCTGAGACAGGAGAGTCACTTGAACCCGGGACGCAGAGGTTGCAGTGAGCCGAGATTGCACCATTGCACTCCAGCCTGGGCAACAAGAGCGAAACTGCATCTCAAAAAATAAATAAATAAATAAATAAATAAATAAATAAATAAATAAATAAAAGCAGCAGCAGCGGCAACTGACCTACCTGACAGTTTCACTTTCTTTGTTCTGCAGTGTTTGGTTTTGAACCCAGCCAATCAGCATGCTATAAGAAACCCATGCCATATAAACAGACTGCCTATAGATGCTCCAGTCTATAGCCTTAGCCGAACACTCAGCCAACAAACAGTATCAAATGCTGCCATAAGAGTAGGCTATCTCGAATGTCCCACCCAGGTGAACCTTCAGATGACAACAGTCCCAGCTGCAACTACATGAGAGATGCCAAGGGAAAACCATCTAGCTGAGCTTCAATGGTTTTTCAATCTGCAGAATCATGAGAGATAATAATAAATTGTTTTAAGTTGCTAGGTTTTGAGATGGCTTATTATGGAGAAATAAATAACTGAACAGCAGCTAACAGTATAAAACTTAAGCTCCATGAGACTTGGAACTTTGTTATCTTCCTTGCAGTATCCCCAGCCTCTAGATAAGTGCCTGACACATAATACTTATATCAATAAATATTTGTGATGAAGGAACAACTGGTAATATTATTGATTTGAGAAAAGAATTTGAGAAGCCACTTATCTTTTAAACAGCTATTAAGCAAAGTTGAAATGTTTGTCTTCTTTTTGCTTAAAAACTTGTGCAAGCAGAGACAAGTTTTACAAAATGCTATTAATCTTAAATCTACATACAGAAGTAGATTGCACATTTGACCTACCTAGAAGTGGGTCTCTGAAAAAAATAGAATGTGGTGACCTAAATATTTAAAGGCTTCATTACAAATGTTGTTTCGAGGCTTTACAATCTCTTAAATTGGGTCTTTAAAAAATATTCTGTCTTACCTTTTATTATTCCTCCAGAAATATCAGGGTTGGTGATGAAAGAAAAAGATGCAACAAAAGAACAATGTAAGAAGAGACAAGGTACTCTTTTGCTTTGGTGGTATTGTAGGATTTCTGACATATTTGTAAAGCAAAATATAATAAAACAATTCTCTCTCTCTGTCCCCCTTTCTTTCTACAAGATGCATTTTAAGTGGCTTTTCCCCATTTCTATGCTCCTTATCTGAAGCCATAGCATCAGTTCTGAGCCAGCACCAGAAGGAGAAAGACTGATACAGAAATGAATGAATAATGAATGGATAATGGCCTAAGGAGCAATAAGTAAAGTCAATCAGAGTTGAATACTCTATGACTCTATGCAAGGATTTCCCTACACCTAAAAATAATGTGAATAATAAATAAGAGCTCACTTGTATTGTTTCTTACATGGGTAATTAAAAAACAGCATCTGTTTCTATACTCGCCAAACCATATAAAGATATGTCAAGTCATAATGCTATATACTGAAAACAATGAAAAGTAAAAAGTAATATTTAAATATTACACAAAAATATACTGGTATGTTACACACAAACATACAAATCACCTGGTTGTATAACAGGATCATTGAGAAATGAGAGGAAATTAAAACTAATTCTAAAATAAATGTAGTAATCATTATATAGTTCAGTTAAAGTATTAGGTGATTTGTGTTAATGCTTACCCTGAAATGCAGGAAGACATTCAGAGAAAATTTCGGCTATGATATTTCCCATACAAAATGCTATCAAGCAGACAAACATGGCAAAATTACTCAAATATCATTAGCTCTAAATGGAATTTTTACTAACAAATATGTATGTATTAATCAATATTTATTCTTCTGGAAATAAAAAAGGCCCAAGGCTTACTTTAGAAACTGATCTATTTTTCCTCAGTGGCCCCTTCTATTTCCACACATGGATGTCAATAATCCTACAAATAAATTATCACTTTGCTTGCATTTGAACCATAACCAGAGTTGATTGTCAGTCAGGTAACTTTTCTGTTTAAGACTTACATAACCTTTCCAAAGGTTATTATCTCATGTAACTGAGGAATTTTCCTGCTCATCAACTGTACTGTTATCCATTTCATCACAGGGATTACTTCTCAATTCCCAGGTACTGGCTTATCCCATTTTAACTAAATTCTTATTCTCAAATTATTCATCTTTACAATGACCTCCTTGTTACCTTTTTCATCACAGGAAGCAGAGAAGGAACTAATTTTGATGTTACCTACTATATACTTTACAATATCAATACACTGAAAAATCACAGAACTCCAGTTCTGCTCAGGATTCTACTCTTCTAACTAGTGAGCCACTCTTCTACAATTCTATTCACAAGTGCTCCCAAGATTTAGGTTTTTTTGTTGGGGCGTTCACAGTGGCAAAAAAAACAAACAAAACAAAACCAAAAAAAAAAAAAAAAAACCCATGGGAGTACATGGAATTTGTGACCCAAAAGCTCTGAATTTAAAGCATAGGAATTTATACCTAATACATAGGGATTTTTACATAGGAATTTATACCTAATAAGTGCTTCTGATTTTCACCATTTCTCTAATAAGCAATCCAGTCCTATTACTCCTGAAGCAGAAGAAATGGAGCATCCAGGCTATTAAAAAAAAAAAAAAAAAAAAAAAAGACATTCCTTCTCTCAAACTGTTTCATAGATTGGTCTTTGTCAGGACAAGACAGAGTAGTTATCAAACAATGAGTGATGGTTATTTGAGGTGCATAAAACCATTTTAATCCTTTACACTTGTTCTTTTCTTGTATATTTTCAACTTTTACCCAACAGGCTGTCTTTAAGCACAGCCCCATTTCAGGGTGCTTTGAGCCCTTCAGTTCAATCACTTCAAGTATGGGTACAGAAGCCTCCTCACACTAAATGCTCAGGGCTCCACTCTCCTTTTCTTGAGATTATGGGTGTTTTAAGGGCATTGAGTAAATACAGAAGAGGGGATGTCCATGCACGAGTATTTGGGGACGAAGCAAAGCCCTCTGGCACAGACAGGAATCATTCCTGAGTGATGGTGAGATGCTAAATGTTGGCAAGTTGGAGCTAAGATGGTTACATCCAGCTCGGAGATGACCTTTAAATCCTCCAACAGTGGCTCTTGCAGTTAGGATTATCAAACCTTCTAATTTGTCCAGGACATTCCAGTTTATGCCTATTGTCCCTATTATCGTGATATAATTGGTGTCCCTTTTCAAGTGTCTTAGTTTGGGCAAAAAATTATATGGTCACCCTATTTATTTATGGTAGAATTTTCCCAAATCCACCCACTTTTCTGCAGAAGGGGTCTCCCTTCTTGGGGGCTTTTCCTCTGTCAGCTCCCTGGATCCTGGCTCTCCTGCCCAGCCTATTAACCTCCTTCCTTCCTTCCTCTCCTGACCCTATCCCCAAATATTTGAATCTCCTGAAATTTTCCTTCTCCCTTCCATCATCTGGAAAGCTTCCTTTCTTCAAACTCCTTTAAGGCCACCCTTCTGTCTATTCCCTGATCCTTATCTTCTTTCACAATAAACTTTAGACCAGAGAATGCTATTTCACCTGTACTAGTGATCAGCAATTTTGAACATGCCGGTGGCACTGGTCATAGATATTTTTTAAACACCCCTTATCCAGAATCCATGAACCCAGGAGTCTCCCAGACTTACTACACCAGCCTCTCATAGCAGACATCTGTATTGTCCCAGAATTCTACAGGTGATTCTCATATACAGTGGGCACTGAGTAGTCTTGGCCTCATATGTCCCAGGCACTTTGCATGACACCTCATTAATTCTCCTAATCTTACAAAGGCAACATAGTGTATCAGTTAGAAGCACATGGTTCTGAAAACAACCTAACAGGACTAAATCCAGGCTTCAACACTTACTAATCTTTGCAGTTACTGAAGCTCTCTGTGCTTCTAAAATGTGGCTACTTATACTTGTACCTATGGTAAATATTAAGCAAGTTAATACATGCAAAGCACCTCCATCAGACCCTAGTACAGTAATTACTTTTAAAATGCTAGATGGCATGGCTAGTGGTGATCCTGATGTCTAAACTCACATTTTCTGAATCTAAATTCCATGCACTTTCTGACATCACTGCTACCAAGTGCTCTCCTATATATAATAAAAGGCAGTATAGTAGGACTGATGAATGGTATGGGAAGAAGTCCTTTATTTTATCATGTCACACCACATAACAGCTGCCTAACCACACAATGTAGATATGAATAGAGAAGATGGCTCAGAAACAGTGTACTAGTATTAGTGACTCAGCTAATGACCATTACAAAAATAAAATTTTGACTTAGTTTTAAAACGCATTTTATATTGAGTAGTTATTTCATGTTTTCATAAAACAATTACTGAACTAAACTAGGTAGTTCATTCACATAACAAATCTACATTTAAAGACATGCTTACAAATTTCCACTTAGTCCATTTTTCCGTTCTTAGCATTATTACAAATGCCTCATTCCGTCATCATGTTGAATTCTTCAACATCTTCTATATTATTTCCAGGGGCATCTCTGGGAAGTAGTGATGCCTATCTTCCCTCAGAAGCACTGATAACCCTGATATACCCACAATTCACACCTTTTCCCTTCTCTGAGGTATGCTGCTTTAAGACAGAAAAAACACACTACTAGGATTTGAAAAACTAAATTCTGGGACTGGTTAGGTCATAAACTACAGAACCTTAGGTCATATATTCCCCCCAGGCACTTGTTTCTCCACTGCAAAAAATAATTCCCATTTGCTTGGTCCTTTGTAGTCCTTTATTATTTATCTTCATGATAACCCTTACATTTAAGGTAGCATTATGTTCATTTTATAGAAGAAATTCAATCTCAAAGAGAATATAGTCTCCCAAAGATCCCACAAGTAGTAATATATTAAGCAGAGCTAAACTCACACACTCTCACTCAAGATCCTAGTACTGGTACACGCTATGCTAATAAGTTTGCTAAAATGGATGAAGCGGCGATTTCTAAGGTCCCTTCCAATGATCCTGTTCTCTGCTTCTACTTTCTATTTTTTTCTCTTCTCTCAACTAGCATTAACATCCAAAACTGTATCTAATCACCAAATTTCATTTACCATGGTTTTTTGATTTAATTATTCTTTAAATTTTTCTCTATTTCCACATTAAATCCAGAGAAATGTTACTTTTTTGAAAGTTTCTACTGCTGCCTGCCTCTCTGAAGGCCATGGGACTTACCTATTTGTCAAAGCAGAAATTCCCAACATTGTGTAAACACCCCTAATTACTTTTTATAGCTGTAAAGACAATTATTCCATACTTAAAATCAATTCAAAATAAAGTAAATCTTCAATACTTCTTATTCCCTGTAGTAGTAATTTTAATTAGATTCTATTGATTTGTTTTCTCCTGTGTGCCTTTATTTGGGAAATACTGTTAGTCTACCTTGCTATCGAGTCTCTTTCCCTAACAAGAAAATGTCAGTCTTAAGGGTCAGGAAAGCTTTTACTTTCACTATCACATATGAAGAATGAACTAAACATCTAACTTGGAAAGTAAAACTCAATTGAGGGATTGAGGACATTTCCCAAGGGGTAATATGACCAATTTAAAAGTTGGCATATGTGCCTAAAACAACAAATTAACTCTTTCACCATAATAAAGGTACAGATGTGTCGATTAGTCATGCTGACATGCACATATGAAATATGCCTAAACCAAATTAAAATAAAACAAAATACATTCTATGGCAATCTTGAAAAGTCAGGGAGCTCAATAAATATTAAGAATATGGCCTCATGATGAGAGCATTAAATATTTGGTAATTAACATAATTTAATATGCAAAAAAAGAGAAAATATACAGGATGAGGGATGAGGAGTACACATAGGAAATTTTTGTGATTTTCTTCATTTTGATTGTATTGCCTTCTTGTCTTCAGGAGGGAAGATTTTGACTTCAAAAGTAACAAAATACTTAAGAAGAGAATTCACATCTTTCTTTTCTAACTGGTATTCTTGCACTATTTTCTCAGCAGTCCAGGTTTCTGGATAAAGTTTATGATTATTGAGAAGTGTCAATGCTTCTACAACGGAAATTTTGCCTTTGGGAATGCTCTTCATATTTATCATACCAAACTGATGGCCTTTCGGCAATCTGAATTCCTTTGGCTCTTGACATGTTTCAGCAGCTTGTACCTAGTATCAAAGAAAAAAAAAGGTTTTAGGATGAGAGAAAAGATTTGACATCTACTTTCATACTTCTCAAATCTATACTATTCCTCTTCAAATAACAACTGATATGGTTTGGATCTGTGTCCCCACCCAAATCTCATGTCACCAAATTGTAATCCCCAATGTTGGACGTAGGGCATGGTGGGAAGTGACTAGATCATGGGAGTGGATTTCTCCCTTTGGTGCTGTTCTCACGATAGAGTTCTCACCATATATGATTGTTTACAAGTCTGTAGCACCTCCCCGACACCCCACTTCTTCTTGCTCTGGCAATATAAGCCATGCCTGCTTCCCCTTCCGCCATGATTATAAGTTTCCTGAGGCCTCTCCAGAAGCAGAAGCTGCTATCCTTCCTGTATGGCCTGCAGAATCGTTAGCCAATTAAACCTCTTTTCTTTATAAACTACCCAGTCTCATGCATTTCTTAATAGCAGTGCAAGAATGGACTAACACAAATTCTATACACGATTTTCCAAACTTCATTTTCTTATTATAATGAGCTATAGTTTAATAGTACTTTTGCCACACTGCCCTTTCATAACTATAGCGCTATCGTTATTAAGAAATGTAGGTAGCTCTAGAAAATAATAATCAAATGTATACCATCCACTCACCACATTATTTCATGTGTTTTAAAAGAACAATGAAAATAATTGATTAAAAACTGCACCTGTTTTTAAAGGGCAGGATTCTGATGCCACCCTAACAGCTGGCTTGATAACATCTATTCTGTTTCCCATCTTTGTTGTATTTCATACTCAGCGCTCCCAAACACCTTGAATGAATTCAAATATTGCTAGTGATCTTGTCTCCCCTGAGAAAATAAACGAATGCCTCCAATACACTCCAGCATAAATAAAACAACCTATGCACACCCATCCTTCCATCTAGCCGTCCTATCCCAGCTTAATCCTGGCGTGTATGCTCTGCATTCCATTCTCGTTTCCCAGCTATGCCTAACATTCTTTCTTTTCTTTTCCTTTTTTTACTGCACCGTGCCTACTGCTGCTTTTTGGTCAAACATATAAATGCTATAGTTACTACCTTTTTTAACATGCCCAAACCCGAAGCCAACACCTCTTTTATGACCGGTTTCCTTCTCTTCAGGTAATGTTTAAAAGAAATAATGCTTGCTATCTCTAATGACTGCCTAGTTGCTTAATTCAGAGGACACATTTTAGACCTCATTTGGACTCACTACAGTATGTCACTATATCTGATACTGCTGACCACTCCAATGTACCTATAACTATCTTCCCCCTTGGTTTCTATGCCACCCCCTCAGTTTTCCATCAGTTTTTTCAGTGGGTCCTTCAGGGTTTTTTTCATGGACCCTTTTCCTTTCGCTTACCCTTAAATGTCAGTGTGTGACATTTAAGAGTGCCCAGGCCTTCTTTTCACTCTACACATTCCTCCAAAGTAATCCCGCACACTCCTCTAACTTCCATTACTGCCTACAAGTTAATTACTTCCAAAGCTGTGATGATAAACCAAGACCTTTTCTTGATTTCCCAACCCAAATGCTTAACAGGTATCTCCACTTAAATGACCGACATGCTCCTCAAATTCAATATTATCTGAAACTAAACCTATCACCAGTTCTACTCCCATATCCTCAATCTCAATGACCAACACTACCCACCTCTCATGCCAAAAACGAGATTATACCTGCACCGCCCTCTCCCTCACTCATTACACCAATCAATGAACAAATCCTGTTGATAATGCATCATATGTCTCTCTCGAACTCACTCACTTCTCCCCCATACTGCTAAATCACCCTAGTCCAAGTCAATGTCTCTTGTAGAAATGACTGCAAATACCTCCTATCTGGTCTCTTCTAATTAGATAAAATGTACTCTGTTCCCCCACCAGGCTACTTTCAAATCTAACATCACTTTTTGACCATTAACTCTTTAATAACTTCCCATTGCCTTCAGAATAAAACAAAACTCCTTAGCAAGAAAAATAAGGGCCTTTATGATCTGACCCCTATCACTCTCCATCCCAACTCACTTCTCCCAAATCCACACTGCACATTTTCCCATAACTGCAGTGAACTCTAACCATTCTTCAAAGGCATCACACACTCTTGTATCTTTATATTGCAAACTAGGCCTGAAACACTCTTCTCAATTTCTTCACTTTCCAAATCTCAAAGCTTCTCTCATTTTCCTATTCCCAGGTAAGGAAGATCTTCCTTCTACTCCAAGCACGTCTGTATTTAGATTTCCTTTCTAATTAATAGTAAATATTAAAATTAATAATTATTTGACACAAAAAAAATCTAAGAAGATTCAAAAACCTCTCGACTGGAAAAAAACAAACAAAAAAAAACTTAGGAAACTAAAAGTAGAAGAAAATGTCCCAAATGTGATATAAGTATTTTTTCATAGAAAACAAGTATCATTCTATTATAATTAATGCTGAAACATTTGAGACATCCTATGGAAGGAACAGGTGAGAATGCCTACTTTCACTGGCATGTTAATATATACAACACAATAAAAAAATTAAGTATAAATACTAGAAAGAGAAGTTTTTAATTCTACATAGATATGAGAATATATTTAGAAAAGAGAATCAACTGAAAGCCTAACAGAAATAATAACCTAGCAATATGGGTAGTTACACTATAAAAACCACTCACTTTCTGATATATAGTAGTCCCAGGCTTTATCTACAGTTATCTGAAGTCAACCACAGACCAAAAATATTAAATGAAAAACCCCAGAAGTAAACAATCCATAAGGTTCAAACTGCAAACCACTCTGAGCAGCATAATGAATTCTTATGCTATCCATTGCATTCTGTCCAGGATGTTAATCCTCCCTTTGTACAGTGTATCCGCACTGTACAGGCTACCTGCCTGTTAGTCACTTAGTAGCCATTCTGGTTATCAGACTGTGTGGCATCACTGTGCTTGTGTGCAAGTAACCCTTACCTTACCAAGAATAGCCCCAAAGCACAAGAGCCGTGGTGCTGGCAACTCAGTTATGCCAAAGAGAAGCCATAAAGTGCTTCCTTCAAGTGAGAAAGTAAAAGTCATTGACTTAATGAGGAAAAAAAATCATATGGTGAGAGTGCTAACATGGATAATAAGAATGAATCTTCTAATCCTGAAATTGTTGCAACTGTTCCATTTTATTAGTTGTTAATTAAACTTTATCACAGTATAGATTTATAGGAAAAAGCAGTATATATAGGGTTCGGTACCACCCTCAGTTTCAGGCATCTACTGAGGGTCTTGGAACCTACCTGCTGATAAGGGAAGACTACTGTATTAGCAATAAACAGTTCAAATTTAAAGTGAAAAAAGCTCTCATCCCAGTAACAACATTCCCTTTACCCCTCAAAGACTTTTATTAAAGAACCTGACAATTTCATCTGGAAAAATATTAATGTGTGAAAAGAGACAAGAAACTTTTTAAAACAATGAGAGAAGACTATAAGAGATATCAACATACATTATAAAGCTCTATTAATTAAAACTATGGTTCTAGTGTAAAAATAGAAAAATAAGTAAAACTGATGAGTCCATAAATAGACCCATATGTGTATCTAGAGATGTGTATCTAGAGATTTTAAGTAAGTGGAGAAAGGTCTGGGCTATTCAACAAATTACATTTAGACAACTAGCCATCTGTTTGAAAAGAGTTCAACTCATCTATTCCACACATCAAAAACCACATTTAATGCCAGATAAAGATTTTAATATAAAATGTAGTTATAAAACTACTAGAAGAAAACACAGAAGAGTTTATTTGATGGTAGAGTGGGCCCAGTATTCCTTTATCACAAAAGACAAAAAGACTGAAATATTTGACAGAATTTTGAATAAATATGTTAAAAAGTGAGACAACAAATAAATAATTTGCCATATGAAAGGCAGAGTATCAACGATGTCTAGAGGCACCACAACTATGAACTGCCAGAAGGAAAAAAAGGAACAAAGAACATAAACAAAAGGCAATTCCAGTTTTTTATCACTCTCCCTAAGGAATCTATTTAGACTTTTCCTAATGTCCCCATGAAATTTTAGTATCACTATATACATATCTCTTTATGCATTCATTATATGTATAACTGAGTCTTCTACATACAAAGCATTAATTTTTTTTTGTTCCCAAGAGTGAATTTGCAGATGCATAATTAAGTAACACGAGAGAAAGAATACTTGGGGAGTATTACTCAACACCTATTTTAAAATAACATAAAGAACACAGACATTAACCCTATACCTTTTTAATGTGAGCATTTGGTGATAACTGAACCCTACAATTACTATGCACAGCGATTTACAAATCGTTTTATTTCTCCTCTGTAGTGAAAATTATATTAATGATTGTATCTGTGCAAATATCGAGAGACAGAGAGACAGTATTAGAATATTTTAGAGTGAAAAAAAAAAAATCTGGAAGTTGTTGGCACTTCCTTGTCCTTTAATCAAACTTTTATCCCTAACTAGAATCTTCCTGCCCCCAAAAACTCATCTGGTTAACTCCAATTGATCCCTCAGGCCTGAGCATTTAACTATCACTTCCTCAGAAACCATCCGTGATCCTCCAATTTCAAAGAGGTCCCTCCAATATACTCAAAAGTGCCCATACTTTTCCCATAATTACGGTCACATCATTGCTCATCTGTTCAATGTCTGTGTCCTTCACAGCATCATAAGCCCTGTGAGAGCAAGGACTAGTTTTGTTCATCACTATATACAAAGCACTTGTGCCCAGGACTTACATAATACAGTATATGGATTTACACATAAGTTCCCATTCCCAATGTATTCTTTATTCTTTCTCCTAATTTTAAATATCCTATCTGAATATATCCTTAAAAAAACAAACAGAACACCCCACAAAACCCAACTATACTATTGGAGTCTCTGAGATTAGATCATACCTCAATCCACAGAAGAATGAGAAAAAAATATTAAAGCTCTGCTTTTGTCACTCAAATGACAACCACTGGAAGTAATGCCTGACAAATTCTGAAATACTATGAATAATTCACACAGTTGCTCTGTATCAATACTTTAACAAGTTATTTTAGAATTCTGGTAAATATCCAATGAAGCAAGGCATAAGTGTCTTACTGTATTAGACCACTGTGCTTAAACTTTGCCAAGGCGTGTAGACCGATCACAACACACACTTGCAGAGCACTCTTTTTACTACTTGCCACACTTAATCATTTTCCTGAAGCCCCAAAATAAGTAAATTGTGTGTTCACTTAACTAAACACACATTTACCTGCAAGGAAGACACAGGATCTTTGGAATCAACATACACATCTTTTAGAAATGACAGCAGCTTGTCATCTTTACGAGCAATCTCTCCCTTAATTTCTGGATAGTCTAAGGAAAGGGAAAAAAGTCACAATATTAAAATCAAGGAAAATTTCCTGTAATATCCTAAACGCTTAACACAAACCCTTTCTTTTTTTTCTTTTCTTTTTTGAGACGGAGTCTCGCTCTGTCGTCCAGGCTGGAGTGCAGTCGCGTGATCTCGGCTCCCTGCAACCTCCGCTTCCTGGGTTCCAGAGATTCTCCCACCTCACCCTCCCGACTAGCTGAGATTACAGGCGCGCGCCACCACGCCCGGTTAATTTTTGTATTTTTTGTAGACACGGGGTTTTGCCATGTTGGCCAGGCTGGTCTCAAACTCCTGACCTCAGGTCATCTGCCCGCCTCGGTCTCCCAAGGTGCTGGGATTACAGGCTTGAGCCACCGCGCCCGGCCTAGCCGCTTTAATTTTTTTAAAAAATAAACATAATCATTTGGACTGTTTGGAAAATACTTTAAATGGACATCAAAATTCCAGGTCAGGCTCGGCGTCCATCGTCCAGTGAAGACCCCTAGAGAAAGCTCTGTGACCCTCTCGGATTTTGACGCCCGGTATCAAGTCCCTCACAGGAGCCGGCGAGGCCCGCGTTAGCGGGGGCACAGGCCGCTGCCTCTGGGACTCGGAAGTAGGCGGGGCGGCCGACCTCACCGCGGGCGCGGAGGACAGTCTCAATGTCACCGGCCTAGCGGCTCCCCCTTCCAGCGCTCAGCCAACACGAGCGGCTGCGGCCGAGCAGACTGAAGCCGGTCCCCCGGCCTCCGGGCCCACATCAGGCACAACCTGTGGGCAGCCCCGGGAGTCCGCGCCCCCGCGCCCCGAAACGCCCTCGCACCACTCACGACTAATCTGCTCTTGCAGGAGGTTGCTGGTAGAGGGGTGCCTGGGAGCGAGAGAGGGCTTTATCTTGCTGATTTCCCTTTCCGCTCGGTTCTCTACGTTGAAATTTCTGATACCGCGAATCACTAGGGCCCCCATCTCCTCATAGCATTATGTCCGCAGGTTCAGGCCGCACGTGGGAACACGGGCTCAGGAAACCTCCGGGACGACCAGAGGATGCGCACATGTGAGGGGAAGCACGGCCGCGGGCGCTTAAATGCGTGCCCGTCGCCCACTAGCGGTCGGGAGGCCACACATCGCTTCTCTGCCCAGGGAATTTAAAAGGGAGCCCCTCCCTTCGGGGCGAGCGACCGCTCCCACCGGGGCTGCTTCCGGTGGGAGGCGGCAGGACTTAAGTCCCCAGACACACGGTTGCTGTCAACCCTGGAACTCCGAGGGAGTCACCCAGGAAGCTCTGCAAAGTTCCGTGCCGGGCCCTACCCCAGACTTTCTGATTTAATTCTTGTGGAGTGAGGCCCAGCATTGGATAAGACTTCACACGTGATTCCAAAGTGTCAGTGAAGAGTTGAAAACCAAAGTCGTAAGGAAATTGACCTTGAAGTTGTTTCACAGGGCAATGCCACCAAAGAGCTAGCCGATAAAAATGGAACTTATTGCACCAGGGTCAAACTGGGCTCTCAAGTTGCCCTTTCCTGCTTTTTAAAAAGGAAAATAATGAAAGGATGTTCATTGTCGATGAATATTTGTTCTCAGCCGCTCTAATTTAAATGCCTCTTATTTTCCTGTGCCCCCACCTGATGCATTTTCAAGCCACTGTGTTCTCTTTTTCCATTATTTGTTACATCCCGTTCTCATTTGACCTAATGGTATCGATTTTAGTTATACTTTCCCTTATCTTATTTTTGCTACTAATTTGCTTCTCCATTCTACTAAATGCTGAGTCATTCCCTCTCCTATTTCTCTTCTCTCTTGTCTTCATTCTTTTTAAGCCTCTGTGTAATTTAATGAAAGGAACAGCCAATAAGAGATCAGAAAAAAAAACAACAACAACAAAAAACGAGTGTTACATTCACCTTCTCTCTGTCTCTCTGCATTTCCTGAATAGGTTACTGTAGTGCTGCTTTTATTTAAGACCCTTTAGAAATATTGTTATTAATCTATAATAAACCCACCAGGAAGGAAGTAGTAGGATTTCCGAAGTTACAGTATTTCTCTTACTGTGGTTGCAAAATCTATTTTTAGTGTCCTGATCTCTGCTTAGCAAAATGAAGTAGAGTGGTTGTTTTTAACCAGTTTAAAGTAAGAAAATATTGATGTAAAGATAATCGAATAGAAAAAATAATAATAATAAAACAAGAATCAGAGAACCAAAATGAAGAAAGGGAAATGTAATCATTAAATATAATGCTTAATCAGAGCAAAAGCACTGCAAGGAAGATGGCTTCAGCCACTCTAATTTAAATGCCCTTTATTTAATTATACTCAACATTTTTACATGGATTGGTATTTGAAATTTGTAGAAGCTGAAATCAGTGATCTCTGATAGCGTTAACTGGGAAGTTATCCTGAAGGTGGCAGGCTGCTCCAAGATTTCTATCTTTGATATTTTTAAGGGCTTGTGATTCAGGACTTTTTAGCCACGGTATTTCTATTTCTATGGGTGCTAAGAAATTTTAATCTGCTTCATTATATCTACGTGCTTTAATCATGGTAGAAATTCGACTCACTGCCTGTTAAAATATTTTAAAAGTGAAAATCTCATTTTCATAGAAATTCCACCGAACTTCGGGCAGCATGAAAAAGTAATGTTAGAAGTTACTATCGGGGCAGTAGGGATTACAATATGAAATAATTCTTTGAATTCACACATTCCAATAGAGCTTGGATTCAACATTGAAAGAGCTTCCAGCATGTGTCAACTGCTTTGCCTGATCCTGGCCCAGTGCTGCTCAGACCCTCAAATTGCAAAACAGAAGGCACATGCAGTCCATCAGAAACTCACAATTGGCTGTCACCCTTTGGGAATCATGGAAATAAAACCTGAACCATAAATGCATAATTCCAGCTCTTCTTGTCAAAACATATAAGTTACAGGAACTCTAAACTTAAGAACTCCTGTTGGGCTTATGTTAAGGATTGAAGTCAGATCCCCAAGGAAAGTATAACTAGGATGCTGCTTAGAATGAAGCTTCCATCTGAGTGGAGTATTATGATGCCTGTGTATGGCTGAATATCTTAAGATACTAATAAAATAAACCCAGGGTCTTGACAACACACTAGAATGTAAATTCTGAGGACAGAACTTTTGTCTGTTTTGTTCACTGCTGTATCCAACACATTTAACAGAGCTAGTAAACAGTAGGTACTAAACAAAATATCAAATAAAGGTCAAATGAACCGAAAGACAAGTAGGATCCCTGAGCTGGCGTCCAGACTCTGGGCAAGCTCTCTCTGCCTGAATACCAGCCCTGCTTCCAGAAGTGAGTCCTTATGCAAGTAACTTAATGTGGTTGAACACACTTTGCTCATCTTAAAATTGGGATAATAGTAATCACCTAAGGGGTTTTACACAGAATAAAAATATCTAGTACAATGTCTAGTACAATGCCCAGTCTAGTACAATGTCCAGTACAAATGTCTCGTACCAATGTCTAGTACAATACCCAGCTCAGAATCTGATGTTCAATATTTGCATTGTTTTTCATTTTTCAGAGCAGAAGGGAGCAGTTTGGAAAAGGACACATATTCTGAAGCTCTGGTGAATATGTGAATGAAAGTGATAAAAAAAACAATTTGAGATTACAGTAAGACTCATGTTCTTCAATAATTTAATTTTTAAAAAGTAAGTATGCTAAATTTGATTTTTATTTGCTGGTTAGCGTGCTCAGCACACATGGTGGCATTGTTGGATTTCTTAAGGTTGGAATATGGGTGGGAATCATTAGCTCTGGGGCATAAAATGCCACCTTCCTGTGTCTGGCATTGGCCACAGAAATAGTCCCCACTTTGTATCCCTCTGCCCTCATGTCTTTCTCTCTGCCTAGACTTTTACCATTGGGCACTCCTTCTTTTGAACACAATTCAACAGCATTCTGCGTTCTCCAAAGGATTTCAGTAGCTAAACCCAGAGGACAGTCGGCTCAAAGGGCCCAGGACAGCCCTCAGAGGTTTCATCAATCAAATCTCAAACACTAGTGAAGAGCACCACAGATTTATGGAGGAATGACTTATTCTGGCAGAGGTTCTGGTGTTCAGGCAAAGAGAACCTCTCCAGGGCCTGGATTCCAGATTAGGAACCAGAGAATCTGTAGGAGTCCAAACGAGGTAATTTACAAGGTTCCCAAGCTTGGCCAGTTTCATAGTGATGCCGTGTTGTGGGTCTGTAAAACCTAGAATACTGGGAGCAGGGGATAGTGCCCCAAACTCAAAACCAAAACAAACTAGGCTTTGTGCAGATCCGGTATTCATATTGAGGAACACTGGGTCTCAGGTTAGAGATTAGAATGATCAACCAGCAATTATGCCCAGATGCCTGCTTTGTGGTTACTGCACTCATGACTTTTGTCATTGTATTCATTTCCCATTGCTGCTAGCAAATTACTGCAAATGGCTTAAAACAATTAATTATCTTACAGTTCTGGAGGTCAGAAGTCCAAAATAAGTTTTTAAAGGATAAAATCAAGGTGTCAGCAGAGATATATTCCTCCTGGATGCTCTGGAGGAGAATCTCTTTCCTTACCCCCTCCTTTTTTTTTTTCTTTCTCATGGGGAAGAGGTTCTTCTAGAGACTTCCCTCATTTCTTGGCAGCTAGCAGTTGCATCACTTCATTGTCACATCTCCTTCTCTGTGACTTTCCTACCTCCCTTTTTCCATTGTAACACCCTTATGATTACATTAGACCTGCGTGAATAATCCAGGATAATCTCTCCATCTCAAGATCCTTGATTTAGTCACATTTGTAAAGTGCATTTTGCTACGTAAGGTAGCATTCGCAGGTTCAGGGATTAAGAGAGAGATTTTTGGAAGGCTGTTTTGTTCACTACAGTCATCAACTTTAGATGATGGTTTGCTGCACAGATCATCCCATCACCCAGGTATTAAGCCCAGTATCCATTAGCTCTTCTGCCTGATTCTCTCCCTCCTCCCACCCTCCGACCTCCAACAGGCTCTAGTGTTTGTTGTTCCCCCTCCATGTGTATATGAGTTCTCATCATTTAGCTCCCACTTATAAGTGAGCACATGTGGTATTTGGTTTTCTGTTCCTGTGTTAGTTTGCTAAGGATAATGGCCTCCAGCTCCATCCATGTCCCTGCAAAGGACATGATCTTGTTCCTTTTTATGGCTGCATAGTATTCCGTGGTGTATGTGTTCCACATTTTCTTTATCCAGTCTATCATTGATGGACAGTTAGGTTGATTCCATGTCTTTGCTATTGTGAATAGTGATGCAATGAACATACACATGCATATGTCTTTTTATTAATAATAGAAAAATTTATATTCCTTTGAGTATATACCCAGTAATGGGATTTCAGGCTTGAATGGTATTTCTGCCTCTAGGTTTCTGGGGAATCGCCACACTATCTTCCACAATGGTTGAACTAATTTACACTCCCACCAACAGTGTAAAAGTGTTCCTTTTTCTCCCCAACCTTGCCAGCATCTACTGTTTTTCTGACATTTTAAGAATAGCCATTCTGACTGGTGTGGGATGGTATCTCATTGTGGTTTTGATTTGCATTTCTCTAAGGATCAGTGATATTGAGCTTTTTTTCATATGTTTGTTGGCTGCATGTATGTTTTATTTTGAGAAGTGTCTGGGCATGTCCTTTGGCTACTTTTTAAGGTGATTGTTTGTTTATTTCTTGTAAATTTATTTATAGATGTTGGATATTGGACCTTTGTCAGATGCATGGTTTACAAAAATTTTCTCCCATTCTGTAGGTTGTCTGTTTACTCTGTTGATAGTTTCTTTTGTGTGAGAGCTCTTTAGTTTAATTAGATCCAATTTGTCAATTTTTGTTTTTGTTGCAATTGCTTTTGGTGTCTTTGTCATGAAATCTTTACCATGCCTATGTCCTGAATGGTGTTGCCTAGGTTTTCTTCTAGGGTTTTCATAGTTTTGGGTTTTACATTTCAGTCTTTAATCCATCTTGAGTTGATTTTTGTATATGGTGTAAGGAAGGGGTCCAGTTTTAATTTTCTGCATATTCTAGCCAGTTCTCCCAGCAATATTTATTAAATAGGGAATCCTTTTCCCCATTGCTTGTTTTTGTCAGGTTTGTCAGAGATCAAATGATCGTAGGTGTATGGTCTTATTTCTGGATTCTCTATTCTGTCCCATTGGCCTATGTCTCTGTTCTTGGACCAGTACCATGCTGTTTTGGTTACTGTAGCCCTGTAGTATAGTTTGAAGTCAGGTAGCATGTTGCCTCCAGCTTTGTTCTTTCCATTTAGATAAATAAAACAATGTCTTTAAAGGACTGAAGGTAAAGCAGAAATCAACTACATAGAAAACAAACAACAACAACAACAAAAATTGGTTCTTTGAGAATATAAAATCTGACAAATTCAAGTGAAAATAAAAGAACAAATAAAATACATGAAGAATTTTTTTGGAAAGAATGTGATCATAAAGAAATTTTTTAAAATTGAAAGAAAATATATATAAACTTATATACAATTATAATACTTAGTCTCATTCCCTTGTGTGACATGCTTCTAGCAAATACAAATATAACACAATAGAATAGAAACGAATAGAATAAGGCATAGATACAGAATAGAATAGATTATGGTCACTCTCATGATTACTTTACATTGTATAAGGCTTCACCTTAGGAGATAAGGGTGAGGGATTCTCCTGTTGGCTTTGAAGAAGCAAGCTGCCATGTTGTTAGAGGGTCTTTGAGAGAACCTGCAAGGAAGCCACATGGCAAGAACTTCAGGGCCTTTGGGAGGTAAGAGGAGGCCCCATGTGACAGCCCACACGAAACAGATATCTCAATCCTACCGCCCACACGAAACAGATATCTCAATCCTACCACCATAAGAAACTTAATTTTGCCAATGGCCTAGTAAGTCTGGAAGAGTACCCCTGAGCTCCAGAAATTAAGGCAGTTCAGTCAATCCTATGTAATCATTTCAGTGGATTCCCAGTACAGATTTGGTTAAATTCAACACCCATTACTAATAATACATTTAGCTAGCATGGAATAGAAGAAAACTGCCTTTACTTTATAAAGGGTGCAATTCAGAAAATTATGGCAAGTATTGTATTGATGGGCTAACAAAGAACAAGAAAAGAAAATAAGAATTATAAATGTTATGTTATTTGTTCCTTTGCAAAATCAGTACTTCTGTCTGCCTAGAAAATTAGAGAGAATCAGGCAAAGACTATTAGACCTAATAAATAAATTTAATAGGTAGCTGAATAGCTAGCCATCCTACCCATCAGTTAGAAAACATAATGGCCAAGGCCCAGGGCAATGGCTCACCCTGTAATCCTAGCACTTTTGGGAGCCTGAGGCAGGCAGATTACCTGAGGTCAGGAGTTCGAGACCAGCCTGGCCAACGTGGTAAAACCCCATCTCTACTACAAATACAAAAATTATCCAAGCATGATGGTGCACATTGGTAATCCCAGCTGCTCGGGAGGCTGAGGCACGAGAATAGCTTGAACCCAGGAGGCGGAGGTTACAGTGAGCTGATATCAGGCCACTGTACTCTAGCCTGGGAAACAGCAAGACTTTGTCCCCCAAAAAAAAAACAAAAAAAAGAAAGAAAATATAATGGTCAGAAAGTTTCATGGATGATGACCACAAAAATTATTATGCATCTCGAAATAAACTTAGAACTATGTGTAAAACTCAAACTTAGTAAACCACAAAAATTATGAAAGAACATAAAGAAACACATATGGCTAGACATAGCAGGTTCCTTGACGCAAAGTCTGAATAGTGTAAAAATGTCAGTTGTTCAAAAAAAAAATCAATTAATTTGATACACTTCAATTTCAATTAAAATTGTAATCGCGTTTTTAATGAAGCTCGATCACTGATAAAGTTCATCCAGAAAAGAAAATATGAAAAAATAGCCAATAGATTTTAGAAAGACAGCAGTTAGTTAGGACTTACCCTATATCAGAATGTGATACAAAACTTTATGGTATGGTATTGATACCGAAATAGGCAAATAAGTCAGTAAATACAGTAGTGACAAGACAGGTGTAATTATGTACAGGACAACATTTAAAATCACTCTGTGATGTAAGGATATAATTCCTTCCCCATAAACAACTGAATTTCCAACATCATTTATCTGTTTGCCTTTTCCTGTTGCTCTCCATTCCCATTTATAATGATTCCCTGTCTTCTTTCTTCGCTCCAGCTTTCCCTGCTGCATCAGTTTCCTTTCATAGTGTATCTGTCCCTCCATGTCCCCATGGACTTGCTTTATATGGAAGTAAGGAACACCTCATCATAGCGGTTTTGGTTTGATTCCAATGAGATCTTTTTTTTTCCATCCATAGCAATTTAATGAATACAACAGTTGTCCATCTTGGCCCCAGCTACAGAAGGTACTCTTGATAATTTGGCATAGGGAGAAAAAAAAAAGTGGAAAGCTGAAAAGAACAAGCAAATACTCAAGCAACCATTTTCATTTCAAAGATTATGACAGATTATGAAAACAAAGAATACAAAACAGGGAATTCCAGAAGGACCCCAGAAAAGATGTGAAAAGCAAGTTGTCACCAGGGCATTTTACCTTAACTGGTAAACCCAACTCAATAATTCCAGAGTAGGGTCTGTGTTTGTTCTCTCCATCTGTCTGTTCCTTTCTCCCTTTGTAACTGTCTCTGATTCTTTTCTTAGCAGCCATGGTGTAACATAATGATTACTAACAGGCTTGGCATCAGACAAACCTGCATCTGAATCTGGGTTCTATCACTTCCTGACTGCATAATTTTGTGGTAAGCTCTTTAAATTTTCTGATATTCAGTTTCTTTATCTGTAAAATGGAAATATAACAAAACTACTTATTTCATAGGGTTGTTGTGAGATATGATCCATTTGAAATCATAAAGCTTGTCATACAGTAAACATTCAAAAACTATTAGCTATTATTCTTTTATGTAACAAAATACTAATATAATAGGAAATATTTTAATAATTATAGCTTAGGTTTGATTGACACTTTATGGCTTAGTAGTTAGTATCTTCAGATTCCTTATTTCATTAATACATTATTGCAATACTCTGTAGTATTATACCCGACTACATATGTTTAAGAAAACCATTTAGCTGCCTGAGGCTGTTTGTAAAATGCTGAAGGATACTCTGGGAAGTATATGAGGTGTCCTTGTTCATAGGCTTTTTGAGTTAGTTTCTTATTGTCAGTCCATGACCTTGTGGGCACAGCTCTGCCTTTTTATTCCGGTAGTCCCACCTTTTGTTGGCTTCTGTCTCCATTGTCTTTAGGAATTGTACACCGTCACCCCTAAGCATCAGTGCACACAACCCTCTGCTGGGTTTCATTTCTGTTGGATGTGACACTGTTAGGTAAGGCAGGGAGGCAGGTGTGGTAGACAGAAGTCTATGACCCCCAGTGGCCCTAAACAGGGAACCCAGTTAAGCCTGCTTTGAACTTCTAACCTACAGAACCATAGAATAATAAGTAGATATTGTTTCCAGCCTCTAAGTTTGTAGTGATTCATTGTGAAGCAATAGAAAATGAATACAGCAAGTAGTGTGAGAATAAGGTTGGGGATTAAGAGGGTGGTGGAATGAAGAGGGATGGGTAAAGAGACCGGGAGAATGGGATGTAGCTATTATAGAAGTCATTGCAGGTCAGGTGGAAGTAAAGGTCTTAAAATGATGGGACAGAGTCTGGTTTTTATTTTCTATGAGTGAAGGTCCCTTGAGTGGAAATTAGAGAGCCATAGGTCTCTCTTAGAAAGATGATTGACAGCTACATAAAGGATGATTTGGAAGAAAAAAGACACTAGGTAAGATACTGTTATTCTCATCCATGTGGGAGTTTAAATTTTTTGGTCCAATTTTCTTAGGGATATCTATTTGATAAGAGGTCTTTGTAGTGGCACTGCTTAGATATGACTTCCACTTGAGTTGGACAGATAGACAGAAACAGTAATCTAAATAGTGAAACTTGAGATTCAGAGGCTAAATAAGTATAGTCATTTATTTTAATATTCTCATTCCACTCTTGGTGTAATTAATTATTTTTAGAGCTTTTGATTCCGTAGAAGCTCAGGATGTACGGATGCAATCTTGTTCACTTAGAGGTTCCCAACCCACAACCATGGGTACAGTAGCTCTTATATGTCCAGAGAAGGCTTCCAGAGAAGTCTTCAGAGAAGGCTAAAAATATGAGGTCTGTCTACAACTCTCAGCAGTGTGATCTAGTAAAAGAGTATGTGAAGTTCCCATTTTTTTTTCTTTTTTTTTAAATTAATTTATTATTATTATACTTTAAGTTGTAGGGTACATGTGCATAACGTGCAGGTTTGTTACATATGTATACTTGTGCCATGTTGGTGTGCTGCACCCATCAACTCATCATTTACATCAGGTATAACTCCCAATGCAATCCCTCCCCCCTCCCCCCTCCCCATGATAGGCCCCTGTGTGTGATGTTCCCCTTCCTGAGTCCAAGTGATCTTATTGTTCAGTTCCCACCTATGAGTGAGAACATGCGGTGTTTGGTTTTCTGTTCTTGTGATAGTTTGCTAAGAATGATGGTTTCCAGCTGCATCCATGTCCCTACAAAGGACACAAACTCATCCTTTTTGATGGCTGCATAGTATTCCATGGTGTATATGTGCCACATTTTCTTAATCCAATCTGTCACTGATGGACATTTGGGTTGATTCCAAGTCTTTGCTATTGTGAATAGTGCTGCAATAAACATACGTGTGCATGTGTCTTTATAGCAGCATAATTTATAATCCTTTGGGTATATACCCAGTAATGGGATGGCTGGGTCATATGGTACATCTAGTTCTAGATCCTTGAGGAATCGCCATACTATTTTCCATAATGGTTGAACTAGTTTACAATCCCACCAACAGTGTAAAAGTGTTCCTATTTCTCCACATCCTCTCCAGCACCTGTTGTTTCCTGACTCATTAAATTAAAGAGCTTCTGCACAGCAAAAGAAACTACCATCAGAGTGAACAGGCAACCTACAGAATGGGAGAAAATTTTTGCAATCTACTCATCTGACAAAGGGCTAATATCCAGAACCTACAAAGAACTCAAACAAATTTACAAGAAAAAAACAAACAACCCCATCAAAAAGTGGGCAAAGGATAGGAACAGACATTTCTCAAAAGAAGACATTCATACAGCCAACAGACACATGAAAAAATGCTCATCATCACTGGCCATCAGAGAAATGCAAATCAAAACCACAATGAGATACCATCTCACACCAGTTAGAATGGCGATCATTAAAAAGTCAGGAAGTTCCCATTTTTATCAAAAAGATAATTCATGTACCTAGCTAGCTGCATTTTGATAAGCAGTTTTAATACATTTCCTGTAAGAAATTGTAAGTATTTATGTAAGTCGGAGAGAATCTTGTTATTTAGCAGTGTAGCTTTGTCAGAAATCTAATGGTAGTCTTTTTAAAAAATAACTTTTGATTATGAAAATTTCAAACACATTTAAATGGGTAGAGTTTAGTACAACAAACCTCCATGTACTCTTCATCCAATATCTATAATTACCAATTTATGGCAAATCTAATTTCTTCTATATACTTTCCCATTTTCTACCTCCCTAGTCATTATTTTTAAACTATCCTTCTTTTAGTGATAAATATTATTATTCTAAGGACATCTTACCAAAGACAAGGACTGCTCTTTTAAAACGTAACTCACAAAATAACATTAGCCTTGTTCAAAGCGCTGTGAATGAGAAAAAGGTACAGATTTTTGGATGGGTTCACACTCAGAAATTTTTTTATTTGTTTTCAGTGAATTTGAGCAATAAAGCCATAATGTGAATGCTAAACACTTTATGTACAGGAAGCTCTTGAAACTGTATTTCACCCTACTCAGCACACTGCCTGTGGGCTTCCCTTTCACCAGTTTCTCACCCCTAAAAGGCCACATTGTTTGCTGCTCATCAGAAGAGTGACTCTGTGATCTTAGGATGCCAAAACTTAACTCGCCCAGCTCATTTCTGCATCAATTCCTGCTAAAAGGTCATTTTTGTTTTAACTGGCTGGTTGAGTCAGATGATAAGTGAAATATGATTCATGTGTATAACAGCTTCCCATCCCTGCTCCCTTGCCAGCCCCTACCTCCACCCCTGAAATCAAAGATTTGCTTAGCGCTCAAGATGTACAACTAATATCTCTTCTTTGTATGTGAATGACTAATTAATTCTCCATCTTCTAACTCAGAGACCAATAGAACGGACCAAAGATACATGGACTCATAAATAGTGGACACCTGGGGGAAACAGTTCTAGGCCAAGAAACTACAAAGGCTCTGAGGCAGAAGCGTGCTTGACATTGTACTCATGTGCACTGGTGTGCCTTCCATAACAACTAAACCAGAAAACCCCAAAAGGATCACAGGGCAGAAAACCTACCAATGGTGGAGTTGTGTATCTGAGACTCAGAAAATATACTCCTTAGTAGTGTACAAGGGAAATAGGAGGAAATTTCAAGATGAGTGAAAGGTTTCTTATGTCATGGTAGCCCAGGGTACGAAAGTACAAGCTGATGTTAACATCAAGAAATATTCCTGGAAAAGAAGTATATCAAAACCTTGCCACACACAGAGGTGTTCAAGAATAAATGTATACTTATAATGATAAAACTGGGCTCGCCTAATGATTTGGCAGGATTCATTTGTGAGGCACATAAAAAATGTCACATGAATGTTATTAACAGGGTTCTGCCACATGCACACCCCTCTGCATTTATAGTAGTGAATCAGAACGCTTGGAGTCATACATCATCCTACATTTCTGGATATTCCCATCCACTAGATTCTTACCAAAAAGCAAGACCAAAAGAGAAAAAGACCAAAGTTTCTTCCTCTATCTCACTTAAAACATGGTAATAATAATTTGGGCCATGGAGTTGATCACTTTGAATTATAGGATGCTAATAAGAACTTAGACATCATCTAGGATAATCAGCTTATTTTTCAATGAACAACTGTCCACTGTCCGCACCCCGCTCCCTTTACTGCCCTATCCTCTCACCACTGTGCTGCCCCCTCCCCTTCACCAGTTTCTGGTGCTGACTCTAACATGCCTCCTGCTTGCTCCCAGCCAGCTCTCCCAGGATGCATTCTGCTGCACAAGAAGACCAAAGCTTCATACTTGTGCCTATTTGAATTCTAGCGTTTGGGGATATGCTTTGTTCTTTTGTTGAAACCAGGAGAAACTGAATGAACACTGCAGCAAAAAAGAAGGTCCGTTTCAAGGGTACAGAGACCTTAATAAGGAAGTCCTGACCTTTTACAAGGGCAGCTCCAGGGATCTAAGTAGCAAAAGGGCTAAGATGCTACCATTCAAGCACTGAAGACCAGCTGACTTCTGCTGCTGGATTTTTTTCTGCTCCAGATTTAAATTATCAGACAAGAGGGATACCAATTGACCTGCATTGGGTCAAGTACCCATCCTTTGGTAGGGATAGAGAATTCAGCATCCCTATCAGAACCTCATGGAAGTGAAGATGGTAAAGATAGACAGAAAAAAGATAGAAGATAGAAGAGAAAAACACTTCTGTCAACTCCTAAAATTAACTGCTCTGTTCTGGAATTTTGCATGTGTGTCACGAAGGCTTATTTTTGGACCTTCTTTCTGTCTTGGGACCCAGTTTTTAGACTCAACAATCTTGTGTGATTGGTCTTGATTTTGGTTCTGGACTATGCTTTGCAACCCTGCTTATCCCACAGTTTTAGAAAGAACAAATCTACTGCTACTCTGCTCACACTGTTGTGGGTTACTCCTTAGCAAAGGCAGTCAAAGGCAGTCCCATCTCTTAGCTCCATAATGGATGAGCTGAGCAGAAACAGACTCAGCAGACATAGGGGTAACTTTGCCTAAGATGCTAGAGATGGCTACAGGCAGGTTCAGGACTAGAACTCAGGTATACTGATTTCCCATACATTGCTCTTTCTTTCTGTAGTAATTATTTCCTGTCCAGCATTTGAGAGCTAACCAGAAAAGGAGAATATAGTTATTGCCAGAACATCAGCACATTCAGAAGAGTTAGAAAGTGTGTGCCTTTTTGTGTGCAGGGATTGTGATTTGAACACATTAAAAATTAGAAATAGAATGTCAGCAGTGATGTCCTGCTGGTATTGTAAAAAATCTTAAGAAGACAGATGGTAGTTTTGAAATAGAAGATTTAAAGAACTTTGTACTTTGCACTTTTCCACACATGTGACAGGTGGGAAAGGAGAAGTGGCAGGAGGAAGACTGTCATGTGTTCAGAGACAAGGTTTGCACAGCTAGCTTTGGAGTTGAGCCAGGTTACTGGACTGCAGCTCTATTGTGAGATGTCACTTTCTCTAGACCCATAACAATGCCTTTCACTTTGGGAGTGGGTGATGTAGCTGGCTCCCACATTTACCATTGACTGCTCCACTATCTGCAACACACCCTATTGTGGAATCTCCTTTATTTGGAACCAGGGAGTGACACAGGGAAGTCCCACATATGACCTCCCTGTTTTTAATAACCCCGTCCCCAGGGAAAAAGAATGAGAAACATTCCAACAGAAGATAAAGCAAAAAAAGAAAAAAAAATAGGCAAAATTTACCTCTCTGTGTGGCTATGTCAGAGAGGACGCACAAAGGGAAAGATGTGTTTATGTGATGGAGGAAAGAAGGGCTTGCTCCCTTGTTTATGAGAGAAAATAGTATCTGCAGCATTGTGTATGAGCACTCTAATTTGTGTTTATTATTTTTACATTTTCAGTCTTCCCAACTATATTGTAAGAACCTGTGGAGCAGTATCCTTATCACTTGCCTCCACATATCTACAGCACTTCATATGATGATTGGCAAACTGTATATGCCTGATTGTACTTAATTTGCAAACTGTACATGCCTGTTGCTGAGAATAAAATACAAGTTTAAAATTTTTGTTGATTTTTAAAATCAGTTGTATCTTTTTTTTTTTTTTTTTTTTTTTGAGACGGAGTCTCGCTCTGTCGCCCAGGCTGGAGTGCAGTGGCTGGATCTCAGCTCACTGCAAGCTCCACCTCCCGGGTTTACGCCATTCTCCTGCCTCAGCCTCCGGAGTAGCTGGGACTACAGGCGCCTGCTACCTTGCCCAGCTAGTTTTTTGAATTTTTTAGTAGAGACGGGGTTTCACGGTGTTAGCCACGATGGTCTCGATTTCCTGACCTCGTGATCCGCCCGTCTTGGCCTCCCAAAGTGCTGGGATTACAGGCTTGAGCCACCGCGCCCGGTCAATCAGTTGTATCTTAATGGAAGTTACTGAGTTACTCCTCAATTTCTGTTGCATTTCCACACATAATCCCTTAAGCCTTTTAGGTAAATCCTCAGTATTAATAAGAATATTATTTAAATCTGGATTACCATGAGGCAATTAGATTTGGCATGCAGTTTGTTGATAAAATCAGAGAACCATAAAACTAGAAGAAGCACAAGCTTTGACTCTCAAGGGAGTATTTTCCAGGATAATTATTTATTTTAAATACCATTATTTACCAAAGTTATAGTTATATTCAGTATATATGGTAAATTCTATGTGAAGATGTATTGTACAATGAATATAGTTAATTGTGTAAATAACATAATACATATCTATATGTTAAGTATCTTTTTAAAACTGTGCAACTAGTGCTTTGATATTCTGAATTAGTTTTCTAGTGTTGCCGTAACAAAGTACCACAAACTGGGGGGTTTAAACAACAGTGAGAGAATAAACTCACAGTTCTGGAGGCTGGGAGTTCAAGATCCGGCTGCCAGGATGGCACAGTTCTGGAGTGGGCCCTCTTCTGAGTTGCTAACTGCAAATTCTCTTTGTATCTTCCACTTTCCTGAGAGAAAATCTTGACGTCTCTTGTGTAGAAAAAGAACTCTGTGCACATACAGGTTACTGCATCCTGCACTACACTCAGTCCTGCAGCCTGACGCATTCCACTTCCTGAGGGACCTAGAACCAACTCAAGCATTTTCAACTTCCCCCCATGGTTCTCACTGGTTTTAGCTCTTTACAAACAATAAGCTTCTCAATCAGTTGTCTATTCTTTGACCTTTTATTCCACAGTTTTTGCCCACCAGCACTTAAGTGTGGTAAAACCTCCTTCAGTGCTGTCTCCTCTACCTTCTACCCTGAATCTCTTCTCCTGTCAAAGTCAAACTTCTTGAAATGATTAATTATTATTTCCACTTCCCTGCCTCCTATTTACTCCTCACCCTGGGGAAAATAGCTTTTGATTTCTACCACTTTAAAGAAAGTACTGCAAAGCACAACACAAAGCTCACACTGCTAAATCCAATAAACATTTTTTTTGGTATTTTTCTTACTTACTACTCAGCAGTATTTGATAATATTGGCCATGCCCCTCTTTTTGAAATGTTCTTTTCCCATATATCTCTCTGGTCGGTCCTTCATTTTTTTTTTTTTATGACTGCCACTCCTCCATTTGCCCCTTAAATACACGCTTTCCTAGCGTATATTTCCTCCACGCTTTGTCCTAGGCTCTTGGCTTTCCTCACTCTGCACCCTTCTTCTGAGTAATCTCTTCCTGTTGCTGGCTTCCATTTTCATCTTATTTTGATGATTCCCAAATCTATCACTCCAGCCATCTGCTTTATAGACATGTCCTCCCACGCGTCCTACAGGCCTTTCAGATGTAATGTTCTGAACCTGAACTCATCATCTTCCCCCCACAAATCTGCTCTTTCTCCTGTGTCCCTTAGCTCAGTGGTGGCCATCACCTCCTCCCTAGGTGTCCAAGGCAGAAACCTGGCAGCATCCTGAACTCTTAACCCCTTCCTATTCCTGACTCTCATCTCCTTCCTGGATTTTATCCTCCTCACTGGCTTTCCTCCCTCTGCTCCCATAAGGAGGCTGCAGTGGTGCTTTAAAGTAAGCCAACTTGTTCATCACCCTGATTAATGACCAAACAAATAAACGCTGCTTCTCAGTTCGTGCTTTCTCTGTAGCTTCCATATTTCATCACTCTCTCCTTGCATCTTTAGTCAATAAGTTTCCTCTTTTTCTAGGACCCATTGTGATTTTTCCTGTGTTGCTCCCTTTACTGGAATCCTCTTTTCTCCATTATCCCTTAAAATGGCAAGCTCCTACTCTCTCAGCTCTTCCCCTGGCTGTGAGACTTGGGGTAAGTTAACTTAGCTATGCTTCAGTTTCCTCTTATGTAAAATAGGAATAATACTAATAATATTTGCTCCATGGGTGTTAGAAAAACCAAATGAAAGAAAATATGCTTAGGACTTAAACTGAAACATACAAGGTACTCAATAAGTATTAGCTATTATTATTATTATTACTTATTGGACTCTGTTTATATGTCACTTTATCCAGGACTCCTTGCCTGACCTGGGAAATCTCAGTGAGGAGACCCTACTAACTACTTCCATGATCCAGTTCCTCTGCATTGTAATTGCTGCTTGTTTGTCTGTCTGCTCCTCTCCCTACTACCTGCATGTACACCCTTCTCACCAAGGTAACCTGTAAGCCCTGTGGGAGAAGGAACCGTAACTATCAGTTTTACTGTGGTATTTGTATTCCTAGGAGAAGCTCACAATTTTTTGTTGTCTGAATGAATATAGATGCAAAATTATTTCAACGTTTGATTGCTGTCTGTTTCTGCTAAGTCACCACTTTCTGAACCAGCTCTGAAGTGCCTGAACTCTTATCAAGCATGGAATTTGTGGCTATCTATAATCTTGCTAAGATTAGAAAGAACTACTAATGAGGTATAGCCTTTTGAGACTACTGTCCAGTTTAGGTATATCATAACTCCAATTAACCTTGACAACACCCCAGCGACTAATAAACTGAATTCTGCATCTCCTACTGAAGAGCAGAGGCTAATTAGACAAATTATGGTCTATCTGGTATTGGCATTTGTCTGGGAGACCCAGACTAACTGCAACAACCAGTCACTGTCTTTGAAACATAATGTAGGTCCCAGCTTGATTGTTGGCAGCACTCACTTTAAACTCATACATACCAAGTGGTTTGCTGGCACATATTTAATACCTGGCTCTCAGGGGAAAAGCCCTAATTTTAGTGTTTGCTCATTTTCATGGTGTAAAGAGTCCTGCCTTGACTGATGTCAATGTGACATTGACAAATTCCTGAAATTTTACCAATAACTTTTTGCAAGTGGTGCAAGCAGGCTCCAGCACCCTGCAGTCTAGATGGGTTGGTAGGGAGACTAGGTGAGCTTTACTTTCACGAATAAGAAATTATCTTAAGAACATGAGAGTTAACTGTTCATAGTCAGAGAAAAATTTTGAAAGAAAGTAATGATTCTGAGAGTGGCCTGGATCAGAATATTGCCAGGCTTTCCCTTAATGTATGTGCACCTCAATAACTAGGGCTCTCCTCCTGCAAGCCAGGCTGGCACTGTCGCCTCCGTCATGTGGGAAGGGTGTAGTAGGCAGATGTCCATGTCCTAATTCTTAAAGTCTATGGATAGATTATATTACCTGACAAAGGAGAATTAAGGCTGCAGATGGAATTAATGTTGTAAATCAGCTGGCTTTAAAGTAGAGAGGTTATCCTGGATTATCCAGCGGATTCAATGTAATGAGAAGGGTCCTTAAGAGTGGAAGAGAGAGGCAGAAAAGGGAGAACAGATAAATGGCAGCATGAGAAGGATTTAGCCTAATGGTTCTGGCTTTGAAGAAAGAGGGGTAACCCACAAGCAAAAAGTGTGGATGACCTCTAGAAGCTGGCAGAGAGCCCAGAAACAGGGTCACTAGAGCCATCCCAAAGAAAATGAGCCTGGCTAACATCCTGATATTAGCCCAGTGAGACCCATGCTGGATTTCTAACTACAGAACTTTAATATAATACATTTGTATTTGTCTTGTTTCAAGACTCTGTATTTGAGATAATTTGTTATGACAGGAAACTAATACAAAATAGTATCACTATTGACCAATACCAAAAATCCTCTGTACTTGTTAAGTTCTTGTTTAACTTTGACTTTTTATCTAGTGGGCTCCACATCATTGGCTCTGAAGTCTTAACTATAATTCTGCCTCTGGTCTTTTGGTCTTAGTAATTGCATTTGATGTTGCTGGCATTCGAAACGTAGCTTTACCAAACAGATTATGCTTTGTCTACCTCCCTGCACTATTGCCCTTTTAGCAGATCCCCAGACAAGTCACCCTTCATTGTCATGAGGGAGAAGGGGATTTAGCTGGGCATAGCCGCAACACTGTTCCTCTCCTTTCCATTTCCATGGCCCTCACTGTATGCCATGTTCCCAGCACTTAAATCCTGGACAATTTCTTTTTCTTTTATTTTTATTTTTTTGGAGACAGGGTCTCACTGTGTTGCCCAGGCTGGAGTGCAGTGGCTATTTATAGATGCGATCCCACAACTGATCAGCATGGGAGTTTTTACCTGTTCCATTTCTGACCTGGGCTGGTTCACCCCTCCTAGGCAACCTGGTGGTTCCCTGTTCCCAGGAGGTGACCATATTGATGCTGAACTTAGTGCAGACACCCAATCTGCGTAGCACACTACAACCCAGAAACCCTGGGCTCAAGCCATCCTCCCACCTCAGTCTCCGAGTAGCTAGGACTATAGGCACATACCATTGAGCCCAGCAATCCTGGACAATTTCAATGACCCTTCCTCCAACCCATTAAGAAGGTCAACCCTCCTAAAGAGAAACAACAAGCATCATTTGTGCCTCCTGACTTAAGTATGAATACTTTGGATTAGCATTTACAGCTTCCCATTATTTTGCCCCAGCTTCTTTTTCTGAAGGTATTTCTCCAAATTCTTCTACTGAAATTTATAATTCAATCTCAATGGTACCTACAGCTGTTTTGTATCTTCCTGCTTCTTAACTCATATCCACTCACTACCCACCATCCAACAAATATTTAGTGAGTGGTTGCTGTTTTCTAATAGCTGTTCTGGGCATGGTAAAAGGCACAAAAAAGGATAAGACCCTCCAAATGGGCAAGGCAATGGCTATGCTATTGCAGATCTCACAACCTAATGAAAGACACTGACATATGAACACAAAAGTTCAGTAAAATATGACAACAGATGATAGCAACACAAGCCAGGTGCCCAAGAGCTCAGTAGAAGGAATGGTGTGGCTGTCTTCTTTGTGATTCCCTCCTCAACTTAGAAGCAGCTCTGAGTTAGAGGAAAGAGCACTGATCTTGGGAGATAAAAAGCTGGATTTCAGCCAATTAATTCCTGCAATTAATTTATTGGCAAATTCAATAAATTGATAAGGTTCTATTCATGAAGAAAAAAAGAATGGATAATACTCATAGAATTGTATTAAGATTGAGAATTAATAATGTTCTGTAATTGAAAAAGTACTATGTATATAGGATTCCATGTTCACCTATGAAAAAAGTTAGAATGTGCCACCCCAAAATATGCCACTTTGGCATAAGGATTATTTTGAGCTTAAGGCAATTAAAAGCAGAAAACACAGAAAAAACTCTTTGCCCTCCCCCATCGGCTTAAAAGCAGGACATAAATTTCCCTTTGTAAAGGTGTTCCCCTTTCCTTTCCCCAAAAAGAAAGAGATCAACTATTATCATTAGAGACAGAAAGTGTTAAAAGAAAAACTTCAGCTGAATTAAATTAAAGGGAGTTTAATTGAGCAATGAATGATTCACAAATTGTGCAGCCTCCAGAATCACCGCAGATTCAGAGAGACTCCAGAGGTGCCTTGTGGTCAGAACAAATTTATAGACAAAAAAGTAGAGGGACGCACAGGAATCAGAAATGAGGTACAAAAACAGCTGGATTGGTTACAGATTGGCATATGCTTTATTTGAATACAGTTTGAACACTCAGCAGTGTATGAGTGGTTGAAAATGGCTGCTGGGACTGGCCAAGACTCAGCTATTGTTACAGGCACATACTCCTAAGTTAGGTTTTCAATCTTGTCTACCTATTAAGTTAGGTCGCAGTTCATCCACAAGGACTCAAATATAGAAGTACAGAGTCTTTCTCAGGACATATTTAGTTAGCTTTAACAAAAGTCAGCACCAAGATGAGTCTGTATGAACAAACCTTACTAAAGTAACCCTTACTTTCCATTAGTTTCCCTTGCATATTACCATCCCACAATTTACTGTCTCTTGAAGCTCAAACCTATATTTCCTTGTCTTGTCACTTTCTCATAATTTATCACCCTCTGTTAAAATGGTACATGAGTCCTTGGGTCAAACTGCTTCATTGGTTCTTCCATTCTTTTCTATGAAGCCTTCTATATACACAAAAATTAGAATGTTAACACAAAAGTGTTCATATGCCTCTTCTCCTGTTAATCTGTATTTTGTCCATTTAATTCAAAGGCCCCAATGAAAACATAAGAGAATAGAAGAAATGTTTTTTCCTCCTCTACCCTTATTTAGTTATTTAACTAACTCTTATTAGTTATTTAACTAAAACATATGATTTATGACCCAGATTATATACTATTTATTCTTTCCTTCCTATACATGTTTATAGTGCTATTTTTTGGTGCTCATCATAAAGGAACTGTTTTTCCATCTAAAATAATGTGTGGTGAAATATAATCAACCTATGAAAAAATGTATAAAACACAAATATACAACCTAATAAACTACTGTAATAGGAACAACCCTGAATCCTTTCTAGAGTCAAAAACATAACAAGAAACCTAGGAAAACCCTATGTACACTTTATATAAGCACTTTTCACATGCTGTTTTATCTGCCTTATTAAATTGCAAGGATTTTGAAGAAAGGCATATTAGCCAAGATTCTTATGTTGGAAATGGTAAAACCCAAATTAACCAAACTTAAACAGAAAATGAGAAATTTATTGCACACAAAATTAAATGCCAGGAAGTATGCAGTGGAGCTGGACTTAGGATAACCTAGGATGCAAGCACTATTACTTCCTCCTTGTCACTTCCTCTTTTCTCCTTGCTTTCCATCCTTCATGCTGCTCTCTGCATGATAGCCTCACTGTCACAAAATGGTTCCCCTGGAGACTCATACCCTGTAGTTCTCAGACCAGAAAAGAGATTCTCTTTACTCAGCTTGAGTTTAGAAGTAAAACATCCTGGGAAAGGTCTATTGTCTGTCTGACCTGAGGTCCATTCCCCAATCTGTTATCAGAAGGAGGATGAGGTCAGAGAGAGATGCTGGCAACAGAAAACAACAGCTATGACAGAGGCACCATCTCTTGTTCAATGCCCCAAATGATCATTACATTCTTCACAGAGGAGGCAATCCTATCTTTAATATTGCAAGGAACTTCAGCAATATTAAGCAGGAACTTCAACTGGGCCTCCTCTGGTATTCAGGCATGTTTGGGTTTGTCAGGAAGACTGCAGTGTGTGGTTCTCCATGTGTCAGGGATCAATTCCTGTGACGGGCTTAAGAGACTTCAGGGAAAAGAACATCATCCTAAGTGAAGTCAGAGACGAGGAGTATCTTTGGTGTAAGAACATCAAAGGACTGTTGACTTTTGAGGACAGAACATGTTTGTTACTCAAACTGTCCCCTAAGCTACCTCTCTGAGACTGAGGTCTGTGCCTTAAAAAGGATTTTTAACAGTTTGGGATCAGATCATTCGTTGTTGCAGGGGCTGTCCCGTTCATTATAGGATGTTTAGCAGCATCCCTGGATTTACCTTCTAGATGCCAGTAGCATTCTTCTTTTCTAGGCATGCAAAACAGTAATGAATCCGGACATTATGTGCCCTGAGGGACAAAATCACCTTTTCTTGAGAACCACTGGAATCACTGGCCTAGAAGGAAGAAACTATAAAAAGGAGGAAAAGGAGTAAATAAAAACAGAAAGAGCTGCTGTCCAAGGCAGCCAGGTAGTCTCACTTGCAGTATCTACAAAGGGCTATTTCTTGTGCTAGCAAGGATGAGCAGGGTGAGTTAACAGAGCTCATAGGTAAAATACCTTTGAGAGAACTTGAAATAAAATTTGGAGAAGCCAGGGATGCTAGTTTCTGTTAATCAGACAGACTAAAGCTGTAGAAATATTTTTGTGTTATTTCTGACAGTTCTTATGACCTATTTTTACCTTCAGGCTGATATGGCTTGGGAAACATTACATTTGGCATACTTAAATTCACACATTACTACTGTGGGGTTAGAATTTTAGAAGTGTCGGGTACATTAATCTACATTATACTACTGTAAAATAGTGATGAACTTTCTGTGAAAACTGATCCCACACAGAGTTCTAAGATTAGAAACTAAAAATTTGATGTATCACCAAGTGTTCAATTTAAATTCCATGATAAGTGGCCTAAACATGAAAGAAAATTTTCAAAATAGGCTACTGTGAGACATCTTCACATTCAGTGGGTTACTCATCACTTTTTAAAAGAGAATTTATATCTTTAAAACTTGCATTAATTTGTTTTAAAATATCAATTCTGATTCTACTTGAAATGTGTTTTGAAGCAGTAATGGGGCAGGAGAGGATATAATAAAAGAAAATATTAAAAGGAAGTAATAAAATTCCTCAATTAAGTCTACTTTTAAAAAATGGAGAAAATGAAGAGCCATCACTCCACCTGTGCAGTGTAGCATCCCTTTCCCCTGTGGAGGTAAGAGAACTTCACTCTTCCCTGGGGGAAGTCTTCCTTCCCCATTTCACATATCCTGTCCTCCCCATCTCTCTTCTCGCTGTCTCAGCACAGTGAGAGGTTCATGACCTAGACTTGACCAATTAGATTCTCCTGGGAATTTGAATCTTGGATGGAGTGGAGTTATTTGGGTTCCTCGTTTTACTAAAAGCTTGGATATTCAGGTTTTCCCTCCCAGTCCCTCAATTCTATGAGCCACTAGTATCCTTCCAATTAAGTATCTTCTTCACTGTATTTCCAGTAAAGTAATCAGGTTATCAAGAATCAATTTCAGTTGCTTAAAACAGAAGCAAAGAACTGTAACTGATACAGGAAACTCTGATTAAAAAGTATTGTGACTCATTTGTCACTATGATTAAAGAGAACGGGAAACGGTCAGGAAAGAATATGGAATTAGAACTGAAAAGTAGATTTCTTGAGTCTATGCAGACCAAACGTTGAAAGTATGGGATCTATTCATATGTGTTTCATTTGTTTGTTTTTTAATCTTCTACTTCTACCAGGTTTATATATAGGTGTAGTTACGTAGTTGCCAATGTTGCTTGATTAATTTTAGGATTTCCAGAGTATTTAAGCAATTTTTTTTTCTGACTGTGATGCTTACTATTTTCCAGTAATGCAATTAAAAGTGTTTTAATAGCCACTTTTATAAATTGATTCTAAAAAGTAATGCTTTAAATTTACTAATGCATTTTAATATAAATATTACTCATGCTCATCATAAAAATAATAAACGGTACAGAAAGGTAGAAAATGAAAAAGAAAAGAGCCACATCATCCCCTTTTTCAGAGAAAAGCAAATTTCTTACTTCAGATATTTCTAGATATAACTGATATGCCTTTGGTTCCTGGTGTTGTCTCATACTTGGGCTCTTGCCCATTCAACCAAGTAGGCATTTTACAAAACTTGCCTCAGTGGAGGGATAACATTAGAGACCACAGGTTAAGAAAACCAATCAACCAACCAAATTTGCTTCTTGATTTAATGAGTTTCAAAAGACCAGTCCTCAGAAGAAAGGCAGGGTCTATTTACACAGGAACAGAAACAGTTTCAGGGAAAAAAATACACGGTGACGAAGAGTGAATCTTGCTAACTGGGAGGACTGGATAGGGTTCCCTGGGCTGGGATGATGGGAAGATCATGACTACTCAGTAAGGGAGCATGGTCTTTCGGGTCAGGGAAAGGGGCCTGGTTAAGGAAAATCCTTGGAGAGTAGAGTTGGCATCACAGACACCATCCTCTAACACTATGAGCACTGCTGGTCACCTCCAGCACCTGTTGACACCCAGTCTTCATTCAACTAAGACCAATACAACTGTTAGTTTTCCTTTCCATGGTATCCCACCTTCCAAAATCCAGGAGGAGAGAATATGTGCCCTAAGAGGGGCCTATCCTGACCTTTTGAATGCCCTAGGACATGTGTGAGTTCCCCGGGTTAGAGAGTGACACAGAACATCGATGGTACTGAGGTGACATGGAAGGTCCAGCACCTTGATGTCTATGGCACTGAACAGAGCCAGCTTCAGATTCACGCCTCTCCTCCTGAGCCAGTAAAATGTAAAAACACACAGTTAAACACACATCTCCCTCCTTCTCTTCCTCTACTTTTACACAAACTACATCACAGTATACCTATCGATCTTCCACTTGCATTTTTCACTTAGTGATATAGCTTTGATATCAGTCTGCAAGGATCTACTCTGTTTTTTAAATGGCTACTTGGTATCTTCATAATTTGACTGGTCCCCAAATGATGGACCTTTAGTTCTCTCTGTCCCTCTCTCTCTCTCTCTCTCCCCCCTTCTCCCTCCCCTTTTCTCTCTCAAATATTACCAAGCTATCATGAGTATCCTTTCACATAAGTCTTTGAACTTTTGTGTGAGGTAACCCTAGGATGAATTCTTAGAATTGGAATTGCTGGACCAAAAAGTATGAGCTTTTAAGAAAAAAATAATGAATGTAAATATTGACAAGTTGTTTTCCAAAGTGTTTGTATTGATTTAAATTCTCATAAGCTCTTCTTTACCCATATTCTCTGAAGCACTAGGTATTATAATCTTTTTACGTCTTTGCCAATCTGATACATGAAAATTACAATTTATTTTTAAATCTGCCTTATCTTAATGATGACTAAGAATCCTCTTTATATTTTGTCGAACCTATTTAATTGTGCAATTACAATATTCTTTCTTATAGGTAGGGGCTATTTTCTATTCAGCACTGTACATTTTTACAAAGCTCCCATTATGTGTCTAGTTGATTATGTCGAATTAGACTGAAAACAACAACAGCATTTGATATCAAAGAATGTGGCACAGAAAATGTAAACATGAAATATTTTAACAGTAAAAAATTTCCTGTGGCGCTAGTTTTGAGTTACACTGGCACTGGCTCCTGATGAATAGGATGAATTAGCTACAAAATGTACCCATAGGTAACTGAGTAAAGTGAAGTGTTAGCTAGAGTTGTTTTGTGTTATCCACTTGAAAACTAGAGAATACCAGCCAAAAATCAATTTTGCTTTGGGATAATTAATACTGATCTGTTCTCTCGAGTAGTACTGTAATTAGAAATATGGCTCAGTGATTCCTCAATGTCACTACTGGTTTGTGACAGAAAACCACGACACTGGCATTAAGAATGACAATTTCCTCCTTATTTGCTTCGGGAGGAGGCAGCTATCAGGAACTTAACAAAGAACTATGACATAGCTCTCTTTCAGGATGTAGTTTTAGCTAGAAATCTGATCTGTCTAGAGACAGTTTCAAATCTGATTCTCCCAAAGCTGTTAGAATACAGACTTTATAAAAACTCACAGCACTAGGTTTATGCTACCCTCCTATATCTTGGCTCATGGACAAGTTGATGATAGATGAAAATAATGCTGCAAAAATTTGTGTTCCAAGATGCTTTCCAAAGTATATTAAGAGGCAAGCTGAAAAAAAAAGAAAAAAGTGTTACATACTCAGCCAAACTCTAGGATACTTGTTTAAGAAAGTGAAAGAGGTTTCTTTTATGTAAGGCCTCAGTCTTTAATATACCAATGTGACAGGAACCTAGTTTTCAGTGTTTCCCCAAATCATCTGACCTGGCACCCTATTTCCTATAGTGAATATATGCTATTTTCCAGCCACCCGGTGTCCACTCTTCTTTTTAAATCTAGTGGGGCTATAAGCAGGGGTCCCACACTACCACAACTGAGGGACAGACCAATGCTCCAGGCTAGGACAACTGGAAGCTGCAGACTACAACTGGGAGTACAAAGAGCAAGCCATTGGGGCTCACCCATTTCAGCAATGGAAGACACCATCTTACAACATTCCTGTCCTGACATTATCCTGTTGTCACTGCTTCTGTGCCCTTTGGAATTCTCCTGCTGGCTTTCTATTCCGGGTATCCAGCTAGGCTTTCCATCAATTTTTAGAGCTCCTGATATCCTTCTATTAAGTTCCTTCTTGCCTAAATTGGGCAGAGGGTTTTCAGTTGCAACCAAAGACTCACACTTTTTAAAAAAAAAAAAACTTCTTCAGCTCATCTCTCATAACATCACTAGATTGAAACAGGAACAATGTATATTTATTGACAAAAGACCTACATGGATTACACCACCTAACACATTCTAGGAGCTCAAAAAATTGCTAAACAAATAACGAGAATTCCAGAAAACAGCTTTTGGGAAGTATTATTTTAAGTCGTTTTCTTAATAAGGAGAAAGACTATATATAATGGTACCTAAGAGAGAAATGGTGCCTAATACCTAGTTGCTCCTCTAGGAGTGGAGTAAACTGCAAAATATTTCTGTTGAATTTTGGTGGTTATTGAATAAATTAGTGTCTCTTATTTTAGAGAAATAAAAGACTTAAGACAAAACATAAACTTTAAATCAATACTAAGGAACCATTTAGGAAAAGCTTGCCCTCTCTGAACTAGACGTTTTACTAGGCATTTGACATTCAAACCTCAACTCCATGTGTCAATGAACAATATTTAGTGAGCTGATACTATGTGGCAGACATTGTGCTAGGGCCAGGAGACACCATGACACACCCAGCTTGGGCAGTAAGATATTCTTCTACAGTCACACAGATGGTGAGTTGGTGGTGTAAATATTCTTTTCCTGTGTAAATGCAATTATAGTCTTTGCTCTATTTAATTATACTAAATAAATAGCTTCTATTTATTCTAGACAGACAGATAACCCAATCAACATAGATGGGCTTAAAATTTTAAGTATTCTCACTTTAGTGACAAACACCTTGGGAATCTTAAAGGAGTGTTTTATTTATTGATACCCGTCACCGTCAATAATTTTGGTTCAAAGATGCTTTCATATTTGATTTTCTGATAGAAGACAACACAATCAAAACTTTCAAGTTGCTTATGAAAAATTCTTAGGATGACACTGCACCTAATGTTTGTAGTCAGTTGTTTGTCATTCTTTCCTCTGTATCTATGCTGTGTCCAGCACTGCTAGAGAAGTAGGTACCCAACATCCTAAGGTCCAAATATCAGAACCATGAAAATGAAGCACTAGAAGCCAGACAGATAACCCCCAGAGGGAGCAAACGAAAAAAACCCCAAATCTTGTGGATCTAGAAGTAGAAAATAATCGCTGAACCACTGATTTGAGAACATTAAGGACACCTCAAACTAGATCAGGGCAGTGTTCCTAGCCCAACTCTGTGGCACAACATAAACCTGCAAGAAATAGGATTAACATACTATCTCTGCAGTAAGTTAAATCCTGAACTTCTACAAAATACCGTTTACTCCAATTTAGTTACATTCTTCCTGCTTCCGGTGTCTTACCTCCACGTTGGACTGAGGTTTTCAATTCAATGCTGAAATATTTACCTATTAAAATTACCCATTTTGCTTCAGTGTGAGTTTCTCAGCATGTTTTACACAGGAGTGACCTGAATGACTCGCAAGTGGCACTAGAGTGTGCCAGGCCCTGGAATTTAATGGTATGCTTCTGCCGGGCGCGGTGGCTCAAGCCTGTAATCCCAGCACTTTGGGAGGCCGAGATGGGCGGATCACGAGGTCAGGAGATCGAGACCATCGTGGCTAACACGGTGAAACCCCGTCTCTACTAAAAAATACAAAAAACTAGCCGGGCGAGGTGGCGGGCGCCTGTAGTCCCAGCTACTCGGGAGGCTGAGGCAGGAGAATGGCGTGAACCCGGGCGGCGGAGCTTGCAGTGAGCTGAGATCCGGCCACTGCACTCCAGCCCAGGCAACAGAGCGAGACTCCGTCTCAAAAAAAAAAAAAAAAAAAAAAAGGTATGGTTCTGTGGTGGTTGTCTGTTTGCAGTTTTATTGCTGAATTAGCAGTAACCACAGTAATCATACCCTTTCTCATTTCTTAGGCTTGGGAATTTCATCCACCTCTAGGGGGTTGGTCCCCCGTCATTTCTCAAAGTTACTGTGAATTTGTTCTGGTCAGTACCATAGAGTGTATTATCCTGAGGAGGGCTACTGTAGGGCCGCTAGGACTAGAGGCAACTTGAACTTCACAAGTTAGCAGAGGAAGGACTCCCTGGCACACCGACTTAGGGCCACGGCATCTGTTCGCTCAAGTTGCCCGCCAGCCCTGGGAAGACAGTCTGGGGGCAAGCAGGCTGGGTTCCGGGTCTCAGTCGCCTCAGTGGTGGCTACAGACTGCGCATGTGACCCACGGGCCGGCGACGCAGGTGCTGGAGAGCGAGGAGGAAGGCGGCGTGGAGGAGGGGACTTCCGGGACCAGCGAAAGCGCGCCGGCTGCTCGCCGACGACGGGGGCGGGGGGCGGCGGGGGAGCGAGCTTGCTGGCGGCTGGCGGCGGCGTTGCGCGCCGGGCAGGGAAGGGATATGCGCGGGATCGCAGGGAAGGGGGAGGGGAAGCGAGCGCGCGGGCTAGCTGAAGGCGGGAGGAGGCGGAGCCCTGTGGCATCTGAACCCGCCCCGGGGGTGCCAAGGTGCGTCTCCAGTCTGACGCGACCGCCTGGGGCGGAGCTAGCGGGACGTGCCACCTGCAGTGCTGGCTAGGGCTTTTTATTTACTAGGGAGCAGTTTCCCCGCGCGACAGTCCGGGAGCGCGCAGGCACTCGCGCGCACACATATGCACGCAGGCACACACACACACACTTTTGCACACACAAACACTGTAGGACGCTCGTCTTCACTACTGCATCCCCGAACCAGCAGAGCGAAGCTACTGCGGGTTCTCTTAACCTCAGCATCGTGGGGCGAAGCAGAGCCATTGTGCATCAAGGAGAGGCCGGTGCCTGCGCTGCCGTCTCGGGCACCTAACCCAGCAGACCGCTCACCCCATCGGGTAAGCCAGTCTCTCTCCTTGTAACCTGTTCTGCAGACCCGAGGAAGAGGGTGGGAGGCTGCTGGTGCGCCAGTGGGGGCAGACCCGGAGTTGACATTTCAGGGGCTTGCAGCCCATGCAGTCTCTGCCGGTGTCGTCTAACGGGAGCAGCCACTACTCAGATTACTTATGCTGCCAGCCCTGGAGTCGCTCCCCACTTCTTCCCTTCCCCCGCCCCCCCCCCCCCCCAGCCCAATATGTACTGTGCTCCTTGGTTGCCAAGGAGACTTGCTTAAACATCAGCCCTGGGACATCTATTGAAAGAACTGGTTTCTTAAATGATGCTGCTATTTATTTTGATATTCAAAATAAAATATATACTGAGGACCTTGTGGTAATTTGGCATTCGTTAATTTGTATTCAGGTGGAGGTTTCATTCAACTTCAAGAAAAGCCGTAATTGCACTATATGGTATGCTTTAAAAAGGATTCGTCAGATGAATTTTTCAACGGATTGTGTCTTGAATCATAATTTACTCCCATTTTGGTGATCTTATAAAGAAAGCTGACTCCGGTTTAGATCCCTTCTTCCCCTCTATTTCCAGTTTTATTTTGCAATTCACTTAGTCGTGATTATTTTAAGTTAAAAGCAGATGTTTTAATTGTGGTTCCCCACACAAGGATGAGCTTCTGTTGTGAATTAAGCAGAACAGGAATACATGTTTGTGAATTTGTAACGTAAGAAGGTAGCATTCATGACATACATCTTTGCTAGCATTTTTATATCCCCTGCATCAGTATTGAAGCGCAGTTTTCTGCACCTCTGCTCATTTCTGAGAAGATTCTATTTTCTGTAAAATCTCTTATTGATTTTTTTAAAGATCTGTCTTATCTCTATACATGTACAGAGATAGATATAAAATATGTGCCATGGCTTACTAGAGCTTATATGAAAGTGCAGTTGTTTTTGTTTTGTGTTTTTTTCTGATGGGACTGGGTCCTCTACTAGAACACTGATAGGCCCATGGAAGAGGTCAGTGCTTCTCTTTCACAGAAGCCCCTAATACCTGGGCTACCAGTTTTGTTTTGTTTCGAGGCCTCAGGTGTCTACTGGGTGAACTTGTAACACAGTACTTGAAGGCATCAGCAATCCAGTAATTACATTTTGCACGAATTTCATGCCTCCCCCACAAACAAATGGCCCAGTAAAGATCCACTGGTATTCAAGAATTCATTTTGTTTTCCTTGGATCTTTGTTCATCTTTTCTACTTCTTGTTAAATGACACAAGAAAATAAGTCAAATTCTTCTAATTTAGATTTTAAACTCTGTCATAGAAAGTGTAATAAATAATGTGAGGAGCAAGTAAGCCAAATAATGACTGAGGTAGATAGAGGGGATTTATGCAACTCACAGAGCTTTGGGAGGTGAATGATGACGACAAACATTTTACATTACAGTGTAAAAAGCACTTCTCATATACTTCTTTTTTTAATCCTCACAACAACCCTTTGAGGCCAATAAATTACCTTCCATTTAAAGCTGAGGAACCCAAGACTCAAACCTTGCTGAAGGTCACAGCTAGTGAATAGGGAAGCCCTTTCTAGATCCAGTCTCCTTGCCCTTAAAAAAAGTTGTGTGTGCGTTTCAGATGTGTGCAGGGATCTGGCAAGTGATGTAAAGGAGTGGGGCAGGCCTAGAGAAGACACGTGGGAGAGAGGGTAGGGAGTGGAGCGTGAACTGTGGCCTCTGGAACTTGCAAACCACTGTAAAGGAGGCAGCTCCCACTCCACTGTAGCTGATTGTTATTGTCCAGGCTCTAAAACATGACAGGTTTTTAAGGAAAACAGAAGCGTCTAGATTTTTTATATGAGGTATCCTTAATTTTAAAAACTGTAAGGACCACATTAAAAAATGTATCTGGGTCGTATCTGGCCTGTGGCCTGCTAGTTAGCAACCCATAACTACTGAGGTCTCACTCAATTTTAAGTTTTTATTCTCTAACAAAATACTGATGTGAACAAATACATCCATCACTGCGAATGATCAGTTTTTTATTTCAATATTAAAGTCTAATAAATGCTCTACCTTTGTTCTTCAATAAACTGGTTCAAAAATTTTTTGAGGTTTCCTAGATCTCTCTCTTATATCTCAGAAAATAAAAGAGCATGAAGTGCTCCAAAATAGGAATTTTTGCATCTGGTGAAACAAAAGCATTTATAGTTTAGAACTTATGTTCCTGGCTTAATGTTTTTTTTCTTGCCGTAAAAAAAGTTGAGTGCTTGTTATAGGAAGACGTAGGATTGGTCAGCAAATGGAGCATCCTGAGCCTTTAATGAAAACGTCTGATTAAAGTGTTACGTAATTAGTTAAAACCCACCACTGAATACTGCAAGATGCCAAAGGAGCAAAAACATAAGTGGGAACTCAGAGACATTAAATCCCAGCACGCTGGTATATAAAATGTTTACTCCTTAAATAACTATCTTGTAGTGAGGTAAATACATTTTAAGAAGCTGCCATTTTCTCCCATTTCTCCTAGAGCTACAGAGATGCTAGTGGACTTCACTGAAGTAGGTAAGTAGTCAGAAAGGAGTGTCATTTTATTTACATTGTCTCTTTGGTGGATCCAGAGAGGGTATAGTTAAAAGGAAAAGCCAAAAGATTTGAACAGTGACTTCTAAAATCCCCCTCTGGAAAGATGCCTTAACAGTAAATAAAGCCATTTCAGTTTTCCTTTCGTGGAAATATGTTGCACCCCTAGTAAGGAGCTATGCAGGTGTGTGTTAGTAATGTTCTAACAAAGTCCTGGCTGAGTGCTGTGGAGATACCGTCTCTGCCCGCAAGGATTCAGAGCAAACACACTGCTCCTGGCAGCGTCCACTTTTCGAGCTCTTCTGTGAGCAAGCTACTTCCATATTGGCTTCACAGTGACTCTATAAACTGGGCATCTTATTTCCATTTTACAGATGGAGAATCTAACACTGCGAAGTCCAATTGGACCAATGAAAGAAATCTTGCAACCTCAGCTGCTCTTCTCTCTTCACATTCCTTCTTCTCAACTGTTATCTAATGCAGGTTATAGACATGTACATAATTGTGATTTTGAGGGAGTTATGTGTTAAATGTTACAATGGAAATATAAGATTCCGTAGAAGCTCAGACACAGGGAAAAATTTTTAAGTGTTCTGATTGTGGAGATCAGGTCAGTCCCTATGTAGCAGGGGGATTAGTGATGGAACTTGACGGCTGGGTGTGATTATATTAAATGAAAATCCTTATAGCTGTTGAAAGATGGGAGTCTCCACCAGACAGTCTGTTGGAAATGTGGGTTAAGAGGATGATGCTAGTGATACCTGATATTGATGAGCTTATTGTAGCTGAGCGGGTGATGAAAGCTTTGGAAGAACTATGGTCTCGAAGACGGAGTGCAGCAGAAGATGCAACTGCGGATGGGTGGGAGGGGATGGAGGAAGACAAATTCGGGAAGGAGACTAGGAGAAGAGTTGTAGCCATAGAGGAGAATCTGGAGAATGTAGTACTGATTCTTCTAAAAGACCGAACATAAAGGCAAGGGACAAACCAATATTATATTCTCTATACAGAGACTGGCACGTGATAAATACCCATAAACCATGATGACGTGTCTATATTTTTAATGTTCGGTGGCTGGTACATAATTTCTTCTCATGATATCACTTTTCTATAGAAAAAGCATACACATATTTTATATAAATTCATTTGGAGTAGATAAATATATGGATTTTCAATAATGGGAAAAGATTCTGGCAAATTAGATGATAAAAGATGTAATCTTATTTTTTTCTAGTAGAGTCATAGACTTGGAGGCTAAGGAAGCTCTTACAGATACAGATTTTAAGGTTGCATATACTTTTGATGAAGTCTCGTATGTTTGGGACAAGTAAAGGAAAAATGTGGGGTGTATGTTAACCATTTGAAAAGCTATACTCAAATGCAGACAGAAGGCTTTGGTGACAGATAAATGTACTATAATCTTGATCCTGGTTGGGTCAATGTTTTTATTACATCAGTATAGATATGAAAGAAATGTGACAAGCAAGTGGGAGCGAGACTTGCATTTAAGTACTAGATCTTTGGTGACTGGGTGGGAGACCTACCTGTTAGAATGTTCAGCACAAGGTAACAGGATGAAATAAAATCGAAGGCGACATAGCTAGAGTCTAGCACTGGGGATATTTGTCATGATAGAAATTTACTTTAAAGTTGGAGGGATTTTAATTGCTATCAAGTACAATATAAGCCAATATGATGATTTGCTCTTCACAGATACATTTGGCAAGTAATGGAAAATATTATGAAAAAATGATACTGTAAGGAGCCCATCTTTCTTAATAAACAAGGGGCTTTTTGGTGACAGCAGAGATAGATGTGGCTATGTCTCTGTGTCAGGCAGTGTCTTACTTCCCTTCTCTGCTTATATGACTGCTTATTATTTCAGAATTGTTTTCCAATTTGTAGAGTAGAACTTAAGACTTTATCCTAGAACATTTTACTTTCTGTCTTGTTGGGAATTAGTAAATGGAATTCATTTTGTTCACCTTTTTCCTGGCATTTCTAATCAGAACCTTCATTCCCAGGCCCTTCTTGTCAAGATCTTTACCTAAGAGGAGCTGAGCAATGTGAAGTGCTCAACTTTCTTCATATTTCTTTTGTTCTTTCCCTATTTCATATGCACATTGCAATGCATTAATGTATTTAATTTAACTTGATTTTGACATATGGCACTATAAGTTTTGGTGAGATTTTTAAACGAACTATGTAGAAAAAAAGTTTTGCAGACTTGACTTGGAGTCAGATTAGTTCCACATATGGCAAAAAGCATTGAAAGCTATAAATTTGTCTAAAATAGCTTCTTCCCTTGCAAGGTTGAAGTCACCAACCTGATAAGATAATTTTTAAGTGAAGAAGAAATGTCTTTGGCAGTTCTCATGGACTCTTGACAACATTTTCCTACATGTTTATTTGAGGCATAATGTATTCTGCTTTCCATGCCAGATGAGCCAGTTCCAGTTACTTAGAAGCAGGGCTACCCCCTCCCTTCCCCACCCAGATGATACAACCAGTTTGTTATACAAGATATTGATGGAAAAAGAAGTCCCATCTAGCTGATTGCTTCAGTGAGAACATATTTGATGCTAATGGCACAGACAATAGAGCAGTGGAGGAGGCATTTTGCAATTTTTTATGACACAAATTCTGATACCTCACTTAAAATCATTACTTAGAAACCTTATTATTTATGATTTTTAGTTCTACAATTGAAAGTGCAAGGTAGCATGGCACAACCAGAAGAACCTGAGCCTTGGAGCCTGGATTTGAATACTAAATCTGATACTTCTTGGTTCTGTGACTCACAGTGCAGTTACATATCCCCTCTAGCTCTCATTTTCCTCATCTGTAAAATGGGAATTCTGTTACCTAGATTATGGAGTTGTTTTAAGATTAAATAAGATATGCATAGAAACATCTAGTACAATGTTGGTGTATAATAAAATCTCAGTACTTATTAATTCCTTCCCTTTGCCTCTCCTTTCCCCACTCCTTTGCCTTCCTCAAAATGATGGTGGAATTCATTTAAATTTCCTGAGCCATGTAAAATGTCTTAATCTGGTGTGCAGACCTTGGAGTGGAGCTACCCTAGTTATGCTATAGAGCTTTTAGTGATGCAGTATGCTGCTTACGGTGGGCTCTCCCAGGGAGAGGGATGCATAGCTTGGACTCAATGATGTCTTTTCTCTCTGACAAGCCACTCTTCCCTCTTTTATGCAGCTCCTGGAGCATCAGCCTGGTCACAAGGAAAAGGAGGAAGGGTCAGTCAGTTTCCTCCTACCCAGGCAGCTCTCTGGGGTCTATCATAGGATCTCTTCAGGGGTCCACATCTGCAAAAAGCATAGAGCTGCCCCTTGTGTTCTCTATAGAATTAATAGTGGCAGCATCAAGTACCTGGCGGGTACAGACCTCTTAGCCTTTCTGTAAGGTCAATTTCTAGAGCCCACATCTTTCTTGACAACTAGAAGTTTCCCTTCATGCTGAATTATGTAAATTTTATGGAAAGGTCAAAAGCTCACCAGGATTAAAAAAAAAAAAAAAAAACACTCCTCAAATTTCAAGTCAGATACGATTAAAATCTTCCCAAACAGAATACTTTCTAGTTAAATCTATTTTTTTCTTTTTCTCTGCACCACGACCTCACTCATTCCCTGTTCCCACCAGCAACTCCTTCTTCTGTGTTGAAATATCATGTGGGTTTCAGATGACCCAGGAGTGCACATGAGATTAGTATGACTTGACTCTTTTCAAAGTCACCCCCAGCCCATGGGCTTAGGGAGAACCTAGACAGCAGAAGGAACTGCTAGCAGCTTACCACACTTGTAGGAAGTTAGCCTGAGCAGTATATTGTAGGATCCCATAGACCAAGCTAAACTCTGTTTTCATCATACAATGGATTATAAAGCACGTCCTTAAATAAAATACTTTTTCTTGTGCTAAATATGCTCTGCTTATACCTGGTATGCATGTATGCATATATTTATATATTTCAGTATTTATAAAGATATAGTGCAATTTCATAATTCAGATGCATTTTTACTAGTTGGTAACATTACTTGAGATGCCTCAAATAAGAAAGACAAGTTTTGCGAGACGGGCGGATCACGAGGTCAGGAGATCGAGACCATCCTGGCTAACCCGGTGAAACCCCGTCTCTACTAAAAAATACAAAAAACTAGCCAGGTGAGGTGGCGGGCACCTGTATTCCCAGCTACTCGGGAGGCTGAGGCAGGAGAATGGCGTAAACCCGGGAGGCGGAGCTTGCAGTGAGCTGCGATCCGGCCACTACACTCCAGCCTGGGCGACAGAGCGAGGCTCTGTCTCAAAAAAAAAAAAAAAAAAAAAAAAGACAAGTTTTGTGATTGTTAAAGACAGAAAATCCTTTACTCATTTCTTTATGGCTCCAGAAAAGAATATGGTAAAAAATGTTTTGTAATGGAGATTGATTATAGTCAGGTGTAGATTCTCAGCTGAAAAATATGGTAGCCGAGATGACATCAGTGCCAGGTCTTGTGTCTGCATCACATTCGCAGACCAGCACAGTTACAAAATCATTACGAAGAAAAAGCGTACTCTAAATGTGAAGATACCGGTTTATTCTAAACCACTCCCCAAGCAATAGTTATGGTTATTATTTTGGAAATTTAGGTTTATAATTGATATAGATATCTGAGTGGAGGAGATTTATTTTGATAGAGTCTCTCATTCACTTGCTTCGTCATCTACTCTGCTTGACATTTTCTGAAAGGAGACTTTCTTTTTAAACAAAATGTTGTTTTTGTGATAGGCAGTGGTGTAGATGTAATCAGATGCCCCTTTGGCTGCGTAAAGCTTCATTAGTCTTTCCTAGCTTGATGTCCTTGAGCTGATAGAACTGACTGGGGTTTTTTTTTTGTTTTTTTTTTTTTTTAAAGACTTCAAAGCCTAAAGAAATATGAAATCAATGTTTTGTTTTTTCTTCCACGAAAACATTAATTACCTACAATCTGATTTAATTTTGCCGTAGCTTATCTTCTTTAGCTTTAGGCCAAAGCCATTTATCATTTCTTGGAGGTATTCCAGATCACCTACAGATGGGACCTCCTAATAGAGCAAAAGTCATTTAAGAAACTCATGCACAGCCCTTAGGCCTTTCTATACAGCATTTAACTTGACTTTTTTTCTGAAATCCCTAAGATTTGTGAATCTTAGTGTCAGCTATAGGGTTTTCTGATGTTTCCCTTCTCTCACCTTGTACTGTTTCACAAAGTCGTCATTTTTTTTTTCCTTTTTTTTGAGACAGATTCTCGCTCTGTCACTCAGGCTGGAGTGCAGTGGTATCGTCACAGCTCATTGCAGCCTTAATCTTCTGGGCTCAAGCGATCCTACCACTTCAGTCTCCCTTGTAGTTGGGACTATAGGTGTGTATCACCACACCCAGCTCATTTAAAAAAATTTTTTTTGTAGAGATGGGTGTCTCACTATGTTTCCCTGGCTGGTCTCGAACTCCTGGGCTCAAGCAATTCTTCCACCTTGGCCTTCCAAAGTGCTGGAATTATAGATCTGAGCCACTGTACCTTACCAAGTTGCCAATTTTTGATTTCTGTGTTTCATGCTGTTTTTATCAATGTAACCCATCAGAAGCCTGCAATTAATTATTGTCATTACATTTTGTTAATTGCTTTAACATCGAATATTAATATATTCTGTATATGTAACTGCCAAAGGGTTTGCAGATGTGGGTGGAATTCTTTGGGCAGCACATTATTTTCCTAGTGGCTAAGGGTTTAGTGGTTAAGGATTTCACTAGTGTGGAATTAGGACAGGAGGAATTAGTTACATGGTTTATCTGTGCAGGAGCATCACCCCTACATAAAGCCTTTGAAAATAATGACATATTTTACTCCTGGACCTAATGAGGGATGAAATTCCCATACCCCTCAAAACATGTGCCTTGATTACTGAATTTTTCCTTTTGGGCATTGAATTCTTGGAATTCTGCTTCCTCTACTTTGACCTCTTTCAGGAAATTTATATCCTGTGATTGCTTCAGAATTCTGTTGCCATCCATTCTTTGTTCATGTGGAAACTTGGAGTGCCTCAGTCAGCAGCTATAGGTGTATGACTCCTTTGTTGGATGCAGGGACAAGGCAAGTTTGGAAAGAGGACTTCTTGCCTCTCAGCATTAAGTGAGCCCTTCACATCAGTGGCCAACTGTTGACCAAGATGTTTAAGAAACACAGGTTATCATTACTCTCAAGAATTTCCTTAGTTCTTAGATGTAATGCATCTCCCCTTTGTATCTGGAGCTCCACGGTTGAGCTCAGGGATGGAAGCATATTGACAGTTTCAGGAGAGAGTCTTTCTATGTGGTGCTGTAGTGCCCACCATTATCTCAGCTGGGACAGAGGGTCATTTCCCAGGAACCAGCCACATGTCCCTCTTTGGCCAGTTTTGAGGCCTCCTAAGAACAGTGCCAGGGTTAATAAGGCCTTTTCTTTAGGCAGCACTCACTTATGGTGGCTCAAGTCACACATCAGTATTGAAAATGTCTCACTCTTACTGTTTCTGTGGATTACGGTTAGGCTAGGGGTCGACACAGTAAGTGGATTGGGAGAGCAAAGGCAGGCGGAATCAGTTTCCTTGAGTTTTCACTCTGTAGGGAGTTACCTTGACTTCAGAACTCTGTGCCTAAGTCTCCTTCTGTATAAATTGGGATAACACAAAGAATCTCACTTTTCTCACATTGTCATCCATGAGATAAAATTAGATACGTTAAGTACTTTATTTGTATTAAGAGTGCTCTGGTATTGGTTTTGATTGGGCATTGTAGGACTTTGCATCAGAAAATCATATATTTACCACTGTCCTGCAAATATGTGCACTCTAGAGGTTTGCAACCAGGCTGGTCCTCAGAATGACCTGAGATTTTTTCAGAAATGTAGATTACTGGATCTTCTATACTTACTGTGTGAGAATCTGCATTAGTACTGAGACATTTGTGTATTAAGAAACTCCCGTTGACTGATTATGGTGACAGGTCTACTTTGGGAGATGTGGTCTAGAGTGCAGTGAACTGCTCACACTCTGCTTCTTATTCCCACCTTCCAAGGACCAGCCAGACCGTCTGGATCTGGGCCTCAGCTTTCTTGTCATTCACACTTAACAACAACAAAAAATAGCAGGTTAAATCAGTTCTGAGGTCACTGCTCTCCAGATACTCAGTGGACATTTAAACAACACAGACAATTCTCTACCAACCAGGTGCCCTGTCTGGGTAGAAGTCTTGATGTGTGATTAACATCTTTACTACCAAAACGGAAGTTATCATTTTCTACTAAAATCTGTGTACAACTAATTAGGCAGATTGCTGCAGAGAGCAGCTAATATCCTCATAGTTGTCCATATGGCACTTCGGTTGATTAATAACATACATTTCTGCGTAAGATAAAACTAGGTGTGTTTTTATTTTATATCTTTTTAGATTTAGAGCATTGATAGTGATTACATGGCATTATGTAAGCCAACTGGAGAATGCCATTTCCACTGTGGATGAAATCTAATGAGTCATTGATTAACAGGTTGGTAGTGAACTACTGTAGGATAGTATGGATACAGCAGGATTTGAGGAGCAGAGAGGCTACAGTTTCAAATTGTAGCTTGCTCTTTATTTTTGGGAAGGCTTAAAATGTGCTTTTGAATATTAGGTATTTTTAGGAGATATGCAATTGTTAAGCACCAGGATACAGAGAAGAAGAAAAAAAACCTTGCCATTAGACAACTTGAAAGGCATAAATGAATTGCCGACATCTACAAAAATGATCAAGGTTATGCATGATTGGCTGTACTTAATTGTAATTTTAAGAGAATTCATTTTGTGGTGTGTGACTAGCTGAGAGAAAGGCAGACCTCATACTTAGGTTTACCTGTCTGTGGCAATTTAATTATTATTGACTATTGTGATGGTTTTCTGATACTGAGTTAGGTACTGAGTTACTTACTGAGTTAGTAAGTTTCCTGCTTAATTCCTATTGCAGGAAACTTTTTAATGCTTAATAATATTTTTGACTTGAAGAAAAAGTCTTTTGACCTGAAGAATGACCATTTCAGGACTAGAATTGTTTTATCAAGTTACCTTTTCACCCCTATAAAGTAAGGTAAATGCTGTCTGTGGAACTTTGGCAAATTAGATTTTGGTTGGACTCTTCTGCCTTTTTTGTCAAGGAAAAGAGGAGGGGTCCAGGAGGAAAGAGGGAACATTAACTGTGAAACCACGTCTATCATCAATTGATTTTGAAGTTGCAGCCTCATTGGGTGGTTAGTATTGGACCATCCTGCCAAAATCATCTCTTTGGCCATCTGTGCCAAATTATAGGGAGTAATAGCCTTGGGCACAGCTGCTGAGTCTAATGTGTATTTCTAACTTGTATATTAATGATAATGACTGCATAGAGAAGTCCAGTGACCAAATGTGCAGAATAAATACGAAGGAACTGAATCTATGTAAATGTAGAATTCAAAGAAAGAAAAACTCTATTTTACGTGTAGGAAATGACAGTACATATTTATTTAAATCTCTATACAAGGATATGACCTTTTCCTACTCCATCTCTTCACAGTTTCTCCTAAGGAGAAATAAATCTCAAGATAGACTGGCCTTGAATTTTGGTCCTTCTATGTGGTGCTTCTTGAATTTGCTCTGAGATAGGACGTGGATTTTATTACTATATCCCAACATTGATAGGGCCTTTTCTCAGCTCAGCCTGTCCCTTTAAGAGAATCACTCAGGAGTGACTGACTGCCTTTGGTGTCACTGTACTTTTTGTTGGTTGGCTGGGGCCAGCAGTAGGACCTTTATAGGCAGGCTAAGTCTAATGTCACTAGGAATATAATTAAGAAATAATTTAAGAAATGAGATATTCTGCAATCCAATGACTAAGGATAAAGAATGCTAAGAATCAGGATTTTAAATAGACATGTCTACATTTGCATGACCATTCATTTCTCTAAAGTATCTTAACTAATCAATGTATTGGAAGGAAACCTACCTTATAGTGAAGGAAGCCTTTAAAAAAGTCACCCAAAGAATGTGAAATGATTTGGCACATAGAACTTAGTAGCATAGTTCCCTATACATGCTTTACAATTATTTTTCCTTCAAGCCTACCTCATTCAGAGCCTTCTCATTTTTGGTTGTTCAGCACCCAAACCTTGGAAACATCCTTAGCGTCTTTCTCTCACAACTTACATCCAAACAGTCAGGAAATTCTGTTGGCTCTACCTTCAAAGTATACCCAGAATCTGACCATATGTCACCACTTCCCACTACCATTCTCGTCCCAGTCAACATTACCTGTTGTTTAAATCATTGCAGCAGATCCCCAGAAGGTCTTCTTTGCCTCCTATAGACTGTTCTCAACACAGCAGCCAAAGTTTTTATTTTAAAACCTGAATGAGGCTATATTTCTTTGCCCAAAACTGCAGCAGCTTCCATCCCAAGAACCAGACCCTGTATACCATCTACCCCCTCTTATCTCCCATTGCCTTGCCCATTCCTGCCTTAGAACTGGTGTCTCACAGGTGGTAATACCCTCGACCTGGAATGCCCTGCCACCTGCCTACCCGCAGGCGCACTGTCTTACCTCCTTCAGGTCTTTGCTCAAATGTCACTTTCTTAATGAAGCCCACTGTGATCACTGTGCTTAAAATTGCAACAACCCCTTCACTCTCAATTCATCTTAACCTGTATTTTTTTTCCCCATAGCTCTTACCGATTAAAAACAAACAAACAAAAAAAACGGTTTTACTGAGGGAAAACTGACATATCATTAAAGTTCACCCATTGTAAGTGTGTACAGTTCAGTAGTTTGTAGCAAATGTATAGCGTTCTGTAGCCACCAACACAATCCAGTTTTAGAACATTTCTGTCACCCCAAAATGTTCCCTCATGCCCATTTGCAGTTATTCCCCACCCCCTCTCCATCATAGGTAACCTCTGGTGTGCTTCTACATCTATACATTTGCTTTTTCTAGACTTTTATGTATTTGTCTTATTTGCTTAGTGTTTAGCATGTGTGGTCCAAAAGATGAAGGACCTGCATATTTCTGTAAAATTTGGATATTATCCTATTTCTTGTGTATGTGCACTTATTTGCAGATAACCAGTGTCAGGACATGGGGAAGTTGGACAGAAATGGGAGAGAGATGTAGGGGTGCCTGTGCTCCATCTGTGTATGTCCGTCGGGCAACAATCCTGAGGTTCTCTAGGTGCGCCTCCACTGCCCCATCCTCCTCAGGGAGATGAGCTGACTCCTCACACGTTTTCTATTAATGAATGATTCTATTAATGAATGATTTCTTCATTCAGTTATGGAGGAGAACATGGAATCAATGTGTACTCCTGCCTCAATATTTGGTTATCAGGGGCTCTCAGCCTCTCCTTCCACTTCCTCAGGTGTCCTCCTCTACCCTCTGTCCTCACAGCTGCTCTTCTGCCTTCAGCTTCCTTACAGCTTCCCTGTGCCACTTTCTTTATCCTTCTGTCACTTCCTAGGGACTGCTGTCACTAGTATCTTTAGAGATGTGGCTTCCATCGTGTCACTCTCCTTTCTAAAAACTTCTGGCAACCTTTGAAGACCCGTGGCTTGATTGGTCTCAAAAAGCATTTCTCCACCTGCCTTCTAATTCTTCCCAATGTGAACCGTGTCTCTTTCTCAGACTCTGTAAATAAACACACTCTCAGGAAATATCGATTCCTTGACAACCTTTAGTGTTATGTATTTCTGATTCCTAAGCCTCTTTGTCAAGTAATGAATAATTTAAAACAAACAAACAAACAAACAGAAAAACCCTTAAAGCCCCTAAGAGTTGATTATTTGAAGAAATCTGGTAACTTATCTGTGTATGTTTTCCTAAATCTGTTATTCTCAAAGCATCACAGCTCCAAATTTGCTGTATATTTACCAAGGGTGTCTCTGGCCACCAGTGTTGTGAAGTTATAGTTACAAGATAATTCCATAGTAGAAAATAAAACAAAACATGTATGGTTCAGGTGCACCAGCATTAGGACCAGACTTCACTTCCACTAGGTCCACTGTTGTTCCCTGCTGGAGGGTCCTGGGGGCGCTGGTACTGGGGCAGGACTGGGCCCCACAGTGGACACCTTCGCTTCTGGGCTCCAGCCTTCCCACATGCTTCTCGTGTCCTGCTGATACCTCATCGGCATTCTCTGTGCTGCTATTGCTGCTTCTGTTTGCTCTGGTCCTCCCTGATGACCAGTGGTGTTAAGGCTGCCTGTGGACCACACTGTTCACTAGCCGCTGGCCTCCTCCACAGCAGGTGGGCTTTGGCTGCTTGTAGCTTCCTTTCTTTCTTCCTGCAGCAGGAGCAGCACCAGGGAATACATAGATGGAATGGATTTGGAAATAGACAGGCCTAAGCTTGAATCCCGGTTCTTTCATATACGAGTTATTTAGTCTTAGGAAAGTTACTTATTTCTTTGAACCCCAGTATTGTGCTCTAGGGACAGTTACACCCACCCTGCAGTATAATCATGTGACCCACATGCAATGATGTATGTAAGTTTCATTGTCCAGTGCCTGACACAGAGTCAGCACCCAGTACGTTTTTGTTATTGATTGTTATGATTATTCTAAAGTGAACTTCAAGGGCCCGGGAAGCTAATGGTTGCTCCCCTTTCTCTGAGGACAGCAGGCCTTTCTTCCCAGGATTACTGCTCTATGGGTGTAGGGTAATGTGAATGTAGGCAGTCTTTTTTGGCCACCGTCTACATTTTCCAGTACTCAGTCTCTAAAGCTAGCAAACAGCTGTGAGACATGGGCCACACCTTATTGGCTTGTGTGACCCGCCCCTCCCCTTTTCCTGCCATGCTGTCATTGCAAGATGAAAGTTAGAAAACACTGGAGTCTTCCGTGTTGTTATTGCTTCTTACAGCTGCCGTTGGTGTTTTTGCTTATAAAAGCATTGCCAGTTTTCTCAGGAATACTGTTTTACTTTGTAAAGAATGCTCATTCGGCACACAGTTACTGGGCATCTGTCAAGTGTCAGGCATTATGCCAATGGCTGATGAGTCAGTGGCGAGGAAGACAGTCAGGAACTTGTCATCTCTGAGCTGACACTCTAGTGGAAGCATTCATCTCGTGGTCTCACAAATGAAAGTGAGATTACAATAGAACTAAGTGCTGAGGAGGAGAGGTTCATGGCATTGTGAAAAGTATAAAGTGGGGAGCTTTGACCTGCTCTGGAGGCTGATGAGGAAGCCTTCCCTAAGGGGGTTTGAAGGACATGAGGCATCAGTGAGGCAAAAGGGAGGGGTTGGAGAGTGTTTCAAGTAATGGGAAAAAATCCTAGGAGGAAACACGGTGTCAACAAGGTAGAGTGGGGTGCAGAGAGCCAAGGACAGTGAAGGGGAAAATGTGCTGGAGGACAGTAAGAGAAGGACCGCATGCGGGCCTATAAAGATATCTATCTTTATCAGAAATGCCAAGAAGCCATTGAGGAACAATTGTAATGATGGAGTGGCAGGAAGTGGAAGGCTAAGATGAGATCTGATTACAGGGGAACAGTAATCAGAATAGGAGGGCACTGGAGTCCATTGATCTGATTCCGATCAAAAGTAGCTTAGCCTAGGGAGGTGGGAATAGAGAAGGAGATAAATTGACTAAGGACAACTCAGGAGGTAAAATTTTCAGGGCCTGGTGCTGGATCGAATATTGAGGGTAAGGGAAGAAAAACCTGATGACTTCTACATGTGCGCAGGTGGAGGTGTCATTCTATACAACTGCAAGTGCGAAGGTAACATTCCATGCAACTGCATTAATGTTGGTGCCATTTGTATGGGTTATAGTACTAATCCATACAGCTGTGTGGTTATGGCAATATTAAATTTGAGCTGTCTTTAGGATGTTGAAATGAAGATATTACATAGGTTCTTATATGTTTGGAGCTCATAGAAAACATTGGACCCATAATATGATTTTTGATTGAGATTGAAATTGCCTAGGGATAGAGTAGATCAATTAAATCTCTAGGAACTGTTACTCTTAATGATTAGGTAGAGAGGGATAAGCAAAAAGGAAGAAAAAAAAAACAAGTGTAGCCAGAGAGGAAGGAAGAAAACCAGGAGAGACTGGAATCGTAGAAGCCAATGCAGTGGTGTGATTGAAGGAGAGAGCATTTACTGATGCGGAATGCTGCTGATATCCAAAAAGTAGAGGAGTGAAAGTGACAACTGAATTTGATGTTGGTCAAGATAAAGCATGCATGGTGACTCAGAGACCAAAGGCAGCCTGCAGCCCAGACCTCATTACTATGCCACTGCACTAAATCCCAGAACCATACTATAGCCCTGCTTAAGCAGCCCCAAGAAGGCAGAGCTTCCCAACTGGTAGAACAGATAATAAGCCGAGTTACAGAAAAAAGGCAAATGAACAGTTTCTTGCACACCAGACTTTGTAGTAAGATTCGTGCTTACTCTCTAAATGCTGTATACTCATTCATTTAGCAGACTTTATTGGATGCTGTATATAGAAGTGAGGTGAGAGGCGCTCCATGCCCTGAATACATTCGCAGAACAGCAGAGAGGAAAAATACAACAATAATACACCCATAATTGTGATGTAGGCATAAGGTAAGCATCACTAACACAGGTACAAATTGTTGGAATTCAGAGAATGGAAAGCGTAATAGATGATGTGAAATGTACAGATCAAAAATAGAAACTTGAAGTGCATAGTCATTCAAAAATCAAGCATACCTCGGGGTAAGAAGCCTCCTGGAAATCAGATAATTAACACCTTAGGATTTACTGTAGAGTGGCACGGATAGCTCATTAGTCTTTCTGAGCCATTATTTCTTCCTTTGTACTTTTATAAACAAATTTTCAAGTCTTTTCAAGGGTTTACAAGGTTGAAATTTTAAAAAATAAATTTCCTTGAAAATGCTTTAAAAGGTGTAACTTCTATGATTTGCATGTTCAAGTCAGCACTACTTTAATAAAGATAATGAAAAAGGAATTTTTTTTTTCTTTTTTATACTTTAAGTTCTACGGTACATGTGCATAACGTGCAGGTTTGTTACATATGTATACTTGTGCCATGTTGGTGTGCTGCACCCATTAACTTGTCAGCACCCATCAACTCGTCATTTACATCAGGTATAACTCCCAATGCAATCCATCCCCCTTCCCCCCTCCCCATAATAGGCCCCGGTGTGTGATGTTCCCCTTCCTGAGTCCAAGTGATCTCATTGTTCAGTTCCCACCTCTGAGTAAGAACATGCGGTGTTTGGTTTTCTGTTCTTGCGATAGTTTGCTGAGAATGATGGTTTCCAGCTGCATCCGTGTCCCTACAAAGGACACAAACTCATCCTGAAAAAGGAATATTTTGTTCTTTCCACCTGGGTTGGCACTAGTTTCAAAAATATTAACTTTGAGAAATATTCCTAACAAATTCCTACAAATGCTAAGACTTCTCTCTAGGAAGTGGTGAAACAAACATGCATTTTGATATTTGATTTAAGAGATATCATGATTCTTACTTATCATGTATTTTCTGAAAACCTGTTGTTATTCCCATTAAGGATTAGCCATACTTAATCTGATTTAGTTCTTAAATAAGTTTCCTGAGTGACTTACATTTTAGTCAAATGAAATAATAGCTCTGAGAAGCATTGGTTTTATTAAGCAGAAGAGGTTTGATATGATTCAGGTAAGACTAGATGTTGTAGTCAACTTCACGTAATCCACGAAAGCCCCTCTTACACCACTCTTGAAAAAGTGAGCCTGAGAAAGCGTCCTCTCAAGCTTCCCCTCTTGAGCCTCTGCTGCACAAGAGGTTCCCTGCTGCACAAGGATCACCTTGGCTGGTGTCACGTAGCTGCTTTTTTTCTGTGATTTATCCTTTACTGATCTGTTCCATCTAAGCAATGAGAAGACCCCCAAGAACAATTTGGAATACTTTCTTCTGAACTCTTACATTTTCTCTGTTGTGTGTAATTGGGATGACGGGTCAGGTGCAGAAATTGGTTGTCTCATAACTTTTTGAGAATAGAATAAATGGTCCAGATCCTTATTCCTGTGCAAAAGGCATGTATGAATATGGTCTCAGAGAAAGAATGCAGAAAAAGATTGGCATATGTACTGTATATATAGTAACTTAGGTAAGGTCTGTTTGTGGAACCCCGTTAAAACCCTCTGTTCTTAACTATCCTGGGCTGTGATCTGAAAGAGTTCCCTGAAGCACATGTGTTGCTCAAACATTCTCCTGCTTTACAGCCAGCGGTTACTCCACAGTCATTGTTTGTTAGCTTAGGCTTCGCTGCCTTTTGCAGCCCAAGATCTGCTGGCCCCACTTGTCTGGGTCAGCCTAGTCTGGTGCTGCCCCCGTACTACTGCTGTCCCCCTCACCATCCTTTCCAGCTACTCCTGCCACCTCACACCTGCCAGATCCCCAGCATGCTTCTTCACCTCGATCTCAGTCCAAAATCTGTGCATCAAGCCGTCTGTGCTCAATACCCATTTCCTCCATGAAACTGTTCCTGATTAGCTCTACCGTACAATAATTTCCCTTGTTCTAGACATCTTCATCTACTCTGTCATTTAGCTGTGGAGAGTTGCCTTTTGTTGTTCTCTGGTTATTTTATGTGTGTTTTCTTAATTTGAAAGTATATGAATGATAGAAGCTGTGTCTTAAAGTGTAAGGGCTGGAAAGGACATTAGCATTGAAATCCTCTATCTTTTATCCCACTTCAGGAAATCAATAGCAGTGACTTGCTGCAGCTGTGGGGTGTGTGTGTGTGTGTGTGTGTGTGTGTGTGTGTGTGAGATTCAGAATATCCCTTCAGGGTCATATTAGATTCTCAAGGAAGAAGAGAGAGGGGAGAAAGCATAGAGAGATTGAAAAAGACTTTCCCCAGGTTATTCTGATGCCACCACCTCCCTTTCTGCCTCCATCTCTAGTTTTTATTGTCCTCATTCTGCAAAGAATCACCCCTTGTGGCAGAGTGGCTTGCCATCAAGCCTGAGTAATGTGTAGACAACCTGTTTCACCTCTCTCTTGCCCACATGCCATGGTTAAAAATTAAATTAAGCGTTCAGGGCTACAGATTTAGAGGAGGGACTGTAGGCTAAAAGGGAAAGAGAAATGAGATGGATTGTTCACGCTCCCTCTACACACACACACACACACACCCCCTATCTGTATGTATACACATATATGCACATACATATACACACATACACCAGGACGTAGACACATACGCACACACATATATACACATACATCCACACACATGCCTATGCATACACACATACATTCTCTCAACACCTATCCTGGGGTAAAGGACTGTGATAGGGCCATTATTCTTTTCCTCAAAATGGATTTGGCTTATGGTAAATGCAGAGTTCATATTCCTCTAGAACCAGCTCTTAAAGGGTTGGTCTCTTGGTGTCATTCACTCAAGACCTGTGCGGTAATATATTTACTTCTATTTCCAAGAAGAAGTGAAAAAAACTATACTGTTCTACCAAGGAGATTTCTCACCCACACATAGGCTGACACCTGTTTTACTTATTACTGCTGACCCCCGACGTTGGATAACTTCACATCAGCTGCAAAGAACTCTCCCACAAACTGATTTAGTTGGATTCCTCCGCATTTTGTATGAGAAAGCAGAAGCCCAGGGAAACAAACTGGCTTGGCCAGCAAAAACCTTAGTAGCAGAGCCGCGACCAGGACCCAGGTCTCTGAGGTCTTGTCTTTACTAGTTGCTCTTCTTTGTCTTTATGGCCCCTATAGTGCCTCGCACAAACACATTTCATAAGCCTTCACTGCTTCCTTTTCCAGTTAAACACTTTGAGCTTCCTGCTTTTTTCTTTTGCCATATGCACAAACACTTGCCCCAGCCATCTGGGGAAGGGAAAAGTCATATCTGGCAGGGGAACGAGTGTGCAGATGCATTCTTTTTATAATTACTGAAAAGAAGGTTGTTGGAGGTATGATTTATTTAGCCAGCTTCTTCAGATCTAGATTCAAAAGCTGTTCTCATGTTCAGAAAATATTTTATTTTGTACAAAACTCTCAGGACATTAATTCCTTCTCAACCCGCGGTCTCATTTTTCAGCATGTGCCTCTCACTGAAAGCTAGTTCACCGCCAGCATTAATTTGACCCCCAGCTGTATTCGTTCCCTGTCAGTTCTTGTCCTCCAGGCTGTTGCTCATCATTATATCAAAGATGGGAGCAGCTGGAATTAGATGCCTGTGATTATTAAGATGGTAATTACTGATTGTACTGACACCAGTAATATTAACTTGTGTTTAAATAATTTAAAATGTTACCTATGAGGCATGCATGAATTCAAGGTATCAGAATAAAAGGCAGTATCTAAAATAGCCCGGGCAAGAATAAAATATTTGTTCTTGCTTTATTCAGATATTCTGGCTTAAAATACTATGCAAGGATGATGGACTTTCTCTAGTTTAAACAGTTGTTTTTAAGTTTCTTTACAATAGACCTAGGTAATATGATCCTAAGGAGTGCTGTTTGCGGGAAACAAATTAGTTTTATTAGATTTCTCAAGTTTTTAACATAACTTAATAATTTAATATTCGACTACCATGGCCCCATCTGCCATGGTAGTAGAAAGAGTTTGATGATGCTATATGTTCATATTGTACTTCATAGTTTAGGAAGTACTTGCAAACTCATCATGTCATTTAGTCTTAACAAAAGTATTGTGGAGGATGTAGGTTTACCCCTGTCTTAATGGAGAAATAAATGTTGGCTCAGAAAGGCTGTATTACTTGCTAAGATTACATGAGTGATAAGTTGTGAGGTTAGAAGAAGAGATTTGTCGGTGACTTCACAACACTTTCCAAATCTGTGAAGTGCCGGTAAACTATACACCATAGCCTTGCTGTACTTGGGAAAATAAAAGAAATACTGTCTTCTTTGGTGGAATCTTCTGAATCCACTCTTCATTGAAGAACAAACAGTTGTAGGAAGGAAAAGAGCTTTTCATGGACTTACAGAGCTTTTCTTTATTGGAAGAATGATCATCTTTACTCTTAAATTTATGATTCTAAGAGTATAACATGACTTTGACAACTCTTTATTTTTATAGATGATTGAAGTGTGTGACTTCTGCCATTTATGAGATAATTCCAATGTGCTGTGCTGAATTTCTAGGTCTCTTGTCATGAACTACTTAAAATATTTTTGTTTTAATTTGAGAAGCATTTCCTTGAGAGGTTGGATGCAGCTTCCGTTACTTCGTTTTTATTTATTGTTGTTTTTAAACATCATCATTTAATCCTAGGACATGACTGTGCCAGCCCTTCATGCTAATTGTGGATAGTGCATGGCAGGGCTAATACTAACACTTTCTGTTGCTTACCATGATGCCACATAACTCACAACCATGCTTCTTTTGAAGAGTTGGAAAACCACATCCAACTCCCTTAGAGCAGAAATCCCAGCCTGGACCCTAAGATTGGGGCATGCCTGTGGGGTAAGCCCTTTCAGAGGTCACAGACCTTGTGGAGAGAATAAAGGTGCACACACTTAGTTCTAGTCCAGTGGGCCAGCGTCAGAGCAAAGGTTTTATTTCCAAGTGCAGCACAGTGTCTACCACTCAATCGTCCCTTCGCCCAGGTCCACTCAGACTCAAGACCAAGCCCTAGAAAGAGAGAGGTACTTCAAAAACAGTAGGGAAAAAAATGTTTAGCATTGTTTTCCTGAAACCCCTACGGGATCCTGAGTGCACAACGTTGGTGACTTGGGCAGCACTGGCACTTCAGATTTTGGTCATTGTAGGAAATGGCATTCTTGGGCAGTGTCTTCTTCAGAGAAGTGGTTGGTGGCTTTCTGGGGGAGTTACAGGCTTTAGAGCCAGGTTCAGTGCTTTTGGCATGAACCTGGGCCCCTTTGGTGTCTACATCAGTAGATTCAGAGGCTGGCATTGTTGTACAGAGTGAAATAACGATAATGTGGAGGCTGACAGGGTGATTATGGTTTTGAGAGTCAGTGAGACAAACCCTGGAACTGAGGAGCTGGTCTTCCTTGTGTAGTTGAAGTTTCTGCAGTTATGGGTGTGGGGTGTAAGGCCAGATAAGGAATGGTTTTTAACGTTTTCTGGGGTCTTAGCTTTCACTTAAATGGCTGGAATATAAGGGTTTACACGAATGATAAGATGAGATTCATCTTGTTTCATGGAAAATTATTCATTTTACCAAAGACGTATCAACAGGATTAGTAAGCTTTTGGATATTTAAAATATGAGTTTATTTAGAACAAAAATATTTTAAATGTTTTGTTTTAAGTGATACCTGCTTTTAGACCAATCTAACCATTCAGAACAGATATGTAATGTCTATTTTCAGTTTCTGGTAAAATAATTTTTTAACATGAATCCTTCATCTGGATCCCATTTATGTTGCTCAGTGTTTTAAAGCACTTATTATCTCATGGCACACCATATCACTTACTTATTTGCCACGTTTATTGTTTATCTGTCTTCTTGTGTAGAAAGTTAGCTCCACAGGGCAGGCATTTTATCTGTTCTGTTCACTGATATGTCCCAATAACCTAGAAGTGCCTGGATATGGTGACCACTAAATAATGACTTGTTGATTCTTTAGTCAAGAATCTGTCACTTCACTGCTGTGAGCTAGGAATTATTGTAATTGTTTCGTGAGGAATAGGTACTGAGGAACAGGGGTCTGGATAATTATTTTATAATATTGATAATTGGACAAAGTATGAGAGAAAGTATGGTAGTGGCAGGCCACTTCTGAATTTGTAATTTTCACCTTATGTTTTTGCCGTTTGTGCCAATCCTGCTCCAACTAGTCCCTAAAGTAGATCCTAATGAGATAACAGCTCATATATTCCCATCTTTCCCTTTTCTATTCCTCTAGATTGGCTGATTGTTTTATACTCTGGTTACTTAGCAGAAAAAAAGTGTAAGGGTTAACAAATGAGAAATGACTGGTAAAAGAAAAAGAAAGGGAATGGCCATAAAATGAGCTGTGAATAGGAGAAAAATGTTGAGTTCTATATACTTAAGAGTGGGTGCATATTTAATTCTAAACTTCCTTAGTAGTCATTGTGAAAAAAGCAGCTTGGTTAGTTTCTTGATTTAAAGCATTTATAAATGTTAAAAGAAATTTATTTGGGAGGCCATTAGGCTGAGATGGCTCCAGCACCTTGGGTTCCTACCTAAGTAAACGAAGTTTACCAGTGTTAATAGTAAAATGAAACAAACATAATCAGCTGAAATCATCAACTAACCACTAACTAGGGACCTTCCACCAATCGTATCCAATAAGGCAAACACCCAACTGTAGCCAATCAAGTAATTTCTTAGTTTTGTTTCTGCATTCAGCCTATGTGAGCCTGCAGCTCACATTGCACAGCTGAGTTCTCTGAACCTCCTCTGGTTCCAAGTGATGCCCAATTCATGAATTGTTCATTGCTCAAATAAACTGTTATATTTAATTTGTCTAAAGTTTTTATTTTAACATAAATAAGATACAACCACATGTTAGGAGCATAAATACAATTTATTTCTTTATACTAGGACCAAAAATAAATCCCTCTCAAGGATTCTCATGAAAAAGACACTGTGATAGATATCATGAGCAATGTCTTCTAAGCATCTTTACAGGGTTATCACATCACTTCTCTGATGCTTTCATTGATGGTAAACCTCAGTATATACAGAGATGGTAATTTGGGAGTACAGATGGGAAGGTATATTGCCTTTTGTACTCTGGAATAATAATGATTAAAACTTTCATGGATTTTATGCTCTTTGCATTGTTCTTAGTAATTATATTGACTCATTAAACTCTTATAAACATGCTGTGAGGTAAATAGTATTATATTAATCACATTTTATAGAATGAAGAAACTGAGGCAGAGAGGAATTAAGTACTTGTCACACTGGTAGTGGGTGGAGATTTGAAACTAGGCAATTTGATTACAAAGTTTGCACTCTTATCTTATGCCAAAAGGATACTACACAGTGTCCTTTTCATGAAAATCCTTGAGAGGGACTTCTTTCTGGTCCTTGCATAAATAAATGAATTGTATGATGCTCCTAAATGTTTGGTTTTGCTAGATGCCTTTCTGGAATCCAAAGCTAGATTTTAGAGGATCCAGAAGAGAAATGAACATTTTTTCAGAAAATTGTCTGTTGTAGGTTACTTAGAAGTTATTGGGCAATTGTGAGAGTTTTTGCCCTCTGGAAAATCCCTGAAGTCTAGCTATTCTGTGTTACTAATGCTAGAGGCAGCACAGTGTACAATGAGGGGTGTGAATTTCAGTCAGACTTGCCTGGATTCTAATTCTACTTACTAGATTGGTGATCTTGGGAAAGTTACTTCACCTTGTACGTCAAACTTGAGGTTTGGTTCGTATCCTCTGCTTGGTACATCATCATAGTTGGTATTCCTAGACATTTCTCCAGAGAGACCAAATATTTTGTTTTTAATAATGTGGAGAAAAAAATTCAACCAAGACATCAGATGATTCCTGAGACCTACAGAAAAATTTTGTGATGTAGGTGTGTCCTTATGTGGGCAAGTCTATTTTTTGTGTGTGTGATACAGTTATTGAAATCATAAGATATACTTTGGGTCTGTTTCTTCATGAAATAAACATGATAGTTTTACTTTCACTAATAGTATTTAGCAGTTTTAAGTACAGGATATAACAAAGGGCAATAATATCTTGGTTAGAGAATATACTTTTTTAAAAAACATTATGTGATCATAGATTTTGTGCATTGGGAAAATTAGGATTTATGAAGGAAGGATTTGACTTCAGTCACTGAGATGGATTTGACAGCCTTTTTCCCCTCCACCTCCCCCACGCAATTCTCTCTGAGATTTATCCTCCCACTTGTCAGGCTCACCCAAGCCTATTGACTGAGCCAAGAAAACATACTCCACTCTCCTCCTCCTTTTCTGACTCATGCCAAAAAGTCATGTAGCAATTCAAACATCTCTGAAATTACAAAACATAATGTAGAAAACTTACTTATCTCCGACTTTAAAATGTTTTTTATTATTTTGATATTTGCATAAGATTTTAGATTAATTTCATTTCTTCAGAGACTCTCCCTGACAACTCAATAAACACCTGTTGACTCAATCACATCACAATGTTTTGTGCATTTTAGCAGTGTTTGTCTATTTATTGTTTATTCTTCTTAGAATGTAAGTTCTGTGAAAATAGGGACATTACATGCCCCCCTTTTTTTTTGAGACCGAATCTCACTCTGTTCCCCAGGTTGGAATGCAGTGACTGGATCTCAGCTCACTGCAAGCTCCGCCTTCCAGGTTCACACCATTCTCCTGCCTCAGCCTCCCAAGTAGCTGGGACTACAGGCGCCCGCCACCACGCCTGGCTAATTTTTTGTACTTTTAGTAGAGACAGGGTTTCACCGTGTTAGCCAGGATGGTCTCGATCTCCTGACCTCGTGATCCGCCCGCCTTGGCCTCCCAAAGTGCTGGGATTACAGGCGTGAGCGACCACGCCCGGCCGAATGTCTTGTTTTAAACTGTGTCTCCTAAAGTTAATGGCACATAGTAGGAATTAATAACTATTTTCAAATGGATGAGTCTTTCTAAAATCCTCATGCATTTTACTTCATTTAAATTGAGTCTCCTTAGTTCCAGCTCTGATATTCTAGTTAGTCAGTTTTCTCTTTGTGCCATTCTTTTTGCCATCCTTCACATTTGCTCACATGTTATCATTGTTCATTTACCCAGATCCAGTGTCTCTGGGTTCATTTCTAATGTTGCCACCATCTTCCCCCACCACTCTTTCTTTCCACAGGTGTAGACTTGCCACCATCTTTTTGTGTAATGTTGACTGAGTTAGTATTTGATAATCTTATTTTTATTTTCTTTAAATTGTGAATATTTTCCATTTGACTGACTCATAGTGGGGTTGTACAGATTATTAATGACATCTCTTATTTACTTTCATAAGATCATATCTTCAGAGTTCCCTGTTGAGATTAATGATTTCGCATTGTTTAAATATTCATAGTGTCCTTGGTACTGTGATTCAGAAAACATAACTTTTTTTCTCTTTTTTTCCCTCCTAAATTTTAGTATTTCACAAAGGTATTCAGTGGTAGTAGAACTAAGGAAAGGAAATTCAGTAGGTAAATGGTTTGCCACTAATAATTGGAATTAAATATACTGACTTTAAAGTTTTTTACTTAAATCAATATTGTTTTTCTTTTTTAATAGTAAAATTATGACTAGTATTTTGAGCGCTCGTTATATTTTCAAAGTGCCTCATCTTGCTGTTCAGTTACTCTGTAAAAAGCAGGACAATGTAATATTGTCTTAAAACTGAGCCACAGTATATTTTTCAAAGCCAAGGTTTTAAAGTGATATTAATTTAAAAATTAAAGTGAAACTTTGATTTATTTTGGGTCTTGATATCTCAAAGTTTTTAGAATTATGTGCATATTCTGTAAAAGACTTAGAAGCACATTTTCAATGACAGAGGCAAGTGTTTTTGGAGGTGTCTGAAATTTCTACATTTGTGGTTTAAAAAAAGACCATTAGCTCTCTAAACAAGAACAATGTATAAACAATACATTTATTAGTAAGTGTTCCAGGAACATAGCTCATTCTAGCATAAAGAAGAGTGGGATGTGGTCCCTGCCCCTATAATTCATAGTTAAGATGTCAGTTAACATGAAGTTCAACCCAGCTGAAGGAACTTCACCTCATGCCCACGTTTTTTCTTCTACCTTACATCTCTTTTTAAAAAAAGAAAATTATGCTCTAAGTGATAGCTTTTATCAGTTGTCACGTTAAAAAAAAATCCAGACACTTTGCTTTACAAAATCATTTTAATCTTACTCCTTTACATGCATTCCTGGTGTATGGTAAGTGCTATTTAAATATTGAATGAGTTGAGTGAGTGAGTGAGTGAATGAGTGAATGGTTGGTGAACGACTAGTTATAGTAAATTCTTCGTTATTCAACCTGACCAGATGTATTTTCATGGAAAACCAAATATTTTATCTGAGAAAATTAGCGTGTTCATCACACCAATTAACATAACTAATTGAATAGCTGAGGGTTGTCCTCTTTGCCGTAGACATTGATATTAGTAACAAGGCAAGGGCATTTCACATACTACCCTTGCTCTACTTTGATTCCACAACAGAAGACATTCTTAAATCTGAGAGCCCATGAGATGATAGTGAGAAAATGCAGTTTTGGGGTAGACATTTTCATATAGCTGTCATTGATTTCTTAAACTCAAGAAAACCTTGTAATACAAGTTTGAACCAAAAAAAAGTACTTCTCACAAAACATGTAATTCTGAATGTTTTATAAGTTAGATTAGAACTGTGACCTGATCTAAACATAAAGTGGTTAAATTTCTAATTTAAAACATGATATTTAAAATTTTATTATTAATAATGGAAAAATATACATGAGTCAGACTCACATGGTCTCTGTTTGATGATAAGGGAGACTTCAACAGGCTGAGTAGGACTGGGAAGAAGCAGGACCAGCTTGGGTTCAGGCAAAGGAAACAGACTGAGCTGTCTGCATGAGAGGAGATGTCAGCAGCCCTATACACCTTGTTCCTGTAGTATTATGAATTTGGGCTGCATTTACCTGGTGTCAGTGGCTAGGAGAAGTGTTTTAAGCATTTTTAAAAAGAAGTTTGGTGACTTTTATGACCAGAAATATGCCATAGGAACTTAACTCTTGTTTTTATGAATTAGCCTATGGTAAAATTGAAACTGCCTTTACAAATAATATGACAGCAAGAGAAATTTGTGGTGGCTGACTCCATCTTGCTTCTAGTCTCATGGGCTGGCTGGACTCACTTATTCCTAGGTGTAGGCCCAGCTAACCGTGGGAGGAATTTAGCTAAAGTCTAACTTTGAAGCAAGGATCATAATTGCCACTCACTAAAACTGACGCTTCCTTGTTCAGGGACTGAAACTACCTTTTGTAAGACTAATGAAAGCCCACAAAACTAGGATTGTGAGAGGGGCCTGAATTCTGCAAAGAGGTAAGCCTAACTTGCCTTTCTATAATCGTTTACTGCACTGCAGTAAATGTATCACCACAAGGTGATCACAAGATTTGTGACTTCCCCAGTTGTTCCCATAGATAACATCACTATTGTAGAACCTAAGATTGATCTTTTGAGATGTTTTTCAGTCCTTTGTATTCTGGTGACCAATTGACTCCACCAGGATCCATGACTCATGACTTAGCCAGGCCTATGGCCCCCACGCAGAGACTGTCCCAGCACATAATGACTGTTTTCCACAACCCTGTGATTTCATCCTCAACCAATCAGCAGCACCCATTCCCTGGTCCCTTGCCTGCCAACTTATCCATGAAAACCCTAGCCTCTAAGTTCTTGGGGAGGCTGATTTGAGTAATAAACTCCTGTCCTCTCACTTGGCTAGCTCTACATTAACTAAACTCTTTGTCTACCACAATACTGCTGTCTCAGTGAATTAGTTTTGTCTGTGCAGCATGCAAGAAGACTCCATCAGGTGATTACAAATTTGATTCATTATACATTGTTTCCAAGAATCTATCAACAATGTTATGTGAGAACTTACTTTATTTACTTCCATATTTCTCAGTAACATGCTTATGTTACAGTCTTGGTTTTTGATGTTTGAGTTGCTTGGTTTCCCATGAAAAAAGATGAAAATTTAGCTTTCTTGCCAGGCGTGTTGGCTCATGCCTGTAATCCCAGCACTTTGGGAGGCTGAGGGAGGAGGATCACTTGAGGCCAGGAGTTTAAGATCAGCTTGGCCAACATGGCAAAACCCTGTTTGTACTAAAAATACAAAAATTAGCTGGGTGTGGTGGCACATTACTGTAATCCAAGCTACTCAGGAGGCTGAGGCAGGAGAATTGCTTGAACCTGAGAGGTAGAGGTTGCAGTGAGCCAAGATTGCACCACTGCACTCCAGCCTGGGCTACAGAGTGACACTCCGTCTCAAAAAAGAAAAAAAAGAAAGACAATTTAGTTTTCTTCATTCATTCCCTAAAATCACCCCATCATACATACAGGCTTCCCATCCCTCCATTCTCTGAATTAGTTACGCTGATACTTTGGTCGGATCATTATTTCATTTTTATATGATTATGACAATGTAAAGGTTATTTATATAATCAAAATATGATTACTTTTCCTTTCCTGCACTACTTTTGTTTTTCATTAATAGTTGTCTTTTTTTTTTTTTTTTAAACTTAGGTTTTTTATTGTTATCAACAATTCAATCCTCAAACTCTCCTCTAGCTGTAAATTGGTAGAAACCACGTTAGCTTTTCTGTCTGTTTCACCTGGTCAGTCTCTCTGGATCTTTCTGAACTCCTCCAGTTTGCCTGTTTTTAATAATTGCAGTTTGGGAACTTCCTTCACTATCACCCAAGAATTCCTATCATCTCTCTCTTGTGTTGAATCCTTGGTCTCCTGAATCACATGTCTTCCTTTTCTCAATATATACTCCCTTGTTTAGGTGGAAAACATCCTTTAAATAACTTCCTGGGAAACAATGCCTGGGAGATAATTGCTCGTACTTTGCAAGTCTGGAAACATCTTTATTCTATTTTTAGACTTAAAAAAATTGATAATTTGTTTGGATATGGAAGACTACAGTGGAAAAAATTGTTTTAGTTTTCTTTCCTTCATTTTTTTTTTTTGCTTAGATAATTCTCTGTTCTTTTTAAAATTTTGGTGATGCTTGGGTATTCACTCATATTAAAGAGAAAAAAAAGCTGGCTGGAAGCTCTGAGCACATGGGCAGGCTTATTATGTAGCGATTACCCCATAAAGTGATCTGGTTGAGCCATTTATTTGAGAAACCTATGATGTCAGACTTCTTAGGTTTGGTGATGGCTTAGTTATATTCCCCAGAGAGTAATCTTCTAATTTCCCTGGGTGATATAAACCTAGCTGCTGGCATTCTGGAAGCTGAATGGAACATGAAAGCTTAGGGGCTCCACGTTTTCTGTGTAAACTTACCCTTTCTTTGTTTTTCAGATGGCACCTCCTCCCTCCACTGAACCTGGCATTCCTCAGTCTAGAGATACTTATGTTTTCTCCAGAGAGCAAATATCCATTCTGTCACTGGGATGAGACGGACAGTAACCATGTAGTACAGATTAGGGGAAGGGACCTAGGAGTTCAAACTGCTTTTTAAATAGATTTTTTTCCTCCTAGTTTTTCTATTGTCAGCTGTCTTAGCCAGCTTGGGCTGTTATAACAATAACAAACTACCATAGACTGGGTAGCTTAAAAAACAAACATATTTCTCACAATTCTGAAGCCTAGAAAGTCAAAGATCAAGATGCTGGCAGATTCAATGTCTGGGGAAGACCTGCTTCCTAGTTTCCAGATGACCATCTTCTTGTTGTATTCTTCTCCACATTGTGGAGAAAAAGCAATCTCTTTTTTTTTTTTTTTTTGAGATGGAGTCTCACTCTGTGGGGCAGGCTGGAGTGCAGTGGCGCCATCTTGGCTCACTGCAAGCTCCGCCTCCCGGGTTCACGTCATTCTCCTGCCTCAGCCTTCCCAGTAGCTGGGACTACAGGCGCCTGCCACCACGCCTGGCTAATTTTTTGTATTTTTAGTAGAGATGGGGTTTCACCGTGTTAGCCAAGATGGTCTCGATCTCCTGACCTCTTGATCTGCCCACCTCGGCCTCCCAAAGTGCTGGGATTACAGGCGTGAGCCACCACGCCCGGCCTTGTCTCCTCTTATAATAGCACTGATCCCGTCACGAGTGCTCCACTGTCATTACCCAGTTACCTCCCAAAGTCTCCACCTCCCAATACCATCACATTGGATATGAGTTGAACACTTGAATTTTGGGGGAGAGATATTAAGTCCATAGCATGAACCTCATGCTCATACCATTGGTTCCTGAGTCTTTTAGATATATATTCCTTGATGCAAATTGAGTTTTTTCTTTGAATTGCCCATTGCCAGATTGGAATTCGCCTTTCTTATCTCCTGCTGAGTCAGTTATTATGCATCCATCTGTTCTGTTCTCTATCTTCAATAAGTTTTATGTTTTTAATTTCTTCTCTTGTTCTCTTTGATCTTGGGAGTTTATTGCTGTTTTTTCGTCTCTTGAGGTTATTTCCTCAAGAGAAAGATGAAAAAAAATGTTTTAAATTAACGGTTCCTTAAATCAGGGTATGTGTTGCATTCAGTGCAAACATTTGAATGGACTTGTGTTCAATCTGCCATTTTTAACCAGAATCCTTTTGGTAAGTGTATTAGTTCATTTTTACACTGCTGATAAAGACATACCCGAGGCCAGGCGTGGCAGCTCATGCCTGTAATCCCAGCACTTTGGGAGGCCGAGGCAGGTGGATCACCTGAGGTCAAGAGTTTGAGACCAGCCTGGCCAACATGGTGAAACCCCATCTCTACTAAAAATATAAAAATTAGCTAGGCATGGTGGTGGGAGTCTATAATCCCAGCTACTCAGGAGACTGAGGCAGGAGAATTGCTTGAACCTGGGAGGCAGAGGTTGCAGTGAGCCAAGATTGTGCCACTGCACTCCAATCTGGGCAACAGAGCAAGACTCTATCTCAAACAACAACAACAACAAGAAATATAACCCCCCAAAAATTGTCTGGGCAATTTACAAAAGACAGAGGTTTATTGGACTTACAGTTCCATGTCACATGGCTGGTGAGGCCTCACAATCATAGTGGAAGGTGAAAGGTACATCTCATATGGTGGCAGACAAGCAAAGAGAGCTTGTGCTGGGAATCCCCCCTTTTTAAAACCATCAGATCTCATGAGACTTACTCACTATCACAAGAACAGCATGGGAAAGACCTGCCCCCATGATTCAATTACCTCTCAGTGGGTCCTTCCCACAACACTTGGGAATTCAAGATGAGATTTGGATGGGGAAACAGCTAAACCATATCGTAAGTTTCATTTTTATACCCCTTTCACTAATTAGGAAATTGAGATGTGGAGAAATGTAGTAACTTCATGAAGGTCACGTAAGCACTATTGAAGCCAGAATATAAACCTCTTCCTCCAACAGTCTTCTTCCAGAACCCTCTCTTCTTACCTGTATACTATGCTGCATCTCCAGGTAGTACAGGTTTCTCATTTTACAAAAGTATAGCTTGGAGGTCTCCATATCTTTCAGTGTGTGGTGCTTCTCATTTGGAAAGCTTTCTCCTTTCTCTCCATCCTTTAGTGCTCCCCTACTTGGTCTTTACCCAGTATTCTAAACCACATGCCTCTCCTTTGGTAGGATAATGTGGTGCAGCAGAATGTAAGAGCTGGGTTTGAGTCTCAGCTTCAGCAGCTCCAGTTTTACCTTAAGCATTTCAGCTTGCTGAACCTCTGCTTTTTCTTCTGGGAAAAAAGCTCATTTAATTCTTACAATGCTCGATAGTTGTAAGAATTAAGTGTAATAGCCCGTGTGCATACATAGGCCTAGCCCATATGTAGGCACTTAAAAAACAGTGTTTCCCCAGTTCTAATGTTTCTTGCAGATGTAAGAAGCACATCAGGTTTTTCAAGGCAAAAAATAGTAGCACATTAAGGTATATAGTGATTTAAAATACAACTCCAATTCTAGACATTTTAAAATGAGGAAAATGTGTACATCTCTTGATAGAAGAAAAGCAGAATGTCTTATACTGTTAGGGTAACTGCAAATGTGGATGTTATGCCTTTGATTATAAGCTCTTTGATTTATGCCAAAGATTATAAGCTCTTTGAAGACAGAGACTATTTTTAATCTTTTTATTTCATTCCTGATATCTAGTTCAGTGATTAATGGAAATGTATTAAGTGCTTAGCACATATTTGATGAATGAACAGTCTATATATTAAAATTCAAAAGTAAGAGCATTTCTGTATTTGAAAATAGAGTCTGGATTACATCTAGATCATAAATTTGGGAACTAAATCACATATTTTCTATTTGCTAGAAGGCAAAAATTAATCACTGGAGAATGGTCATTTGCTATTGGATTAAGAACTTTCTAATATAGGACTTTCTAATTAAGTAAAATAATTACATATATGTAGCATGTTTATTTTGTCATATTATAAAGTAATATTTATCATACAAATAATTTCTATACTAGCAAAACACTCAAGATCTACATTTTGTCATCTATAAAGATGAAGATGAATAATTTAATTTAATTTTAACTGGTGTGAAAGCTTTAAGAAATTCCTCAATAAAAAATTTTTCATAGCAATATTTTTAAAAAGCACCTCAGGATGTTATAATTGCAGGTTAGGTTATTTTGACAAGACTGTGTAACCGATCCATGCATTTTATGTTTCTATTCATAGAGGAGTGATGGAGCTAAAAATTAAATTAAAATAAGAGCTGAAAAGGCGTGTGCTAATGTGACTGGAAGAACTTACACATTATATTTTAGTTTGGTTCCCAAGGTCTCCAGCTGTATTCATGAGGGTGACTAGATATCTTATCCTTATTCTTATATAAAGAAACTTTTAATATTTAGTGTAACATTATTTTAGGGAATAAATTTCATAATACAAACTAAAACATCATGATTCAATATATGCAAGTAATCTGTCGTGCTCCTCATTTTTAAAACAGAATTACATTGTACTTTTACTTTATCTGCTTTGGAGGATTTTGTAAGAATAATGGTAATCCTTGAGGATTTAAAACAGTGAGCAAGATAGATGTGGGTCCTGCCCATATAGACAGGATGACCAGATAATTTATCATCCAAACTGAGAAACAAAAAGAGAACAAATGGGATGTGATTAGTAAATTGCACTGGGACAATATTCAAAACGTAACCATTCCAGAATGAATGATCACCACACTTAAAGAACTTATTATCTAGGGAAGGGTTTCGGGTAGAAATGAAACTAGGGCAGTAGATCCCTCGCCCCAACAAGTAATAATATAGAGTGCTGATTATGCTGTGAGTGGGGATCTATAGGTACTACTGGATCGTATAGGACAGTAATTAACTGTGACCTGGGAGGATCAGGGAGGGCTTCCCAGAGGAGGTGACATCTGAAACCTGCAGGATGAATAGGGGTTAACCAGGCAAAAAGGAAGGGTAGAAAGTTCTAAACAGTGAAGATGACAGTTACTGGTACCCTGAGGGGAGAGAACAGTTGAGTGTGATGAGTATGTCTGTATGACTGTAACCAGAAGAAGAAGGATCAAGTGGTAAAACACAAGGCTGGAAGTGTTGGCAGGGGTACTATTTTAAGAAGTTCGACTTTATCACAACAGCTTTAAGCAGGGCAGTGAGATGATCAAGTGGGCCAAGAGCTATTGCCTGTATTCATTTGACCATCATGTATCCAGTTATCTTGGCTAGAACTGGACCTTCACATCTCTCAGCACATGGAGTTAGTCAGTGTTTCCCCTTCCCTCTGTGGGTAGATCCAGCAGCAGGACTGCACTGGAAAGAATTCAGAAAGGGTCATGTCTGACAGACTAGTGGGTTACCCATGGAAGGTAGCTTGGTAGAAGGAGTGCTGAGGGAAAAAAAAATCTCCCTAAGTTATACAGAAGGCATGCAGGTGCACACACAGCTTGGCCTCAGGGATGGAGTGTTGGGAGGTGATGGTGCTTCAAGCACATAGCTGTGTGTCTATACTTTGGACCCTCATCCCTCTCTGCTTGGGCCCCCACAGTACTTATGAAAGGTGGAAGGGAGTGTTCTGGTAAAATAAGCAAACTATATGCCTGGATGTTGAAAGCAACTTCCCAGAGGAAATTTCCTGCAAGAGTGGTGGGGTTTAGTGCCTAGAGAAAGAGGAACACTGATTGGAAAGTGAAAGCTGGGGGCCACATGCTCTGAGAGGACAGTAGTGGAGAGGCCACTGTCTCAGGCCCCAGGAGGCCTCCACCATCATGGATTGCTCAGCATGCCTGTGGTCCAGCTTTGTCTGAGCAGAACACAGACCATCCCAGCTCTGGAGGTAGTGTGGTCTGCAGGCCTGGCACAGCCTCTGAGCCATAATAGCTTAGAAGAGACTGGCAAGGGGCTGCCATAACCAAGTACCACAGACTGGGTGACTTGAACAACACAAATTTATTTTCTCATAATTCTGGAGGCTACAAGTCTGAGATCAAGGTGTTAACAGGGTGGGTTTCTTCTGAGGCCTCTCTCCTTGGCTTGCAGATGCTGCCTTCTCCCTGTGTCCTCACGCGGTCTTTCTTTTGTATTCGCGTATGTTTTCATCTCTTCTTAGAAGGATGTCAGTCATTTTGGATTACAGCCCACCCAGTAACCTTTTAACCTCGATTATCTCTTTAAAGGCCAAATCTCCAACACAGTCACATACTGAGGTATTGGAAGCTTCAACACATGAATTTTGGGGGGACACAATTCAGCCCACGTCAGGGCCTCCTTGGGAGACACCAGCATGCGGTGGTTGCAGGTTCTGATCCTTGGCCTTTGGTTTCTGTGGATCAGGAAGGCTTAGGAACATTTGAATCATCTTCAAAACAAGGTCAAGTCTGTTATGGTCCTATTTTTCACTTCTAGTGACAGAGGTATTACCTTACATAGTCAGTGTGCATCTTAGATTGTTGGAAACCTCCTTTGTACTGATTCAAAGTTGCCTTAACTCACCTGTCCTGGTACTAGGTGCCTGAGGCTGTTGGTCTTTGGTCTCTTTAGCACTTCAGGGTATAACCGTGTCTTGGAATAGGTTCCCTTTTTTACTATTAGGTATGGTTAAGGGTATGGACTCTGGAGTCAGTCTGTTGGATTTGAAGCCTGATTTCACTATTCATTACTTGTGTGTCTTTCAGTAAATTCTTTGACCTCATTATGCCTTATTAGCCAGATCCAAACAGAATGGGGATAGTAAATAAGGTAGGGAAAAGTGTCCACTGTGCTGGACACTTACTAAGTGTTTAATTAAGGTCCTATCATCTTCATCATTGTTATAGCCATCACCATTGTTTCCTTTTAACAAGACACTGAGAAAGGTCTGCTCTGCCACTCACATGAATACCTGTGCAGGAGGAGAAGGACTAGCATTTTCCCTGTTCTTACTGAACAATTCTTGTTTACCATACTTTTCCTGGTCGTCTTCCCATAACTTGTCTTTCCCATGTAGAAGCCCAAAACCCCTTTACCTTTGATTATCCTAAGATCGTATGTAAGGCCAAGTTCTAACCACCCCTTTGAATTACTCATCACTGGGGGCTCCCACATGTATGTATGTTGAACATGTTAATAATAATTTGTTTTTCTCTTTAAAAATTACAAGGTATTATTGGAGTATTACACTCAAACATTATTAAACAAATATGTAATAATAGCAAGAATAAACCAGTGTTGGCAAAAAGTGTCAAACTCTGTAAAATATTTTGAAGGGATTTATTCTAAGCCAAATATGAGTGACCAGTGGCCCCTGACACAGCCCTCAGGAGATCCTGAGAACATGTGCCCAAGGTGTTCAGGATACAGCTTGGTTTTATACATTTTAGGGAGACATAAGACATCAGTCAATACATGTAAGATGTAAATTGGTTTGGTCTGGAAATGTACGACAGCTGGAAGCGGGGGCTTCTGGGTCATAGGTAGATTCAAAGATTTTTTGATTGGCATTTGGTTGAAAGGGTTTAATTATTGTCCAAAGGACTAGAATCAACAGAAAGGAATGTCTGGGTTAAGGTAAGGGGTTGTGGAGACCAAGGTTCTCATTACACAGAAATAGTCCCCAGGTAGAGGCTTCAGAAAGAACACATTGTAAGTCAGTTGTCTCCCTGGAGCAGGAAAAAAATGAAGGGCAAGGAAGGGGATTCTCTTCAAACTGTGGATTTTTGTCCACAAGAGTCAGCTTTGGAGGACTGTTTCAAGATATGGCAAATAAAATGTATTTGGGGTTAAAATATTTTGATGTCTTTCTTTATCTGCCATGTGATGTTATGCCAGCATCAGGTTGGAAAGCAAGCCACATTATATAGGGTTAAATAAAACCCCCTGGATGAGACTTTATGGTTTGTAGGGCATGACTCCCCATACCCCTTTAGATAGTAATTTGGGCAAGAGAAGAAAAAGGTCAGAGTTGAGTTCTTCACCAGTCTCTTATATGTTGGTAGGATTGGTATGCATCCACATAATTAAGGTAGCTTAATTTTTAGTATCTTATGTTTATTGATTATATTAAACTAACTTAGCTTGTCCTTCTTTCTTTGTATGTCATCAAGACCTATAGGACACTTACTTTTATCCTCCCCGTTTTGTTACTGGCCAGGCTTGTTCTGCCTGTATGCAGCAAGCCAATCACTGTGGTGACAGTTTTTGCAAAAAAGAAAAGATTTTATTCACAAGGCTTCAATGTGCAGGGCCAGGGAAATAAATCTCAGATCCACCTCTCTGAAAATAGGGCTTGGAGGTATGTGTGTGACAGAAAGTGGGGTGGTCTAAAGTATAGGGAAAGATGATTGGTGAGTCGGAAAGGTGAGGTAATTAGGGCTTCTGCACAAGGGTAATTAAGCTGTATGGTTCTTCATAGGATATATGTGCAGAAAATGGTGGCACTAGCGTAATCTGATAATGGAGTTTTTGGCTCTCTGATATCAAGAAGTTCCCTCTTCAGGCAGCTGTTGCAGGCCCAACCTGTGCAACCAACTTGTGAAGGTCTCATCTGGCTTGAACTAGACAAAAGCTGCCCCCTAGTTTCTGAAAAATAACTATAAGCACCGTTACTACCGTGACCCATAGTCAGAGATGTTACCCATAAGGTAGCGAGTGGGAGTTCAGTTATGTATTGTTCAGTCATTTGACTTGCTAATGGGGGTTTTAAGATCAACTAGAGGTAAGTAATTAAAAGCTAGCCAGCTAGTTTGGAGGGCTTAATCATGTTTCACTTGCTCACTATTACTGTTTAATAATATATTTATTTTGTCTGTGTAAATATATTTTCAAGTTTGACTTAAAAAAAAACCCAAGTGAGACTCTACCAACTTTGAAACATTTTAATAAAAATAAAGACTATAAAGAGGTTAGATCCCATCAATCCTATGTACCAGATTATATTTGAAGAGACTTACCAGAAATGGAGGACATTCCACTAATGAACATTTCCTAAGGGTGAGGGTGGTAAATAATTTCAATTATGTGAAAAAATCGCTATATTTTAAGAAATATTTGCTGTGTTTCTGGGGGTAAATGCCCAGCTTCCTCTGGAGAGCTTGGAGAGGGGGGTCTGAGTCTTCACCAGCTGTAAAGTTGTCTTGAGAACAGTCCTTGAAGGATTGCTGCTATACACATTTTTGGTATTACAAACACTAGTATTTGGCATAAGAACTACATTACCAAAAAGTGAAACAAAAGAAAACATTCAGAGATTCCTGTCACTGGATCAAATCACTACATGATTCATATTTGTGTTCTATAACAAAAGAAGACACACAATGATGTTTACTATGACCCTGTGATGTGTCAGCCGTTACACTAGGTACGCTACATACACTATAAGCCCTGTGATAAGGTAGTATTATCTGTATTTTTAGAAAATGAAGAAATTGAGTCTTGGAAAAGGTAAGAAACTAGCCTAGCCTAGTTGCACATCGATATGTACAAACAGCTTCATTTTGTAAAATGTGTGTTTTATTTTTGTTTGCAAGCTGGATTTATTTGGTTGTATTTTTAATCACAAAGACTGAAATTTGTGGTACTAGTCTTTTGGGGGTCATTTCTCACTTTGAGAAGTTACTACAGTAGCTGAACTCTTACACTGTTAAATGAAAACCACGATGCCTGTTGTAGGGGAGGGGGTAAAATCTTCTTTCCTCTATCCATCGTAGATTTTTCAGCAGGGCCTCTATATTTTTAGACCACCAAAGACAGATTAGCAAGAGAAAAACAAACAGAAATTTATTTCCATGTTCATCACAGATACACATGGGAGCACCCAGTGATGACTAACCCAAAGGAGTGGTTAGAACTTGGCCTGACATATGATCTTAGGATAATCAAAGGAAAAGGGATTTGGGGCTTCTGGATGGGAAAGACAAGTTACAGAAAGATGACCAGGAAAAGTACTGTAAACAAGAATTTTTCAGTAAGGTTTATTGTGCAGATTGAAGTCAGTACCTTCTCCATTGATAAGAGTTAGGAGTCCTCCTCTTCCTGGTCCAGGAAAGGAAGAGACCTTTTACGAAAAGAAATTATGAAAATGTTCTTTATAAATGTAAATTTTCTTTACAAAAGGACAACGGTACCCTGTGTTTAGAGCTATTCCTGCATCTGCTGGTTCTCAGTGGCTTTTAGGTCAAAATGATCCATGTGCTAAGGAGGCATATTTTGGGGTGGCTATTCTGGTACCCTCCATGCCTTGTTTTTTTATAGTAGTTATGCAATAGAGGCAAATCCCTTCCTCCTTCCTGGGTTCATTAAGCTGAACCAAAAGGCTGATGGCTACTTAAAATTTTAACATGTTTTCTTAACTATTTTTATATATTCCTTGTCTTTAAGTGTTTAGTAAAATCAATAAATTATCTGTTCACCAAAATAATATTTTCATTATTCAGTAGTTGACCACAAAGCTCCTGAGGACATACCCAAGGACGGGCCTACTTGAAAAAGAGCTCAGAGGAGTCTGTCTAGAGTTTGGTCTAGAAGAGAATCTTTGTCATGCCAATGGCTCAGAAGATTGTAGATGGTCACAGTTGAAAGAGATCTCAAAGGTGATCACTCTTAAGTGACAGAAAAAGAGTCACCTCATTTGCTTCCAGCCCCACATAGCACTCCTTTGGGATTTGTGATAAATGCAGTTCTGTCTCTGAGAGTGTGTGAGAGCCCTAAATGTTGGCTACCTGGAGAGCAACTCTGGCCTTTCTTCATATTGCTCTGCTTCCTAATGCTCCACTCAGCTGGCTCAGCTCTGATCATTTCTGTATTCTGAGGAGGGGAACTGCAGGAGACTGGCCTGGATCTCCCTGGGCTGTGGGAGGGAAACAGCCTTGGGTTAATCTACGTACTAGGCATGGGAAAAAGTGCAAGGAAGTGGGAAAAGGGAGAAGAGGTGTCTGGCTGGAGCTTACAAGTAGCCATGTTGTTCACTCTACTTATGGTGAGGAAAACTTTTTATAAAAACAAATGTATTTGCTAACAAATTTTAATTCAGTATATATATATCCAATATATAAATATAGAGAACATAGGGAATAATAAATAGTAAATAATATGTAGTAAAAATAGTAAATAATAAACCTTTTCCAGTGGTGATTAATCCTTAACTCATTTTAACTCACCTTTTGAAAAAAATAATTTCAACTTTTATTTTGGATTTAGCAGGTACATGTGTATGTAGGTTTGTTACATGAGTATATTGCATGATGCTGAGGTTTGGGGTGTGGATGATCCTGTCACCTGGGTAATGAGCATACTACCTAACAGGTAGTTTTTTAGCCCATGTCCCCAGCCTCCTTCTATTTGTCCCCAATGTTTGTGGTTCCTATCTTTATGCCTAGGGATACTCAATGTTTAACTCACTTATAAGTGAGAAGAACATGTGGTATTTGTTTTTCTGTTCCTGTGTTAATTCGTTTTGGATAATGGCTTTCAGTTTTATCCATGTTGCTGCAAAGGACAAGATTTTCTTCTTTTTTGTGGCTATAAATACACAGTGTTCCATGGTGTATATATACCATATTTTTTAAATCCAGTCTACCACTGGTGGGCACCTAGTTAATTCACCTTTAAAATGGTGTCCAGTTTCCTAAGCTTTGTAGTATATAGTGGCTTATAATTCAACAATTTTAGAAAACACCTGATTTAGTGAGTTGGTCTCCAAACGATAAATGTCTGTAAAAGAAAATTTCATCTATCTTATTATTTTTAATGATCATGTTTGAAATGAAACATATCAAGTTAGATGTGCCATTTAATTTGAGATTATTTTAACTTTAGGATTTTTGTTCTCCATTCAGTTGTTGGGAGTATTTTAAAAACATTGGACTTTCAGAAAGATTAAGGTGTTACACCTCCCTGTAGTATTAAATATTCTTTGCAACTTTAAAGCTCAAGTGTCCATGCCTGTTGGAGTTTGTGTTAGGCGACAAAAGACTGGAGTTTATAACCTAGATTCTGAAAGGACACTGTAGCAACATTAGGTTGCTAAGCAAGTCTCTTGGCTAATTAAACAACGTGCCTTGAATTACTGTGACTGCCCATGCTGCTCAGTCCTAATGGGGCAATTAAAAATGACACTCACTTTTAGGTTCGTCAAGACTTAAATTAGAAATAAATGAAAGTAGAGACATACTATTTTTAATAATTAAAGAAAAGAAGAAACAAAAATATAGTTGTATGAAAAATATTCAAAGCAACCCAGCAACCTAATGTTCAATAAAATGGAATAGTTAACCAATGATGGTATGCTATGTGAAGTATTATGCAGTCATACCAATTGAGGGTTTGTATACAATATAACAAATATTGTATTTCGGTCAGATTGTAAATTGTAGCTCTCTCTTTTATACAAATCAGCAGAAATAGGCACAGCTTAACATATTCCTTTCATAAGCATTTTCATCCTGTTATTGCTTTTCAAAATAAAATTGAGACAGAAGGAAGCCTATTTAACTTATCCAGATTCTAATTAATTTAGCCACTTGGGTGCATTAGAAAATGGGAGCTAGAACCTCTACTGAGGGTTGTAAAGTGTAGTCATGGACCAGGACCAAGACTATTCAAATAATTTATTTTTCTAGTCAGAGTTACTCCAATGATGAAAAGCAAAGACGGGGAATGGAGGCAGGGACTAAATGAGTAAGCGTGCTTGAATAGCCAAGGAGCAGTTTCAAGCCTGACAACTGCATCCTGTTGTATATTTCAATTACGCAATATCGAAGCCTCTATAAGAATCCATTTTTCATTTCCTACTAATTTTTATCTTCTCTATGTTATTTTTTCCACCTACTTTTCAGAAATCTGCTTCTTGAATAGAAAATTGTATTTCTATAGACACTTAGCCATGAGGTACTTGATTTTAATTTAATTCCACTAATCATATTTGGAAGGAAAATGAAATCTCTATAAACGACAAGTCAACTAGTATTTGTGGTTTAGATTTGTGGTTTATCAAATCTTAGTTTTTTCCTTTGGCCATCCCATCTGGTGTTTTAATTTTTATTTTAACACTAAATTACTATTGTTGATTCTCAAACATATTTTACTTCCTAGTCCTTGAAGCTTCAATAAAGTGAAAAAACTTTAATATCCAGAACAATTACTTGTTTGTTAAAGGAGCATTGTGTCAGAATGTTTTATGTGGACAGTAAAACTCTCCAAGCTGCCTCCCTGGAATTCAAAAGCTTTAGCATCAGGAAGACCCAAAGTGTACTTTTCTGCATTTAGCTCAATGCACCCTTTTCTCTTGTCTTTTTATTCAGCTGGAATGCTTGCTGATTCCTCTGCACGCTTCTAAAGCTGAGAACCTGAGGAACCCAGCTGGAAAATGCCATCTGAACGCTGCCTCAGGTATGTCCTGCAGGATGTGTCCTTGCTTGCTGTAGTGAGCCCTGAAATAGGTGCATTGCACGTTGCAGGATCAAGCACAGAGCAGGGACTTAATGCATATTTAAAGGAATCAACAAACTAGTCAGAGCTTTTGTGAATTTACTATGGTAGCACAAGGACTAACTGCTGTGACCTAGTTATTTGTCAAACCTAAACATGTTTCCTGATTCTTTGAATCATACTGCTTTTTAATACTTTTTTCTTATTTAGGATGCTTCCTTCAGACAAAGGTATGCTACTATAAAGGTATATGACATAAAAAAAGAATAAAAAAATTATACATACGTGTGTGTGTGTGTGTGTGTGTGTGTATATATATATATATATATAGAGAGAGAGAGAGAGAGAGCCTCCTTTAAGGCAATCACTTTGGGGCGTACAATGCTTATTCTCAAAATGCTCACAACATTTCCTTTTAATAATTCATTTATTTAATAGATATTAATTAAGCCAAGTACTCTGTTTGGTGCTGAGGACACAGCTATGAATAAAACAGATAAGGTTCCTTCCCTCTTAAAATGTGTATTCTATGGGGGAAACAGTCATTAAACAAATAAGCACACCAGTAACGATGCAAAAATAATTGTGAAAGTGCTCTGAAGGAAAAGTACAGGATAGATAGAGCAAGAAAATGCCTTCCTGAGATAGGCTGTATACCTGAGATTTGAAGGGGGGCATACCCTGAGGCAGGAAGGAGCTTGGCACATTCCAGAAACTGAGGGGCAGCCAATGAGAAAATGCATGGCATTCATTTGAATAGTCTCACTGGAGGTAAATCTGCATCATCCTCTGAGGGAACAGTCAAAATACCTTCAGAGCAAATAATAAGAAAGATGATAAACCTAGGGAATACATTTTTCTTAAGAATTGGGTGTTTGTTAAGTAATGAGACCAGTTTCTTTCCGTGACTCTGAAGCTATTAGAGGTGATTTGTTCCAGAAATGTGTTGAGAACTGGTGACATTGCTGTAACAGGTGTAACGCCTCTGCACTCCCCATGTGAGTCTTTTGCTCTCAATCAGTGATTCTCAATGGTGGATGATTTCACCACCAGGGTACTTTGTGCAATATCTGACAATGTTTTTGGATGTCACTGGGACTGTGGATACAATTGGCATCTACTGGGTAGAGGCCAGGAATCATTTTAAACATCTTGCAATGCATAGGGCAACCCCCTACAGCAAAAAAACATCTAGCCCAAAATGTCAGTAATACTGAGGCTGAGAAACCCTGCTCTAGACCTGGCATCCAACCAATACAGCACATGGAGACCATGGTGTCTGTCTGCCACCACCTCAGCCAAGCTATTTATTCCTGGCTACCAGGATCAGTGTGCATACTTAAAATAAGTTTTTACTTTTAAGTCTGCCATCCCATTCTTATTAATCAACTCCCATTCCACGGTCATCTGTCTTCCACAGTGCAATCATCTCTATAATGTTGTCTCCTTTTCTGCTTCAACCCAGAGCCCTCCCTTCCCCACCTCTCACACTCTCTCACTGTGCCATGTGGAAGTGTCACAGCACAACCACACCTTCTGCTGTATCATCTCCTTGTCCTGAAAAGCTCTGTTCGTCTCAGACTTCACTGAGATCCATCCTCCTCTGACAACCGTTTCCCTTGTAGTCCTCTCAAAGTAGTGGCATTGATATTTCCTCACATCTCATGTACGTCAAGGACAGGTAGAGAGATTGTCATCATCCCAGGGCATGATTTTGCTTCTAGACTGTTACTCCACAAATTGATTGATTGAGAAAGCACAGCCACAAAAACAACATCTCTTCTGAAGATGGTGCTCTCTATCTCTCTCAAGCTCTCCTCTTCCTAACTGTGGTCGGGGTCATTGTCTTTTATTCACTGAGTACTTCGGCACCTGGCTTGCAGTCTTCCTCCTCATCACGAACCCCTTACTGTACCCCCAGGGCCCTCAGTGTCAGCATGGAGGATGTGTCTGCTTCATGGTCCTTGGACCTTCAATCTGCTTATCTCCAAAGACCTTCTCCCTGCACTCAGCTGCCCAGTTTCATGGCCACACCTCAGACCTTGTCATCCTCAGTAATTACTCTGTTTCTGAAATCACACTATCCGTCATTTTACTCTCACCGCAGCCTCCTCTCCTTCTAGCTTGCTGATTTACCCCTGTAATGGTTGTACTCTGACCTTACTGTAATGTCTCATTTATTGGCCCTGCTACTTTCTACCAACCCATCCAGTCTTTCCTTTCCTCATTTTCCTTCTTAAGCAGTTTAGATTCTATCACTGTTGCTAAACCCTTAAGTTCTCTCATTTCCTGTATTTTTGATGCATTTGCTTGAGAAAACCCCAATCCGGATGAACTGAGCTATTCATATTTCCATGCCTATATTGTCTAGTAGAGACTAGTTCCACAAAAATCTTTAGATTCAACAAGCCAAAAAGTGCCCAGAGTTTTAGTATGTGTTTCTGGTCCACTGACTCCCTGCCACTCAAGAGGCAATCCTTTCCCACAACTAAGCCCAAACCTGCCTCTGTGCTTCAAATCGATCTTTCATATATTCTCAGCAACCTTTGACTGTTGCTTGTTTCTCAGCCACGTTCTTGAGATACAGCTGTGTTGTCACCTTCCCTATGCAGATGAGTTGCAGATTTACATTTCTAGCAAAGACTCCTTTCAGAGCTCCAGATCCATGAATCAAGCTACATATTTGACATCTGTGCTTGGATGTCTTAAAGACAACTCAAACTTAACGTGTCCCAAACCAAATTCATCATCATTCTTTTCTACAATTCTGATCCTCTTTCATTTGTTTCCTATTCTGGAAATAGCAAGTTGTATAAGCCAGAAATGTAGGCGTCTTCTGGAAATCTTCCTCCCACTCACCTCCATATATAATCTAACACCAAGACCTGTAGATTTTCCCTCTAAATAACTTTTAATCCCATTCACCTTTCTGAAACTTCATCCGAATGCTCCTTGGGCTCCAAGGTCCAACTCCATCACTCACCTGAACCATAGTCACAGTCCGGGTTTGCTCTAGTCTGGCCCAGTCTCCCCTACTGCTCTTGGTACTACAGCTTGAGTGACCTTTTCTGTGACTTCCCATTGCCCTTAGGATACCCTGGCCCAGAATTCCTGCACAAGTGGGCTCAGGCTTCTGCTGCTCGGGGCTTACCTGCACCACGTTCTTCTTCATCCCTAGCTGTTAACTTTCTGTAGACACTCTGTAAGGGCCATGCTCCCTCCTGCCACAGGATCATAGCATTTGCTGTTCTCCTGCCTGGAAAACCTTCCTTTTTACCAGATTAACTTGTTCTCGTCCTTCAGCCAGCAGCTCAAGTATTATTTCTTTAGGGAGGCTAGATTATGTGATTAATGTGTAACTGCCCCACTGTACTGAAAGTTCCATGAGGACTGCTAAGGACTGCTACCACATATGGTTTGCTCACCATTTTATCCCTGGTACCCAGCACAACACCTGGCGCAGGCTTAATAAATATTTGTTGGATAAATGAATGAGGGAAGGAAGGAAACAAAATTATTCATTTATAATTACGTTCCTTTCTACAGAGTTTTCATTATTTAATAATTGTCTAAGCATATTGTATCTTCTTTGCCTATTATTATGACCATTGTTATTAATTGACCAAGTTCATTTTAAAGTGTTTATAAATTATAAAGTGTTCTATAGAAATAACATTATTTTATTACAGGGTCCTTTAATAGCCTACACCTTAAATAGAATTTTAAAAATATTAATGTCTTTAATTTTCATGAAAATATTTTGACTACATAAAGTGATTTAAGACACTTACTTGATAGTTCACCAATAGACTGAATTGAGATAATTATGCATAATTATTACTGTCAGACTTTTTGTCCAGTCTTTTTCTTTCTTGTATAAAGTAGCCTACTTAAGAAATGAGAATCTTTATGCCAGTTGGTTGTTTTTAATATGTAAGTATGTAACACCTTATTGGTAGTGTTACTTAAAAACGACTACATATTTTTTGTATATACAGGTTGTAGGTGAACACTGATATAGAAATTGACTTGGATTTTAAAATTTGAAATGCAGATGTTTAAAACCATATAGCTGTTTTTGGAATTTACAACTTTAAAACTGACTGAACTTCATCAAAATTCTTTCCATGAACATCAAACCCTATAGGATTTCTGTGACCAAAAATGTTAATTCTATGACCTTGAAGTAGCAATTTGCACTAAAGCAGTGATTCAGTATGAGTAGGGAATATGATATAATGAACATCATTCTCTGCATTTGATTTATTAGTTTTTGTGATCAATTCCAGAATGAAAGTTAAAGGCTTAAAGTTATGAATAATCGTCTTTCCTGAGACCTTGTTTATTTATTTCCCCATTTCTGGATACTGACATACGACTGATCAAATGGTTGCTCCCTGGCATTACTAAAAAGCAATCTTCTGCTCAGAGAGTCTGGGGCTTTCCACTATTGCATGAGGGCCTACGTGGGGCCCTGTGAAATACAGGAACAGCAGTTTGCACAGGCAGTCCGATAGGGGTTGCCTAAAGCCCTTATAGTGTTCAGGTGGAAAAAAATAGAGGGACATATATCCCTGGGAACTCATAGAGTATCCAACAGAACCATAATGAGAAGCATATCTATAATTTTAAAATTCAGGTAGCCATATTAAAAAAAGGTAAAATTATTATTTTTTGTTGTTGTTGAGACAGAGTTTCACTGTTGTTGCCCAGGCTGGAGTGCAGTGGCACGATCTCGACTCACTGCAACCTCTGCCTCCTGGGTTCAAGAAATTCTTCTGCCTTAGCCTCCTGAGTAACTGAGATACAGCATGTGCCACCACACCCGGCTAATTTTTACATTTTTAGTAGAGACGGGGTTTCACCATGTTGGCCAGTCTGGTCTTGAACTCCTGACCTCAGATGATCTGCCCGCTTGGGCCTCCCAAAATGCTGGTATTACCGGTGTGAGTCATCATGCCTGGCCCTAAAAAAGGTAAAATTAATTTTAAAAATAATTTTATGTAACCCAACATACCCTAAATATTATAATTTAAACATGTAATCAGTACAGAAATATTGAGCTATTTTGCGTTCTTTTGTTCATATTGTCTTTGACATCCATTGTGCATTTTACATGTATGGTACATCTCAATTTGGACTGGTCATATTTCAAGTACTCAGTAACCATGTGTGGTTAGTGTCTACTGTATAGGTGTATCCCTACAATAGACTATTACTATTGTATTGATACAATACAATACAATAGAGTATTACTATAGTATCAATATAGCACATACTTTTTTGTATTGATGCAGTTCTAGGGCATCTCTGAGAGAAAGGGGTTGTATTGGGGAAGCCAGGACACTCTCTGCACTCACCGATGAATTCTGAGGTGGCAGCATTGCTTCTGTGGGAGACCTTTTCCAGTTTTAGGATGACACTCAAATCTGTGTTTCCTTGAGAAATATGGCTCTTGCTTTCAGTCTTTTCCCCAGCAATTTAGAAGTTTTAGGATATACTTTTTCTTCCTTTTTCTTTATTTCTCAAAAAAATTGAGGGACATTGCTCTAAGTTGAGAGGCTTAGTTTGCGAATTTGATATATGTTCTAGATGCTGAGGGAGCTGTTTGCAAGCATGTGTCAGCTCCCCATTTTAATTTAGACATAGTGCATTACAGTCTTTGATTTATCTCCTCCCTGGTTTATGACTATTGACTTGGTGAAGTGGGCCTGCTCCCTTCCAGCTATGTTCTGTGGCCACGTGTGCCTTAACATTTAGAGGGTTGAGATGTTTTACAAATTTACATCCAAGAGTTGAGTGGGAAGTTACTTTCAGAATACAATAATGATTTGTTGATTAAGAGGCTTTTATTTCTTGCCAAATGTTAGAGTATTTGTTTCTGCTTTTAAGGATCCCTAACATATTGGTTCCAAAATATTTGGGATCTTGTGCCAACTGTTGTCTTAAATATTTAGCTTGTTGTTTTCTTGAAGCTTGAATTTTCAAGCCCAGCTGAATGATCCTGTGAAATTGTGCAGCATCACTATTGTTTCAAAGCCGAGTCTTTTATTCTTTGCCAAATTTCAGTTTACAGCTGCTCTTTTTCTGGTAAGATTTATTCACTCTCAATAGACATATATAATGCAAGTACCAATTCAATCTTAATAATAAGGACAGGAATTGTGGCACTATATTTGGAAAATGAGTAAGGAAACATTTTAAGGCAGTTATCTTAATATATTCTTCTGTTCCACTACAAATGAAATTTTGAAATACATTTATTTAACATTTAAGGTAATATAAAAATGGAGAAAATAAGTTATGAACGTTTCAAATATATTTTCTAAGGTTATAATAATTAGAATCTATTTTCTATGGTTATAATAATTAGAATCTATTTTCTATCCCAAAACTTTCAGTCACAGTATGAAGATACATGTTTTTGAAGCAAAATTTCAAATATTTCTTACTGCTTTGTCATGTTGTTCTGTTCATGTATATTATTCTAAAAGGCTGACTTTGAGATTCATTATACATAATATAAATATAAAGTTAATAGGGACTTTCATGATTTTTCCCCTTAAGCATAGATTTTTCAGCTCTTTTACAGATTGTGTGTGTGTGTGTGTGTGTGTGTGTGTGTGTGTATATATTTTAGACAGAATCTCGCTCTGTTGCCCAGGCTGGAGTGCAGTGGCATGATCTCAGCTCACTGCAACCTCCACTTACTGGGTTCAAGCAATTCTCCTGCTTCAGCTTCTTGAGTAGCTGGGATTAAGGTACACGCCATCACACCTGGCTAATTTGTGTATTGATGCAATACAATACAACAGAGTATTACTATAGTATTAATTAAACCCCAATATGGGATTTCACCATATTGACCAGGCTGGTCTCAAACTCCTGACCTCAAGTGATCCACCTGCCTCAGCCTCCCAAAGTGCTGGGATTACAGGCATGTGCCACCACGCCTGGCCTCTTTTTTTTTTCTTTTTTCTTTAAGTAGAAGGAGGAATTACATTATTATATTCTTGGTAATATGTTCTCAAGATACCTGATCTTGGACTTTCAGTTTTTCTATCTATAAAATAGAGATAATAATAGTACCTGCCTCATGGTGGTGTTGTGCAGATTACATGAACTAGTCATTGTAAATCACTAAGAATAGTTCATGGGACATGGTGAGCACTATGTGTTTCTCAAATCTATTAAAAAGTCATCCTTTTAGGAAAGATTTTTCAAAGACTATCTTAAAGCTTTACTTGGCTGATACAATGTTTCTATTACTATTCCATTTCTTGATTTGAGATGCTAATTAATTGAGTGATGCTAATTAATCTCCATTCTAGACTTTGCATAGAAATTTGCAAAAAATTATTTATGCTTCTGAATGAGGTTTTTAATTACTGATTTTAAAGTCTGCCTATGGCTTGAGCTACTAGATGAATATTCAATGACAGTAACCATTTCAAAACTCACTGCTACATTTCAACTGAAAATAATCCTCCCACCTTCCCACAGGAACTTCCTATATCATCACCGTCTGTCAAGTTTTTTTCTTTCCATATTTCTGACATTTCTGATGCTTCCCAGTCAAAACTGTCCAATAAAGCTTAATGACTGCCTTCTGGCATTTCACAGGAAGTATTTGGTGATTTGTACCTAACTGTAATTTACCAGCCAACTGGCACCACAGGCTGAGCAGAGCCCTGCCAAATAAACCCACCATGCAGACTAGGCTGGTGGCAACTCTGGCTCCCCTGAGAAACTCTTTCACACTCAGAGGAAGGGGTTGGATACAGGAATTACCAACATGGGAGAGGCAATGCTCAATCATCCCAACAGTATTTTTACTCAGCTTTGAGATGAACCTGCTGGCCAGAAACAGGACTTGATGGCCCTTGTTTTCACTCTGAGAGTAACCTATTCCTGGCAGATCACCCATCTTAGTCCAATACCGGTTCTGAGATTTCAGAGCACTGCGTAGATTCCCATTGGCGTAAGCTGAAAATGTCCATAGCTGTCTATAAAGTGAAAGTTTGCATTTTGTGTTTATGGCATTACTTCTGTATTATTGTAGAATGATCTAGAGCTTCACCTAGGACTTTTGAAAGGGCATAAGGATAAATGTCTTAGGTTAGTGTAGAGAGTGAAGAGGTAAGTCTCACAATGGGTAAAATTAGCAATCTCACAAAGTAGAAACAAAAAGAAAATTATATAGTCATTCATAAATCTAGTAGAATGATCACACATAGAAACTAAAGGCTGATAATAGATAAATTTTACTTTCAGCTTTAAATTTGTTATCATTTACAACGCATTCCTTTTGATGCTCTTATGGTGCACAATTTCCCAAGTTTAATAGTAAGCTTCTTTGGTTTAATTGCTTTTTACATGAATGGTCACTTGGAGCCCTTTTTGTCCTGACTAACATTTGCTCAGTTTTCTTGTATGTGTTAACAGTATTGTGTCCTGTGGGAGACATGGTAAGGTACAAAGGTGGGGAAGGAATCAGGGAATTAGAGAGAGGGGACAGAGTGGGAAGGGTCACACACACACATGTACACATGCCCAGATACACATCCAGAGGAAGTTTTGCACTCAGAGATGTTCACACACTGAAGGGACGGGGCCCAGAAACAGAGGCTTGCAGGTCCAGAGACCTGGGTCAGTATGCAGCCACAGATGAACACACACAAACACAAATGCAGAAAGAGAGGCACCAGTAAAAAAGAGAAAGACCCTGCAGGGAGGGGAGCAGAGAGAATAAGAAAAAGGGAGAACAAGAGAATGGTGGAGAGAAAGAAAATGAGGGAACAGATGGTCACACTCATAGAGTGCACTGGAACCCGTGTTGCCTTAGTCAATGTTCAAGGAATGAGAGAGCAGCCGGCCCACAGGGCTGGTAAAAGGAAAAACGTTGACTTGATTGTTCTCCTTTGTAGTATTCAAGAAATGCTGACAGGCCAGAGGCTGTGCCACTCCGAATCTCACAATGACAGTGTCCTGGCAGCACTGAATCAGCAGAGGAGTGATGGCATCCTCTGCGACATCACCCTGATTGCTGAGGAACAGAAATTCCATGCTCACAAGGCCGTCCTGGCAGCATGCAGCGACTATTTCCGGGTAAGTCACCATAGTTTGTTTGTTTCTCTTAAAATATTGATAAAGAGAGGATGACAGTGCTTCCCAAACTGTCACTAAACCAGGAGCCAATTATGTGGTACCCCCAGAGCTGAATGGTGGGGGCTTTTGTTCTTTCCTGGGTAGAATGTGTCCTGGGGCCCCATTGGGTCCTCTCTGGGCAGGGCACCTGGATGTGCCTCCAATGTAGAACAGACCTCCCCTCGCATCTGAGCCAAGGAGTGCTTGGCACTTTACTACCATGAGACAATGTGGCACTGTAGTGCTCCTGTGGGGGTGCAGATTGGGGTGAGAGGTTGCTTCTGGATTCAGGATCAAAGACCAAGCTATAAGACAGTTTGTTAAGATTTAAAAGTCTTTAAGTATATGTAGTGTTTCTGATTTTTATATATATACCCACACACATATATACACACATATATGTATATATACATATATATACCTCTGTGTGTGTGTGTGTATATATATATATATATATTTTTTTTTTTTTTGAGACAGAGTCTCGTTCTTTCATCCAGGCTGGAGTGCCAATGGTGTGATCTCGGCTCACTGCAACCTCCACCTCCTGAGTTCAAGTGATTCTCATGCCTTAGCCTCCTGAGTAGCTGGGATTACAGGGACATGCCACCACACCTGGCTAATTTTTGTATTTTTAGTGGAGACGGGGTCTCACCAAGTTGGTCAAGTTGGTCTTGAACGCCTGACCTCAAGTAATCCACCTGCCTCGGCCTCCCAAAGTGCTGGGATTATAGGCACACATCACCGTGCCTGGCCTAATGCTTTCTAATTATTTGCTCCAAGGACAGAGATTCATTTAGCCTAATGGACCTTCATGGTCAGTCCATGTGGCTAATGAAAACACATCTTGTTTACCAGAGCTTTGGGGTTGATTTCCAACAGCAAATTATATGTGGTAATAAGATTGCTGTTTTTCTTGAAGATGAAAGTACACAGTATGGTGAAGCTGATTAAATGCCACTTATTTAGCACTTCTTGTGATTCACATGGTGAGCAAAGGATTTTATATGCATATCTCATTTAATCCTCACAACAACCCATTGTGCACATATATATACATACTATTAAAATCACCATTTTGCATATATGGAAACAATAACAAAGACTAAGTAATTTGCACTAACTCAGAGGATAAGGGTCACACAGTTCCTAAATGGCAGATCTGGAATTGAAATCCATGTTTGACTCTTAATGAGTGTGATAGTCTGCTGCTTATATGGACATAAAGTAGCAAAAACCTGGACAATTATTAGCCAGAATGTTTTGAAATATTAATTTCTAAATATACATTATTTCAATGCCTATTTAATTTTCTTTTCAATGCTATTTCAGTTAACTAGTGACTAATACTTTTGAAACATAACGGTATGAATCTCCATATAAATGGGAATATAAATTAATTTAATTGTGTTGTGTTGTTTTTTTAATTTTCCCCAGTAAAGTCTCTAAATGTTACAGACACCAACTTAGGCCCATGGGCAATTTGTTGATTGGTTTGAATATTTCTAATAATAATGTTGCTTTTGTTAGTTAAGAGACAATATCAACTGCACTTAATTGCCAACTAGCAGTTGCAGAGAATTTTCAAAGATGCCAAATCATAAAAGACAGCCTTTTTAAAAAAGCGTATTAAATGTGATGAAACTGAGTAATGTAGAAGATGAAGAGGTAATTACTTGAAATGGCTGTTTCTGAAATAAAAAGTAGGATTTAATTCTAAACTACAAAGATGATACAGAATATCTGTAAAGTGGCCTTTTAGTTCCATTAATATAATTATACATTTCACACACCCTCACTCACATTGTCAGGTATTCTTCTTTCAGAAGAGTCATATTATTCAGAGGGGCTTTTGAATCAGCAAAACACTTTAGATTGTATGTATATTATGTAATAGGAATTTTGTCTTTTTATGGACTGTAATATAGCCTTCTTGGTGTTAACTTCTCTCTACTTAGGTTTCAGCATTTCAGTATCGATTTTTTTTTTTTTTTGAACTTTTAGGTTCAGGGGTACATGTGCAGGTTTGTTATATAGGTAAATTATGTTTCATGAGGGTTTGGTGTACAGATTATTTCATCACCCAGGTAATAAGCATAATACTCAATAAGTAGTTTTTCAGTTTTCTCCCTTCTCCCAGCCTCTACCATTAAGTAGGCCCTAGTGTCTGTTGTTCCCTTTTTTGCATCCATGTATTCTCAATGTTTAGCTCTCACTTATAAGTGAGAATATGTGGTATTTGGTTTTCTGTTCCCATGTTAGTTGGCTTATAATAATGGCTTCCAGCTCCATCCATGTTGCTGCAAAGGACATGATCTCATTCTTTTTTATGACTGTGTAGTATTCCATGATATATACATACCACATTTTCTTTATCCTGTCTACCACTGATGGTCATTTAGGTTGATTCCATGTCTTTGCTATTGTGACTAGTGCTACAGTGAACATACACATGCAGGTGTCTTTATGGTAGAATGATTTGTAATACTTTAGGTCTATACTAAGTAATGGGATTGCTGGGTTAAATGGTAATATTGTTTTAAGTTCTTTGAGAAATTGCCAAACTGCTTTCCACAATGACTGAACTAATTTGCATTGCCACCAGCAGTGTATCAGCATTCCCTTTTCTCTGCAACCTCTCCATCATCAGTTATTTTTTTACTTTTTAATCATAGTTATTCTGACTGGTATGAGATAGTATCTCATTGTGGTTTTGAGTTGCATTTCTCTAATGATTAGTAATGTTGAGCACTTTTTTATATGCTCGTTGGCTGCATGTATGTCTTTTTTTGAAATGTGTCTGTTCATGTCTTTTGCCCACATTTTTATGGGGTTGTTTGTTTTTTGCTTGTTGATTTGTTTAAGTTCTTTATAGATTCTGGATAGTAGACCTTTGTCAGATGCATAGTTTGCAAAATATTTTTCCCATTCTGTGAGGTGTCTTCGGTGATAGTTTCTGTTGCTGTCCATAAGCTCTTTAGTTTAATTAGGTCCCATTTGTCAATTTTTGGTTTTGTTGGAATTGCTTTTGGTGTCTTTGTCATGACATATTTGTCAGAGCCTATGTTCAGAATGCTATTTCCTAGATTATCTTCCAGGGTTTTTATCATTTTAGGTTTTACATTTAAGTCTTTAATCCATCTTGAGTTGATTTTTGTACATGGTGAAAGAAAAGGGTCTAGTTTTGATGTTTGACATATGGCTGGCCAGTTATTTCAGCATCATTTATTGAATATGGTCTTTTCCCATTGCTTGTTTTTGTTGGCTTTGTCAAAGATCAGATGGTTGTAAGTGTGCAGCTTTATGTCTGGGCTCTCTATTCTGTTCCATTTGTCTATGTGCCTGTTTTTGTACCAGTATCATGCTGTTTTGGTTATTGTAGTCTTGTAGTATAGTTTGAACTTGGTTAATGTGACTTCAAACTATGTTACAAACTATACTACAGCTTTGTTCTTTTTGCTTAGGATTGCTTTGGCTATTTCGGCTCTTTTATGATTCCATATGAATTTTAGAATAGGTTTTTCTAATTCTGTGAAAAACATCATTGGGTAGTTTGATAGGAATAACATTGAATATGTACATTGCTTTGGGCAGTATGGCCATTTTCACAATATTGATTCTTGCTATCCATGAGCATGAAATATTTTTCCACTTGTTGGTGTCATCACTAATTTCAATGAGAAGTGTTTTGTAATTCTCTTTGTAGAGCTCTTTTACCTCCCCAGTTGGCTGTATTCCTAGGTATTTTATTCTTTTTGTGACTATTGTGAATGAAATTGCAATCTTGATTTGGCTATCAGTTTGGATGTTGTTGGTGTATAGAAATGCTACTGATATTCATACATTGATTTTGTATCCTGAAACTTTGCTGAGGTTGTTTATCAGATTTAGGAGATATGGGGCAGAGACTATGTGGAGTGTTCTAAGTATAGAATCCGTCATCTGCAAACAGGGATAGTTTGATTCCTCTCCTCCTATTTGGATGCCTTTTATTTCTTTCTGTTTCCTGATCACTCTGGCTAGGACTTCCAGTACTATGTTGAATAGGAGTGCTGAGGGTAGACATCCTTGTCATGTTCTAGTTCTCAAAGGGAATGCTTCCAACTTTTACCTATTCAGTATGATGTTGGTGTGGGTTTGTCATAGATGGCTCTTATTAGTTTGAGGTATAGTGCCTAGTTTGTTGAGGGCTTTTAACATGAAGGGATGTTGATTTTTATCAAAAGCCTTTTCTAAATCTATTGAGATGATCATGTGGTTTTTGCTTTTAGTTCTCTTTATGTGATGAATCGCATTTATTGATTTGTGTGTAGTGAACTAACCTTACATTTCAAGTATAAAGCCTACTTGATTGTGGTGGATTAGCTTTTTGATGTGCTTCTGGATTTGGTTTGCTAGTATTTTGTTGTGGATTTTTGCATCTATGTTCATCAAGGATATTGGCCTGAATTTCCTTCTTTTGTTGTGTCTCTGCCAGGTTTTGGTATCAAGATGATACTTGCCCCATAGAAAGACATAGAGAGGAGTTTTTCTTCCTTAGTTTGTAAAAGTAGTTTTAGTAGGAATTGTACCAGCTCTTTTTTATATATCTAGTAGAAGTCAGCTGTGAATCCATTCGGTCCTGGGCATTTTCAGGTTAATAAGTATATTAGTCTGTTCTCATGCTGCTAATAAAGACATACCTGGGACTGGGTAATTTATAAAGGAAAGAGATTTAATTGACTCACAGTTCTGCAGGGCTGGGGAGGCCTCAAGAAACTTACAATCATGGCAGAAGGGGAAGCAAACATGTCATTCTTCACGTGGTGGCAGCAAGAAGTGCAGAGCAAAGTGGCAGGGGGAGGGGCGGGGGAAAGCCCCTCATAAAAACCACTGGATCTCATGAGAACTCACTCACTATCACAGGAACAGCATGGAGGTAACTGCCCCCATGATTCAATTATCTCCCACCAGGTCCCTCCCAGGACACATGGTGATTATGAAATCTGTAGTTCAAAATGAGATTTGGGTGGGGATAAAGCCAAACTGTATCAGTAGGCTTTTTCTTACTGATTCAATTTTAGAACTTCTTATTGGTCTGTACAGGGATTCAATTTTTTTCCTGGTTCAATCTTGGGAGGTTGTATGTTTCCATAAATTCTGTAAATGAATTTATCCATTGCTTCTAAAGTATAGCTTGTGCGCATAGAGGTTTGCAGTTGTCTTTGAGGTTTTTTTTTTTTTTTTTTTTTTTTTTTTTGTATTTCTGTGAAGTTGGAAGTAATATCCCCTTTTTCATTTCTGATTGCATTTATTTGGATTTTCTGTCTTTCTTTTATTAGTCTAGTTTGCTGTCGATTTATCTTATTCATTCTTTTGAAGTACCAACTCCAAGTTTCATTGATTTTTTGCATGGTTTTTGGAATCTCAGTTTCCTTCAGTTCAGCACTGATTTTCGTTATTTCTGGTCTTTTGTTAGCTTTGTGATTGGTTTGCTCTTATTTCTCTAATTTTTCTAGGTATGATGTTAGATTGTTAATATGACATCTTTCTAACTTTTTGATATGGGCATTTAGTACTGTAAACTTCTCTCTTAACACTGCTTTAGCTTTGTCTCAGAGATGCTCATGTGTTGTATCTTTGTTCTCATTATTTTAAAATAATTTTTTGACTTCTACCTTAATTTTATTGTTTACCCCAAAGTTATTCAGGAGCAAGTTGTTTAATTTCCATGTGATTCTGTCATTTTGAGTGATTTTCTTAGTATTGATTTCTATTTTTATTGCACTTTGGTCTGAGAGTATGATCGGTATGATGTCAGTTTTTTTTTTTTTAATTTGCTGAAGATTGTTTTATGGCTAATTGAGTCATCAATTTTAGAGTATGTGCCATGTGCATATGATAAAAATGTATATTCTGTTGTTTTTGGATGAGGTGTTCTGTAGATATCTATTAGGTCCATTTAGTCAAGTGTTGAGTTCAGTTCCTGAATATCTTGGTTAGTTCTCTGCCTCAGTGATCTATCTACTAGTATCTAATATTATCAGTGAGGTGTTTAAGTCTCCCAGTATTATTATGTGGTTATTTAAGTCTCTTTATAGGTCTCTAAGAATTCTCTTTATTAATCTGGGTGCTCCTGTGTTGGGTGAATATATGTTTAGGATAGTTATGTCTTTTTATTGAATTGAATCCTTTACCATTAGGTAATGCCTTTCTTTGTCTTATTTTATTGTCATTGCCTCAAAGTCTGTTTTGTCTGAAATTAGAAGAGCAACCCTGCTTTTTTCCATTTTGTGTTTGCTTGGTAGATTTTTCTTTATCCCTTTACATTGAGCCTTTGGGGGTCATTGCATGTGAGATGGGTCTCTTGAAGACAGCTTTACCATTGGGTCTTTCCTTTATCAAACTTGCCACTCTCTGCCTTTTAATTGGGGCATTTAGTTCATTTGCATTGAAGGTTAATATTGACATGTGTGGATTTTCCTGTCATTGTGTTGTTAGCTGGTTATTATGCAGACTTGATTGTGTGGTTGCTTTATTGTGTCAGTGGCCTATATACATAAGTGTTTTTGTGGTAGCTGGTAATGATGTTTCATTTCCATATTTAACACTCCCTTAAGTGCCTATGTTAAGCCAGGTCTGTTGGTAATGAATTTCCTTAGCATTTGCTTGTCTGAAAAGGATTTTATTTCTCCTTCACTTATGAAGCTGAGTTTGCCTGGATATGAAATTCTTGCATGGAATTTTTTTCTTTAAGAATGCTGAATATAGGCCCCTAATTTCTTTGGACTTATAGGGTTTCTTTTGAAAGGCATACTGTTAGTTTGATGGGTTTCTCTTTGTATGTGATTTGCCCTTTATCTTTGGCTGCCTTTAATATTTCTTCTTTGATGTGACCCTTGGAGAATCTGATAACTGTGCATCTTGGGGATGGTCATCTTGTATAGTATCTTGCAGAAGTTCTCTCCATCTCCTGAATTTGAATATTGGCCTCTCTAGTGAAACTTGGGAAATTTTTCTGGGTAATATCCTCAAATATGTTTTCCAAGTTGCTTTTTTCCCCCCTCTCTTTCAGGGATACCAATTTGTCTTAGATGTGGCCTCTTTACATAATCCAATATTTCTTGGAGGATTTACTCATTTTTTTTTAACTTTTGGCTGACTGAATTACTTCAGAAAGCAGCCTTCAAGCTCTGAGATTCTCTCTTTAGTTCATCTATTCTGCTGTTAAAATGTGCGATTGTTATCATGAAATTCTTGTACTGTTTGTCAGCTCTATCAGATCAGTTTGGTTCTTTCTTATAATGGTTGTTTCATCTTTCAGCGCTCGTATAATTTTATTGTAATCCTTGGATTCCTTGGATTGGGTTTCAACTTTCTCCTGAATCGCAATGATCTTTATTCTTATCCATATTCTGAATTCTCTGTCTGTCATTTCAGTCATTTCAGCCTGGTTAAGAAACCTTGCTGGGGAACTAGTGCAGTTTTTGGAGAAAAAAGACACTCTGGCTTTTTAAGTTGCCAGAGTTTTTGTACTAGTTCTTATCTCTGTGTGCTGATGTTCCTTTAACAGTTGTAATTTGAGCACATTCAGTTAGCTTCTTTTCTGGATGTTTTCAAAGGGCTGAGGCTTTGTGCAGGATCTTTATTTGCAGCTGATTTCTTGTCCTTGTTTTTATGCGGAGTGGGGGGTATATTAGCAAAGTATTTTTGGTGTTGAGTTTGGGCTGTGATCCAGTAAATGGTGCTTAAGCATAATGGTAGGTTCTTGGTCAACCACGTGGCTCCTCTGTATTTCTTCTTTTATTTTTATTTTTATTTTTGAGACGGAGTCTCGCGCTGTCGCCCAGGCTGGAGTGCAGCGGCCGGATCTCAGCTCACTGCAAGCTCCGCCTCCTGGCTTTGCGCCATTCTCCTGCCTCAGCCTCCCCAGTAGCTGGGACTACAGGCACCCGCCACCTCGCCCGGCTATTTTTTGTATTTTTTAGTAGAGACGGAGTTTCACTGTGTTAACCAGGATGGTCTCGATCTCCTGACCTCGTGATCCGCCCGTCTCGACCTCCCAAAGTGCTGGGATTACAGGCTTGAGCCACCGCGCCCGGCCATTTCTTCTTGATTTCAGCTGTGCTCCCTCTTAGTGCTCTGAAAGTGTAGTTTATTCTCCCACTCAATTTCTGGCTGCAGATCTTGGATTGGCACTCACTCCCAGGGTGCACACTGCAGCTCAGAGTGAGCTCAGGCTTTGTGTGTCCTCTCCAACTTGGAGGCATCAGGGGGAGGGACCTTGGCACTGGCTGTGGCAGAGGGCCATTCACTTGTCTCTTGGGGCTCCAGCCCAGAGAAATAGAGAGCTGCTTCCAGTTGGTGTGATTGGCCCAGGGTTGGGCAGCTGTGTTATGGGCCCAAGCTGGGACGGTGGTGGGGGCGTGGGGGTTGGTGGGGGGGGCTTGCTTGGTGATGAGCAGGGAGCACTGGAGGCTAATGGGTGAGCTAGACTGGCCTCTTCTCTTTAAGATGGCTGCAGCTTGCTGGAGGTGTAGGTAAAGCACTTAGGGTCTTTGTTCCTTCCTGAGTCCAAGGGCAGCAAGGGAAGTACCACTGCAGTGGCAGCGGCGGAGGGGCTTTCGGTTTTGTCTGGGAGGTCCACTGCAGAGAATCACAGACCTGTTGCTAATGGAAATGTTTAGTCGGGGCTTGTGGTGACTGCACTACTGGCCCTGCTTGGTGAAGCGCAGGGGGTCAAGGCCTCATGGGAAGAAGAGACTGGGCTCCCTCTCCTTACTGCGACTTTGGTGCTGGGAGTGCAGGTGAAGCCCTCAGGTTCTTTGTTCCTTCCCCAGTGCAAGGGCAACAAGGGCAGGACCAGTGCACTGGCAGTGGCAGAGGGACTGTTGGTTGCCTCTGGGAGCCCCTCCCCAGGGAAACTTAGAGCCACTAGCAGTGGAAGTGCTCAGCTGGGGGCAGGGTGGCTGCTCTGCAGTTTGAGCTGAAGGGTCCTTCCTGGGGAAGAGTACAGAGTGGGAGCTCACAGAGAAGAGACACTGGGTTTCTCTCCGTATGGTGGCTGTGTTGTTCTAGGGATGTCAGCATAGCAACCAGGCCCTTTGTTCCTTCCCCAGTGCAGTAAGGGTGGTACCATAGCAGCTGCAATGGCAGAGGGGCTATGAGTTGTCTCTGGGATTTCCCTCCCAAAGAAACACAGAGCTGCCACCAACTGACATGTTCAGACCAGGGCAGGGCGGTTGTGCTAGGAGCCCAGGTGGAGAGACCCTGCCCATTGAGGGGTAGTAGAGTGGGGACCTGTGTGGAAAACTGGCCGCTTTCTGTAAGGCAGCTCTGCCTTAGTGCCTGATCACTGTGTTCCCTCCCAAGCCCGGGGGCCACAGGAGCGAGGGCTTCAGAGCAGCAAAAGTAGTTGCCTGCCTGTTACCTCCGGGAGATCCCTTCCAAGAAAGTGCAGATATGCTACCATGGAGAGCCCTAGGAGGGAGTGGTCAAGGTCGCAGATCTAAAGGCCTTGCCCAGTGAGGAGTAGCGGGGATAGGGACCGCATTGAAAACAGGCTGCTTTTCCAGGTAAGGTGGCTGCCCTGTGCTGGGGGTCTGTGATAGTCCCTAATCACTGTGCTCCCTCGCCAGCCTGAGGGCAGCAAGAGCTAGGGCTTCCGAGCGGCAGAAATGGCGGCCTGCCTGCGACCCCAGAGCTCAGGCAGGGCTGCGATGGCCGCGGTAGAGTCTCAGGCGACTGGGCCATGTCTGGCGAGGTGCAGTGGAGGTGAGCGTGCACTCCATCTGCTACTCAGCCCTGTGGATTTGCCCCCATCCTGAGGGGCCTATGCGGGAGCCTGACCTCTCTTGTTGCCACAGCTGCAGCTGCTGGTGTCCGGGTCCTTGGGGATCCATGGGACTCCGGGACCTAGGGTTGCAAAGGTCCATGGCAGAAGTGTGGGTACCCAGAGACTCTCACTCATTCACTCACTGTTTCCCGGCCGTCGGGGGGGGCCTCCCCTGGCTCTTCGCCTCTCCCAGGTGGGCAGTTGTCCTGTCTCACTCTTCTCACTTCTGTGTGGACTATGTCGCTTCCTTGATGAATGTGTCCACTTGGATAATCCAATTGAAGAGCTAATGTTTACTCACTACTCTCTTCTCTCTCTGAGAGCGACGCGCACTGGCTGCTTCTAGTCAGCCATCTTGGCTGGAATCCCGGTTTTGAATTTCATTTTGGGAAATGATTTGATTTCGCACATTTGTGTATATGTGAGAAAGAGGGGAGAAGGTATGATGAGTACGTGCGCGCATGTGAGTGCAAGAGACCATTTCACTTGTTGGTATTTAACAGTGTTTGCTGCTACTCCCAGTTTCTCATCTATTCCACCACAGTGCCCCTCATACTCTGATAGGTTATGCACAAAGAGTGCCTCCTTTGTAATACCTATATTATAAAGCCTCTGGAGAAGCTTTATTATTTGCATTTTGCAGATGTGGAAACTAAATTACAATATGTTTAAATAATTTACCCAGGGACTGCCAGATATTAAGTAGAGGAGCTGATTTTCACACATCTGTCTCTCTCAGTACCAACTTGTACGTTTTCCACTTAGGCTTTGTGCTCTGCTGGATTCATGTGCAGTTCCTTCAGTCTCATAAGCTGCTTGTAAGGTCATTGAAAGTCAATGAAAATTCACTGTCTTATGCACTGATTGTTCAGATGGAGAAAGCCGAATAAAGTTGGAGCAGTTGGCACTTAACTGTTATCTGGGCAGTGCTAAGTGCTGGAGTTATGGTATTTAAGGAGACATAGGCTGAGCCCTTTGGAGCTTGTAATATAGATATCATACTGGAAGTAATTTTTTCCTTATACTCAGTATTTTTTTTTAGCTTTTGCTGCATAACAAAGTACCCCAAAACCTAGAGGCTGAATTGTTCTTCTGGTCTGCCAGCTCAGCTGATCTATACTGGATTTGCTTTTGCGTCAGTGGTTAATCAAAGGGTTGATTGGGGGCTAGTGATCTAAGTTGGCCTTGTTGACATGGCTGGTGATTGGTAGGCTGTTGGTTGGGGTGGTAAGGGAAGCTGGGCCATGTATTTGGAAGACTAGCCTAGGCATTTTCACATGGCAACTAAATCCTAAGAATTCAAGAGAGCAAGCCTCAAGGCACAGATGCTTCTCAAGCTTCTGTTTGGGTCTTGTTTGCTAATGTCCCCCCTGCTGGCCGAGCAAGTCACATGGCTAAGTCCAGAATCATCAGAATCATTTTAAGAGGGTGTACAAAAGGGCATAGACGCAAGTAGGGGAAGAATTTGTTGCCATTGTTGCAACCTTCTCCCGTCAGGAACTATCAAAATTCTGAGATTTTTACCCTATTTGCAAGCTAACTAGTTAGGCAGGCTACCACACTGTTATAGATGCTGGTAGAAGACATGAGTCTCCTAAATCAGAAACAAAGTACACTTTATCCTCATAATGGCAGTAGTAATCAAGTCTCAGCATTTTTGCATCTCTTTTCTGAGCCCCGATTCCCACAGGATGACATGAAGAGGGCCAGCTTGTGTTACTACACACAGAGTGAGTTGTGTTATGGGAGAATATCATTGAGGTTAGGGAACTGGAGTCTTTTATCATGAGTAGCAAACATGTCTACCCTTTGCTCTGGAACGAGATATTATTATTCTGGACAGTAAGCATGCTAGCCTTTGCTCCACATAGAGATACTGTGTCTTCCAGGATTGTAAGCAAACCTACCCTTTGCTCTGGAGGGAGATACTACTCTGTCTTCCAAGGCTGTTTGCTATAGAAACGTCCTTGAAAAGAGAGTTCAGAGGCCAGGCGCGGTGGCTCACACCTGTAATCCCACCATTTTGGGAGGCCGAGACGGATGGATCACAAGGTCAGGAGATCGAGACCATCCTGGCTAACACGGTGAAACCCTGTCTCTACTAAAAATACAAAAAAATTAGCCGGCGTAGTGACGGGCGCCTGTAGTCCCAGGTACTCGGGAGACTGAGGCAGGAGAATGGTGTGAACCTCGGAGGTGGAACTTGCAGCGAGCCGAGATCGTACCACTGCACTCTGGCCTGGGCGACTGAGACTCTGTCTCAAAAAAAAAAAAAAAAAAAAAAGAAAAGAAAAGAGAGTTCAGAACAAAAAACAGTCGTCTCATTCACAACATATGCCAAAATGCGAGAAACTCATGGAGAATTGTCTCCCAACAGTCACATGCCCACCAGAATATTTGTTTTCCTTGTGTCTTACACTCTATCAAACTGAAACATTGGAAAGAGTATCCTGTCTTAGTAATTTGTGCCTCTCACAACACTTATCATGTTACCTCGTGTTTTATCAATGCTCAGTAAATATTTATTAAGTGAATGAAGAAATGTTTTCTAATTTTTTATAGTTCCATGTATATTTCAATTCTTAATATCCTAAAAATAAAAATATACAAATTATTTATGTTTCTTTTCCTTTTAGTGTGATATGTTCAAGTTAATTAAGTACTTTGGTATAAACTAGATTTTTGTGCTCTGTACTCTGATATTTGGCAGTTTATTTTGAAGCTCAAGTCATTGTTGTTCTGATTCAGGAAGGTGGGACTGCAAGAGTAAGAAGGCCGAAGTTTTGATGGATCTTTTCCTTTATATTGGTCTGTGAGTTAATATCAGCTTTTCTTGCTTAAAATATGATTAATGAATGAGTAGTTGCACACAAAGTACTGTGACTTCCTGTGATAATCACCATTTTAAAAGCAAGTGACAAAACATATTTTTCAGCCAAATAATAATGCTTTTACAAATAATAAGAAAGTTAGGCTTAATTTAAGCAGTATGAGCACAGCATAGCATTAGCCAGATGCTCTAACAGTCAGACCAGGACTTCTTTCATCAAAGTGCAAAGTAGTTGTGGAAAGAAGAAAGGGATGAGCTTTTGAGTCAGATCTGAGTTTGAATCTAGCAGCAGGGACCTAATCTGTCTGTTCTGTTCCCCATTGTTTCCAATGCTGCCTGGCAAATAGTAGACACTATTTTAATACATGTTTGTTGGGTTACTCATCTTCTTCACTATCCATTCTATGACCATAGCCAAGTCCTGTTACTTCTATGAACCTATGTTTTTTCATCTATAAATTGATAATCACCAAGCATAGTTCTCTGGATGGGTTGATACAGAGACTTAAGTGAGATATGGTATATAAAGCTCCAAGTATAGTATCTGACACTTTCAATAAATGTGAGCTGCTTCACTTCTTAGACTAACTTAAATTCCTGGTCATGTTCTGCCTGGGTGTTACAGTGAAGAAAGGCCAGTTAGTTGTTAGGCTCAGCTACTGCAGGTTCACTCACTTTTTGATGGGTCAGAATAACTTTTTAATTTCATCCTTTCCCAGCTTTTCATTTTCTGACTCTGTCACCACTTTCCCTCGTGCATAGAACATTCCAGTAGCCATTTAACTTTTCTCCTCCTCTGGCTGTTCTTTTTCAAACCATTGTGCAGATGACTCCATAACTAACTTTCACGTCCTGCTGAGATGTTCCTGAGCCCCTTGCTTCCTGTCTACCAGGCTCCGGGAATGGCTTCATGCTGTCTCATCATCATTCACCCTCCCCTTTGTTCCTTTGTCTGTTTATCCAGTGTTGCAGCCACACTGTTCTCCAAACATATTCTTTCCACTTCAGGGCCTTTGCTCTTCTCAGCTTTGCTAGTGACCATTCTTTCCACCTGTAACTTCCTGTTCAGCTCTTAGTCTACCCTGTCCATCTTCCAGGTTTCTCACAACCAACAAATATGATGTCTCTCATGAAGCCCTATTCTGACCACCCTCTGCCACCACCTTAAATTCATATGTAAGGTTCCCCTTTTCTGAAATCTTAATACTTTCACCTTGTCACCTTCAAGGAATTAAAGATTATGTACTATGTGTGGCAGCCCCCTTACCAGTAACATCTCAGAGAGATTGTGACCAACCAAACACTAGTGAAGTCCATCAAACAAATAGTGTTGAACACTATTAAGTGAGGAAGTATTGAAACAGAGATAGCAAGAGAAATTAGGGGCCTTGAGTGGTGGCGACAAGTCAGCCTCTTCTCCCCACTTCCCTGGAAGCCCCTCTGACAGTGGGAACACATAAGCTACAGGGCCCAGCGTGGGCAGCCCTGGGCTGCGGGCCACTCTGTAGGTTCTGGAAGCTGTTGTCTAACATTTGCTATCTCCAGCTTAAATCTCCATGAACGCCTACACTTTCTGGCCAGGGAAACAGATGTCTTGACTGTCTAACATAGCTTCGTATATGTGTTGGTAAAGTGATTCAAATATGACATTTTGGAAAATTAAATATTTGAGCATCTTTTTCCGTTAGAGGCTGGGCATGCTCCTGCCTATGTAATTTTTAGAATTGAGAAAAGGGCATAAATCCCATGATTTTTAAAAAAAATCTGTGTTTCATGTATTTTATAATCCTACTTTCTAGTGCTATTTGATTAAAATTACATAAAAGACTATAAATGAGTATAATATGTAATTAGAAATAAACAGGTTTTTAAAAATTCAATAAGTATTTGTTACATACCTACCATTTTCTAGACACTGAATGAATTCGTAGTCTGGTAGGAGTTAGAAACAAGTGAGCAAATGACTGCAATATAATGTAATTGGTATACGGGTTTTGGAGTGGTATTTTGGGCTCAAACCTTATTTTTATCCCTTTTCCCCTCTTCAGCATTCTCAGGTAATAACAATAATAAATTAATATTAAATAATAATTAATTGAGCACTTACTCTTCTCAGGCAGCTATTCTAAATGTTTTATGTGTATTAACTCATTTAATCCTCTAGGGAAACTTATAAGATGGGTATTATTGTCATCTCTATTTTAAAAATAAAGAACAGGAGGCCCAAATTTTAATAATTCACATTAGGGGCATGAGAAGTGGTTAAGTAAGAGCTGATGATGGCCTGAAGTAAACAAGGAGCAGATGGCTGGAGAGAAGAGGGTATGTTTGAGGAGCGGGTTGGGAGGTAGGTAAACAGGACATTGTGATGGACAGTGAGGGGGAGGAAAGACAAGAGTGAGTGTGGTTGAGGGTCAGGGAGCATGGGAGCAAAGGCATGTTCATGCTGACCAAAGGCTTGAGGTCTGGAGAGTGTTAGGAAAAGAGCAGGCACAAGGCATTTGGAAAGAATCTGTACCATTGAGCGAGCAAACGAGGAAGGCTGTGTGTATGAAGATGTCTGTCCTCCTTGAGGCTGGAGCCAGTGTGTTTTCCTTTCTGATGTTTGTACCCTAGAACCCACAGTGCCTGGCCCACACAGACCGTCTTCATTCTCCCTGTTGCTCTCTGCCTGGAATAGTTTCTTACTGTGTCATGTGGGTGGGCCCTCCCAAACCCCTCTTCAGAATTTATCCCCTAAAACCCACTATGTATGCATTGGTTAAGACATTCGTTTGTCTTATTTCCTGAGAAAGTGTCCTATAAAGACTTGAAGGTGGCCAGGCATGGTGGCTCATAAATGTAATCCCAGCACTTTGGAAGGCCCAACGGGGAGAATTGCCTGAGCCCAGGAGTTTGAGACAAGCTTGGACAGCATAGTGAGACCTTGTCTCTATAAAAAAAATTAGCTGGGTGTAGTGGCATGCACCTGCAGTCTCAGTTTCTTGAGAGGCTTAGCAGGAGGATCGCTTGAGCCCAGGCGGAGGCTGTAGTGAGCCATGATTACACCATTGCACAGGAGTACACAAAATACACGAACAATCATGCCAACGACAGCAAAAACATACAAGAGATCCTCCTGCTTAAGCCTCTCAAGTAGTTGAGACTACAGAACATACAAACAACCATACAAATCATAAAAAAAGTACAAACAAACCAACCAAAAACAGCTTGAATGTAATAGTACTGCTGATTTAAAAATATGTAAATGTAATCAATGTTGGAGTCACGTTGTTTCCTATTTGGTTGGTTTGTAGACTCTTCATTACCATTTCTGCTTCTCAGAAATCACATGTAGTGACACGTGGTGCTTATTACATAAAGGATAAATGGCAGCATAACATTGACAGTTATTTTGCTTCCAGCCCCCAAGACTGTAGCCTTCTGCCTTATTCCTAGCCTGCCCCTCAACCTCCACTGAGTCTGTAAACCTCCAGTATACTTCCAGTAAATTATCCTTCTGCTTAAAAAATAAAATTAAAAATAAATATACTTTGTAAACTGTCAAATACTGTATGAATATTAAAAGCCTTTTAGTAGTCCATTTCAGTCTTTCATTCAGTCATCCATGCCACAGCTTCCTTCTGGGCACATACTAAGCAGTCCCTGGGCTTGATGCTGTAATTAGAATCTGCTCATTTGATCTGCAGGAATATTGTCACATTCTGATTAAAACAGTTCTCAAAAATTAAATTTTAACTTGGAACAACATACATGAAATCTCTTTTTCAGAAAAAAATTAATAAAAATAATAGTAAAATAACCCCAAGTCCTTTAATGCATACAGTGATTATTTTTAGTTTAGCTTTTTTATGGTTACTGTAAGCATATAAATATATACTACTGTCCTAAATAGCAAAGCATTACTCTGCAGTTATCTAATTGGTGCTTGAATGTCACTAAAATTAAATCTCATGATGTTCAATATTTTCCTTAGTCAATTTTACACTGGCCTGCCCTATGATTAATTACTTTGCTTGAGGCCAAGCAAGTACTACTGAGTCCTGTGATAAGTGGATGTTTATGCCAAAAACAATAGCATTGCTAATTCTTGCATTTTTGCACATGTTGTATTCTTTTCTTTCTCTGACACCTGTATTTCATGTATTGATCATAAAGGCACCAGAGTATCATTTTTACAGTATTTGAATTATGCTTACGTGGTAAACTGATCATTATTTTCCATCAAATGAATACTTTTGGCTTACACTTAATTTTATAAAATCTGTTTATAGAAATCATTAAGAAGTGGAACAGCGTTAGTTAGAAATTGAAGAATATGGCTACAGAATTTATTACTTTGAAGATCTTCTGAAGATCCTAAGAAGAAAAAATTTTAAGGAGGCATCTAATGGGCAGATTAACAAGGCTGTGGGGAAGTGATACAAATGTATGCTGCATTCAAAAAGTATATTTCCCTTGGGTGTGGTTACTCATGCCTGTAATCTCAACACTTTAGGAGACTGAGGCAGGAGGATCATTTGAGCCCAGGAGTTTGAGACCAGCCTGTGCAACATAGGGACATCCCATATCTACAAAAAATGTAGAAAACTAGCTGGGCATGGTCACACACACCTGTAGTCCTAGCTCCTCGGGAGGCTAAGGTGGGAGGGTCATTTGAGCCTGGGAAGTCGAGGCTGCAGTGAGCCATGACTCTGCCACAGCACTCCAGCCTGATTGACAGAACAGGACTCTGTCTCAAAAAAAAAAAAAAAAGTTAATTTCCATTTTTGTTTGAACTTTGATATCAAAAACATCAATAAAATAATTTATTTTCAGATTATACTCACCTGTTTTCACCATATTTGATGGAATTTTGAAGTGAACAATTCCTGACAGTATAAAAAGGTAAAAATTCAGGTATTAGGACCATTTTTTTCCCTGCTATTTTCTTTCTCTGATGACAGCTTTCTTTTTCTCTGTGAAGCTATAAGATAATTTGCCTCTAATATTTGTATTTTAAATGTTTTTCAAACATTTGAATTTTACTTTTTTAGATTTTAGTTAGTATTAATATTTTATCTTATTTAATATTTTTATTACAGTAGCTATTGGTACTTCCTGAATAAATGTGCTTCTTAATTATAGTTCTTAATGTGGTAAGAACAAATAAACCACATGCATGTAATTCATCATTATCTCAATTTCATAGACATTTACTGAGCATCTACTACATGCAAAAAGTTTGTGCTGGATGTTGCAAGGACTCCAAAAACACCACCACTACAGCTTCTGCACGGAGATGATTGTTGACACTTCAGGAATAGAGACTGTACATGAGGAGGGAAAGAGAGCGGGAAAAGAATGTCTGTGATCAGAACCTAAAGGATGCCTTTACTTGGGTGGTGGAAAAAGAATGCAAAGATGGCCAATGGGACAAAGAAGGAAAAGTCAAAGATAAAAACATAAGCAAGGTGTACATTTTAATCAGAGCCAGAAAAGGAAAGGGTTTCAGGAGGCTGACGTATTCTGCAGAAGACCGAGGAGGACTCAGAAAAATTCAACAAACTGGTATCATTAGAGAGCTGGGAAAGGAAGGCTAACTCTAGGGGTGTTACATATTAATTGATGCTACTCAAAGTGTGGTCCATGGACAAGTGCCAGTCTTCAAAATGCCTGTTAACTATCTATGCTGATGACCAAAGGATGTAAATGAGCTACATTGTGACATACCGTGTCAGTTTAATGGGCATTTTTTGACAGAAAGTCTTTCTTGAGGAAGCATGCAGTAAGTTCATTTGTGTGCTGGTAAAGATTTCTGATCTTGTCCCAGATGTTTAAGGAGCAGTTCACAGACAAACTGCTTTGAGGAGCACTGATAGAAATACAATACAATGTAGACAAACATGATTTCATTTTTAGGTAAAATTTATGACTTTATTGTGAGGTAATAAATGTGATTATAATTTCTATTGAAAATACTTTTGCCATTTTCTAGACATCAAATAAAACTTGCAAGAATGGGTTTGTTTCTAATAATTCCTGTCACTATTGCTTTGGGATACATTTTAATTTTTATTCTAATTACTCGAAAACATTATCTAAAAAATATTGCACATAATTTCCAAAATGTCGAGCAACCAAGATGTCACTCGGTAGGTGGATAGGTAAACTATGCTAGGTTCATAAAATGGAATATTAGCCTGTAATAAAAAGAAATGAGCTATCGAGTCATGAAAATGCATGGGGGAAACTTGAATTTATATTACAAAGTGAATGAAGCCAGTCTAAAAATACGGTGTATTCTATGAATCCCACTATATGACATTCTGGAAAAGACAAAACTATGGAGACAATAAAAGGTCAGTGGTTGGCAGAGACTTGAGAGAAGTAGAGATAATAGATGGAGCACAGGGGATTTTTAAGGCAGTGAAACCATTTATATGATACTGTAATGGTGGATACAAATAATCTTACATTTATAAAAACCCATAGAATGTACCAAACCAGGAGTGAACCCTAAGATAAACTTTGGATTTGGTGGATAATGATGTGTAAATGTTGATTCAGCAATTTTGCCACACTGGTGGTCATGTTGATGGAGTAGTCTGTGCTTGTGGTGGGTGAAGGAGCTATGTGGAACTCTATACTTTCTGCTCAGTTTTACTGGTGAGCCTAAAACTGGTCCAAAACATACATTTTATTAATTAAACTTTTTAAATTAAAGAAAAAATATTGTAGGTACCTCACAACTGTCTCATAATCGTTTTGTTGTTTTCAAGAAAGGTGGCCTTCCAATGAAGCTTTTTTGTTTTGTTTTGTTTTGGGTTTTTTTGTTTGTTTGTTTGTTTGTTTGTTTGAGACAGGGTCTTTGTTACTCAGACTGAAGTGCAGTAGCACAATCATGGCTCACCAAAGCCTCAACCTCCCAGACTTGAGTGATCTTCCCACCTCAGCCTCATGTGTAGTTGGGACCACAGGCGTGTGCTACCACACTTGGCTAATGTTTCTTATTTTTTGTAGAGATGGAGTCTCCCTGTATTGACCAATACTGAACTATTAGGTTGTAAAAACAAAATGTATTTCTTTGAAGAACACATAACAGTCATGATCTATCAGGTCTTAGTGTCAAAGTTGAGTGATTCTAAGATAACAAAAGTAGATATTTTTAGATGGAGAGTAGCACTCTGAAGATGATCTGACTGGCTCTTTTGTTAAAGGTTGTTGCCATTCATCTAGACATATGTATATATGTACTTCTTGTAAGGCAGATCTCGTGGTAATGAATTCCTGGACTATTTGCTTGTCTAAAAAGGGTCTTACTTCTCCTTTGCTTATGAAACTTAGTTTGGTTAGATATGAAATTCTTTGTTGGATTATTTTTCTTTAAGAATGCTGAATATAGGCCCTCAAACTCTTCTGCTTATAGGGTTTCTGGTGAAAGGCCCACTGTTAGCTTGATGGTGATCTCTTTCTAGGTCACCAGCCCCTTCTCTCTGGAGGCTTGTAAGAGTTTTTCTTTCATGTCTACCTTATGGAATCCGAGGACCATGTGTCTTGGGGATGATCATCTCATATAGTGTCTCACAGAGGTTCTCTACATTTCCCAAATTTTAGAGTTGGCCTCTTTAGCAAGGTTGGGGATATTCTCATGAAAGATATTTTCAAATACGTTTTCTAAGTTGCTTGTTTTTTTCTGTCTCTCTTTTAGGGATGCTAATGAATTGTAGATTTGGTCTCTTTACATTATCCTATATTTCTTGGAGGTTTTGCTCATCCTTTTTTACTCGTTTTTATTTATTTTTGTCTGACTGAAATATTTTAAAGAAGTGGTCTTCGAGTTCTGAGATTCTTTCTTTGGCTTTGTCAATTCTGCCGTTAGTACTTAGGATTGTGTTATGTAATCCTTGAAGTGAGCTTTTCAGCTCTATCAGATCATTTCTTAAAGTGGCCCTTTCATCTTTTTGCTCCTGTATCATTTTATTGTACTTCTTAGATCTCTTGGATTGGGTTTTGATTTTCTCTTGAATATGGATGATCTTTGTTCCTATCCATATTTTGAATTCTATGTGTCATTTGAGCCATTTCAGCCTGGTTAGGAACCATTGTTGACAAACTAGTGTGGCTGGTTGAAGGTAGGAAGACCCTCTGGCTTTCTGAGTTGCCGCAGTTCTTGCACTGGTTCTTTCTCATCTGTATGGGCTGATGTTTCTTCAGTCTTTCAGGTTGCTGTCCTTTGGATGAGGTTTTTTGCTTTTTCATCTTTGATAACCTTGAGAGTTTGATTGTGCTGTAAGTTAGGTACAGTCAACTGGCCTCATTTTTGGAAGATTTTATGAGGCCAAGGCTCAGCTCAGCACTCCTGGGCTATGTGCTCTAGCTCTGGGGGCTGGCACTGGTGCCCTAGCTTTGTTCTCTGACAAAGGTTAGGAACCTGCTGCACTGGAGGGACCAAAGTTTTCCCAGTCTACTGGCCACATCACTCTGATGAGAACTGCCCACTAAATCACTTCATCAAGGTGTTGGCAGTGGAATTGTTGCTCCCTTGCACATGTCAGTGACTGCAGCAATGTGCAGTGTGTATGTGAATTGCCTGGGGTGTGGGACCAGTGGAAGCAGAGCAGTGGCATTCCTGCACCTGCTGATGCAGGTGGTTGCGGTAGTGGAGGCATGACAGGATCAGGGCACTGGGGGAACAGATTGCCTGGCATTTGTGCTGGTGGTGGCGGCACGGGGTTGGGTTTCAGGGTGTGCTAGCACCAGCAGAGGGAGGTTGTGGTGGGGGGAAGGCCATGGCAGCTCTGTGTGTTTCAGCTGGTTCTAGTGCACTGGAACTCTCTGACAGTCAGTTGCAGTCTGCCAGTAAAGGAGCTATGATAAAGTTTTCTGGGAAGCACCCTGTTTGGGCATCTGAGGCTGCACTGCAAGTGGGTGCTACCAGTCTGAAGCCCTAGGAGAGGCTAGAAGACAGGGTAGTGCTCAGATCGGACTAGCCCCATCTCACAAGGAAGACCACCCTCCTGTGTCCAGATCTGACAGTCACCCCTAGGCTAATGTCTCCTAGAGGAGCATAGGTGTCCCTGGCTGTGCTCCACTGCAGCCGCTCCCATGCCAAACCCTCTGGGCTGTGCACAGGCTGGAGTCCTGCTCCTGCCATCTCTCCAGGCAGCTCTCCCTGCCACGGTAAGTGTCTGTGGAGGTCATGGGGTCTCCTGCTGATAGGATTCTGGAGGTCCACAGTGAGAGCAGGCCATACCTTGCCTGTTCATCTCACTCCTTCCCCAGGAGATGCTGGGACCCAGGAATGAGCCCCTTGCTCAGCAGCCCTGTGCGGGGCTCCTAGCATCCTTCCCTTTCAGCCCAGCCTCTGCGTCTTCCTCATTGCCTTCTCTCCAAAGATCTGCTCAGAAAGTGTTTCAGTCTTCCCCATGTCCCTGTCTCTCAATGGGAGATGTTCCTCCTGGCTGTGTTTAGCCGGCCATCTTGGCTCCCCAGCCGCATTTTTATAAGATAATTAAGGGCAGTATAGTTTTGGACCAAGACCAATCTAATTTATGACATCTCTGTTCACATACTTTCTGGCTGTGTATATCCTTGGGCAAGTGGCTTTATATCACTAAGTTTTATATTCTTCTCCAATTGTAAAAGCAGATAAATTGTCACTTCCTGGGGCTAATGTAGAAATTAAATAAGATAAATGTCAGTTGCAAACCAAGGGTTTGAAACATACTAGATGTTAAATTGATGGTTTACTAGTATTGGTGATGGTATCTAGTTTTCAAGCACTATAGAGTGGAGTGTTGGTTTATAAACCAAAATTCTGTTAAGAAACAGTATTTTTAAGGATATTCAGCAGAGACAATTTTTACCAACTTCATCTGTATATTAAATGTAAATGTTTCTCTTATTTTGAAATAATTTTTCCCAAGGCTTTGCTTTTCAAATGTAAATGTTTAATCTTTTGAACACATTGGCTCTCTGGGCACCTAAAACTCTCTTCACTGTCGACATTTTAGGATTTACTGGCCATGTTGCTGCTTCTATTTTAATTTGCAATCAAGCACTTGTATAAATGTAATTTGAAATGTTTGGAAAGTTGCGTATGGGATTGGAAAAATGCATGTGAGATGTTCCTTTGCTTTGTATATTGTGAAAGGGAGTATTTGTACATGCTTTGTTGTTATCGTTACATATGCTAGTTTACTGTTTTGAACATAATTTGTTCACCGCTTTGAATTCCCTATTTGATGGAAGTGAAATGGGATCTTGCTGGACAGTAGAAGGAAAGACTGCCTGTATTTCAAGCTCATACCTACCAAAGCATCAGACTGTTTCATATTTCAGAGCAGCTCAAAAAGCATGTGAGGGACTTCTTGATTTTAATTCTAGTGTCTTAAAAATGTATGTGGAGATTATACATGTTTGAGACCCTATAATTAAGGTCAAGAAGGGAGGTAATTTGCATTTCCCCTGAAAGAGCTTTGATACCAGCTCTGGAGACTGAGGGGCATTGTCAGTGAGAGGGCCCCACACAGAGGCTTCTGTGTCTCCAGCCTGCAGCCTGGAGGACTATGAAGACTTCTACTTAGCCTCACACAGAGGAAGGCAGAATAACAAACTGAAATGGCCCAAACAAGCTACTGAGGTTTTCCCTAGACTTAGAGTAAGGAAAAGGATCAGGCACTGGTTTTACAAAAAAAAAAAAAAAGTGAGCATAGAGAAAAATATTTATAGGACACTCTATGCCATGCTCCTGGTTCCTTGCAGATTATCAATCAGTGGAAAGTGATAGAAGCAATGGGAGCATGAGCAGAATGGGTACAGAGGTAAGACAGCAGTTGCCGCAGCAATGGTGCTTGGCTCTGGCAGGGCTCATGGAGCAGGGCTGATGTATTAGAAGAGTCAGGACTTGTTCGTGTGTCTGTCTCTCCCTGTCCCCCAGATCGTAGCTGAATACTCAGCCCTGGACTTTGCAGATAATAAGTGTAGCAAATATTTTTTTAAAACATTTGTCAACATCTTTTAAATTATTACAAAAGTTTATAAATTGAATCCTATATAGTGCATTGTTCTCCTTAACTATTTCTGATTATATATCATCTTTGGTTATTTTAGATATTGAAGAATTTATCCCTCATCTCTCCTCAATTTTGTGTGTGTATGAGTGAGGAACTACAAAGTGTTTTCCTAAAAAAACACTTGCTAATATTCTGCCGTGTGTTATATTTTGGTCTTGATGTTGAAAAACAAATATCCTCAAATGACTTCAAATCTTGCTACCTAGGGAAGGAAATAGTGACTTTTGGGAAATAGAGAACTTTTGAATCTAACAAAAGTACCTAGAAGAATAAAAGCCACATTCCTTTATATATCTTATTATGCTTTTTTTTCCCCTAAGTAGTAAAACAGTCATTAGTTTCACTGAGTATTTTGGACAGCATATTAGAAATTTGGAGTACCAAGTTTACTATTCTTTACTGGAGATTGTCCAGCAGAGGAAAGCAAATACCAGTGGATATGTGGAAGCGTTTTCTGAACTTTAATATGTACACCTGCTGTACCTAACAGCCTGCTCAGAAGAAGGTTCTGTTTCTAAATGGTAAATGAGAGCTTCCCAGTGGACCATTATTGTATCATGAGTGGTAGTGGGAGGAGGGATAGTGTTTGGACATGAGGGAGTTATCATATATGCCATGATATCATTGCTAAGTCATTCATCTCTTGTCTAGCCAAGTTCACATTAAATTCTACTAGGTTAGCACTTGAGGTCATTTAATAAAACTGCTGTTTTGTAAGAATAGGAGACATGTTATTTGAATCCTGCGAGAGGTGGTTGCTGAAAATAATAGGAACCATATCTTCATATTTTAAGCAAAAGTCACTTAAGAAGCTTTGTGATAAATCACCTAGAGAAGCCAGTGAATTATGCCCTAATGGTTGGAATGAGACAAGCTTTCTAATAGTGATGATAATTATTAATTACTAATCGCAAGTATGTATGTGGTGGGAGTGAATCTCAAAGCTATAATAAAAGGAAATCTGTGCCTTTTTGCATAATGAATGAGAAAAGTATCTTTAAAAGGGCAAAGAAAACTATTAAATTATAAAAATGTTGAATTTCCTTGTCACAGCCTTTAAAAACTGTATAAACTCATCTAAAACCCCAATTCACTGTAGTGTGAAAAATAGATACATATTCAGAGTGATCAATCATTATCTTGAATTAAAATTAAGCATCCAAGTCATTGCAAACTTATTTCCTGCTTATGTACACGCTGAAATAAAATTATTTAAAACTTCTTAGTAGAAAAGGATATTCATGATGCAAGGATAGGCCAGAAAATGAATATACTTCTCACTAAGGAAATAATGATTGTTATTTAAGCTGCAAAACCTAAGCACGCAAAGGAAGGTAAATTGCCATTTATTAAAAATCTTTCTTTGTTTGCTAACCTCAGTCCTAGTTGTATTCACATTTGCTACTTTGTTTAATCCCTCCAGTAATCCTTAAATGTAGATATTACAAAAACTTTACAGATGATGAAATTAGGTTTGCTAAGCATTGAATAATTTGTAATCAATCACATAACTGCTGAATGCTAGAGTCTAAACCCTAGCCTAGGCACACATGCCTCCAAACCCCCTCCATTTTCTATTATACCAAGCTGTGTGGAACTGAGTACTCCCTGTTCATGTCTGCCATTAGCTATTGAGCATTATAGTAGGCAAAATAATAAACCCCCCTGCCCAAAGATGTCCATGTCCTAATTTCTGGAGCCTGTAATAATGAAGTGATGGACCTTGAGGTGGCAATACTATCCTGGATTATATAGCTGGACCCAATGTAATCACAAAGTCCTAAAGATGGAAGAGAGAGTCAGCAGAGTCAGAGTCAGAGGAGTCAGGACAGAAGCAGAGATTGGAATGATGTGATTGCTGGCTTTGAAAGAGAAGACCATGAAACATGTGACTTCTGTAAGCTGGAAAAGACAAAGAAGCAAGTTCTTCCTAAAGCCTCCAGAAGGAATGCAGCCCTGCTGACACCTTGATTTTAGCCCAGTGAGACCCGTTTTGGACTTTCGACTTCCAGAACTATGAAGTAGATTTGTGTTGTTTTAAACCACGAAGTTTGTGGTACTATCACAGTAGCAAGGAAACTAATACAGGCATCTTAGCATTTGCTAGCTGCGGTGAATTTTTCCTTGATAATTTTTGTGAATTTTCAGATGTGACTTTGCTTACTATCATTTCTGTAATCCTGGCCTCATAGGTGCCACCTGAAAGTGTTGAGAATTGTAATTTAGTCATAGGTTTCAGATTTGAAGAGCAATTAAACTATATATAGGGGTTCTCATATAAGAAGTAATTGGGTTCCTTTATTTCAAAGCAGAATATCAGAAGAGAGTCAAAAGGATTTGACATGTTTGATGTAGAAAACTTTATTATTATTGTTATTGTTATGGTTGTGGTTATTTTTCACTGTGCCTTCCTCAGCACTGTAAGTCCGAAAGAGCCCTTTTGCAAAATTTCATCTTTTTCTTGTTACTAATAGAGATCACTGTGCCTCTAAATGGTGTTTGGTCAGTGAGTTTTGTAATCTTAAGTGGCAGAAATGTCATGACATGTAATTTTGTGAGAAAAGGATACTTACCCTCTTAGCCTTTACATAAGTGAAATATAGTAAATGCTTTTAAAATAACTGCGCATTTTCTCATGAGAAATAACATTCCTTGTACTTTATGAGAAAAATATGTGTAAAGTTACACATCGTGGAAGATGCAGATTTTAATATCCAGTGTATTTCAGCAGTTTGGTATCAGAAAAGTGCACTGAGCTAGTGTTAAATCACTTTTTATTAGAATGTCCTCTCTATTTTTAAGTTGCCACATTATATGAGGAAACTCACTTTAGTTTTTGTGCCTTGGTTTCATTGTTGTAAAATGGAGAGAATAGTACCTGTTTTGTTATTCCATTTTTAAAATCACCTGATAAAATATAAGTGGCAGTGCTTAGAAAGGAATAAAAATAGTTACAACAATTCTAGGTGGTGTTTTTGTTATTACTAAGAAAGTCCCTGAAGTTACCCTCCTCTCTTCACCACATACGTACACAAACACACCCATACACACATGTATACATGTCAGGTCTAACAATGAAATACCCAGTTTAAGGCATTTTGATTCCATGAAAGGATAAAATAACATTTAGTAAACAGCCTAAGTATTAATTAAAAAGTTATTCAATCTTTTGATATAAGTTCCACAAATATCTTCAGTCAGAATTTATATTAATTTTTCAGTGTTCCCAGAGCTGAAATGATTATCACCTACTGAGGCAAAGGAAGAAGACAGCGTATTACGGGAGTCAAGCCAACTTTGCAACTTGCTGTGACTTATTATATTGGGTTATTTCCCCTGTTGCCACAAACAATATTTGTCAAAAGGGATAAATGCTCATTTTATAAATTTGTTGTCATAAAGTTTAAACTGAAAAATTAACATAAGTGCAGTGGTCTCTGAAGTAGGGGTTTGGGTACCCCTGACGGTGCAGGGGGAGGAAATTTTCTCTCTGTAAATGTTTCTTTTTCACTATCTGTAAATTATTATACCAACTTTATATCTGCTTTGGGTTTGTTTTATAGTATATATAACAAATTGGTATATGTTATGTCTATATAATTTATAATTTATAAATATATAAATATTAGGGCTACTAATCAACAGTATAATAATGGTGTTTGCACAGTGAAAAAATGTTTCAAGAATACTACAATAGTGAAACAGTACACAGAATTTTAATATGACTTCATAGGCACTACTACTAAAGTTTAGAGAAAAAGAATTCATTGACCCATTTGACAAATTCTGATTGTCTACTATAAGTCAGATAATCTGCATTTTGTCATTGACCATGCAACAGTTCTCTGAGGCAGGTATCTTAATTTTGTGTTCATGAAAACTGAGGCTTAGGGAAGTAAAGTAACCCAGCTAAGGTCACGTAACTCATAAAGGATGCAGCCAAGGCTCAAATCCTTGTCTGTTGGTCTCCAAAGGTCAAATCCCAATCCCATTTTCATCTGCCTCCTATTCCGCTGAATAGCTTAGTATTAGAGCAAAGGTTGTGATATGGATAGGCTCTGTGTCCCAACCCAAATCTCATCTCAAATTTTAATCCCCATAATCCCCATTTGTCAGGGGAGGGACCTGGGGGGAGGTGATTGCATCATGGCAGTGGTTTCCCCCATGGTGTTCTCATCATAGTAACTGAGTTCTCAGGAGATCTGATGGTTTTATAAGGGGCTCTTCTCCCTTCACTCCCTTTTTCTCTCCCCTACTGCCTTTTGAAGAAGGTCCTTGCTTGCCACTTGCTGTCTGCCATGATTATAAGTTTCCTGAGGCCTCCCTAGCCGTGTGCAACGTGAGTCAATTAAATCTCTTTTCTTTATAAGTCACCCATTCTTGGTTATTTCTTTACTGCAGTGTGAGAATGGACCAATACAGGAAATTGGTACTGCAGAGAGTGGGGTACTGCTATAAAGATACTTGAAAATATGGAAGCAACTTTGGATAGCAGGCAGAGCTTGGAACAGTTTGGAGGGATCAGAAGACAGGAAGATGTGGGAAAGTTTGGAGCTTCCTAGAGACTTGTTGAATGGAGTTTACCAAAATGCTGATAGTGATTTAGACAGTGAAGTCCAGGCTGAGGTGGTCTCAGATGGAAATGAGGAACTTCTTGGGAACTGGAACAAAGGTCACTATTGCTATGCTTTGGCAAAGAGACTGTTGGCATTTTGCCCCTGCCCTAGAGACCTGTGGAACTCTGAACATGAGAGAGATGATGTGAAATTGGATCCTATGTTTAAAAGGGAAGGAGAGCATAAAAGTTTGGAAAATTTGAAGCCTGATGATGCAATAGAAAAGAAAAACCCATTTTCTGGGGAGACATTCAAGCTGGCTGCAGAAATTTACGTAAGTAACAAGGAGCAGAATGTTAATTGCCAAGACCATGGGGAAAATATCCCCAGGGCATGTCAGTGATCTTGGTGGCAGCCCCTCCCATCAGAGGCCTGGAGGCCTAGGAGGAAAATATGGTTTTGTGGGTTGGCCCGCTGCTATGTGCAGCCTTGGGACTTGGTCCCCTGCATCTCAGTCATGGTTAAAAGGGACCGATGTACAGCTCAGACCATTGCTTCAGAGGGCACAGGCTCCAAGCCTTGGAGGCTTCCATGTGATGTTGGGGCTGCGGGTGCACAGAAATCAAGAATTGAGGCTTGGGAACCTCCCCCTAGATTTAGAGGATGTATGGAAACACCTGCATGTCCAGTCAGAAATTTGCTGCAGGGTTGGAACCCTCATGGAGAACCTCTGCTAGGGCAATGCAGAAGGGAAATGTGGGGTCGGAGCCCCCACACAGAGTCCCCACTGGGGCACTGCCTAGTGGAGCTGTGAGAAGAGGGCCACCATTCTCCAGACCCCAGAATGGCAGCTCCACTGACAGCTTGCACTGTGTGCCTTGGAAAACTGCAGACATTCAATGCAAGTCCATGAAAGCAGCAAGGGGGACCGTACCCTGCAAAGCCATAGGGGTGGCTGCCCAAGACTGTGGGAGCCCACCTCTTGTATCAGTGTGCCCTGAATGTGAGACATGGAGTCAAAGGAGATCATTTTGGAACTTTAAGATTTAATGTGTGCCCCATTTGATTTCAGACTTGCATGGAACTGTAGCCCCTTTGTTTTGGCCAATTTCTCCCATTTGGAATGAGTGTATTTACCATTTTATCCAGGAAGTAACTAACTTGCTTTTGATTTTACAGGCCTATAGGCGGAAGGGACTTTCCTTGTCTTAGATGAGACTTTGGACTTGAACATTTGAGTCAATGTTGGATTGAGTTAAGACTTTGGGGGATTGTTGGAAGGGAATGATTGTGTTTTGAAGTGTGAGGATGAGATTTGGGAGGGGCCAGGGGCAGAATTATATGGTTTGGGCTGTGTCCCCTGCCAAATCTCATCTCAAATTGCAATCCCCATAATCCTGGGAGGGACCTGGTGTGAGATGATTGGATCCTGGGGTTGGTTTACCCCATGATGTTCTCATGATAATAAGTGAGCTTTCACAAGAACTGATGGTTTTATAAGAGGCTCTTCCCCCTTCACTGTCTTCTATCTCCTGCTGCCATGTGAAGAAAGTGCTTACTTCCCCTTTGCCTTTCACCATTATTGTAACTTTCCTGAGGCCTCCCCAGCCGTGTGGAACTGTGAGTCAATCAAACCTCTTTCCTTTATAAATTACCCAGTCTCAGGTATTTATAGCAGTGTGAAAATGGACTAAATACAGATTGGAAATGTTAAATGGTTTTTAAAGTCAGTATGACTGGAATTTGGTGAGCAAATTAGCATGACATTTTATAGATGTTAATTTTGAAAAGAAAACTCCTGGACACATCTGGATGGGTTATCCCATGCCATGTCCTTGAGATTTAGGAGATTAATAAGCAGAGCCAAGCTGGTGCATCTAAAAGATTTGACTTGAACTCAGAGACAGATAGCATAGCTAATTTCAGCTGGAAGCTTCCTGATCTCCAGGGTTCTTATCCAATGTTTTGGGCACCATAGGGAATGCCCTCATCATTGGGAGAGTTGCTGCCTTTCTCTACCTAGTTTAAGGTTTGCTGGTAGCAGTCCATTCTGGAGAGGGTCTGATGGAACAGATAATGCCAAATACAGAACAAAGGCCAGGAATCAGGCAAGGGTTAGGTGAACAAAAGGATGGAAGACAGAGAAAAAGGGTGCCATGCAAAGGGGCTAGGGTCTTCTAATCTTGAAGTTGTGATAGACAAGCCAGACTATTCTGGAAATTATAGAAACAAGAAGGTGGCAGAGATGGCCAGCCAATTTAGGTTTCTCTTTTGGGGCTGGGGCTTGGAAATTCTTCTCAGCCAGTAACTTCACTTTCCAGTCCCATTTGTATCTAGGTGGGGCCATATGACTAGCCCTTGCCAGGAGGGTATGACTAGAAGGACACAATGGTTATGAAACAGGTACGACAGGCTCTCTTTCCCATCTACAAGACGGAATGGCAGCAGAGGACCTAGAGGAGAGCAGAGCCCCATGATGAAGGGAATCTGGGCCCCAAGTGATCATGTGGATGATGGCTTAACTAGGAATACACACACTGGGCTGTGTCATGAGTGAGTGAAGCCACTGGGAATTTGGGTTTTATCTATTATAAAACTACCTAAGATTTTAATGCCACATTACCTTAGTTAATACAAAATCATTAAGAGACTCAACAAGTGGTTGAAACTATGACAGTGTGGAAACTAGTTATTGATGCAATCAAAAAGGGTACAGTAAGTATAATTAATATTGAATCAAGAAAACTTTTTTTCAATGCTACATACTTCTGAGGAGAAAAAAAAGGAACAGAGAAAGCATGGAATGTAAAAACACAACGTAAGATTACAGATATTAGACCAAATATTTTAGTAATCACAAAATATGTGAACTGATCAAAGGCATCTATTGAAAGATACAAATTCAGATTTATTAAAAATATCAATTTGGCCAGGCATGGTGGCTCATGCTATACCAGCACCTGAAGGCCAAGGCAGGTGGATCACCTGAAGTCAGGAGTTTGAGACCAGCCTGACCAACATGGTGAAACGCTGTCTCTACTAAAAAAAAAAAAAAAAAAAAAAAAGTTAGCTGGGCATGTTGGTGCACTCCTGTGATCCCAGCTGCTCAGGAGGCTGAGGCAGGAGAATAGGTGAATCGCCTGAACCAGGGAGGCAGAGGTTGCAGTGAGCCAAGATCGCACCACTGTGCTCCAGCCTGGATGACAGAGCAAGACTCAGTCTCAAAAAAAAAAAAAAAATCAATTTATTTATTAATAAAGAAATGAACCTCAGAAAAATATATTAGTCAGATGCTAACAAAAACATATGTGTAACAATATTAATATGCTATAAAGTAGAATTCAAGATGAACAGAATTAGAAGGGATAAAAAGTAGAAATTCTATGCTGACCAAAGTAACAATCTATCAAGAAGATTACAGTTATGAAGCTATAGTCACTTAACAAACCTTCAAAATACATTAGGAAAATGATAGAATCATAAGGAGAAATTAACAAATTCTCAATCAGAGTTGGAGATTTTTAACACTCTTCTCTCTGAAACTGACAGATCCTGTAGATTTTTTTTTAAACGTAGACGGAGGATATGGTTAGTACACATGCTCAGCACACATGAAACAATTATAAAACTGGTAGTTAAGTAGGTTGTTCTGATCAAGTATGTAATTAGGACATAAAGGACACATTAAAATCAGAAATCTGTAACAAAATTGATAATCTAGCCGCCTATCATATGCTTGCAATTGTAAAAAAAGACTCTTAAAAGTCTATGAGATAAATGGAAAATGAATATAGAAATTACAAAACATTTAAAACTGAATACCAAAAGAAAGCAGCGTTCTTAATATGGACTTGAAGAAGCATAGTTACAGTCTTTTTGCAGTTTGAGTTCGTTGGGAAGTAGACTCTGAGACAGAGATGAGTGTGAAGAGCCCTTGGACCCAATACCTGCAGAAGGGAGGTAAAGAAGACAAGAAGGTTAAGTTGGTCTTCAGTGCAAGCCCAGTGACAGCCTCAGTGGACTCCACAGGGAACACAGGAACTAAAATGTTTTTCAGAGTTGGCCAGTGTGATTAGTCCTTTATATTCTTGCAAGGATTAGTCACTGGATGTGGGCCACCCCGGGGAAGGTGTGGGACTTTGGGTGAAGCACTCACAGTAGCTGAGTCAATCCCTGAAAAGGCTGGCAGGTGAAGTCAGTCTGCCCACAGTTCTCTCAGCAGCTCGGAATGAAGAATTCTTCATTAAAGAGGGATCTGAGTGGCACATTAGCGTCCTCTCCAAGCCTTGGTGCATTTATTTAAAAATAGGAAACATCCAAAATAAGAGCTGTGCTTTCAACCCTAATAAAATAATTGGAAGTAAATAAGCATAAAAGCAGACATTCATGAAACAGCAAAAATTTTTTTTTTACTTTTTTTTTTTTTGAGACGGAGTCTCTCTCTGTTGCCAGGCTGGAGTGCAGTGGTGCGATCTTGGCTCACTGCAATCTCTGTCTCCCAGGTTCAAGCCATTCTCCTACCTCAGCCTCCCAAGTAGCTGGGACTACAGGCACCCACCACCACACCCGGCTAATTTTTTTTTTTTTTTTTTTTTTGAGACAGAGTCTTACTCTGTCCCCCAGGCTAGAGTGCAGCAGTCTTGGCTTACTGCAACCTCTGCCTCCCGGGTTCAAGCAATTCTCCTGCCTCAGCCTCCCGAGTAACTGGGATTATAGGTGCCAGCCCCCGCGCCTGGCTCATTTTTATATTTTTAGTAGAAATGGGGTTTCACCATGTTGGCCAGGCTGGTTTCAAACTCCTGACCTCATGATGCACCCACCTCGGCCTCTCAAAGTGCTGGAATTACAGGCAGGAGCCACTGTGCCCAGCCTATACTATTTTTAAAAAAATATAAATTATTTAGATAAACTTTGACCAAATTATTCAATAATTTCAAAAAAAGAAATACAATATAAAAATGATAAAGGGTGTTATCTAGAGATGAAAAAAAATGATTACCAGAAATACTATAGAAACTCTATGCCAATAAACTTCAAAACCTTGGTAACAAGTTTATAGAAAAACATAATTATCAAAAGTGGGCCAAAGAAAAGAGAAGATATAAGAAATATGGTTTGTTGACAAAATAGCCACACATTTTGTCAGAAAGGCAATGGGCCCAGATTTTTTTCTTGCTAGTACTATCAACTCTTTACTTAATAGCTGATTCCTATATTACATAAAGTCCAGAAGAAGATGGAAAGCCACACACCTCATTTTATAAGACTAGCATAATGAGAACCATATCTCAATATAGATACAAAAATTATAAATAAAATACAGCCAAATTCAATAATCAGTTTCCAGTCCTCATTTTCCTCAATGCATCGGCATCTCAGTCACTTCCTATTTCTTCCTTGAAACACTTTCTTCACTTGGCTTTGTTCCGCATTCTCTAGGTTTTCCTCCCACTTGCTGGCTGCTCCTTCTGAACCTTCTTTGCTAGTTTTTTCCAATCTCCCCAACTTCTTAAAATTGCAGTGACCCAGGCTCAGTCCTTCCATCTTGCTGTCTGTATTAGCTTCCATGGTGATCTCATCTCACACATACATGTATTCCTGTATGATGATGTATTATATAGGGTAATATATATGTATTCCTCCTATATGATAATGTATTAGAGTCCTCCAGAGAAGCAGAACCAATAGGATGTATATATAGAGAAAAAAAGATTTATTATGAGGATTTGGTTCATACGATTATGGAGGCTGACAAGTCCCTAGATCTGCATTTGGCAGGCTGGACACCCAGGGGAGCCAATAGTGTTGGGTTTTTTTATTTTTACTTTTACTTTAGGTTTAGGGGCACATGTGCAGGTTTATTACAAGGGTAAATTGTGTGCCACTGAGGTTTGCTGTACGAATGAGCACATCACCAGGTAGTGAGGATAATACTCAACAGGTAGTTTTTCAACAATGGTGTAGTTTTACTGTCAGCCTGAAGGCCTGAGACTCAGGAGAGCAGATGATGTAGTTTCTGTTGGAAAGGTGGCAGGCGTGAGACTCAGGAAGGGCTGATGTTTCCGTTCAAGCCTGAAGATGGCATGTCCTAGCATGAAGACAGTCAGTAGAAGGAATCCCCTCTTTTTCAGTCTTTTGATTCTATTCAGGCTTTCAGTTGACTAGATGAGTCCTATCTACATTAAGGAGGACAACCTGCTTTATTCAGTCTACTGATTAACATGTTAATTTCATCCAGGAACACCTTCACAGACATACTAGAATAATGTTTTACCAAATATCTAAACACCTGTGGCCCAGTCAAATTGGCACATGAAATTAACCACCAGAGATGATGACTGACAAATTTATATTTCCAAATTGGACCTCCCCTAAAATTGTGAAATCATATATCCAACAGCCTGCTTATCATCTCTAGTTGGATGTTTAAGAGGCATCACAAATCTAATGTGTCCAAAATCAAACTTCCAGTTTTCTCCCACAAAACTGCTTATTGCGCGTTTTTTTCCATTTCAGTTAATGGCAACTGTACAGTTAATGCAGGCCTCAATTATCTGTGTCATCCTTGACTCTATTTTCTTGCATCCAGACTGCTAGCAGGTCCCCATAGCTGTACCTTCAAAATATATCCAGACTCCAGCCACTTCTAGTACTACCACCCTGGTCTAAGCTACCATTATGTGTTGCTAGAGTTTTACAGTATCTTCCTACTCTGTTTTCCTTCTTCAATTCTTGATCCTTTAGAGTCTGTTTCATACTGCAGCCCCAGTGAACCCATTGAAAACACAAATTGAATTGTCACTTCTGCTCAAACCCTATGACGGTTTCTACTCTCATGCAGAGTAACGGCCAGCGTCTTTTAGGGTACTTGATTCTACATCATCTGTCATCCCTCCTACAACTCTCAACCTCCCTCCATTCTGGTCACACTGCCCTTCTTGCTGTTCCTCAGATGGGCCTCTCACCTGAGAATCTTTGCACAGCTGTTTCCTCTGCCTGGATTATTCCTCTAGATAGCTACATGACTTCCTCCCTTGCCCTCTTCAGGTCTTTGCTCAAATACTGTAATACCTTCTCAGAAAGGAGGACTTTAATTTTACCTGTGATAACACTTAATTTTTTTTTTTTTTTTTGAGATGGAGTTTCACTCTTGTTGCCCAGGCAACAAGGAGTGCAATGGTGCGATCTCAGCTCACTGCAATCTCTGCCTCCCAGGTTCAAGCGATTCTCCTGCCTTAGCCTTCCAAGTAGCTGGGATTACAGGTGCCTGCCACCATACCCGGCTAATTTTTGTATTTTTAGTAGACATGGGGTTTTGTCTTGTTGGCCAGACTGGTGTCGAATCCCTGACCTCAGGTGATCCACCCACCTCAGCCTCCCAAAGTGCTGGGATTACAGGCGTGAGCCACCACGCCTGGCTGATAACCACTTTTTTTTTTTCTTTCTTGAGACAGTCTTGCTCTGTCACCCAAGCTGGAGTACAGTGGCGCGATCTTAGCTCACTGCAACCTCTGCCTCCCGGGTTCAAGCGATTCTCCTGCTTCAGCCTCCTGAGTAACTGGGACTACAGGCACGTGCCACCACGCCTGGCTAATTTTTTGTATTTTTTAGTAGAGATGGGGTTTCACTGTGTTAGCCAGGATGGTCTCAATCTCCTGACCTTGTGATCCGCCCACCTCAGCCTCCCAAAGTGCTGGGATTACAGGCATGAGCCACGGTGCCCAACCCTGATAACCTAATTTTTAAAGAAGACTTGTATTAGTTCATTGTCATACTGCTATAAAGAAATACCTGAGACTGGGTAATTTGTAAAGGAAAGAATTTTAATTGACTCACAGTTCCACATGTCTGGGGAGGCCTCAGGAAACTTACAATCATGGCATAAGGCAAAGAGGAGGCAAGCACCTTCTTCACAAGGTGGTAGGAGGGAGAAGAGAGCAGAGGAAACTGCCACTTACAAAACCATCAGATGTTGTGAGAACTCACTCACTATCATGAGAACCTCATGGGGGTAACCACCTCCACAATCCAATCACCTCCCACCAGGTCTCTCCCTTGACAAGTGGGGATTCTGGGGATTACAATTTGAGATGAGATTTGAGTGGGGACACAGATCCAAACCATATCAACCGTATTCACATATTACTAAATACATATAATTTAGAAATTGTAAAGACCAAAAAGCTACCATTTAGGTTTTTTGAAACATTTGAAGGCATAGGACTAATTAGCAAAGATCTCCTCTGGGGTTTTGGATCATATTTTTTTAGCATTGACAATCTATAAACTATAGGCTGACAATCTATAAACTGAATTTATAGATACACTTGTAAATATAAAACTGATCAGTGTAACTTCTTTTACTTTCACAAGTAGAAGTGATTTTCTTTAAAACTAAATGTATATTTTTTGTTTTTATACTTACAGAAGCTTCTGTGGGGGTGGGCAACACAAGGATGGCTCAGAAAATTTGGGTCACTGTCTCTGTTTTCTTTCTACACATGACAGTATGGCATTACTGATGCTGAGATTCACTTAAAATCTAGGACAATAAGGATTGCACCCGTTCCTTAACATAGAATTTATTGGATTCTTAGTGGATGCATACTGCCAAAATGGAGATTTAAGTGTAAGTCCCAAAGACTTGTCACCCAGCAGACTTTTCACTGTTTTCTCAGATCCAGCTGGCCTAGTTCTACGTGGATAGTATTACCTGAAGTCACTAGGGAACTAGGGGCCAGAAAAATCCTTGGCTGACTAATTGCGAACCTAATGGGGTAACTGTGGTCTCTCTTCCCTTCAACTTGTAACACTCTGGAGATACTAGAATCTCGTTCAGAAGAGAGTCCTGAAAAGCTGCAATAGGCTCTTCTTGTCTTGTCTTAAAGCAATTGCAACTTTGGAAAATATATGAAAAAAATATAGTCCAAGGAGCTGTAGAAATTGACCAAAAAATCATGCAGAGATGAAAATGTGCTCAATTTCTCACCTAAGTCATATTATACTGTTGTCTGTGAGTGGAAGTTGGCATTGTTCACTTTGTATCTGATGATTAATCATTTAGTTAGTATCTGTTAAGAAGAGGACTCAAGAAATAGCTTTTAATTTTAGTTAGAAAAAGTAGCACCATTAATAGCGGCCTTGACATTCTGCAAAGCCAAATTAAGCAGTCAACCTGGCATTTTATAGACAGCCTGTTACAGAGCCTCACATCTGATAGACATTCAATAAGTATTAATCACCTGGCTTAGGACTAGGAGCAGCCACATAGCTGCTGTAATAGAGGTTGCACATTTTGGTGGGACAAGGCTGATTTTGTTGTACTGTAAGACAGGACTTGTGAACATGAAGAAGTGTGTGGGTTTTTTATTTTTATTTTTTTCAAATTAAATGACTTCATAATTTTCTTTCGAAACTAAGCACATTTTATTACAAATGGATTTCCTTTTGTCAATTCAAGGTAAGGTACCAGGTAGCAGTGATATTGGTCAAATGTTACTTCTTTTGTAAATAGAAAGCAGAGTGCCATCTAAAGAGCCATCATCACATTCCTTTGTAAAATTATTTGAATCAATGCCAGAGAAATCGTTAACATTTCAGAGTCATTCATTTAATGTTAATTATCGTGTTTATAGTTAGTTTATTGTGTTTATTATAGTGAATGGATGGATAATGGTGAACTCTGGTCTGCATTTTATTCTTTTATTTAAAATTGTTCACATCTACTAAATATAAGTATTATGAATCTAGAAAAATAGGTTTAAAGTAATAATAATAGCTAACATTTTTATCATTTACACTGTGACAGTCATTGTGCTAAGCCCCTTTATATGTTTTCATTTCAAATATATATTGAAAGGTCACTTTATGTTTCTGCCGTATCTTTTCTATGCTTTTAAGATTATAACTTTTATGCTGTTTTATTTAAAATAAAATTTGCATTCATGCTTATTTGTTCTCAGGTATACAGTCAACCTCAGCTTCATCCAAAAGAAGAACACATGTTTAAAGGATAATAAAGCTGATGAAATTTTTAAACTCTTAAAAATTAGTATTGAGTGAAGGCAGATGTTTGTAAAAGAGGTGAAGACATCTGATCATGTGAACCTGATGAATTGGTATAAAGAATTATTGGAATCTGTAGAAATGCCATGATTCTGCTTATTGTCTTTGTAAAAAACTGCTTTGGAATGAATTGTCCATAGTGTGGGATGATCCAGCTGCTTGTTGAATCAGTTGCTTTTCATTAGCCCATCTGATGTTGATTGGAGTGTGGGCTTGCATGCCTGAACTCCTGAAAGAGTGAATTATCAGTATGCTTCTCACACAGAGAGCTGTGACTCTAATGAGGGATTTTCATATCAAATCATTCATATCACTTTATAATCACAATACATGTATTAGATGCTTTCTGATCCTGCTGCAATCATGAGAATTAGCTAACTTCGTGTGAGATTCCAGTAATAGATAGTAATGCATTTCTCAGGTAGGCAGTGAATATTCATCCTTCTAAGGTCAACAGTGGTTGGAAGAAGTGGAGGAGAGGAAGTCTGTAAGTCTAAACACAGTCTGATATCTGTTTGTCTTTCTTTGAATTGAAGGGCCTACTAGTTTCCCAGTTTATCTGGCAGTCTCTCCAACTTGAGAGGGAGGCACATGAGTAGGCGCAGAAGAATGGTGGTGAAGGGCATGGGTTCAAGTCCCGACTCTCCCTCTTACCAGCTTTATCACCTTGAACTATTTGCTTAATTTCACTGGGTCTCATTTCTCATGTTTAAAATGAGGTAATAGTAGTACCTGACTTCACAGAGTTGTGAAAATAAAACTTTAATTCAAGTAGGACTCTGACACGGGGCCTGCCACATGGTAAAGGCTGGGTAAACATGAGTTGCTATTGTCATTGTTCTCATTATTACACCGGCGCTATAGGGAGGCCCTAGAAGAAAAAGCTATTATCTTTCTTTTAATGATTGAGCAGAGCTCATTTCACCCAAAAGAAGATGCAGATCAAAATGGGTAATATGTAAAATATAATTATATAAATTTTGAGAAATAAATACATTTTATATATATATAAATTTCATAGGATTAAAAGAAGTCCATCTAATTATTTTTTAAAAGGTGTTTGAAGGCTCATGGATGATTCCTAAACCCTCTTGTTTCCCCATTTTATAAGATGTAGAGACTTTGTATTAGCCTGCATGGACAAAGCATCAAATGTGTTTGCAGAAAAAGTGTGCTTAATGGGAGGATTCCTTGAGCCCAGGAGTTTGAGGTTGCAGTGAGCTATGATCATGCCACTGTACTCTAGCCTGGGTGACAGAGCAAGACCCTGTCTCAAAAAAAAAAATGAACTTGAACATTTGGGAAGACCGAACACTTCATATTCGTTGAGCTGACCTGTTCTTAGATTAGGAAGGTAACAGGGAAATTGTTGCTTAGCAACTAATGGAGTTAAATGAAACAGTCTGTTAGCTGGGCTCTTGCCCTCATCTGTGTGCATGCCTAATAAAGGAGATGGGCTCCAGTGTGTATTGCTTGACTCACAGCTGTCAAACAAAAGTGATGAATAAAATGCAAGATGGAAGGGAGGGTCCACACCTGGACTGGGCATCTATATTTATGGTCATATACACCTTCCTTTATGTTAGATGTTGAAGAAAAAGTTATTAAGAGAGGACATTAAAAACAAGAGAGGGACTGTTGAAATTGAGGGTTAAATTTTTAAGAGTGATCATTAGTTTACATTGAGTTTTAAGAGACTAAGATAATAAGTGATAATTGAAGAAATTCCACACTATTATCTTCAACATTCTTCTAAAAAGTTCTCTATAGAAAAGGGATAACAGGGTTGGGCACAGTGGCTCACACCTGTATTCCCAGCACTTTGGGAGGCCGAGGCAGGCAGATCATGAAGTCAGGGATTCGAGACCAGCCTGACCAATATGGTGAAACCCCGTCTCTACTAAAAATACAAAAACCAGCTGGGCGTGGTGGCATGCGCCTGTAGTCCCAGCTACTCGGGGGCCTGAGGCAGGAGAATCACTTGAACCCAGGAGGCAGAGGCTGCAGTGAGCCGAGATTGCACCACTGCACTCCAGCCTGGGCAAAAGAGGGAGACTCCCTCTCAAAAAAAAAAAGAAAAAGAAAAAAAAAATACAAGGAAAGGGATAACAGATCTTATGGATGACATGGTGAATTCTAGGGCAGAAATTGTGTGTTTTAGTACTTGTCTGCTCCTGGTCCCTATTTATACCCACGACAGACGTTATGACTAGATCCTGACCACTCTCACTTGAGCTGGATGTGGCCTTACAGCCCTCAACAGGGCTCCAGGAAGCCATTACCAATATCATACTGGGCAGGTAAGAAACTTCCTTGTCATTCTTTATGACAAATTGAAACTTGTTAAAAACTTCTACTTTTTGAATTCCATAGGAATATTCTGAGTGATTTGTGTCAAAAGCAGCTTTGAGGTAACCACATGAAATTCCTCTTAAGGAAAATTGTTAAGAAGGAAATAGACCAGAGAAAATCAACCAAAGTAATTGGGGGGAAAGGGAGACAGTGTGAAAGATTTGCCTGAAAGTTCTTACCACTGCCACCATTCAGGAGCTTAGGATGATTTACTCTTTCAAAGACTATGTCCTTGAATCCACTTTCTTTTGAAATACCTTTCATTTTCTGTATAGTAATCACTCCCACCCCTCCATATCTAGGGATCAGTCCTCTCATGCTGGGATTTGGACTCAGACCTTCTGTTCAGCCTACAAAACTTCGAGCATTGGCTTCAAGCACTAACATTTTTATGACTCAGAGAATTCGAATTAGATACTATTTCCAGTAGGAGACTCTAGAGCTGTTACTATATATATTTGAAAGGCGGTTAAGCACAAAAGAGAGTGAACGCATTGACCTTCTCCTATGGCCAAGGGGAGAAAGTTATCAGGAGTGTGATTAGAAGTCAATATTTTGAAGGTTTTACTAATATTTCTCCAGCAAGGGACAGCCTGTCATGAAAAATATTAGGTTTCTCATCACCTCAAGTATTCAAGTATGCAAGGAGTGCTGCAAGGGGGAGAACTGACTACCCCAGCTCTGCTTCTCAAACGTTTATGTGCATGTGGTTCACCTGGGGCTCTCGTTAAAACTCAGCTTTCCCATCTAGTAAGTGTGGGGTAGAAGCCGAGATTCTACATTTCTTACAAGTTCCTTGGCAATACCAATGCTGGATTCCAGGGACCACACCTTAGGTAGGGAGGGGCCAGTGATCTCTAAAGTATTAAAATTCCAAAATTCCATTTGCAGAAGAGAGACTAGAGTTTAGTCTTGCTTCTTACACACACCCAGCACAGCTTTGAAAACCACATAGGAATCTCTTGTGGTCTTAGAGAATTCCCCCTGAATTCCTATCATATTTTCCTTAGTAAAGAATACCCCGCTCTGCCTCCTCAGTTGCTTCACTTCTTTTTTTCTCCAGGCTTTCAACCTTTTCTAATGTCACTGTTCTCTAAAAAAAATTTCCTTTTTTCATGCTTTCTCTGATCCATGCAGACTCTAATCACAACTGCTCAGTCATTCCTTCGTGCAAGTCCCAAATTCTGTCTTAGGACAGCTGTCAAAATGCAGGAAATCTAGGTTATGTCTCAGTCGGGGTGTCCTTAGAAGTTTGTGAAAAGCAGGATTGTGCCATTGGCTGCCATATGAGGGAGATCAAACAGCCTCTTTGATTAATTTGATTCATTCAATAATGGTTTAGCAAATGTATTCATTAAGAAAGAGTAAAAGTGCCATCCCTAAACATCTGAAAGAGGCAAATTTGTGACAGATTAAACAATGGACTTCTTTGTATGGTGGGTAGGACTGTATTGTGATCCCATGTTCAGGGAATACAACTGGAAAGTAACAGTATCACCAGAGGAATAAGGAGAACCATAGGGATCTGAGAGGGCAACCCAAGGCTGAAGTCAAATGTGTGGATGCCACTTTCCAGAAGATGGAAAGACTGGCAAGGACAAATTTTGTGAGTTACCCAACGGCATGGTGAGCAGCAGTTTCTGGCCTTCACAATTACCATAACTTTGGCTAAGAAACAACTTGATTTGTGTCCTTTTTTTATTCCACCCTTTTCTCTCCCAGAAGACCCAGGTCGTTGAAACATGGCCACATTCAGGAGGAGAATTCTAAACAGACAGGATAAACCATAATGATGCTTGTTTTGAAGGGCTCATTATCACTGTATAGTTAATTTAGGAAGCAACTGTGCCAAGAGCAAAGCTGTGAAACGCAGCTAGATCCTTTAAATAAACAAGCTACATATTTGAAGATTTTAGAAAAAAACAATATGTAACATAATTTTTAGCATATAAGATGGATCTTTATTTTATGTGGTTAAGGTGAGGGAAAACTATTTTAGAGATATTAATTTTTGTTGCCTAATTATATTTATAGTAATATAATTTTACTGTTTTAGTTTGTCTTGTGTTATTTTATTCTCTGAGAGTATTATTATACTATGGGAGGAAAAATTAAAACAATTATAAAGAGGAAGAAAATCACCAACCAAACATCCTCACTCAGACCGTTTAGCTCCCCAGATGGATTGAGTTATTTTATTCATTTGCAAGATAAAGGAGGTAAATAGTCCAATTTGACTGTGAGTGGGACCCTCTTCTCCCTAATGGAAGGGAATGGGCTATTGCAGTTAATTGAATGGTCTCATTAACTGAGATTTACTACCCATTCTGTATGTGAGGTGTAACCAAAATGTAATAAAGGCTAATAACCATTAACACTAAATTGATCAAAATGTAATCTTTGTTGATTCAGAAGTTAGTTCAAATCTCTGTAATGCCTCATGACCATTGTAAACATCACTAATTATGTAACAGTGGGCATATAGAAGATGTAAGATGTAATGGATATACTGTCATCATTGCAAGTTGCTCTTTTCAATGACTTCCTTAGACATATCTGTTTACTTTCATTTAACTCTGTTTAATGTTCATAAAATGTAAGGGTTGAATGTGCCTCCAAACAATTCAGTTATTTCACCTGTAAGATTATATGTATTCTTGATAAAATGGGAGTCTCAGTGGTTTTGCCTGTGTTCAGTGTAACTCCAAAGCTGGACATAGTTTGCCAGGTAAACAGATCATATTTTACCAGATGCTTTAAAAAGTCTATCATCTGTCATTTTACTTATCTATGAAGATATAGTAGAATTTTTGTCAGTTTTGTGTCATAAGGTACCACCCTAAAATGTAGCTGTAACTAATCTTGTGTCTGCATGACAACTAACATGACTCAAGAAAACTTCACGGCCGGGCGCGGTGGCTCAAGCCTGTAATCCCAGCACTTTGGGAGGCCGAGACGGGCAGATCACGAAGTCAGGAGGTCGAGACCATCCTGGTTAACACGGTGAAACCCTGTCTCTACTAAAAATACAAAAAATTAGCTGGGCGTGGTGGCGGGCGCCTGTTGTCCCAGATAGGAGAGTGGCGTGAACCTGGGAGGTGGAGCTTCCCATACCTCCCTCTGTGGTAGGCACTTAAAGTGGATTATATACTCACAAACTAGAAAGGTTTGTGTTGGTGGCAGCACATTATCAGCCACAAATGAGCTGTGATGACTGTAAATCTCAGCCTGGCTGAGGCTCTCCCAAAGACAAAATCTTGTGAACCAAGCATGAGTCTGTGCAATGCTTTCATATTTCTAAGCAGAACTTTATCCCATGCTTTGGCAGAATGTTGTGACTTGATAGAGAACATTGACATATGTTCTTTTTTTTCTAAGTGTCTAGCTTTGAACTCACTTGTGTTTCTCAAGTGTTTAGCTTACAGTGAATGCTCTTTCTCTTTAGTTATGATTTTACATTTTGGTACCTAAAACACCTTTCATGCAGAACATTCTCTGTTACATAGAATGAATTCTTTTTGTTTATGACACTGTAGGGTGGTAGGACATCATCTGTAGATGAGTTTTGAAGATCATTTTGGTTGATTCATTCATTTGCTGTATTTATTGCATGTATGTACTCCTAGGATCTGGGAGCACCACAGTGAGAGAAGGAGATATGGCACCTGCCTTCATGGAGCCTGCAGTCTACCTTTTCAAGATGTTATATGCTTAAAAATATTACTGTTGGTCTCATCACCTCTTTTGCTGCCAAGGAGACTTTGGCCTTCCTCGTGGTCTCTAGCAGGTTTCTGGACATTGTTTCACTAGCTCGGATAGACTAGGCAACTGGTGTTTCACTGTGCCAAATGGCCAAGTTCTTCCTTATTACCAAGTGATATCCAATGAGGCTCTTCCTAATTGAGATGTCTTTTAAATTTATTATATCCAAGACATTGACCTTGATATAATAGTTCCCCTTTTTTAATCTTTAGGTTAATTATGGTTTTTAAAAATTGTGATAAGCATTAAATTTTTAACATTAATTTTTTTTTGAGATAGAGTCTCACTCTCTTGCCCAAGCTGGGATGCAGTGGTGTGATCATGGCTCACTGCAGCCTCAAACTCCTGGGGTCAAGCAATCCTCCTCCCTCACCGTCTTGAGTAACTGGGAATACAGGTGCATACCACCATGCTCAGCTAATTTTTTTAATTGTTTGTAGAGATAGGGTCTCCCTATGTTACCCAGCCTGGTCTCAAATTCCTGGCCTCAAGTGAACTTCCAGCCTCAGCCTCCCAAAGTGGTGGGATTATAGACATGACTCACGGTGCCTGGGCAATGTTAAATTTCTAAACAGTATGATGTGATGTCAAAGTGGAAGTTCTGTATTTATAGAAGTGGTGGTGATGATTTTTATAATGGGGTCATTCCATAAAGTAGAAGTCTAGGAGTATGTTGCAAAAGTGAAGTCCTGAAGCCAGAGATAGGGATTTAGAGTGAGACTGTCATTTGGAAACTATTTGAAATGAATGGATTTAGTTAGCAGTTGAGTGGAGGGTGCTGTTTCTCAGCTGTCGTTTCAGTTGGAATCAAAGGGAGACATGGGACAGTGAGACATTCAACCTGGATTATAGCAACAATTTCTACCTATTAAACATCTACTGTGTGCCATATATTATGCCTGACATTAAGCATAATTGTATTTAAACCTATGACAACCCTGTGAAGTTGGTATTATTCCCATTTTACAGATAAAGGGCCTGAGGCTCAGAGAAGGTAAAAAATTAGCCAAAGTTCCAAGATAAATTGCCCACATGACCAGTAGGTTATAGAACTAGATGTATCTTCCTGCATAGTTCTGAACATTAAAAATAAAACCAAGTTTTTAAAAGGGAATTGTTTGAAATTCATAAGTAATACATGTTCATTGCAATGATCCAAAAAAATACTTATGTAAACAGGATAAAATTAAGTCTATTTTTTCCCTCTACAATCATACTCTATAATATAGCAATTATAGATGCATTTAATTGTATTGATATAAAATAATTACCAATATGGTGTCTCTTTATTGCACATACAAACGTGCAAATATAGATATACACTATTTAAGGAATTGTGTTTTCCTCCCAACTCTACTAATCCTCTGATTGAGGATCCCTATTCTATGCCAGTGTTACCCTGATTACTTTTGAAAGACGCTAGAAATGTAGATTTTTAAAACTCCTTGGGCAGCCTATTTTATTTTTTTAACCTTTGTTCTTAGGAAGTTTTTCCTTTTCATTAACCCAGAATATTCTTCTGCAGTTTAAGCTATTTGAGTCCTGCTGTACATACGGGATTGATGGCAAGCAGGTGGTCAGCACATCAGGTGCAATTACAACTGGAAGATCTGAAAAAAGAACTTGGTTGGTGTGGGGAGTGTTAAAAACTTAACCACCCATGTAATAAAAAGCAGACACTGAAAACAACTGAAATTTCTTTCAGGTTCTTTTCAAGAAGTTTAGAAGCAAATTCAACATTTTATAAACTAAAGGTTTTTATTTAACTGTGATCTATTTTTTAATTTTGGAATTTCAGGTAATCTTCTACAAATGCATAAACAAAATCTACTTAACTCTAAAGATAATTTCCTGTTAGCCTTTTTTATCTATAGCCACACTTGATTAAAAAAAAAAACAACAGAAACTGGTGCTTCTCCTAATATATCAGTCCTTTAAACCAGGGAATACTTAAAAGAAACTTCACTACATTTTGTTGTTACCACAAAATATAAATTTTACTAAGAGCTTGCCATATGTCAGGTGCTCTTCACTTTGTATGTATACTTAATGGACCACAGTATAGTGTCAACATAACTTTTATATGTACTGGGAAACCAAAACATATGTATGACTCATTGTGTTATGATATTTGCTTTATTAAGGTGGTCTGGAACTAAACCCACTCTATCTCCAAAATATGCCTATATAAGTGAGATCTTTCAATATTTGTCTCTCTGTGTCTAGTTTATTTCACTTAGCATAATGTCTTCCAGGTTCATCCATATCGTTGCAAATGGCAGGATTTTCTTCTTTTTTAAGGCTAAATAATGTTCGTGTGTATGTGTATATCTCATATTTTCTTTATCCATATATTCGTTGAGGGACATTAAGATTGTTTCCATATTGTAGCTATTGTAAATAATGCTGCAATAACCATGGGAGTGTGGCCATCACTTTGAGATACTGATTTCATTTTCTTTGCATACATACCCAGAAATGAGATTGTTAGATCATAAGGTAGTTCTTTAAAAAAAAATTTTTAGTACCCTCTCTACTGTTTCCCATAATGGCTGTACCAATTTACATTCCAACCAATAATAACAAGGATTCCCTTTTCTCTACAACCTCACTAACAATTATCTTTTGTCTTTTTGGTAATAATTATTCTAACGGATGTGAAGAGACACCTCATTGTGGTTTTTACTTACTTTTCCCTGACGATTAGTGATATTGAGCATCTTTTTATATACCTGTTGCCCATTTGTATGCCTTCTTTGGAAAAATGTCTATTCAGGTCCTGTGACCATTTTAAAGTTCAGTTATTTATTTATTTATTTTGCTATTGAATTTTGTGAGTTCCTTAAATATTTTTGGATATTAACGCTTTATCAGATATATGGTTTGCAAATATTTTTCCCATTCTGTGGGTTGCCATTTTAATCTGTTGATTGTTTCCTTTGGTATGCATAAGTTTTAGTTTGATGCAAGGCCACTTATTTTTGCTTTTGTTGCCAGTAGTTTGGTGTCATATCCAAAAAATTATTTGACCAATGTCAAGGAACTTTCCCCTACACTTTCTTCTTTATTGTTTTAAATCTTACATTTAAGTCATTAATACATTTAAGTTAATTTTTGCGTATGATATGAGATAAGGGTTCAATTCTATTCTTTGGCATGCAGATATCAAGTTTTTCTTGCACCATATATTGAAGAGCCTGTCCTTTCCCTATTGTGTGTTCTTGGCACCCTGTCAAAGATCAGTTTACCACGGATGCATGGATTTATTTCTGGGCTATTCTGTTAGTTGGTCTATATATCTGTTTTTATGACAGTACTATACTGTTTTGATTACTGTAGCTTTTTAATGTATTTTGAAATCAGGAAGTATGATGCCTGCAGTATGTTCTTCTTGTGTAAGATTTCTTTGGCTCTTTAGGGTCTTTTGTGGTTCCATTTAATTTTAGCATTTTTTTTTCTATTTCTATAAAGAATGCCACTTGGATTTTGGTAGGGGTTGTGTTGAATATATAGATCACTTTGAGTAGTATGAACATTTTAACACATTGTTTTTTAATCCGTGGACATGGATGTCTTTCCATTTTATCTGTGTCTTTGATTTCCTTCACCAGTATTTTATAACTTTCAGTTGACAAGTCTTTCACTTCTTTGATTAAATTTATGCCTAAGTATTTTCTTTGTTCTTTTAAATGGGATGGTTTTCTTAAATTTCTTTTTTATTACTTTTCTGTTTGTGTACAGAAATACCACTGATTTTTGAATGTTAATTTTGCACCAAAAAACTTTGTTAAACTCATTTCTTAGTTCTAACATTGTTTTTTGGTTGAATCTTCAGGGTTTCCTACATATATAATCATGTTATCTACAGAGATAATTTCACTTTTTTCTCTCCAGTTTGGATGCTTTTTATTTCTTTTTCTTGTTTAATTGCACTGGGTAGGACTTCCAGTACTAAGTTGAATGAAAGTGGTCTCTCATCTTCTCTTGCTATCTTCCTTTGTTATTTGATTATTTTTGTAGTATTTGTTTTGATTCTTTTCTATTTATCTTTTGTATATCTATTATAATTTTTTTTTCTGTGTGGTTACCTCAAGCCTGGCATAAAATGTCTTGTAGTTACAATGATCTATTTTAAGTTGATAACTTAACTCAACTGCACACAAAAGTTCTCCACTTTTACCACCTCCCCCAAACTTTATGTTTTTGTAGTCAAAGTTTACTTCTTTTTATATTGTGTATCCATCAACAAATTTTGGTCTTTTATCTTTTAAATGTTGGGATAAAAGTAACTTACACACCACCATTACAGTGTTACATTATTATGTATTTGTCCATATCTTTACTTTTGCCAGTGATATTTATGTTTTCTTATGCTTTCACGTTACTGTTTAGCATGTTTTTGTTTCAATTTGAAGAACCCCCTTAGCCATTTCATGTAAAGTAGGTTTAGGAGTCACAAACTCTCTCAGTTTTTGTTTCCCTGGGAAAGATTTTCTGTTTCATTTATTTTTAAAGGATAGTTTTGCCAGATATTGTATTCTTGGCAGTTTTTTTCTTTCATATTCTGAATGTATCATCCCACTCTCTTCTGGCCTGCAATATTTCTACTAAAAAAATCCACTGATTGTCTCATGGAGATGGTTCCCTTATATGTGACAAGTCACTTTTCTTTTGCTTCTTTCAAAATTCTCTGTCTTTAACTTTTGAAAATTTAATTATAATGTATCCTGGTGCAGATCTCTTTGTATTCAACTTATTTAGGATTCTTTGGGGTTCATCAATCCAGATGTCCACTTCCTTCCCCTGATTTGAAATGTTTTTGGTAATTATTCATTTTCAATAATCTTTCTTCTCCTTTCTATTTCTCTTCTTTTTATTAAGCTTTTATAATATAAATTGGTTTACTTGATACTGTTTCATAAAAGCCATAGGCTTTCTTTACTCCTTTTTACTCTTTTTTCTTTTTTGTCCTTTGACTGGATAATTTTAAATGACCAGTATTCAAGTTTACTAATTCTTTCCTCTGTTTGATCAAGTCTGGTATTGAAGCTCTCTGTTGCATTTTTTTGTTTCATTTATTGTGTTCTTCAGCTTCAGAATTTGCTTCATTTTTGTGGTTTGCATTTCTCTAATTTTCCCTTTCATTTGTGTATTACATAAAATTTACATTTCTCTAACTTTCCCTTTTGTTTATGTATTATTTTCCTGATATTATTGAGTTGTCTGTGTTCAATGATAATTTCTTAAAACAATAACTTTGTCAGGCAATTCATAGGTCTCCATTTCTTTGGTATCGTTACTGGAATTATCATTTCCTTTAGTGATGTTAGGTTTCCCTGACATTTCATGTTCCTTGTAGCCTTGCATTGGTGTCTGAACATTTGAAGGAGCAGTTACATCTTTCAGATATTACAGACTGGCTTTGGTGGGGAAGACTTTCACCTGAGGTGTGATGATACCTGAGGTGTGATGATGGGTGGGGTGTGTGGTGGTTCTTAAATAATCACCTGAGGTGTGAGGATGGGTGGGGTGTGTGGTGGTTGTGGGTCCAATGCAAGTTCTGAAGGGTATGCAGGGGCACTGGTTTTGGGGATTGTGTGACACTGTCATGGTGCGTGGGGTTGCCAGGTCCTGGTGCAGGTGCAAGACAAGTGACATCACAGCCAGGTGTAGGCTCATGTGAAGCCATACCAGGTGCAGGGTGCCAGAGTGACCCCCTTCAGCTCCAGGGTATGCAAAAGCATGGGCTCCAGGCATCTCTGTCAGCTGGGGTTTGTGTTGGTGAAGACTGGCGATCTTTAGCAGCAAAGACTGTAGGAGTCCTCCTGCTCTTTTCTCCTACAGGGGGATATAGTGGTCAAGGCAATTTCTCTTGGCACTAAGCTGTACTATGTGGAACATCCTAAGTTCTAAAAAATGTTCAATTTTTAAAATTTATGATAAATTTCTGAAAGTTAAATACATTATGAATGTTAGCTTTTTAATATATCAAATATAGTTGAATATATTATATGTTAAATACTCCCAATAGCTTTAAGATATTCTGAATGTTATTTTATTTTTTCAAATTGTATTTAAAATCTATTTTGGAAAATTTCTTAAATGGCAAGAGAGCAATAATTTAGTGTTTCTAACAGTAAAAAGTTTAACCATAAATTAAGCTCTCAAAAATAATCCTTTTCATTATGAAAACGTAAAACTCTCTAATGCAGTGAGATGGAAATGAAGATCTCTACAAGGAATAATAGGTCATCAGTTTATATTGTTCATCTTATACATATTAATTTAAAATGTATAGACTTGTGAGGATAAAAAAATACATTTGTTAAAATAAAATCCTATTAGTTCAATAGTACAAAGAATATAAAATACCTAGGAATCAATTTAACCAAAGAAGTAAAATATCTAAACAAGGAAAACTATAAAACACTGATGAAAGAAGATGATGCCAAAAAAAGGGAAAGATATTCCATGTTCATGGATAGGAATAATGAATACTGCTAAAATAACAATACTACCCAAAGTAGTTTACAGATTCAATGCAATCCATATCAAATTTCCAATGACGTTCTTCACAGAAATAGAAAAAATATCCTAAATATAAATGGAACCACAAAAATCCCAAATAGCCAAAGCCACCCTGAGCAAAAAGAACAAAGACGTTACACTATCAGATATCAAAATGTACTAAAAAGCTATAGTAACTAAACCAACCTGGTACTGGCATAAAAACAGACACATAGATCAATGGAATAGAATAGGGAACCCAAATATAAGTCCACACATTAACAGACAACTTATCTTTGCAAAGGTGCCAACAACATACAATGAGGAAAAGACAGTCTTCTTAATACATGGTGCTGGGAAAATTGCATAACTATATGCAGAAGAATGTAACTACACCCTTATCTCTAACTATACACAAAAATCAAATCAAAATGTATTAAAGACTTAAATCTAAGGCCCCAACTATGAAATAACTAGAAGACAATATTGGGGAAATGCTACAGGACATTGGTCTAGGCAAAGGCTTTTTGGGATTAAGACCCCCAAAACACAGGCAGCCAAAGCAAAAATAGACAAATGGAATTTCATCAAGCTAAAAAGCTTCTACACAGCAAAGGAAACAATCAACAAAGTGAAGGGCAAACCCACAGAATGGGGACAAATATTTGTAAACTACCATCTGACAAGGGATTGATAACCAGAATATATAAGAAGCTCAAACAGTTCACTAGCCAAAAAAAAAAAAAAAAAAAATCCAATTTAAAAATGGGCAAAAATAGGTATTTCTTAAAAGAAGACATACAAATGTCCAACAGACATATGTAAAAAAATACTGAAGGTCACTGAGCATCAGAAGATACAAATCAAAACTACGGTGAAATACCTCACCCCAGTTCAAATGGCTTTTATCAAAAAGAGAGGCAATAACAGATTCTGGCAATGATATGGAGAAAGGGGAACTCTACTACTCTGTTGATGGGAATAAATTAGTACAGCCACTATGGAGAACAGAATGGAGGTTCCTCAAGAAACTAAAAATGTAGCTTGCATATGACTCAGCAATTTTACCACAGGTATATATTCAAAAGTAAGGAAATCAGTGTATTGTAAAATATATATTATATATCCAAAAGAAAGGAAATCAGTATATCTGCACTCCCATGTTTATTGTAGCACTATTCACAATAGTCAAAATTTGGAATTGGGCCGGGTGCAGTGGCTCATACCTGTAATCCCAGCACTCCAGCACTTAGGGAGGCTGAGGCAGGTGGATCAATTGAGGTCAGGAGTTCGAGACCAGCCTGGCCAACATGGTGAAACCCCGTCTCTACTAAAAATATATAAATTAGCCGGGTGTGGTGGCACGTGCCTGTTGCCCCAGCTACTCGGGGGGCTGAGGAAACAGAATTGCTTTAACCCAGGAGGCGGAGGTTGCGGTGAGCTGAGGTCATGCCACTGCACTCCAGCCTGGGTGGCAGAGCAAGACTCTGTCTCAAAAAAAAAAAAAAAAAAAAGGAAAATGGAATTAACTAAGTGCTTATCAGTGAATGAATGGACAAAGAAAATGCGGTATATATACCCAAATAAATGTTATAAAAAAATGAAATCCTGTCATTTGCAGCAATGTGGATGGAACTGGAGGTCATTATGTTAAGTGAAATAAGCCAAGCACAAAAAGACAAATAATGTATGTCGTCACTCATATGTGAGAGCTTAAAAAAAAGTGAATCTCATGAAGACAGAGAGTAGACTGGTGGTTACCCGTTACCCTACCCAGGAGGCTGGGAAGGGTCATTGGGAGGGGGAGGATGATGGGGATATTGAATAATGGGTGCAAATATACAGTTTAATAGAAGAAATAAGACCTAGTGTTAGATCAGTAGAGTGACTATAGTTTACAGTAATCTATTGTACACTTGAAAATAGCTAGAAAGGAGCTGGGCATGGTGGTTCACGCCTGTAATCCCAGCACTTTAGGAGGCTGAGGCAGGCGGATCACAAGGTCAGGAGTTCGAGACCAGCCTGGCCAATATGGCGAAACCTTGTCTCTACTAAAAATACAAAAATTAGCCAGGAGTGGTGGCAGGCACCTATAATCCCAGCTACTCGGGAGGCTGAGGCAGGAGAATCTCATGAGCCTGGGAGGCAGAGGTTGCAGTCAGGCAAGATTGAGCGACTATACTCCAGTCTGGGTGATAGAGCAAGACTCCATCTCAAAAAAAAAAAAAAAAAAAAGAAAGAAAGAAAAGAAAATCACTATAAGAGAATAATTTGAATGTTTCAAGCATAAAGAAAAGACATTTTTAAGGTGATAGATATCTCAAATACACTGATTTGGTCATTAAAAAGTATGACTATATTAAATTATCATATGTACCCCCGAAATATGTACATTCCTTAGGCATTGATAAAATTTAAATAAAATTTCTAAAAGATGAATATTGATACATTGGCAAAAGTAAAAAAAAAATCACATTTTTTAAATTAAAAAAATTCAGCATGGACTAAATACCACATAGTATAGTGAGGTGTTTTTGTTTTTGTTTTTTTTGCTACTATAAAGTTAGCTAAACTGCAGAATCTCAGGGAACAGTTCCCACAAGACTTCTCTCATTATCAGTAAACAAAATTGAATTCTCTTTATATTTCTTCAGTCAAAGATTAACGGTGCACAAATTAGTGTCGGGTTGTATTTTTTTTTTTTTTTTTTTTTTTGCCTTTTTAGATTTTTTTTTTTTTTTTTTTTGAGACGGAGTCTTGCTCTGTCGCCCAGGCTGGAGTACAGTGGCCAGATCTCGGCTCACTGCAAGCTCCGCCTCCTGGGTTCACGCCATTCTCCTGCCTCAGCCTCCCGAGTAGCTGGGACTACAGGCGCCCGCCACCTCGCCCGGCTAGTTTTTTGTATATTTTAGTAGAGATGGGGTTTCACCGGGTTAGCCAGGATGGTCTCGATCTCCTGACCTTGTGATCCACCCATCTCGGCCTCCCAAAGTGCTGGGATTACAGGCTTGAGCCACCGCGCCCAGCCGCCTTTTAAAATTTTTTTATGGAAAGTCATACATTTGTTTAATTTGGCAAGTTTTTGTTTTTTTAACTTCAAATTTTCATTTGACATATTGATTTGCAATAAATTGGCCATTTGGAGAATTGGTTGGGGGCAAATTCACTTGCACTGAATAGCTTAGTGGTTCTCAAATTCAAGTGGGCATAAGAATCACCTGGAGGTCCTATTACAATACAGATTGCTGGGCCCCACTTGGAGTATCAGTTTCAATAAGTCTGCAGTGGAGCCCTGAGAGTCTGTACTCAAACATGTTCCCAGGTGATGCTGATGTCTCTGGTCCAAGGGCTACACTTTGAGAACCACTAAAATGGAGTGTGTGACACATGGCTTTGTATTCCCACCCAAATCTCATCTTGAATTGTAGTCCCCATAGACCCTATAATCCCTGCATGTCAAAGGAGAGAACAGGTGGAGGGTAATTGAATCATGGGGGTGATTTCCCCCATGCTGTTCTCGTGATAGTAAGTGAGTTCTCACAAGATCTGATGGTTTTATAAAGGGCTCTTCCCCTTCACTTCAAACTTCTTCTTTCTGCTGCCTTGTGAAAAACAATCCTTGCTTCCCCTTCACCTTCCACCATTATTGTAAGTTTCCTGAGGCCTCCCCAGCCATTCTGAACTGTGAGTCAATGAAACCTCTTTCCTTTATAAGTCCCTAGTCTCAGGCAGTTCTTTATAGCAGTATGAAAATGAACTAATACAATGGCAGATGAGAGGAACTAGCTGTTTCATTGGACTGAGGCAGAAAAAAGCAGAGAAGTCAGGAGATGAAGGCTTTTCGTGTCCTATTGGGCAGGATATTTGGGACTGCTGCATATAACTTGGTAGCTATGAGAATCCAGGACCAAGAGAAAGAGAGTTCGGTGAGCCTAAATACCATCACCTCAAAATGAGACTGTGTATTACATATGGAAGTACTGTATATAGTGAGGAGTGCCATCCTGTGTGTGCTGTTATTGTAACTGTTCAGACATCAAGATGATTTGCAGTGGTTTGTGTCAATGACACTTTGTAGAAGCATTTCAAAAATCAAAATCAATTATTAATTTGTAAAACTTTGTTTTCCCTAGTCTCTGTAGAATTTTGTCTTGCTCCCTTGCTTTCAAAGTCTCAAAACTGTCTTTCTTTCTTTCCTCACCTCAGGCAATGTTCAGTCTTTGTATGGTGGAAAGTGGAGCTGATGAAGTTAATTTGCATGGTGTGACCAGCCTTGGCTTAAAACAGGCTCTGGAATTTGCATACACAGGACAGGTATGGTATTAAACGTGATCTGAAAGGTTTAATATTTTAACTACACCTAACCAAAGGAGATTATCCTTGAGGTATGAGATTTAGTTATTGTTCTTGTTACTCATTTTGATGTTAAAAATAAGATTCATATCCACTTAATTTTATGACTAAAGTTATTGAAAGGTAAGTAAAGCAATTTGATTTTTAAATATGATACAGTGAACATAGTATTATAAATTGAACTTAGTGCTTGCTGGTGTAATTTTTTGAATGTCTTAAAGAACTATCATAAGGGAAAGAGTTTGCAAGATAATGGATTCTCATTGTTATCACTGAAGCTCAGTGACTCAATCATGGCTTTATTGTCTTAAAAACAAAACAAAAAATTTAGAGCCCCCAAAATTTATGTCCAGCATCTTGGTACCGTGTCTTCCACATATCTCAGAGTCATAATTGAAGGCATTTAGATTAGTAGATTTTGATGGTTTGAAATCCTAATACATTCATGACTAAAATTGTTATAGGATTTATAGGACATCAGAGGATATCCATTTACATTTGAGAACTACTCAAATAAATCAATTCAAATACAGACTACATGTTTAGCTCCCCTTTTATAAATTTTTGTTCTTTAGCACCATTTCATCCAACTTGGATTCATTATCTTCTATGCTAAAATGAAAGCGTCTTCTCTTGAGAGGCTCGCATCCTAATGAGAGAAAGAGAGGCATACATGATTAAATATATAATTAAAATCCTCACTGGTGTTAGAGTTATAACAGAAGCAGAATACAAAACAGAGTGGGAAAAGGATGCATGTGGTCAAGTGTGGCTACCAGTACAAAATTTTAAAGAAAGGGTGGTATGTGGGTCTTGAAAAATGTGTGGGAGCTCATTTATCTACTGAATTTTATTTTTGTTTAATTTTATTCTTAATTAGCAAATAATAATTCTGTATACTTATGTGATGTAAATGTGATGTTCTGATATATGTTTACAATGTGGAATGATTAAATCAGACTAATTAACAAATCTTTCACCTCACCTACCTATTTTTTTGTGGTGAAAACATTTTAAATGTACTCTTCTAGCAATGTTGAACTATATAATGCATTATTATTTATTATAGTTACCATTCTGTGAAGTAGATCACTACAGCTTATTCCTGCTGTCTAACTGAAACTATATACCCTTTTGATCCACATCTCCCCTCAGCCCATCCACCCCTGCTACAGTTTGGATGTTTGTCCTCTCCAAATCTCATGTGGAAATTTGATCCCCAGTGTTGGAGGTGGGGTCTGTAGGTGGATGTTTGGGTCATGTTGTTTGATTCTTCATGAATAGACTGATGCTCTCCCTCAGGGTGTGAGTGAGTTCTCACTGTTAATTCCTGAGAGAGCTGTTTATTAAAAAGAGCCTGGCACCTCCTTCCCACTCTCTTGCCTCCTCTCTCACTATGTGATCTCTGCACATGCCATCTCTGCTTCCCCTCTGCCATGAGTGGAAACAGCCTGAAACCCTCACCAGAAGCAGATGCTGGAGCCATGTTTCTTGTTTAGCCTGTAGAGCCATGAGCCAAATAAACCTTTTTCTTATATAAATTACCCAATCTCAGGTATTCCTTTATAACAACACTAAATGGACAAGAAAACACCCTCCCCTAGTCTTTGGTAACCATCATTCTACTTGCTGCTTCTATGAGTTCAACTTTTTTTAGATTCAGCATGTAAGTGAGATCATGAAGTATTTGTCTTTCTGGGCCTGGCTTATTTCACTTAACATAGTGTCCTCAAGGTTCATCCATGTCATTGCAAATGACAGGATTTCTCTACTCCTTAAAGCTAAATAGCGGTATGTTGTGTGTATATACCATCTTTTCTTTATTTATTCACCTGATGACAGACAACTAGGTTGCATTCATATCTTAGTTACTGCAAATAATGCTGCTGCAGTGAACATGGGTATATAGATATCTCTATAGCATAATAATTTCAATTCCTTTGGCTGTTACCCAGAAATAGGATTGATGGTTCATATGATAATTTTATTTTTACTTTTTTGAAGAACCTCCATACTGTTTAACATAATGGCAGTATTAATTTACATTCCCACTAACAGTGCACAAGGGTTTAATTTTCTCCACACCCTCACCAATACTTGTTATCTATTGTCTTTTTATATAGTAGGGGTGAGGTGATATCTCACCATGGTTTTCATTTGCATTTCCCTGATGACTAATGATGATGAATTTTTTTCACATACCTGTTGGCCATTTGTATGTCTTCTTTTGAGAAGGGTCTATTAGGTCATTTGCCAATTTTTTGATTGGGTTATTTATTTTCTCATCTTCTTGTGATGGCTCTAGCTTTGTTCTTTTTGCACAAGATTGCCAACTATTCAAGTTCTCAGTTGTGTTTTTTTTTTTTCTTGTCTAATTTCTCTGGCTAGAACTTCCAGTACTATGTTGAGTAGAAGTGGTCAAAATGGGCATAATTGTCTTGTTTCTGATCTTAAAGGAAGAGCTTTCAACTTTTCACCATTGAGTATGATGTTAACTCTGGGCTTTTCATGTATGGCCTTTATTGCATTGAGACACATTCTCTCTATGCCTAACGTTTTCAAAGTTTTTATCATGATAGGATGCTGAATTTTGTCAAATGCTTTTGCTGAATCTAGTCAGATGATCATATGGTTGTTGTCTGTCATTCTGTTAATATGGTATATTACATTTATTTATTAATATTTGCATATGTTGAATCATCATTGCATCCCAGGGATAAATCTCCCTTGATCATAGTGAATGATTCTTTTAATCATTCACTGTGCTGTTGAATGTGGTTTGCTAGTATTTTCTTGAGGAGTTTTGCATCCATGTTCATCATGGATATTGGCCTGAAGTTTTCTCTTTTTTTTTTTTGAGACGGAGTCTGGCTCTGTCACCCAGACTGGAGTGCAGTGGCCAGATCTCAGCTCACTGAAAGCTCTGCCTCCCGGGTTTACGCCATTCTTCTGCCTCAGCCTCCCGAGTAGCTGGGACTACAGGTGCCCGCCACGTCGCCCGGCTAGTTTTTTGTATTTTTTTTAGTAGAGACGGGGTTTCAACGTGTTAGCCAGGATGGTCTCGATCTCTTGACCTCGTGATCCGCCCGTCTCGGCCTCCCAAAGTGCTGGGATTACAGGCTTGAGCCACTGCGCCCAGCCTGGCCTGAAGTTTTCTTTTCTTGTAGTGTCTTTGTCTGGCTTTGGTATCATAATAATGCTAGTTTCATAAAATGAATTTGAAAGTGTTCCTTCTTCAATTTTTTGAAAGAGTTTTAAGAAAGATTGATATTTGTTCTTCTTTAAATGTGTGGTAGAATTCTGTGATGCTATAAGGTCCTAGATTTTTCTTTATTGGGAAATATTTTTTATTAATAGTATTGATATAATCTCCTTACTTGCTATTGGTCTGTTCAGATTTTTTATTACTTTTTTATTCAGTCTTGCTAGGTTGTATGTTTCTAGGACTTTATCCATTTCTTCTAGATTGTCCAATTTTTTGGTGTGTAATTATTCATAATAGTCTCTTGTCTTTTGTATGTCTGTGGTATCTGTTGTAATATCTTCTCTTTAATTTCTGATTTTAGTTATTTCAATCTTCTCTCTTTTTTCTTAGTCTGGCTAAAGTTTTGTTGACTTTACATTTTCAAAGAATGAAGTCTCACTGTCATTAATCTTTTCTGTTGTCTTTGTAGTCTCTGTTTTTCACTAAATTTTCTTTAGAGGCTTATTAAAATGTATGATATCATTTATTCTCTTTTCCAGAGTCAGTAGAGTTGAAGATATGTGTCTTAGAATAATTGAGGCAACTCTAGCAGCTAGAAGAAACTACTAAGTATAAAGGAAATAAGCCATCAATCAAGTAGAAAGTATAACAGGAGAAAGAAAAGTGGTGGATCACAAATTCAGGATTAGCCCCGCCAAATTTCCAGCCTTAGGAAATTAAGGCAGGCCATTATCATTCACAGAGTTGCCAAAATATATTCCTAGTGAGGTGAATAAATCATGTATTTTGTGTTTTTTGGTTTACAGGTATGAAGAAAGATACCATCTCTAAATTGTGTCTTATTATTTCTCTTTTTATACCTGAATTACATGTGGTCACACCTGTATTTGCCCATCTCTAGAGTGAGATTGAAAACCCATAGCTCTTCATAGGTGTTGCCATGGAGATGAAATAGTAATTTTTTATTTTTTAATTTTTTTTTTGGAAAACTACCCGAGTAAATAGTGTCTGCACTCAGCTGCATTAGCAACTGAACGGTTTAAGCCTAGAGGCAATGGTCTGTAAAGCATGTTTGAAGTATTGGGAAACTCAAGAGTACAAATTCCTGGGAAGGCTGAGTTAAAATACACGTGCAGATATATGTGGCTGCCTTATTGCTTGCTTGATTGCTTTGTGATTTCCTTCAGAATGTCTAAGTTGATGCCTGTGTGTGTGTACATGCGTGTGTGCATGTAATTCTTATCACACAAAGGATCTATGAAATGTGAACTGAAGTGAAGATAGCAGAAAGGGAGCTGACTTTTTGAAGACAAAGAAACCTACTTAGAAAGCAGGAAGGTATTTGCAGAAGGGCAGCCATATCCCATTGCCCAGGAGTCATATGCCTCAGGTGCTTAAATTCTACTTTTCTGAGAAAAAAAAAGCCACATGAGATGAAAATATATCTGGTGTAAGTGCCTTTAAAAAGGAAGAAAGAAAAGCAAGTCCTAGGGCCAGACCTGGGGCTGCAATTATTCTGTCCAAACACCAGAGACTTATTCTGACTGTGCATCCACAGAGGCATATGACAGCCTGTGGCATACAGCAGTAATTCATCTGTTCAAATTGTGTGCTGAGGGGACAGGAAGGGGGCTGACATTTCCTGGTGCACCCTCTGAAAAAGCCAGGGGACAGCACTAGGCACTTTATGCGTGCTGTTTAAACCAATCTTTAAAACAGCTCTAAGGAATGCTGTGACCCCACTTGAAAGATGACAAGCCCAGGGAGATGCAGTGAATTGACTCAGATCATTCGCTCAGATATTTTGGCCCAATTAGGCAAACCCAGTACTACTAATTTCAAGTCTGTTGTTCGTTTTCAATTATACTCTGTCATTAAGAAAAGATTAAGTTTTATTTGTTAGACTTTGTTGAAGGAGGCAGAAAAGTGTTTGGGCATTTACAGAGTACACTATCTTGGTGGTTTTCTCAACTTGGAAACTGTGCCTTTTCAAGTCAGTCCATGAGGGCTTGGACTTGTTCTCTCTGTGTGATCACCCTTTGCCACAGAGTAGAAGCTGATACCTCTACAGCCTTTCTTGAACGACATCCGAGAAATTTTGGTTCTTAAACATCTTTAATTTGTAATAAATCTATTTTCCCTTTGAGACATCGACACAGCTGATGGCAAAAATAATGAATTGTAGTTTCTTGGGATAGGTGAACAGCTGCTTTCTCTTACTATGGAACAGACATTAACATTAAGCAAAAAGGTTGGAGCATCGGAATGTGAGTGAAAGCATAATTCTTCAGTTTCTTAACTGTTATTTACTATTAGGGACATTCAATGACATGAGTCTTTAGCCTTGATATGTATATAGATTTGTAAAAACTCAGGGTTAACATCGAGTGTATCTGCCTATAGCTATTTCTAACAGTTGATTATATGTTTAGTCAGTTGTAATATGCATAGTATGAAATGTACGTATTTTAAGTGTCTGGAAATTGTTGCTGTCTTGGAGAGAAATTGGAAGTATAGAGTGGGAGTGATGAATGAATGCCTCTAAGTGTAGCAAGATGTGTGTGTGTTCCTCCTACACATTGCTCTAAAGTGTAGCCTTCTTAAAATTGGCCTACAGATTTCATCCAGGAAATTTTAAAGAAAAAGCAAATTTTCCTCTTAATGCTAATACATATTCTGAAAATGCATGCATTTCCTATTGAGTAGCAAACAGGTCTGCATAAGCATTCACTCTGCCTTTGCACTCATGAGAAATGTGCCCTTCATCTGGGCACACCCTGCTTGGGACACTGTTTGAATAGAGCTTGTGATGCAGTGCAGCCGTCGTGGGTGTCCTTGCACAGCCATGCCTGGAGGCCATTATTACAGCAGAACCAGTGGTGGAGGGCCTAGAGGCCAGGCTGCTGTTGCTCTGCAGGGCTTGTTTTGGGAGCAAGGTTGGAAGCAAATGGTGACATAAACTGACTCTGGGCAGATCTACCTTAGAGAGAAAAGTATAAAGTGAATCTAAGAAAATACAAACTCCATTTACTCTGGTGGGCAAGAGGGCCCATCCTGTTACCCTGGCCTCCCTTACTCTCCTCACTTTGAAACACTGGCCAAGTTTATTAATGTTTGAGACCAGTCCTGAGTAGAAAAGGCATGAGGAAGAAGGAGGAAAAATACTCTGATGGAAATGTTGCCTGGGAGATGGATCCCAGTCCAAACTAGACAAGAGGTCAGCCACCCAGGAGCAGGCAGGTGTTTTTAGAAAATCAAAAAGCAAAAATGAAAAAACCCAGAAAACATCAAGATCCTTTTTATAAAAAGAAGAGCCCTTGCTTGGAAAGTAGAACTTCCAGCACCAAAGGCCTTGGGATAAGCCTCTAGAAATTTGAGTACCTTAGGACCCAAAGGGAAGCAAATAGGACTGAAAACCACAATGAAGTTTATTGTTTGACACTCTGGCTATGATGACGTCAAGGAATATAGACTATATGCCAAGCACTGTGATAAATACCTGACATGTAGTGGAGCAAGGGTTGAAACCTAGTGAGCTTCCTCTTAATTTCCAGAGAGCTATCCTCCTGTTCTGTCCCTTGGAGACTGATAAAGAGATTCCAGAAACGCAGTGGAGAGAGAAACTCTGCATCAAATGATAGTGACATTTATAGTCCCCTTTACAATTCTCTACTTCCAGGCACTGCTAACTCTGTCAGCTGTGAACCAATTATGTCATATCTAGGCTTCTGAAGAAGGATGCCTTAGGATATGTGTTCTTTGCATTTCTCTTTATTATTCAATAACTCCAGCCCTTGGCTTCTCAAAATCATAGAAGAACCCATCACTTGGGGGGTATTCACCCTAACTACACTTCTCTGACCCAGAGAATGCTTCAGTACAATCTTTACAAGGAAATATTGTATAACTATTAGTATTCATATTTGAAAGCCTTTGGAAATCAAGAAAACTATGATGCTCTGTTAAAAGGGAAAATTATCTTAAAAATATTCATTCAGTCAGAGGTCTCACATAGTAACTTTTTCTTACTGATTGTCATTTGGTTCCCTAGTAATTTCACATGACTTTTTGATATAGAGCCCCGATGCTGCAAACACTGTGCATTACATTTCGATGATCGTTGAAACTGTATTCCCCACAGCAGAATACTTTTCTTGGGAGACCTGAGCATCAGGCCAGGCAGCAGAGTGACAGGAATCTTAATTGGATCTGCTTTCTCATGGACCATCCCTTCAGGGGCAGAAGTGTCCATTTATATGGAGAAAGTCCCTGTCAGATTTACTCATAAACATAACCCAGTTGAGCTAAAGTAGCACATGGAACAAATACGGGAGAAAATTTTTTAAATGTTTCTCTTGGGAGTAGTGTTAAGACTATTCGGTGGTTTAAATATTTTAGCCTCACAATCCTTTCTTTAGCTGGCAGTACCTACCTGGCAAGTAAAAGGCCGCCGAGGCACCTCCACTGTGCCCTGGGCTTTGGGGGGTACAGAGAGAAATCCACATTCTAAGGAATATAGCAGCCCCTCCTTACCTGCAGGTGCTATATTCCAAGACCCCAATGGATGCCTGAAACCTCAGATAAGTACCAAACCCTATATATACTATGTTTTTTCCTATACATACACATAGTATGTATACTATATATACTATGTTTTTATATATACTATATATATTATGTTTTTTTCCTATACATACACACCTGTCATAAAATTTAGTTTATAAATTAGGCACAATAAGAGATTAACAACAATCACTAATAATAAAGTAGAGCAATTATAGCAATACACCACTTCTCTTGCACCTTGGGGCCATTATTAAGTAAAGTAAACACAAGCACTGAGATACTGCCACAGTGATCTGATCACCCAGAGGGCTACTAGGTTACTAACAGGCAGAGAGCATCTACAGTGAGGATATGCTGAACAAAGGAATGATTCATGTCTTGGTGGGACAGAGTGGGATGATTGAAGATTGCATCATGCCACTCAGAATGGTGCATAATTTAAAACTTATGAATTGTTTATTTCTAGAATTTTCTGTTTAATATTTTTGGACTGCAGTTTACCATGGGTAACTGAAACCGTAGAAAATGAAACTGTCGATGACAGGGGGGACTACTTGATTTTGAATTTTGCAGAAAGTGACATTTCTCCTCACCTTCTTGTCAGAGCTGTGCCTGAGTCCATAACTGGAGTGTTGACATGAAAAGTTTGAGAAGGGTGAAACAAAAGAGGAAGTTTGAATTTCATCAGGGACTTTTTTGCTTTTTTAGATCTTTTGAAACTAGTTATTTGCCTTGGGGGAGATTTTCTCTTTTATCAGTGTATTATTGAAACAAACAAGTAGATTAGTCTGCTTCCTGTTTGGGGGTGAAGTCATAAAATATGAACAGCTTTGTTGGTCCCAAGACCTGTCTCTTTCTCACAGAGAACAGCTGTAGTCATGTAGGAGGGCCTCCCACCTGTAGGGCAGGGCCAATTCTAAGTGACAGTCTCTGCTTCACGCCAGTCTGTTCTCCTTTATTAAATGTCTCTGTGCTGTCCAGTCAGAATGTGCTCAGAGTGTAGTTTGTGCTGCAAAAATGTATAAAGCCATTCGTTCAGCAGATTCATGTCTAAAATGTCTCTGTGCAAAGAAGTTTGACTGTGGCCACCCTTCTAAGATTAGCTTTCCAATTCAGTATGTTTTGATTTTTGAAAAGTGTATTCTTGTTTTTCCCAAATAATTTACAAATTTATGTCTTCATTGTCTTGCAGTCACTTGGCAGAAATAGAATGCCCACCCCCCAACCCAAAATCTGATTTGGCTGTTGAGATTGATAATGCAACATACCCCAACAGAATGTGAAAAAGTTTATTCCTCACATATGAGGCTTTCTGGAGAGAGCAGGGTGACTCCTAAGCAGGTACAAAAATGGCTTGAGAGAGCACGGAGGTATAGCTGGCTTTGGCTTTTACTGTGGGGCAGGAGCAAGGGCTACCTTTAGGCAGGCCTTGTGTATTTTGGAGAGAGTTTTCAGGCTTTTTTAAACCTTTGCTCAGATGTAGGGCAAGCAGGGAAATAGGGAAGGGTGGGGCTTGAAAGCCATCAGGAGTGAAATAACAAAAATAGGGGCAGACTCTATTACATTAGTCTAGCCTTCTACTTGAGTAATAGTCACATTTCAGGCACAGACATTTTCCTTTGGGATATTATTAAACTCAGTCACCTAATGAAAACGCAATGTGGGCTTGGATGTGGTGGCTCACGCCTGTAATCCCAGCACCTTGGGAGGGCAAGGTGGGCAGATCACCTGAGGTCAGGAGTTTGAGACCAGCCTGGCCAACGTGGCAAAACCCCGTCTCTACTAAAAATAAAAAAATTATCCAGGTGTGGTGGTGGGCACCTGTAATCCCAGCTACTCAGTGGACTGAGGCAGCAGAACTGCTTGAACTCAGCAGGTGGAGGCTGAGATCACGCCACTACACTCCAGCCTGGGCAACAAGAGCGAAACTCCATCTCAAACAAACAAAAAAACACATGTGTTTGAACAATATTCTTGCAGCATTATAATCTTCTCTGGCACCAATTTTGTGCTGAGGAACCCACTGTGGGCTAAGGTGCCTGAGGTCACATGTACAGATCATGCACACTGATAACACTGTGAGGGTCTCCAGATATCTTAGATAATATTAGATGACAAGGATGAGTGTGGCCCCTTCTGTGTTTTAACCATATCTCCCTTATGTAAAAATCCATTCAAATGAGCTGAATTTCTTGTTCTTTCCTCCAACTCTCCTTCCAACTCTCAGCACCTCCCACCCTACCCCATTGCCAGTATTGGGAATAGAAAAAGAAATATTTCCTTTTTGCTTTTGATAATGGTTTTATTGTCATAGGTGGGGCAATAAACAGTCTTTCTCTGACATTCTCCAAAGTAGAAATGGCGAGTATCCAGTAACTCCAAACAGTAGATCAACCCTCCTAGTTAACTCAGTGGGTTTTGCACTTCTGTGCACTTGTTTCTTTTGAATGTTTCGACAGAAAGTTCCATTGCTACACATTTCATAATTCATGGTGTGCATCTGAGATTTTTTCTTTGCCATGGTGGGTAAACAGCACAGAAATCATTACAACTTTGTTCCTCCTTGATCATGGGAATTTCTGAGTGTTGGCTGCACTCAGAATCATTTCCTAAAAAAATTTCGATCCTTCCTTTAGGTGCTCCCTCAAATCATCTTAGTGAAGCGAGGTTAATCATTTATGTAGTGGGGAGTCTCGGTTAGTTCCTTAAATTTCATAAGAAGATATCAGCCTATTGATGGATTTTTAAAGTACGTGAACTTTTTGTCTTATTCAGAAAAAAAGAACAATTGTACTCCAGCCTTATCCTGTTTTCTGGACAACTCTTACTAAAAGTTCATTTAGGAGAAATTTTACACATAAAGGATGCCCAAAAGATATGCAGTCTATTCATCTGGCTTGGTGGTTCTCAACCTCAACTGTCAGTCCTTAATATAAAAAGACCACCTTACTATCCTAAAGTGGAATTCCTAGACAATATAACATACTTACACAAATTACTCTAAGCATCGATAGAATTTCCTAACCATATGTAAAAGAACAAACAAAAGAAAAGAAGTTTGTGTTTAAAATCCTTTACATTTCAGTGTGTACATGCTGGGGCACAACCCTTCCAAAAGACATGATTAAATAGTCACCTGTCTGCACCTATAGGGAGAATCGCCGTGATTGGGACAGCAGATGCAGATACAGATGCAGATGCAGATTGAGACCAGCCTGGCCAACGTGGTAAAACCCCATCTCTACTAAAAAATAAAAAAATTAGCCAGGTGTAGTGGTGGGCACCTGTAATCCCAGCTACTCAGTAGGCTGAGGCAGCAGAACTGCTTGAACTCAGCAGGTGGAGGCTGCAGTGAGCCGAGATCATGCTCACTGAATGAATGTTGTACTGGCAACTCAGATACCACAAGGACAGATCCCAGGTGGCATGTGACATGATTTTCCAAAATAATGAACAATCCTTGGTATTGTAAAATTCTAAACAAAAGAAAGTAACAGTCTTCTCTTTGTTTTTATGGTGGCAGCATTCCTGGAAAAGCCAGTGTGTTTTGACACAGAACAGCAAAGAATGTGTTAATATGTAAAACAGAGTTACGTCCGGGGCTTCAGTCTGTATAAACAAATGTTTCACTTCTGTGCACACCCAGCAGGGCATTCCAGCATGCAGGCCGTAGGTCAGTCCTTGTGGTTGGTGACCGCCCTGTGTGCTGCCTGCCATCTAACCTCCCAGCCACTGCCCAATAAAGGCCAATATTGCCCACCCTTGTGGGAGGACCAGAAATATCCAAGCAAATTTCCAAATTTCCCTGAGAAGGTAGTATTGACTCCATTGAGAAGGACTTCTTAAATATTTTAAATTTGATACCTAGATCAAGCCAGAAAACTGGATGTTTGGGTCTTAAATAATCTTGTTATTAACCTTCACTTTGTATGCAATGTTCTATAAAATATACTTCTGATAGTATTATTAGAAGTATTATCAAGCAAATCATTCAATAACCCTCTTAATGTCTGCTGGGAAATTTCCATTACATCTTGGGGTCTGGAGAAGCTAGAATTCTCCCTAGTATTTTCACCTTTTAATCTTGCATTAGGTTATATATTTTTTTCGGTTTTGATGCTAGGAAGCATAGAGCCACATTTGTGACCCACTTATAATAGTTATGAGGATGGATAAACACACACACATACACACACACACACTCCTGACCTCATATTGTTTCCTCTTTTCTCTTGCTTTGAGTTATTTTTATTCTTAATATTTAAATGCTTGTATTGACGCCTCAGATCCTTTTTGAAATGAGGCAGAGAAGATAATAAGTAAATAGACAGAATAAAAAGATTTGAGACCTCCTTCTGAACGGTTTTGAAATCCCAGAGGGATCTTAATGTTAGTTGTAGGCATGAATAAAGTGGTGCTACAGCCCATTAGTTCTGCCTATGAAAATGAAGTGCCTCCAAATTCCCAGCTTGCTCCATAAATAAATCATTCCACACACTTCCCAAATTGTTTTCGTCCTTGTTTCAGCACTAAAAATAAGGATACTGCAAATTCTGTAAAAATAACTTTTTAATCTTTGAAAATGAAAAAACATGACCCAAATTTTTACAAAATTATTAATAAGAATAAAGGTAAAAAAATATTTTCACTCCAAATTCTCACTTACTTACATGTTATATGTTATCTTTCTGCTTTTTTTTGGATGCCCATTTTCTTCAGATGCCCATATGTCTATGTGATTTTATAAAGATTTTGTGATTATAATTTACTTTAACTTCTTTTCTGGAATTAGATAAGATGTAAGTACATTTTTTATTTATATTCTATGCATTTATATGTTATTATGTTATATTAATATGCATATTATATTATATTCATAGTATATAATAAATGTATTAAATAAATTTATTGTATACTATGCCTTTTATTTATATACTATGCATTTTTATTTATATACTACGCATTCATACATAGACATTTTGTGGTCTGTGTATATACTACACATAGACTACAGAATACATAGACTACACATAGTATATGCATAGACTACAAAACACCTTATTTTCTTTCTTTTCTTTCACTTTTCCTTAAATATTCATAATAAGGAATTCTTTTTTCCTTAAAATAGAATTCTTGAGCCCTCTGGTGGAAGCATTCAGTATTTGTATGAAGCAGCAGTGTATGGGAGTTTTACAATTCTAATTTAAGTTTCTTAAAAAGAAAGCAACTTGATAGCAAAAATATATGGTCATTGTAATTAATATCAGGATAAATAATTTGCTAAACAATACTTTTAAGAAGATTTATATTGGAAGTATATATTCCATTTGAGTAAAATAATGATGAGAACATTCAAATGAAGGCATAATTTGAATGTATTGAATACTCTAACTTGTGAATATTTTATTTTTGTATACTTCATAAAAACCATCCATTTATATTTTATTCTCAAATTGAGATTCATTAATTCAGCAAATACTTAATGAGCACCTACTATACACTAAGGACTTACTAGGTGTTAGGGAGGCATTGATGAGAAAATGCACATTGATGCTTTCTCACAGTAGGTCAAACTGTGATTGGAAATGCCAGATCAACACACCATTGCATCTTTAAGAAATGGATTAGCAGGGATCTGAATTATTTGCATATATAGCATAGAAAAATACCTGAGTATGTTTGATGCTTCAAAAGTTACACTAATTCAGGTAGGAGAATGGATAATTGAGTTGTAGTACTTTGTCAAGGACTGCCTGAAAAATAAGACAGTAATTTGCATTATACTTTGCAGGAAGAAAAAAATAGCCATTTATTCTATAGTAATTGAATAGATAGATATAGCACCTTAAAAACTAATGATGGCTGTTCATCTCTATGTATCATGTATCTGTCAAAGTAGGAACAACTTGGCACAGCCCAAAGAATACAGCCTGTACTCCCAGCTGGTCGGGAGGTTGAGGTGGAAGAATTGTTTGAACCCAGGAGGCGGAGGTTGCAGTGAACCGATATCATGCCACTGCATCCCAGCCTGGGCAACAGAGTGAGACCTTGTCTAAAAAAAAAATATACGAGGGAATAAAAATTGACTGCAGCCTGTGGCATCTTTGGAGAATTATTGATTGAATCCAACTGTAAGAATCAATTCTGCTGGTTGTCACTGGAGAAAGTCACTGTTTTCACTTCAAATCCATGACCCCAAATCTCAGACAGATACCCAATGCCAGGCAATGTTAATTTGTTTCCCTCGTAAATTTGCTTTCCTCTTCTTGATGAGTTTCTCACTCCCTCTCTTCTCTTTTTAAAGGCGTTCCCCTCACTAACCCACCTCCAGTACACATATCGTAAGGAAAAGTCACTGTCTGTTGAGAAAATAGAAACAGAAAGGAAGATCTTCATCATCTTACCATCAAATTCTCAACCCTCCCTGTTTCTGAACTTATTCTGGGTATATCCATCTTTTACGGTGGGAGGGGTATCCCTGAACTGTCAGAGACTAATCTCCCCATGTAGGGTCCAGATCCACTCCCTCCGACTCTGTCCGATATCACTCCTGTCATCCTGCTGAGTCTCTTCTGTCATCAGTTTCTCCTCTACTGCATTATTTCCACAGCATGTAAACACTCTCTATTGCTCACCTTTAAAAATTCCTTTCTTGCCAGGTGTGGTGGCTCATGCCTGTAATCCCAGCACTTTGGGAAGCCGACACAGGTGGGTTACTTGAGGCCAGGAATTCAAGACCATCCTGGCCAACATGGTGAAACTCTGTCTCTACTAAAAATACAAAAATTAGCCAGTCGCAGTGACACGTGCCTGTACTCCCAGCTAGTCGGGAGGTTGAGGTGGAAAAATTGCTTGAACCCGGGAGGCGGAGATTGCAGTGGGCCAATATTGTGCCACTGCACCCCAGCCTGGGCAACAGAGTGAGACGCTGTTTAAAAAAAAAAAATCCCTTTCTTATTTCTATATTCCCCTTGAGCTACCATTTATTTCTCTGACTCTTCTCACAGCAGAGCTTATGAAAAGTATTACATAAAGTTACTTTTCCTCACTTTCACTCATTTATCACTCACTTTTCCACTCCAAGTCTGGAGGCTTTCATCTTCATCATTCCACTAAAACTGTTCTTGGCAGTCACAAATATCACCAAATCTAATTAAATACTGTCACATGTGACCTCGCAGCTTCATGCAACATAGCCAGCCTGACTTTTCTCTCTTGGCCTGTGTGACACTGCTCACTGTGGGCTTTTATTCTGTGCCACCACCAGCCTTCCCATCACTCCTTTCCAGGTGGCTTTGCTTGGTCCTCCCCACTCTGTAGGCTTCAAATCCTTCCTGCTTCAGAACCCTCCTGTTTAATCCAACTAGCTTCTTTGGTGATGTCATCCAGACCCAAGTGATTTGGTACTGACAAATAACTTGCTATTTTCTTATGCTATTGACTCCCAGCCCCTACCTATACTCTAGACCAAGGATCAGCAAACTTTTTTGTGAGGGACCAGGTAGTAAATAATTCAGGCCATATTAAGTTTCTGTCAGAGCCGGGTGCAGTGGCTCACGCCCATAGTCTCAGCACTTTGGGAGGCCGAGGTGGGAGGATCGTTTGAGCCCTAGAGCTCGAGACCAGCCTGGGCAACATAGTGAGACCCTGTCTAAAGTAAATAAAGTTTATTTTGAAACTACTCAACTTAGCTGTTGTAGCATGAAAACTGCCAGAGACAAATATGTAAATGAATAAGCATAGCTATGTTATAATAAAACTCTATTTATACTAAAATTTGAATTTCATGTAATTTTCATGTATCACAACATATTATTCATCTTTTGGGTTTGGGGGACTGTTTTAAAAAGTTAAAACTATTCTAAGAAATCAGTACCCCCAAAATTAAACAAGTATAAATCTAACAAAATATGTACAAAAATGCAGTTTTCCTATGTGAGCATCTTTTTATATGCTTATTTGCCACCTATCTTCTTTGGTGAGGTATCCACTCAGGTCTTTTGCCACCCCCCATTTAAAAAATCAGATGGTTCACTTTTTTATTGTTGAGTGTTAAGAGTTTTTTGGTATTTTAGATAACATTCCTTTAGCAGATGTATCTTTTGCAAATATTTTCTCCTAGCCCATGGCTTGTCCTCTCAATTTCCTAATAGTGTATTTTGTAGAGCAGAAGTTTTTAATTTTAAAAAACTCCAAGTTATCAATTATGTCTTTCATGGACCATGTTTTTGGTGTTGTATCTGAAAAGTCATCGTCATACCCAAAGTTATCTAACTCTTCTTCTGTGTTACCTTGTAGGAGTTTTCTTGTTTTGCATTTTACTTTTGAGTTTATTTTTGTGAAGGATTTGAGAGCTGTGTCCAGATTCATTTTTCTGTATGTGAGTGTCCAATTGATCCAGCTTCATTCTTGAAAAGATTATCTTTTCTCCATTATTATTATATTATCTATAGTATAATATTATCAGTGCTCCTTCATTGACCATATTTATGTGAGTCTGTTTCTCGGCTCTCTGTTCTGTTCCATTGATCTCTTTCTCTCTTCTTTTGCCAATGTCACACTCTCTTGATAAACTGTAGTATTTTTAGTCTTGAAGCAGGTATTGTCAGTCCTCCAACTTTGTTCTCCTTCAACATGGTGCTGGCTATTCTGGGTCTTTTGCTTCTTCATGTAAGCTTTAGAATCTGTTTGTTAATACACAAAAAGTAACTTTGTGGGATTTTGAATAAGATTACATTGAATCTATAAATCGAGTTGGGAAGAACTGACATCTTGACAATATAGAGTTCTTTTTCTTCACAAATATGGACCATCTTTCATTTATTTAATTTTTCTTTGATTTCTCTCAGAGTTTGTAGTTTTCCTCATATATATATGTGCTAAGTCCCATGGCCAATGCCCTGATTGCCTACCCCATATTCATTTCCTCTTTTTTCTTTTTTTTTTTCATTTTATACAGTTTTTCTTTCCAAATTACAAAAATAGTGTTTCAATTCAGTGAACGGCTTCACCATAACAAAATCTTTTATTATTATTATTATTATTATTATTATTATTATTATACTTGAAGTTCCAGGGTACATGTGCACAATGTGTAGGTTTCTTACATATGTATACATGTGTCATGTTGGTGTGCTGCACCCATTAACTCGTCACATACATTAGGTATATCTCCTAATGCTATCCCTCCCCCCTACACCCTCCCCACAATAGGACCCGGTGTGTGATGTTCCCCTTCCTGTGTCCAAGTGATCTCATTGTTTAATTCCCTTTGTTCTTTTGGCTTAGGATTGTCTTGGCAATGTGGGCTCTTTTTTGGTTCCATATGAACTTTAAAGCAGTTTTTTCCAATTCTGTGAAGAAAGTCATTGGTGGCTTAATGGGGATGGCATTGAATCTGTAAATTACCTTGGGAAGTATGGCCATTTTCACAATATTGATTCTTCCTATCTGTGAGCATGGTATGTTCTTCCATTAGTTTGTGTCCTCTTTTATTTCACTGAGTAGTGGTTTGTAGTTCTCCTTGAAGAGGTCCTTTACATCTCTTGTAAGTTGGATTCCTAGGTATTTTATTCTCTTCGAAGCAATTGTGAATGGGAGTTCGCTCATTATTTGGCTTTCTGTTTGTCTGTTACTGGTGTATAAGAATGCTTGTGATTTTTGCACATTGATTTTGTTTCCTGAGACTTTGCTGAAGTTACTTATCAGCTTAAGGAGATTTGGGGCTGAGATGATGGGGTTTTCTAAATATGCAATCATGTCATCTGCAAACAGGGACAATTTGACTTCTTCTTTTCCTAACTCAATACCCTTGATTTCTTTCTCTGATTGCCCTAGCCAGAACTTCCAACACTATATAGAACAGGAGTGGTGAGAGAGGGCATCCCTGTCTTGTTCCAGTTTTCAAAGGGAATGCTTCCAGTTTTTGCCCATTCAGTATGATATTGGCTGTGGGTCTGTCATAAATAGCTCTTACTGCTTTGAGATATGTTCCATCAATACCGAATTTATTGAGAGCTTTTAGCATGAAGGGTTGTTGAATTTTGTCAAAGGCCATTTCTGCATCTGTTAAGATAATCATGTGGTTTTTGTCTTTGGTTCTGTTTATATGCTGGATTACGTTTATTGATTTGCGTATGTTGAACCAGCCTTGCATCCCAGGGATGAAGCCCACTTGATCATGGTGGATAAGCTTTTAGATGTGCTGCTGGATTCAGTTTGCCAGTATTTCATTGAGGATTTTTGCATTGATGTTCATCAGGGATATTGGTCTAAAATTCTCTTTTTTTGTTGTGTCTTTGTCAGGCTTTGGTATCAGGATGATGTTGGCCTCATAAAATGAGTTAGGGAGGATTCCCTCTTTTTCTATTGATTGGAATAGTTTCAGAAGCAATGGTCCCAACTCCTCCTTGTACCTCTGGTAGAATTCGGCTGTGAATCCGTCTGGTCCTGGACTTTTTTGGTTGGTAGGCTATTAATTATTGCCTCAATTTCAGAGCCTGTTATTCGTCTATTCAGAGATTCAACTTCTTCCTGGTTTAGTCTTGGGAGAGTGTAAGTGTCCAGGAAATTATCCATCTCTTCTAGGTTTTCTAGTTCATTTGCACAGATGTGTTTATAGTATTCTCTGATGGTAGTTTGTATTTCTGTGGGGTCGGTGGTGATATCCCCTTTATCATTTTTTATTGCATCTATTTGATTCTTCTCTCTTTTCTTCTTTATTAGTCTTGCTAGCGGTCTATCAATTTTGTTGATCTTTTCAAAAAACCAGCTCCTGGATTCATTGATTTTTTTGGAGGGTTTTTTGTGTCTCTATCTCTTTCAGTTCTGCTCTGATCTTAGTTATTTCTTGCCTTCTGCTAGCTTTTGAATGTGTTTGCTCTTGCTTTTCTAGTTCTTTTAATCATGATATTAGGGTATCAATTTTAGATCTTTCCTGCTTTCTCTTGTGGGCATTTAGTGCTATAAATTTCCCTCTACACACTGCTTTAAATGTGTCCCAGATATTCTGGTATGTTGCATCTTTGTTCTCATTGGTTTCAAAGAACATCTTTATATCTGCCTTCATTTCGTTATGTACCCAGTAGTTATTCAGGAGCAGGTTGTTCAGTTTCCATGTAGTTGAGTGGTGCTGAGAAGAATGTATATTCTGTTGCTTTGGGGTGGAGAGTTCTGTAGATGTCTATTAGGTCCGCTTGGTGCAGAGTTGAGTTCAATTCCTGGATATCCTTGTTAACTTTCTGTCTCGTTGATCTGTCTAATGTTGACAGTGGGATGTTAAAGTCTCCCATTGTTATTGTATGGGAGTCTAAGTCTCTTTGTAAGTCTCTAAGGACATGCTTTATGAATCTGGGTGCGCCTGTATTGGGTACATGTATATTTAGGATAGTTAGCTCTTCCTGATGAATTGATCCCTTTACCATTATGTAATGGCCTTCTTTGTCTCTTTTGATCTTTGATGGTTTAAAGTCTGTTTTATCAGAGACTAGGATTGCAATGCCTGCTTTTTTTTTGTTTGTTTGTTTTTCATTTGCTTGGTAGATCTTCCTCCATCCCTTTATTTTGAGCCTATGTGTGTCTCTGCATGTGAGATGGGTCTCCAGAATACAGCAAACTGATGGGTCTTGACTCTTTATTCAATTTGCCAGTCTGTGTCTTTTAATTGGACCATTTAGTCCATTTACATTTAAGGTTAATATTGTTATGTGTGAACTTGATCCTGTCATTATGATATTAGGTGGTTATTTTGCTCGTTAGTTGATGCAGTTTCTTCCTAGCATCTATGGACTTTACATTTTGGGATGTTTTTGCAACGGCTGGTACCAGTTGTTCCTTTCCATGTTTAGTGCTTCCTTCAGGATATCTTGTAGGGCAGGCCTAGTGGTGACAAAATCTGTAAGCATTTGCTTGTCTGTAAAGGATTTTATTTCTCCTTCCCTTATGAAACTTAGTTTGGCTGGATATAAAATTCTTGGTTGAAAATTCTAAGAATGTTGAATATTGGCCCCCACTCTCTTCTGGCTTGTAGAGTTTCTGCTGAGAAATCTGCTGTTAGTCTGATGGGCTTCCCTTTGTGGGTAACCTAACCTTTCTCTCTGGCTGCCCTTAACATTTTTTCCTTCATTTCAACTTTGGTGAATCTGACAATTATGTGTCTTGGAGTTGGTCTTCTCAAGGAGTATCTTTGTGGTGTTCTCTGCATTTCCTGAATTTGAATGTTGGCCTGCCTTACTAGGTTGCGGAAGTTCTCCTGGATGATATCCTGCAGAGTGTTTTCCAGCTTGGTTCCATTTTCCCCATCACTTTCAGGCACACCAATCAGACGTAGATTTGGTCTTTCCACATAATCCCATATTTCTTGGAGGCTTTGTTCATTTCTTTTTACTCTTTTTTCTCTACACTTCTCTTCTCGCTTCATTTCATTTATTTGATCTTCAATCGCTAATACTCTTTCTTCCAGTTGATCGAGTCGGTTACTGAAGCTTGTGCATTTGTCACGTAGTTCTCATGTTAATGGTTTTCATCTCTATCAGTTCTTTTAAAGACTTCTCTACATTGGTTATTCTAGTTAGCCATTTGTCAAATCTTTTTTCAAGGTTTTTAGTTTCTTTGTGCTAGTTACATAGTTCCTTTTTTAGCTCTGAGAAATTTGATTGACTGAAGCCTTCTTCTCTCAACTCTTCAAAGTCATTCTCTGTCCAGCTTTGTTCCGTTGCTGGCAATGAGCTGCGTTCCTTTGGAGGGGGAGATGTGCTCTGATTTTTTGAACTTCCAGCTTTTCTGCACTGCTTTTTCCCCATCTTTGTGGTTTTATCTGCCTTTGGTCTTTGATGATGGTGACGTACTGATGGGGTTTTGGTGTGGGTGTCCTTTCTGTTTGTTGGTTTTCCTTCTAACAGTCAGGACCCTCAGCTGCAGGTCTGTTGGAGTCTGCTTGAGGTCCACTCTGGATCCTCTTTGCCTGGGTATCAGCAACAGAGGCTGCAGAAGATAGAATATTGCTGAACAGCGAGTGTTGCTGTCTGATTCTTGCTCTGGAAGCTTCGTCTCAGGAGTGTACCCAGCCGTGTGAGGTGTGAGGTGTTGGTCTGCACCTAGTGGGGGATGTCACCCAGTTAGGCTACTCAGGGGTCAGGGACCCACTAGAGCAGACGGTCTGTCCATTCTCAGATCTCAACCTCCATGCTGGGAGATTCACTGCTCTCTTCAAAGCTGTCAGACAGGGACATTTACCTCTGCAGAGGTTTCTGCTGCTTTTTGTTTAGCTATGCCCTGTCCCCAGAGGTGGAGTCTTCTTTTTTCTTTATGAAGAAATCTACTTTGATTTGGGACAATTGTGCATCTAGCCATAAAAATTTAATTTCCCAGGCTCTTTTACAGCTATGTATAGCCACCCAGCCAATGAGATGTAAGTGGAAGTCTCTGCAACAGTGTTTGTAGGAAATCTATTGTTTTTCTGATAAACAATGCCAGACTCAGCTGGCAAATGTTTTTTGTTCTTTGCCCTCTCCTTTCTTTCTGCTTTGAATGTAGATGTAATGCCTGGAGGTATGGCAGCCAATTTGAGACCATGAAACCACAGCCTAAGATTTGCCAAGCAGGAAAATACAAGGAAGCTGGTTGCCACTCTAAGCTGCCTAATCCAAATGTTATTGGAAAAGTAACCCTCATATTTGTTTAAACTGTTTTGTTACATATAGGCAACACAACTGTAATGATACGCAAGCATTTTCTTGGTCCTTTAAAACAGTTTTTGAGGTAGACGTCATTACTTTCACTGTACAAATAAGAACACTGAGGCACCTGGATTTGAGCTGTTCTCCCAAGTTAATTTTATCAGCAAAGGTAGGAGCCAGGATTTGAAAGCAGACAGTGTGACCTGGAACACATAGGCTTAGTTCCCCAGACATCTGTAGAGACCCAGGATGAGGTACGGGTGGGGAGAGATCTTGCCAAGCTTTGTATAAGGAGTGGATTTAGAATTGAATCTTGAAATGAGTAGGATTTTGACATATGGAAATTAAAGAAATGAGGAGGACATTGACGATGGAGAAAAAGGTATTGCCTGAGTGTAGAGACTAGTGGATTACTGGCTTTAGCAAAGGAACCAGAAGGTCATGAATTGGAGAAAAGTTTTTAACAACAGGTTGGGGCTACATGGTGACGGTTTCCAAATACAAGCCTCAAAAGTTTGAATTCTCTGATTTATAGAGAACTACTGAATTCTAGCCAGTATTGCTCAAATGGAACACTTCAACAGACATATTTATGAACATTTCCCAATATGATCACAACATTTAGAAATTGGAATTCATGTGTTCTATTATCCTTACTTGAACTATGTTTTTCTTTCTTAAAAATAAACTTCAGGTGTCAGATATAGATGTGCAGTGCATGATTCAATTTAGAAAATTCTTTTCCTTTAAATGGGTGCCACCTTGTGGATACAAAGTCCTTAGTGCAGTGGTTTTGAAACTAAAAGAGATTGGTGGCAATTTCTCATAGCTAGATAGATCTTGTGTTTCATGTTCCATCTGTGAGAATTCTGTCATAAAGAACTTTATGCAAAACATTTTATGTATATTGAATATATGATCATTTAAAAGCTATTTATGCTGTTGTATCCAGTTCATTTGATGATTATAAGTTCAAGATTCTGATAATTTGCCATTCTGTAATACTGTATAGAAAAAAAAATCCCCAAGAAACAAAATATGAAGAAGGGAGAAAATGCATTCATTTATTTTCATAAATGATATTAGACTACTTTAATTTGCAGTTGTGCAAGCGCTTGTTTTGCTTGCAAAAGCATGTTGTTCATTTGCACACATCGTATGTGTGTTTACTAAAGACCTTAGTTGTCTGACTTTAACATGCTCAAATCCTTCAGTCTACTCTACACGTAAACCAAGAAGCAAGTAATTTAAAAATCTCCTTATGCAAGAAATGAAGAAGATAGCTTTGAAGATCTGAAAATACAAAATTTTCTGAAGATGCCAACTCACTTGTTCACAGGCAGGAAAAAAAAAAAGGTCACAATGAGACTTACCATGGCTGTTAAAGACAGTCACTACCAGTGACCAATCCAAGAGGCAAGGTAAAAGGGAGAGGGAAAATAAAGAGAAAAAGAAGACAGAATTGAGAGAATAGACACCTGATGATCCAGGAGGATGAGCTGAAGAAGGAGGGGCAGGGATGCCGTGGGGACTGTGGGGTGTCCCTGTTCCCACTGCTCAGTCCCAGTTCCACCCTCCCAGAACCCTCATGTGAGGTGTGGGCACTGACTGAGGTAGCCCACATCATCATGCCCTGCACAGAATCTCACTTCAGGTCCCATTTCACTCCTCTTTCACCAGATTCTGGCACCATATTCTTCCTGGAGACCAAGAATCCCAGTCTTATTGCAGTTTAGAGGGCCTTCATTGAAGATCATGCAAATTCACCTGTCTGCTACCAACCTTGCTTGGATTGGTGAGCAGAGGACATGTTGGCCCAGAGTATTCAAGCGTGCCTCCTACCAGCAGGGTGATTGGGCCACCCCATGACTGAATTCTGACATAATTTCTCCTACCAGGTACCCATCCCCTTCTCCTGCACTTGTGGGTTTTACACTATTACTTTGCCACATCGTTCTGTGTCACCCTAAATACAGCCACTGGTCAGTTCTTATGCCTGCCAAAATGAGTGTAGAGTGTAGAGTTTCAGCATTTGGAATGGGAATCAGCTGTGGCCTTCTTATTCATATGACCTTGACTGCTACAAGTTGCAGGAGGGATTCCTGGGTCGGTTCCTGACCACATCTCATTACTTGGTGAGGTGAGGCTAGAGATGACCTCCCGGCTAGCACTGTCCAGCATCCCTCATTTGTGAACAGCCCATTGTGTTCTGCCACCTGCAGGTCAGGCGGGGAAAGAATCCTCTATACAGATAGTCCTGTGAACAAGAAACATTCATACCCCCACCTAAGTTTGCTCCTGGTTGCATCAAAACCTGTTTACAAATCTGGAGAGGCCCCAGCTCTACGGGTGAGCTCCACCCAAGCAAGTGAGCATCACTGGAGGGTAGAGGCAATGCCTAGCCTAGTTTGGCTTCCTTTTTTTTTTTTTTTGAGACAGAGTCTCGCTTAGTTGCCCAGGCTGGAGTGCAGTGGCGCGATCTCGGCTCACTGCAAGCTCCGCCTCCCGGGTTCACGCCATTCTCCTGCCTCAGCCTCCCGAGTAGCTGGGACTACAGGCGCCCGCCGCCTCGCGCGGCTAATTTTTTGCATTTTTAGTAGAGACGGGGTTTCACGGTGTTAGCCAGGATGGTCTCGATCTCCTGACCTTGTGATCCGCCCGCCTCGGCCTCCCAAAGTGCTGGGATTACAGGCGTGAGCCACCGCGCCCGGCTAGTTTGGCTTCTTTTAGGGTTTCCTTTTCCCCCAGTCCCCCTTCCCACCCCACTCCCCCGCCACTGGATTCTGGAGCACTTGGCTTTATGCATCTAGCATTTTCTTGATCTCTTGTTATTAAGACATTGTGTCTTGTCCACTGTTTATGCCTCTAGCTGCGATGTGCTCCTCCAGATTGATGAGTGACTGGATGTGTCAGGCCACTCACATTAGCTCCTATTCCCACCCTGTGTGCTTTCAGATCTTGGGGAACATCTCTTCCTTCCTGCAGGTGGTCCTTGAGTGACCCTTCTTCCTGTTCATCCTGGTTTGAGTGTAAGACTGCATGTTGATGGGTATGTTTCAGAAATACCTAAATATAATGCTTGGCAGAAGTTAAATGCAGCTGTCTTAATTGTTCTCCATAAACCTGTGTGTTTGAGATCCCTTTTTTCTGCAGAGGTTGTTCTTTTGGCCAGTCCTTTGAGGCAGGTGACAGATAAATTCAACACACTGTAAATCATGAGGAGATTGGACCTTTGATTTTATTGCTGGCCAAACACAAATTTCCTGGAAAAATATATTTGAACGGTCAGTCACCAAAGAGCAACAAAGCTGAATTAAAAGTCTCTGGTACAGTGAGGTTTGCAAACACTGGTTCTGTTTCCGTAAGTGAGAACAGCTGTCCTGGTAGGGTTTCTTTCTCCACCCCTTTAAGAGCACTTAGAGATTTTCTCTGCTAAAGCATATTTTAGAAAACTTATGTTATAATGAGTGGAAGGAAAAAACTACAAAACAAAAAAATTTTAAAAAGACAAAAACAATCGCCATATGGCTTTTTCATGTGCAGGCTTCTGGAAGTCCGCCTGCTGGATGTGTAACACATGCTATGGAATATTCATCTTGTCTCTCTGTGATCTCTGTCTTTGTGTTTGCTACTAGTGAGCCTTGGAGGTTATCACAAATACCAGTTGTGTGAAATGAGCACAACTGACAGGATTTAAAGGCTAAAACCAACCTTTCTAATCCATCTATTCCCCATTCTCCTCCTTAGGCCTTGCCTCTTCTGCAAGACTATATGACATCCTTGCTCCTCTGATGGGAGCTACAGTAATTTCCTGAATGTCAGTCAAAGCCTCCTTCCTTGAGGAGTTGGAGAAATTCGGGTTTCTCTTTCTGACTAGATGGAAAAGGAGCTATAAAGACTTTTCAGAATAAGATGAGGGTTGGCATTTTTGCCACATGTGCTTGACTTTTTCACTTCTTTGCTAGCTTAGAAATATAGAGTCCTTTTTTCTTTCTTATAAAATTAGTTAAAATTGATTCTGAATTAAAAATATGTGTAGAGATCAGTTATTACATCAAAATAACTTCATGAATATTGAGCAACAGCTATGTGTGCTGGACATTGTTCTGAGTGCTGGGGATACAAAATAGATTAAGTCCCTGCTCTCCTGAAACTTACAGCGAGCAGAGGAAAATAAGCAAATAGGCAAAAAGATATATAATGTGAGGTGGTAAGCACTATGGTGAAGAATAGAACAAAGTTAGGAGCTAGGGAATGATTGCTGTTCAGGGGTGGGTCACTGTTCTACATAGGATGGTCAGGGAAGGCATCTCAGGTAAGACAATATCTGAAGGATATGAGGGAGTGGCCCAGGCAGAACAAACAACTAGTTGTAAACACCAAGGTGCTCAGCATATTCAAGAACTTTTTAGGTTATAGTGAAGACTTTTTGGATTTTATTTTCATTGAAATGGAAAGTCTTCAGAAAGTTCTGAATAAAAAGAGTGACATGATTTCATTTGTGTTTTTAAAGAACCAGTTTGGTTGATATTACTAAAACAGATAGTGTGAGTGGACAAAGGAGAAAGAGGAGAAAGCAGGGCAACTAGCTAGGAGGTGATTACAGTTAAGTTTAAGAAGAGGAGTTGACTGGACTAAAGCAGTGATGATGGAGTCATGAGCAGTGATCAGATTCTGAAACTATTTTGAAGACAGAACCAACAGGTCTGACTGATGAATTGGATATAAGGCCTAAGGAAAAGAAGAGTCAAGAATGACCCTGAGGTTTTCAAACCTACCATCCAGTAGAAAGAGAACCTATAGTGATGCAGGAACAAGAGGGGACAGTTGCAGGCAGAAGGGGTTGGGATCAAGCACACAAGTGGACTGTTGGAGAGAGCAAAAGGTACTGATACAGATGTAGGTAGATGGGTTGGTAGATTTGGTGGTAAGAGGTTTTCAAGGATCATGAAGTGAAAATCCGGTGGCAGAGGAGGAGTTGGAGGCTTGAGAAAGGAGTGTGGCGAAGTAGTAGAGTGGAGGGGTGAATTGACTAGTGCCTCCCTGTGCATCAGAGTCACTCAGGACACTTGTTAAAACACTAGTTGCCTCACCCTGAAACGTACTGATTCAGTACATCTGGGAGGCGCCCAAGAGTTTGCAGTTTAGTAAGTTCCTAGGTGATGCCAATGCTGCTGGTCCAAAGACCAGACTTCGGGAGCCACTGGGCTGGGGAAATGGGTTAGAATGGAGGGCTGGGGCATCACTAAAGGCCTCCTTGCATCTGGCAGTGATTCATGTGAATTTTGTCAACATGGTCGTGTGCCTTTTTTCCAGCCCTGATCAGCTGCTCAACAGCTGGCAGCAGGAGGTAGATAACTGGACTTAACAAAATGAAGAATTGGTATCACCAGGATACTTAGGAGGCATTACCTCTATGTGATGTCTTTGTATTCTGAAAATACTAGTTGAACATCCTTTATTTTAAATAGAAAGGATAAGAGAATCTGAGACTGAGAAAGAGGAAAATGGAAGTTTGCGGATAAAGCTTACTGTTGTAGGACTTAGAAGTAAAATGGAGGTCGGGCGTGGTGGCTCATGCCTGTAATCCCAGCACTTTGGGAGGCCAAGACAGGCGGATCACTTGAGGTTGGAGTTCGAGACCAGCCTGGCCAACATGGTGAAACCCTGTCTGTACTAAAAATACAAAATTAGCTGGGCGTGGTGGCACATGCCTGTAATCCCAGCTACTTGGGAGGCTGAGGCAGGAGTATCGCTTGAACCTGAGAGGCGGAGGTTGCAGTGAGCCAGGATTGTGCCATTGCACTCCAGCCTGGGCGACAAGAGTGAAACTCCATCTCAAAAAAAAAAAAAAAAGAAGTAAAATGGAGTAATATCCACCTCTGGTCTCATATGGCAAGGAGAAACATATGCCCCTTTCCCTAACATACCTGTTTCTGTGGTCTACTAAAGAGCAAAATTCTGAAATATACTTTGAAAAACTAAAACTCAGTTCTTTTGTATTTTATAAGATTACATCACAGACTGAATTTTGAGGGTTATGTTGTTCTTTGAAAATGTTTATACCCTCCTACAAAAAAATAAGTGGTTAACTGCAGAGCTTCACACACAGAAATGATATCAGCACATGTGGTAAAGAGAAAATCGGCTGTTAGAGTAAGGGCCACAGCTCATTAATGAGAACAGGAAGAGAAGAACTGACTTCCATAAAAAGAAACAATATTAATTGAAATAGAATATGTAAAGCAGAAATTTAAATATACTATGGTATATCTACATATTAAGCGCATTATATTTTTAAGTGTAACTGATAGTTTTCTTTTTGTTAAAAAAACAAAACAGATTTTGCTGGAGCCAGGTGTGATCCAGGATGTGCTAGCAGCGGGCAGTCACCTACAGCTGTTGGAGCTTCTCAATTTATGCTCCCACTATCTCATCCAGGTATGTGAGCTTGCATCCTGCTCATACACCCTTCGTATTCCTTTCCCCGCAGTCATAAGCTGGCCCCCACCAACTGGAGCTGAATGACAGGTAAAGTAGGGGTGGGGTGTGGGCTGTGGTAGCAGAGTTTCTCCAGGACATAAGCTGAGAAGCTCCTAGGAGGGCGGCTGCTGCTCTTGCGTCCAATCACGGACGGAAGCAGGAGTTTTCCTCCACTGTCCTGCCCACCTTAGGTCTCCATGACACCTGAGCAGCCGATTAACTCAGTGACCATGCACAGGGTTCCCTGCAGGGGCCCGGGGAGGTGACGCTGAAAGGAGTCCTAGTCCGAAGCAATATTGTCTGGTTATGGAAATAATCACAAATGTAAGAAAAGTCTAATAGTCATTGAATATTTCAGGAACAGTATCTAGTAAATCACAAAGTCCTATGTAATTAATTACCATGTGAACTTCCCAGGCAGTAAATGCTAGAGAAGGGATGAGTGATGTTCGTATCCCTGCCCTGATTTGCTGGTCAGGAAAGGCCCCATGAGAACGAGGGAGAGAAACCTCCCCAACACCACGCACTGACTGTGTGTTCACAGTTGTTGCCCAGACAGTCCTCACAATAACTTTGCCCGTTTTTATAGATTTAAAAAATCAGAGACTTAAAATGTGTCCAACTTGCCTGAAGCAATATGGCTGGTAGGACTTTCTGATTCCGAAGACCATTTCTTGGTTGGATGAAAACTCCTTGTTAGATAGGAGTCTATGGGGCATCTTAGGCAAACAGTATGGCTATGAGTCTCTTGGACTTTATAGAGTGTAACTAACTAATTTCCAATTTCAGGATCCTCCCATTTCCCCCACTGGTATCACCTTCACTTGCATTTATTATAGCATTAAAAAAATAATTTGAAGAAATAATAAATTCATCACACAATTTAATGCCACTATCTTTGTGCATATGACATGATATGAGTGAGCAGAAAAGTTTTGTTTTCCTGCCCAATTACTTTATTTTCCTTTTAAATCATTTTCTCTCATTTTAAATATATACTTTTATCATTGACTTCCATTACCTCTTAAGTAGTTTACAAAGCTCTCTCTCGTCTAGCATCTTATTTAATCTTCCCAACAACCCTGGAAGATAGGAACCAGCACTTCCCAGGGAGACAGTGTGAGGAAGGTCAGCCATGTTCACCTGAGGAAAATTCAAATACAGTATATGGAATTCTTATGATTATTTCAGCACATTTAATCTAACAGTAAATGGTTAATGATTTTTTTTTTTACCTTATTTTCCTTTCTTTTCCTCTCAATATTGTTAGGTGGTATGGGAAAGCTATTTTTAATGCCTTTCTGCCTGTAGCAAATGGGAATCATGTAGAAAGGTTATAAGACTTCAAAAGTGTGTGTTTGACTTGTGAAATTGAAATTACTTTTATTTGACATTTCTACATCAAATATTGCAACTTGGGCTTTACGCATCATCACCTGATTCACTTTCCCCATGGCAGACAGTAATCAGTGATGCATGTTGACACAGTTTGGTTATAGCAGTAGTTATCATGATACACATTATAAATGCTGTGTATATGCAGGGGTGTGTGGGTATACCTAAGTCTATAATTTTCTGTAAGTGAGAATTCCAGATGAACATTAAAGGTTCATGGGTGTTTCCCCCTTTCCCATCAGATAGGTGATTTGTTGAGATACTAAGTGACTTGTATACTTTGGAATTTAACTTCTGCATTTCATTATTGCGCTGAGGTAAAAGTGTAGCATGCCTGCATGCTTGTGGACAGTTATTATTCAGGCTTCTTCAATAGTGGTTGAAATTTTCACTGTCTTTTCACAAATGTTTTCATTTTGTCATGTAACTTTACTTCTACTTTTTACCTGTGATTATTGCAAGATGTCAAACTTGTAGAAGGAAACTTTGACTACATGAGTACCAAAATCATGTCGATGTAGAAACCTTCCTTATTTCAGCCTTTTAAAAATATATACCCTGCTTCTCTCTTAGGATTATAAAAATCACAGACTGGGTCAATTCAATGTACTTTTATATTTTGATATAGTCTCATAGTTATATCTGTTTGTAATTTTTTGGTAATATTGTTCAACTGGTTTTTAATTTAATGTGGGACTATTTCATTGAGTATATAAAAATAATATTTTCTTAATGTGAAAAATTCCCAGTGCTTAAAATGTACCCAGGAATTGTGCCCCTTCAATCAATGCTGATATATGCTCCATCTTTGCGTGATACTTTGTCAACTAGGAGTTTTTGAAACCACTCTCTTCACTCAGATGTCTGGTGTTGTTTTGTTGTTCTCAAACTGCCATTCTTTCTTTGACTTCTCTGCCAGAGGAGTGAAGGGCAGACCAGCTCAAATATACCATTGCCCTCCAGTGCTCATTTCAAAGTATCTCCAAGGGGAACCGGTGGATGCTCCCTGAGCCTCACTGTCATCCTGCAGTTCCTCTGAACATGTAAATGGTGCTGCTGCCCTCCTGAAAAGGAGAGGAATACCTGGCACTGTGTGGGCTGCTTTCTCTTGAATTTCCTCTGGCAGGCTGCTGAGAGAAGGAACCCCAAATTGCAGGAGCAGTGCTCCTCTGTGTCAGTGCGGACAGCTATTGAATTAGCTGCCTAATTAGCCTTCTCAGAGGTTCTCAAAGCATGTGTGTGGGAAAAAGGAAAGCTGGGCAATGAACTTGATGCTAATTGTTGGGGAGGTGGAGTGTCTTGCCTTTCTTTAGGCTCCCACTAATCTAGTCTATAGGTTATAGTAGCCTCCTGAGCAGTCTGCTTGTTTCTAGCCTCAATCTGTGGTAACCCATGGTCCCCAGAACATCACTATCTTTTCCCAAGAAAGGGAACCACATATATTGAGGGCCTATCCATCCTGAGTGTTTTGCAGGGACTCCCATTTCCACTGTTAAGTCACCCCTTAACACTGGTGGGTTGTTTTCTTTATACAGATGGAGAAACTTAAATTCAGAACTAGGATGTTGATCTGGTTTGAAAACTTTCATTAGCTACCCTGATCATCATTCAAGTACATTATTTCTCCCACAAAAGTCTTTAGCCTCATCTTCAAGGCCCGGCCTGTTCCTCCCTGGCCTCATCTCCAGCCACAGTGCCTTTCCTAGCCTGTTTTGTTCTGGGCCCTAAGGCAGAGTTTTCATGTTGGGACTTGCCATTAGGGGAGAAGATTCATTGGTAGAGATCCTCAGTGGCAGGCAGAGCCTCTCAGTCCCCTTTAGATTGTACCCAGGGGTAGGAGTGGGGAAAGCTTCATACAGACACACACACACACACACACACACACCCCATCGCCTCTGCTGATGCACAATGCCATAAGATCAGGAATATCGGCAACTGAATTTCGTGTTACATCCCCTGCAAGTGATGCATCAGAAGCTTTGATGAAGATGTCTTTTTTTGTCATTAACTTTCCAAAAAAAAAAAAAAAATGTATACATTTTGTATCACCTTTCCCAAGTATATTCTATTGTCTTATTAACAGTCACTCTTTATGTTCACCAAGTACATTGTCTTTTTAATAATATGCAATTTAAATGTATTGATAAACAGAACCATCACATAGACTTTTCAAATAAAACCACCAAAGTACTGAATACGCAACTCCCTTTTTGATAGGAATATAGGTCTAATATCTATTGCTAGACAGCAGGTGGCAGTGTGAATCCACCAGAATTCAGTAGTTAATTTAAAGCAAAAATCAGGAAAAAAATGAAAAGAAAAATTATTTATTTTGCTACGTATTAGTCTTCTGACCTAATCAGTAAAAAAGTCATTATTCACACCACACTGGGCAATATGCATTGTAATTTTTAACAAATAATAGGAAACTGTTAATGTGTTCACAGGAAATACAGTTTTGTCTTGGGCTGCTGTGGTCATTTATCAGCACACTTTGTGAAATCACTCATTTGTTCTAATTTGAATGTAAATGACTCTAAGGTTTTACAAATAAGGTGACAGACTCACATAAATGTAATTGCAGGGTTCATCTCCCTCTTTTTATATATCACTCATTAGGTTATGAATTAAATACATCGTATTAAACCAGGGGCATGTCCAATGATGATATTGTAATGGCAAATTACTCTATGCTATTAGAGGTGTATTTTTTATTCATGGACATTAATTTGTCATTAAGCGGCATTAGTTTAGCACTTTTATGTGAAAGACGTGACCTGCAAGAGGAGGCGTGCTGCTGGGATGTGAGAGGCTGGGACACAAGGGCTATAGGTAGAGCATTTTATCATTGTAAGGGAAACAGAGAGGGGGGTCTGTTGTATTTGTTTTGTTTTCTGTTTTTACAGCATGAAAGATAATTTCCCCAGATTGAAGGCGTTGTTCTATTTACAGTGTGTACATGTGGATCGTCTAGTAAAGCAAAGCCCAAATTCTTACTATTCTTCAGTCAGAAGCCAAGGAGGAACATAAGGGGAACAGGAGGGAGAAAGGGTCCTGCCCTAAATCTCCTTCTCTGTGACTGATGTTTACTCAGCATCCCTTGTCTTCATTAAATTTTACACTAAGTGGGCTATAGTGAGAAGTAGTTCTTTTCTCTCTTCAGTTAAGGTACAAAGGTTTAAAAAATGCTATTCTCTCACGGAGGAGTTAAGGAGAATTCTGGGTGATTTTCTTCCTTTTTTTTTTTTTGTACCAATGGCGATTTCAATAAGAAACTATTTTTCCACTTTCATTCTGAGAAGCACTAGATTCTTGAAATACCTACACCAGGGCTGAAGGTATCTGAGTGCTGTTTTTGCATCATTCTGCACATGGTTTAATGTGGTTTGGAAAATGTCTCACCACCTCCAGTTACACTGTGGGGCTTTCGAGCAGAGGGATCACACCTTATACTGATTTTATGCCTTATCCCCTCCCTGCCTTCACATTGTGGAAGTTCATTATGTACTGAGGGATTGAAAGGTGCCTCCGTTCACTAATTTTTCTCTGCTTTTTAAATATCAAAATTCATGTTATAGTAGGAAAAATATACTACCAGTCTTTCATTAGTTTTGCCCACTGAATACATTTTTTTTGTTAAAAATCTTTCTTTGGGGATTAAATTTGACACTGAGGAGCTTACATATTTTACAGTATTATAATAGATTATCATTTTTAACCAAGTAATACTACAATGACTTATAGGAGGTTATCTCTTCTAAACAATGTATTATTATAATTTTAATTATTAAATTAAGAGTATCACCTAAATACATAATATATAATGAGTGTTCTGAAGACAATAACTTATCCTCAAGATTGAGGAGAAGTTATAACTCATGTTCATTTTTCTGTAACACTGAACCATTTTTTCCCACATTAGAGAAGACAAATGATTTTACCAACATATATATTTAATATACTCATAATCAAATGCACTGAGTGCTGTTCTATAGTTCACTAGAGCTGAGACTTTTGTGTTTGGAGAAAGTTAAAGTACAGAGTTTGGAAAGCATATTACAAGTGGTTTAATCTTTTGGATTATTTTTAATCAGCAAAAATGATCAAAAAGGGTGGAAATGTATCAGACCTATTAAATCATAGCCAACTAGTAATTATTTGTTCTAATCAAGAGTATTTGCTGTCTGGCATGGGTAATGCAGAATATCATATTTGCCAAATAACATTCCTATTTGGCTCTGAAATGCATCATAAGATCTGCAGTAGCCATTTTAGGGTCCCCATTAATTTTTTTCATATGCTATTATGTTGGCTTTTATTCCCTAAGCCCACACTAAAGGATGTCAGGAAGCGACAGCCCAGAGGCACACTGGCAGGCCAGGCAAGTCATTTCAGCATTTTAATCTGTTATGCGGATAATGTAGGATTGACTGTATCTTCTTTGTTTGTGAGGTTTTTAAAGAGGAGAAGGATTCTCCTGAAAGAATATCTCTTGCAAGAATTCACTAATAATATTAGTCATTTCAAACCTAAGCTAACTGTTGTCAGCTGGATGATTTTAAAATCACTTTCAGTATGCATTTTTCTTTTTAAAAATAAAGTGTTTCCAGTATTTTATTCATGCTAGAGTTCAGAATCAATAATCAAAACAAACAAACCTCAATTTCACTGAATTCCATTATTAATACTTGGAAATTGGTGGAGGTTGTGTAAAAGAAGATCTGTATTTCATTTGAGATATTTATTCTCCCACCCACCCATCTGTAAATATTTCTAGTCATGGGGAAATGTCTCTCCTCTTCCCTGAAGCTAAACTACCTTTCTGCTCCTTATTCCATCAGTTACTCCTTGTGTTTCCTGTGGTTTTGATTTCTCCTACTTTACTGGCACTTTTCTTTCAGTTTATAAATAGGATCAATAAGACGGGAGACACTCTTCTTCATCTCTCATTACCGCAGCTGCTCCTTGACCTCACTCCCCAACCGTACCCAGTGTCGGCATTGCTTACCTCCTGTTCATTCTTCAGGCCCATTGAACTCAGTCTTCTGCCTTCATTACTCCTCAAAAGTTCTTCCAACAAAGGTCACCAAAACCTCCTTGTTGTCTGATGCGGCAGGCCTTTGTGGTATCCTAAAGTGACTCCTCTACAGCATTTAGACATTGGGAGCTGCATTCTTTCCTGCGCCTCTCTTTCTCGGGGCTCTCTCCTATTTTCCTCCTACTCATTTTCAGTACCTTTACAAGTGTTCTTCCATTAGCTCCTTGACTGTCCCTCAAAGCATGGGAGCTCTGCATGGGACCCTTCCCTTCTGCTCACTATCACTCTCTTTCATGTATCTGTGAAGGGTTACTCACTCCAGCCCTCTCTCCTGAGTTCCAGCCCTGTATGCTCAGCCAGCATTTCACTTGGTATCCCACATGCCGCCCAAATCCACCTTTGCCCAGTCTCACACACCTGCTCCTCCTCCTCCTCCCTGTCTTTGTTAAGGGACCATCATCTTTTTAGTCACTCAAGCCTTGGCATAATCTTACACTGCCCAGTCCTCAGGTATTCCACTAAATAGTGTTGGTTTAGCCGTTTAAGTCATTCTCAAATATGCTACCTTCTCCTTCTCCTCATTATCATTGACATCATTAGGGTCGGGACTATTTTTCCTCGACTGCCCTGCAATAACTCAACTGGGGTCCCTGCCTATAGTCTAATGCTAATCAATACTGTACAATCTAAGTTATTTGTCTGGTCCACAAAATAATTTCTTTGCCTAAAATCCAAGCTAGCTTTCCATCTTTTAATTGCAGAACCATGTCCTTTCTCTTTCTTGTCCCTATAATGTACCCTATTCTGACTGTACCCCATGGACAGCTTGTCTTAGCTCCAAGCCAGCTGCCTAGTCTACACTTTTGCTTGGGTATTTCTCAGGCACGTGACCTTTCTGAGTGTGAACCCAAGCCAGAAAACCAGGAGTCATCCTAGAATCACCCATCTCCTTGAGCCCCACATACACTGACACAGAGACCTTTCAGCCCTACCCCCTTAACTTGTCAAATCTCTCTCATTGTCTCTCTTTCCACTACTACTGTCTTCATTCAGATCCACATTACTTATTTTCTGGACTAAAGAAACTTCTTGCTAACTGATGAATCTGCTTTCCCTCTTGCCCCATTCCAGTACCTCCTCCAAAATTCTGTTTGATAGATTTTGAAAAGTTTTTTTTAATCCATGAAAAATTCTGTTTGATTGATTTTTTTAAAAAAAATCACAACCTGATCATGTCACATTCTTGCTTAAAATTATTCATTATGATGAATGTGGTTCACATAGTCTTTAGGATGAGGTTCACTCCTTTTAATTTGGAACACAGGGCCTTTCTTTATTATGAAACATGCTATCTCTTTAGCTTTTTTTTTTTTTTTAAACAATTTACTACCCATGTGCAATGCCTGTTCCACAGTCATTATGAACTTTGTGCATTTTCCTGTACCTAGACCTCTTCATACGAAGCCTCCTTTTCTGTGGATTATTTTTCCCTCACTTTGTTACCTTCTGAATTCCTATTTAACTTTCAAGTACTTGACTTACATTGTCTCCTCTTCCAGAGTTGCTTGATCAATCCACCCAGTTGGAATTATATTTTCCTGCTCTTCTTTAATTATGGGCAATCTTCTGGGAGACGGATCACACCATATCGTTTGTGTTAATTTACTTATCTGTCTCCCCAAGACATAGGTTTATGTCCCAAAGTTGTGTGACATTGGACAAGTTACTTAACCTCTTTGTCCCCCAACTCCTCATCTGTGAAACATAGATATGGTATCCTATATACAGTCTACCTTTTAGGGATGTTGAAGGATTCAATGAGACAATGCATGCAAAGTATCTCACAAACACACTGTCCTACATCAGTGAGTGCTCTATAAACCAGAGCTGATATAATGTGGTACTTCACTTGTGAATTCCTCTATTAATTCCACAGTTATCCTCCTACCCAACCCCTCACCCCTGTCTTCCCTCATTTCTGCAAATGTCAGCAACTTTGCTGCCTACTTCAAATTGACAACCTATTGGACAAATCTGTTTCTGAAATTTTGGGGAATAATCACCATTCTGTAAAAGATACTCTTCCTCTTAGCCACTTCTCTTTGATTTTGCTGAAATGCATACATTGTTTTTCAGAAGTCACAAATAATTAAATGAGCCGTCACTTTCTCTCTGCCTCTGAAATTTGAAAACATCATATTGAAATTGTACTTTAATAAATAATAAAATAATGCTTTGACAAAAGCAACAAAATACATGGTATTGACACTTTGTAGACAGAAAATTTTGTTTTATTGTTTCCCCTGCCCTTTCTATAATTAAAACATCTTTTTCCATCCTGGCATACAGAATCCAAGAAACAATTGGAAAAGTCTTTCATCTCTAGTTCTAGTGCATGGTAGGTACTTAGAAACACATATTGTCTGATTGAATTCCTCTGCATGTACCATAAGAGCTCCTGGTGATAGAAACTTTGATTATGAAGTTGCATGATATCCTATGCTTCCTGACTAGGGGACATAAAAGCTGTGTATTTATTTAAAATTAAAAAAGAAATCTGAATTATTCCTTACTGGGAGAATGCTATCCATGTGTCTCACTTCCCTCCATCTGTCTTCCTTTCCTCTGGCTTTCCTTCCGGAGAAAGCAAAGGGGTGTAAAGGGGTGGAGACTTCTCCTCCACCCCTTTCTTACTGTCTATCCACAAGTATCTTTTAGAACAGGCTACCAACCTTTATCCTGCTGCAACCTTTATCATGCTACAAGCCCTAGGAAGTGCCTGCTTGTCTGTGTCATGGACTTGGCTCCAGATACCCTGGCCTCAGTCCCACACATTCAGTATAATGTTTGCCTGCTTCAGAGGTACAGTTGAAGGGCTTGGGTCACACAATTTGTTTGCTGCAAGAGTATATTTATGCAGGACAGAGTAATTCCTGTCTTCACTGAAATGCATACTCCAGAGTAACGATTCTTAAACTTGACTATGCAAGGAATCATCTGTATAGATGGCTAAAACAGACTACTTGGGCCCCACTCCAGAGTTCCTGATTCAGGAGGTCTGGGAGGGGCCTGAGAACCTGTATTCTAACAAGTTTTGAGGGATGCTGATGTCTGAACCAGGGAGCACAGTGTGAGAACTCCCACTCTAGATTCTCTTGCCACACTGCTTTTTATCAAGTACCTGACTGTTAAATCACCGATATTCAGATTTTGAAAGTGTATTTGTCACATTTAGATAAATTTGAATTGCTCCTAGTAACATAAAGATATTGATGCTGTGTATGCTTCATAGCATCCAAAAGATAAAAAGTGAAAATAATGCAAATCTGAAACAAACAAACAAAAAACCTTCCAGGTCTCACTCTTATTCATAATAATGATTAAGACAGTCTGTAGGTAAGTGAGAGATTTAAAAAAAAAAAACTACTTTATTAAGTTATGATTGACATACTGAGGGATGATTTAAAGTGTGCAGTACTGGGCTAATTTTCAGCAATCTGACTTTGTGTACTAGAGCAAGTAGGGAAACATATCATAATGACTTCTATACTATTCTTTTCAACATTTTTAAACTGATTTTGCCTATCCTGGTTCAAAAAGTATAGTTATTGAAATTTTAGGTTTAAAACCCTAGTTGCTCAGATAAACTATTTTCAATTAAAAGAAAAATATATATATTAACTTCCCGTATATATTCCATATTCATTGGCAATCTCCTTATGTTATGAGTCAGGTTTAGTGAACTTTGAAACAGCATTTTGCAGCACATAGTGACTGTGGCCAGAATTATTAGCTATTGTTGATGGCTATGTTTCACTTCCTCCCTACTAGATTTCCAGCTTACTAGAGAATTTCCCAACGAACAATATAAAATTATTCATGAGCCTTGGGTATTATGCAAACAATTGATTATGAAAATGTACTAGTAACCTAATTGTAGAATTCCTCTGTTATACAGCACAAATATATTTAAATAGGTCTTGCAAGACTCCAAAAATTAGAGCATGCTGGAGTTTTCCTTGTACTTTTGAATTGCTGCTAATACTTTGTTTTCATTTAATCAAATTGTATCGTATACATATTCATATCAATATATGAATAGATCATTACATACAGTTGTCCATACATTTTTACATATTCATATACAAAATATACCTATATCTCTCTATATGTTTATACATATAAAAATATCTGAGTTTGATTATTTTATCATATTACAAGTTATCTGACCTGCATTGTCAATGAATTGCTCATTTTTTCTTCTATAACAATTAGACAGTTAGATTTTATCCTATCAGCTCTATGACAGTGTTGAGAAAATTCATAGAGCCCTTCACACGCCCAATAAACATGATAACATTTTTCATATATAGCTGATCCCAAGGCTATTAAAAGATTTGGATTTTGTTTATTTATTGGTTTGTTTCAACCTGTACCAAAGGCCACACCTTCACCGCACATCTACACCAGCCCCCTTTATGTTGCTTTCCCTACTCCTGGAGTACCAGCCTTTCCTGCAGCACCAGGTTAGGTAGTCACATAATACCTTGATTTACAACTAGGTTGTAATCAAAATAGGAAACAGGTGGAATCACAACTGGGTATGGTGCCTTGGATATTAATGGCTTGGCTCAGCAGTGGAATTTCTAAGCCATGTACACTTTTTTGTCTTAATTATGCATTCATTAAAAGCTTTTATACCCAACAGAATAAAGTAAATATTTTTTGATCTCCATAGTGTGCTCCCAGACTGTAGATTTGCACAGCAGGGTCTTGATAATCTGAATAAATTGTATTTCCCCAAGGAGTTTATCTTTCAAATAAGGTCATAAAGAAATGCAGCTCCCCCATTCGTAGATTTCTCTATGTGCCTTTTCTGCTATGAGTAATATAGAGCTGGGGAACCAGAGTATATTATAGTAATACATACTTGCTTATGGTCCAGTATAATGTCTCTATCTATTCTCCCTACTTATCTCTGGTGAAGTATTTTTTAAGTACAAAAGAAGTGAATGATTTTATGTGGCAGCCATGGTTTTTGCTGACACTCAGAAAAACAATGTCCATATTAGACATTCAGTGTGTTCTTCCCTTTACCCACTCAGTGAGTATGGACTATGCAAAACTATAGTTTGAGTACTGTAAACAGCATTTGTAAAAGGGAATAATGATAACTACTATATGTTGAGCATCTACTATGTAGAAGGTACTTTACCTGCACTTTTGAGAATCCTTATCACAGATCTGGAATGCAGTGTCACTTTTCCCAATTTTTAGATGAGAAAATTAGACTTGAAAAGATTAACCACTGACTGAAGCCATCCAGGTGGGTCAGCTCCAAATCATGTGTTTTTCCTACAACTCTAAACTAAAGACGCCACCAGGGCCTTGCTCCCACAGCTTATCACCCAATGGAGGAGACAGGGAAACTGTGAAATTAGGAACCTAAGTAAATATGCACAATTAGGTGTACTTGTAATATTTCTAAATCATGAAGAGTAAGATGGCAACACACTTCACGGTGCATACATATGCTAAAAGTAGCACACAGTTCTGAAAAGTTCAGGCAATAGCTTTTTCCCATATTTTTAGGTTGCCATATTTATCTCCAGTGCAGCTAACATTTCTAGGCATGTACCTTTATTTATTTAAATATTAAATATATGCATTAATATTTAATAAATTATTTACATTGTAAAATTGTTAAATATTTTTAGAGGAGCAGAAAAATCTATGTGTTTACCATGAACTAAGAACTAAAAGCAATACAAGTTGCAATTTTAAAGATGTAGTATTTTTTCTTGCCTACCCACTGTATATCAATCAAAACTTGCTAGGTAGCCACTTTCTGAAGACAGAGAGGAAGATCTAAAGAACTAAAGATACTATCTGCACCTTTATGCACGGCTGGGGAGAGAAGAGTCAAACAAATGATACAAGTAGCAAGTGTAATTAAAAGTCAGAGGAGGGAAAGTCCTCCAAGTTGGAGTGGCCTGCCTTTCCCTGGAGATGGAATCTGATCTGGATTGTCCCATAGAGGGGAAGGGCATTTTTATTACAGAACTTCCCCTTTCTCACAAGCTTTTTAAAGTCTACTGAAGCAAACGATGTCTTCAGATCCCTCACAAATAATAATCATTTGTGACAAAAGAGTCTCAAAGTTCTGCTTATGGTCTAAAGGAAAACTAATGAGAATTCTTTTGATTATATCTGGGTTTTTTTTGGCAGTTTGCACATTTATCTTTTTCTGATCATCACTAAAAACCAAGAGAAGTAGGCTTCTTTTTCAACATTCTGGGGAAAGGCAGAAAAATCTAACATATAGAAAACAAGGAGACCCAAGCAAGATTCATTGTGGAAGTCAGGCCTCATGTATCTGGTACCACAAGTGGGCATTCCATTATATTGCCCAGTTGTATGAAAAACCCGACACCTAGTTAGCATCACAAGGGAATTTCTGAAGCTCAGATCAAGTACTTAACACTTTTCTCAGTTAATTGTGGGAGAGCTGTTTATTTTGCCCAACTGTTAAGTTATATCTATAACCAAGCTATTATTTCCTCTTTCCATGTAAAGTCATAGATGTGCCTCACAACTGTTTGCTTTTTTTCATTCTTGATCCAACAAATACTTCTCTGTTGCAATCTGTGAGAAAGACATTATGATTGGCATTGTGCAGAATACAAAAAGCATGTGATGCAAAACCTACTTTTTACTAGTTTACTAGGTACCTTTTTAATAGTTTGAAGATAAGCTACATGCATGAATAGCTTAGTGGCAAGCTTATTGTGTATGTGATAGGAGACTTGAAGTGGGAGACATTAGAATTCATTCAGTGATAAAGAGCCTTAAACATACCATATCCTACTTGCTACTTTGTCCTTAAAAGCAGCTGATAAAATTTTTAAATTTCACTTTGAGTTAACATTGTTAAAAATCAAACCATAGTGATTTTTATGTAAAGTGGTTTCTCAGGCTATTTGGAATAGATTTGGGAGTGGTTTTAAAAAGATAATTTCTTGACTTACATAGCCAAGGATGGCCTTTCATTTAGAGGAATTTTCAAATTGTAATATAAAATCAACATTGTATATAAGAACTTCATGTATGCTACTACATCATGGGCATAGAAACCACTATGTCTCCTGCCTATCTTTATCTGTAGTAAAGTATCGACATGGGATAATTTAGGTGACATTTCGAAGGAGACTTGTCTGAGTGAAGTGCATCAATAATTGGAAATGAAAGATTATAATTACATTGATGAAACAAAGCATTGTTAAAATAGCCGCATCTGTTGAGTGTTATTACCCAGAAAAATCTGTAACCCTGTTCAATTTGGACATTTTAGAGGGGGAAAACTTGGGAAATCAAAATGACATTACTCTTGTTTTAACCTTGAGAGGAGTTTATTATTATCTTTAACCCAAGTTGTAGTTTTCTATACTGACAGTACTTGATGCTTATTTTTCTTTCACAAGTCAGTGGCATTCTCAGAACTAGATGAGACAACAAGAGAAATAGGTGTTTTTAAGGCTTTGTTTTGAAGGGTGCCTCATCTAGTTCTAAGAATGTCAGAACACCTATTTTTAAGATGACTGCATCCACTATAGATTATCTCCATTTTCTCCCCCACAAACAGATATCATATAATTATGTATAATGTGTATAATTTCTGTGCCACAGGCATGATTAAACTGCAGTGTGGATGGGCAAGGGGTTATTGACAAGCCAGGGAGCCACGGCGGTAGCCAAAACTAAGACTACGTTTCAGAAATTCAGATGATTGAGTCTCAGCTTGTATCATCATTGGCACACAAGACACAGCTCTTGAGCATGACATCCCTAAGCTAGGCTGTGGGTTGTGTGTGGTAAATATGCCGACTCTAGGTATAAGGCTAATGGTTTTCTCTCATTCAAGAAGGTATAGGAGAATACAAGTGAGTCTGGGTGGCATTATTTCAGAGATAGGCTTAAATCTACTCTAAATTATAAACAAAGTACTTCTTGTATGAACTTTGGTCATTTATTAGTAGTACCTTCCTAATTGAGATATTGAGAGACATCACAAAGGTGATGGCCACTCTGCTGTAAATGAGACCCGCCAGGGGACATCAGTGAGGCCAAGACTAGTTGTTCTCTTGCTGCCTTCACTGGTTTGGGAAGGGTGGGCTGCAAGGCCACAGGGTCAACACTGTCCTCAGACTGCCCTCCTTCCTCCCACTCATGTCCTAACTGCGTGATAATTGCCTTGCAAATGTAATTACACTTGAATATAAACCAAAATAAAACAATATTTGCCTTTCCCATATTTTTACCCCTACCATATTTGGTAGTTAATCTCGGGAATAACCATTGAAGGAACCACTTAGGGGAAAAGGCCACACAGAAAGACAGAGTTTGGGGAATATATAAAGTTTAAAAATTATTGAACTTGAAAAACTAGTGTTTATTCCTTAGCTAGTGTGATATTGGGGACACATTTTATGGCTCTTCTTCTGTTATTTAACTTGTCATTCACACTATGAGAAACAAATAGAAGGAAAAAGAGAAGCCAAATAGCCCTAAACCAAAGGAAAATAAATACTATTTAAAAATATTCCCCAAAGAACAACAATGTATGCACCATGATTCTGAATAGAAACTAAATTTCAAGTGAGAAGCAGTGTGACAGAAATGAAACCTTTTTAGAGAAAAAAAGAGAAAGATTTTCTTTTACTCAAGAGAGTTTCTTGTTGCTGAGCTGTAATTTCCATTCAAAACCACTGCCGCTACCTGGGTACTCCCATTTTTAAGTCACAGAATGTAGGAGAACTGAAACAATCTCGTAATTAGGAAAAAGTATCATTTGAAAAGATATTAAAATCTTTTGATCTAAGTAGCCAATTGATAGAGGAAATAATTCTCTGTTGGACTGAAAAAGAAATTTGGGGTGGATTGATTTTTTTGTCACAGAAGAATGATTATATTGTACTTGTTCAGTAACACTTTCAACTCTAGTCATTATTACCAATTTTCCCACACAGAAAACAGAATGATCACTGGCTTTACCTTTATGTGTATGTGTCAGAAGGCCAGAAAGAGAAAGGGACAATCAGGGAGGCCTGTGAGGTATGAAAAATGGCCTGATTTGGACAAGGTTCAGAATTGGATAGACATATTGGAAAGACATGGGCTATTCTGTTTTTGCCTAATTATAAGCAAACAGAAAAAGCTCATGGGCATTCTTTCATTAAACATACATGTATTAAGCATCTGCTCCCTACTGGATACCAGGGACACACAAGGTGTAAAACACAATCTTTGCTTCCAAGAAGCTTAAATTTGGTAGAGAGAGATAGATCTGCAGTCGAAGGGTGCTTGCAGTGACAAGTGATGTGCTAGATATGTTTGCACGGGGCAGAGTAGAAGCACACAGGAGGAGGTGGTCAATTTGACCTGATCCAGGGAAGTTGAAAAGATGATCTGGTTTCTTCATTCAGCAAGTGCAGCTTGAATGTACCTGGCGTTGTTCTAGGCTCTGAGGATACGGTGGTGAACAAACCAACAGCTCCTTCCTCCCACAGAGCTTACTGGGGGATCAGGGGAGGAGACAAACACATTATAAACAAATAGGCAAATAAATGCTGGAGATAATTATAGGTGGTGACAAACTCTAAAACAAATAAGATGGAGAAATGTGACTGAGGGTGACATGGAGAGGAAGGGAGATGTGCTACATAGGGTATTCAGATGAAACAAGGGAAACACAAATCCTCCCCCATAGGAATTTTGCTTATGCTGCTTCTTTGGCTTGGAGCATCTCCCTGAAATCCTACCATCATCCTGCTTTAAAATGTAGGTTTTGTTATTATTGAGTTATGGTGAGGCCAACAGATCAGGAGACAACTCCCATTGAAAACATGGTTTGTTTCTGCTCCAATAAGAGGGCACAGACCACACCTCCAGGACCACATAGGGAAGCCCCAGGGTTGGTGAGGAGGTAGAAGGAGTGAGGGGGGAAAAGTGGATCAGAGCCTTTATAGTGGTATCTGCAGGAAGGAAGTGGGCAAGGCAGGGTTAGCAGGCTTATGATTGGCTAGTTTGAAAGTTTCCGTGGGTTCTAGAGAGTAGGGGCTGGCTTTGGTTGTCTGGTACTTGGCCCTGGGATGATGGGGACAGAGGACTATTGCCTTCTGGAGTGTAGAAGCCACATAGAGGAGGTGGTTTAGAGTAATGGTTCTGGATTGGTTACTTTGCATATGAAAGCCGTTTGCTCTCTCAAAGAATTGGCTAGCCCTGGGAGGGGCAGTCTCTTCCCAGTCAGTGAGACCCCAGGTGCCAGAACACAGAGAATACAGAAATAAAATGTTGTTAATATACATCCCCATCCTACCCTTTGCCAAGTGAACAAAGGGTGCTTTTCCTTCAACTCTCAGCACCAAACGGCTTCTCAGGGAAGCCTTTACTAACTTTCTACACCAAGTCAACTCCAAGTTAGCCCTTTACTAATTCCAAGTCAAATCCCTGTTACGGACACTCAGAGTCTATATTCTACTCTTCGTAGCTTTTACCTCAATTATAGTTTTCCATGTAATTGTAAGGTTTTTAGATTTATGGCCTTCTCTTTCAGTAGACTATATATCCCATAAGACCTGGGGATTGCCTTTGTTTGCTCATCTGTGTTGCCAATTCCTGCTGTAGTCCTGGCACATAGTGTGAATGTGTAGGTTGTTGTCATGGCTAGAGCCAAGCCAGGGTGGACAGGGTTGCTGCACTGTAGGATGTGAAGATCGCAAAGTCCAGGTCATGGAAGGCTATACAGTGTTACTGAGTTTGGACTTTTTCCCAAAAGCAAATCGGAACTTATTAGTGGGTTCTAAAGAGGTAATAAATATGGCCAGATTCTTGTGAAAAGACAGGATGGAGAGTTTGCTACTGGAAGCAAGAACGGTAATTTAGGACACCGTTGCAAGAAGTCCAGACAGGGGATGATAAGGGACAGAACAAGAAATACTAAAGAGGAAAAAGAGACAGGACTGGCGATTGACTAGATAAAAGGGAGGAATATGGGCCAGCTTTTGGGTTCTTGATGTGGGTGTCTAGATGTGACTGTTATCTAAGAGAGGAGGTACAGGAGAAGATGCAGGCTATTATAAAATAAGCTCAGTTTAGGCCGAGCACAGTGGCTCACGCCTGTAATCACAGCACTTTGGGAGGCTGAGGTGGGCAAATCATGAGGTCAAGAGATGGACACCATCCTGGCTAACACAGTGAAACCATGTCTCTACTAAAAATACAAAAAATTAGCCGGGCGTGGTGGCAGGCACCTGTGGTCCCAGCTACTCAGGAGGCTGAGGCAGGAGAATGGCGAGCACCTGGGAGGTGGAGCTTGCAGTGAGCCGAGATCGCACCACTGCACTCCAGCCTGGGTGACTGAGTGAGATTCCGTCTCAAAAAAAAAAAAAAAAAAAAAAAAACCCAAAACTCAGTTTGGACATGATGAGTTTATGACTGTGGGATACCCAAGAGACAGCATCTTCTTATAAGCAGTTGGGAAAATGAATTCAGAGCTTAGGAGAAAGATGTGGGTTAGTTGTATAGATGTGGCAGGCATTAACTTGCAATTAGTTTTTATCTTAATTCTGTGGTTTTTATTTTGGCCACCCCCTCTTTCCCTGAGTTAATGGTGTGCCTTATTCAAGACTTGAATATCTAAAGAAAACACATGCTTCATTTTGACCTCCTTGCATCGGTGGTTAATCATGGTTTATGGATCCCAAACAACAATCCTCAAATATACTTTATTGTTCTTGCTCTCCCCGGCAACCTACTGTGTACTTTCCACGTGCCAAACTTTTATGGTAAGTGCTTTTCATACATTATCTTTATGCCAACCCAATGAGCTCATTGAGCTCTTAAATTTGTACTTGGGGGAGGCCGGGTGCCGTGGCTTACACCTGTAATCCCAACACTTTGGGAGGCCGAGGCAGACGGATCATGAGGTCAGGAGTTCAAGACCAGCCTAATCAATATGGTGAAACCCCGTCTCTACTAAAAATCCAAAAATTAGCTGGGTGTGGTGGTGTGCACCTGTGGTCCCAGCTGCTCGGGAGGCTGAGGCAGGATAATCACTTGAACTTGGAGGCAGAGGTTGTGGTGAGCTGAGATCGTACCACTGTACTCCAGCCTGGGCGACAGAGCAAGATTCCGTCTCAAAAAAAAAAAAAAAAATTGTACTTGGGGAATAACACAGATTCAATGACTGACCCAAGACCCCAGCCAATGGTGTGTCAAGCTGGATTTGAGCTGAGTCTGCCTGCCTCTACCGCCCTTGCTCTTCTCTGCCTGCCTTGGTTGCCTCCAAGTGCCTGTGGTGGCTGATGGTTGGTTTGGTCCTGAATGCAACTCTTCGCTTTTTTCAACATATAAAAGACTTATTTTTTAAAAGTCTAGAAGTATATATACAAAAACATTAATAGTGATTATCTCTGCATGGTGAAATTATGACCGATTTTTGTTTTCCGTACTTTGTATTTCCTGAATTTTATGAAATGAGCATTTATTACTTTTTATAACTAGAAACGGCACTTTTTCTATAACAGCAGTATTTTTTGTTTCCCATCCACAGTACTATTGTTGGGCATTTAATGAAGTGTATTGCTTCCCACCTTCCCCCATTACATTAATGGAAAGTTTAAAAGCAGCATTATTGGTGCTTATTTTGCTTACACATGGTTTAACCAAAAGGACGAGAAGCAATGGTTTTGCTTAAGGCTTACAGAGCCCATCTGCCCCAAAAGGAGGAGTGCGTGCTATGTTAGCATTGCCTTGGGGTGAGTTTTCTTTTTCCTTCAGCTCCCCGCTTTATACAGTTATCTACTGAGGTGCGAACTGTGCACCTCAGTATAGAGTTCTTAATACTCTTAGATAACTAGAAAGGGAGGAAAGTATATTGAAAATTACTTGGATTTATAGAGTGAAATGGTTATCTGATAGCATTCTGCATTCCTCAAGTTATTGGAGAAATATTGCTCATAATTATATTAATACTTGTAAGTTAAAAGTGAGGGGAAAGTAGGAAACAGCCCACTCTCATTCTACTTGACATATGTAAATTTTCTTTCAACAAGTGTCCTGTATCTCTGATTTTTGCGGGGGTACAGTGACAAAGGTACAGTGGAAGCTGTGACTCTCTGGAGGCATAATTGTAGAGCCCTGGCTATGAGCTTGAGACTGCAGGTAAAATCCTCCCAAATTTGAAGCATTTCTGCAGAAACTCTTCAAAAAGGTGGGAAAAATGGAATGTTTGAGGCTGAGAAAAAAAACAAAGAACAATTACAAATCATCCATCTTAGGTGGATTCAATACAGAATTATTCAAACAGGAGTCTTTTCTGTGAGATTTCCTCATTTCCGGAGACCTTGTATATAAAACTCTGGGTTTTAGTTAAGACAGGATGGGTTGTTTTGACTTAAAGACCTACTTAGTTTGAAGTTTTAGAAAAAGAGCAGAGTCAGTCTGTCTTCATACAGTCTATGTCATCTAATCATGAATCTCCGTTTACCTGCCCTTACATTATCTTTAGTAGAGAAAAAAACTGTAAAATATGGTAAGGGTAGAAAAATCAATTGCCCTCATTAGTAAAATGTCTCTAGAATGTTGCAAAATAACATTTCAGCCCTTGAAACCAGAGACCCCTTTCACTCCTTTTATTAAGATGTCTTTAAATATACGGGTTTTGAGAGGAGTAAAATGAGGAAAAATTATAAATTCTAGAATAGCCGTTCTCTACGCAGAGCCTTATAATTGTGATTTGTTTTTGTTTTGTTTTGTTTTGTTTTTTTGTTTTTTTTTTTTTAACACTAGCCCTCCCATTTCTCCCACCTCTGTGATGAGAACCTTGGTGAGTCCACCTGAATTTCTTGCCTGCTCTTTCTTGGATTGATTTCTAAGAGATCTTTTTTCATTTTTATTTTTTTGGCACCCAGGAATTAAATAGCTTTAATTACTTGGATCTGTACAGACTTGCTGACCTCTTTAACCTCACTTTGTTGGAGAAGGCAGTGATCGATTTCTTAGTGAAACATCTCTCTGAACTCCTGAAGAGCCGCCCGGAAGATGTTCTAACGCTTCCCTATTGCCTGCTTCAGGAGGTGCTGAAGAG